>NC_092385.1:71376746-72576746 GCF_030028105.1 Mobula birostris | reverse complement strand
ACCCTCTGAGTGAAGACATGTCCTCTCATATTCCCATTAAACTTTTCACCTCTCCCCCTTAACCCATGACCTCTAGTTGTAGTACCACCCAACCTCAATGGAAACACCCCTTCAAATTTTGTATACCTCTTGTAATCTCCCCTTAATCATCTACATTCCAAGGAATAAAGTCCTAACCTATTTATTTTTTCTTTATAACTCAGGTCATCCAGTCCCAGAGACATTCTTGTAAATTTTCTCTGTACTCTTTCAGACTTATTTGTATCTTTCTTGTAGTTAAGTGACCAAAACTGCATACAATACTCCAAATTAGGCCTCATCAAGGTCTTATACAATTTCAACATAACAGCCCATCTCCTGTACTCAATACTTTGATTAATGAATGTTAATATGCCAAGAGCTTTCATGATTCAATGTGGCATCACTTTCAATAAATTATGGACCAGTATCCCAGATCCCTTTGTTCTTCCACATTTCTCAGTGCACCACCGTTCACTGTGTAAGACCTACCCTAGTTGGTCGTACCAAAGTGTAACACCTCACACTTGGCCCTACTAAATTCTACCTGTTATTTTTCAGCCCATTTTTCCAGCTGGTCCAGATCCCACTGCAAGCCATGATAGTCTTCCTCACTGTCCACTACACCCCCAATCTTGGTGTCATCCACAAATCTGCAGATCCAGTTAACCACATTATCATCCAGATCATTGATATAGATGATAAACAACACCGATCCCAGTGGCACTCCATTAAACACAGGCCTCCAGTCAGAGAGGCAACCATCTATTACCACTCTCTGGCTTCTCCCACAAAGCCAATGTCTAACCCAGTTTACTACCTCATCTTGAATGCCAAGTGACTGAGCCTTCTTGACCAACCTCCTGTGCAGGACCTTGTCAAATGCCTTGCTGAAGTCCATGTTTACATCATCCACAGCCTTGCCTTCATCAACTTTCCTAGTAACTTCCTTAAAAAACTCTAAGATTAGTTAGACCTGTTCTAGCAGACAGAAAACCATGCTGACTATCCCTAATCAGTCCATGTCTATCCAAATACTCCCTCAGAATACTGTCCAATAACTTTCTCACTATTAATGTCAGTCTCACTGGCTTATAATTTCCTGATTTATTTTTAGAGTCTTTTTTAAATGGCAGAACAACATTAGCTATCTTTCTATCCTTGGGTACCTCACATGTCGCTGAGTTGTATAAAAGGTTAGTAAGGCTGAATTTGGAGTATTGTGTGCAGTTTTGGTTGCTTACCTACAGGAAAGATGTAAACAAGGTTGAAAGAGTACAGAGAAAATTTACAAGGACATTGTTGGGCCTGGCAGACCTAAATTATAAGGAAAGATTGAAGAGGTTATGACTATAATCTTTAGAACGTAGAAGACTAGGAGGAGATTTGATAGAGTTATACAAAATTACAAGGGGTATATATATGGTAAATGCAAGCAGGCTTTTTTCCCCCAGTGAGGCTGGGTGGGATTGTAACCAGAAATCATGACTTAGGGGTGAAGGGAGAGAGGTTTAAGGGGAACTGGAGGGAAAACTTCACTCAGAGGATCATGGGAGTGTGGAATGAGCTGCCAGTGCAAGTGGTGCATGCGAGCTTGATTTCAATGTTTAAGAGAAGTTTGAATAGGAACTTAGATAGTAGGGTTATGGAGGGCTATGGTCCCAGTGCAGGTCAAAAGGAGTAGGCAGTTTAAATGGTTTCGGCATGGACTAGATGGGCCAAAGGGCTTGTTTCTGTGCTGTACTTCGCTATGAATCTATGCCTGTGTTCTATGCATGGATGTAGGGAACTTTCTTGAATACATTTGACAAACTCTATCCTTTTCTAGTATGGAAGTCCCAGTCAATATGTGGAAAATTAAAATCACCTACTATAACATCATTATGTTTCTTGCCACAGACAGCGATCTCTCTACAAATTTGTTCCTCTAAATCCTGTGGATTGTTGGGTGGTCTGTAATATAGCTCCATTAACTTCGTCATAATTTTCTTATTCCTTAGTTCTACCCATAATGCTTCACTAGACGAGCTCTCCAGTCTGTCCTGACTGAGCATTGCCATGATATTCTCCTGACTAATAACACCACCCCTCCCACTCTGTCGCGTCTAGAACAACAAAACCCCAGAGTACTGAGCTACAAGTCCTGCCCCTCCTGTAACCATGTCTCACTAATGACTACAATGCTATAATTCCAGGTGTTGATCCATGACCAGAGCTCATCTGCCTTTCCTACGATAAATCTTCCATTGAAATATACACAGCTCAGAACATTATCACACCATGCTCAATCTTTCGATTCCTGACTTTGTCTGAGGTCTTAACAACATCTGCCTTCACAACCTCTCCACTAACTGTTCTGGCAGTCTGATTCTCATTTCACTGCTACTGTAGTTTAAACACCCCTGTGCAGCACTAGCAAACCTTCCTGCTAGGGTATTAGTCCCCTTCCAGTTCAGGTGGAAACCATGTCTACTACTCAGGCCTGACTTTCCCTGGAAAAGACCCCAATGATCCAAAAAGCTGATGCCTTCCATCCTTTACCAACTCCTTAACCACATGCTAAGCTGTATTATCTTCCTATTTCTGACCTCCTATATCTGTCTTCACTCATTGGCAGAGTTAAAGCAATGTGATTTGCTGTGTTCTTTTAATTTCCTCTGTGTCTTGGCATAGAAAGGGAGAACTGTTTCAAGTTCCTGGGTGTCAACATCTCTGAGGATCTATCCTGGGCTCAAAATATTGATACAATTACAAAGTAGGCATGACAGTGGCTATATTTCACTTGTAGTTTGAGAAGAATTGGAATATCACTAAAGACACTCACAAATTTCTGCAGATGCACCCTGGAGAGCAATCTAACTGATTGCACTACCATCTACTATGGAGGGGCCACTGCATTGGAAAAATCTGCAGAAAGTTGTAAACTTTCTTTTTAAATCTTTTTATTAATTTTCCAAAGTTATAAACAAAATAACAATGTTGATACAGAGAGATTGGAATAATCTTATTGTTAATAAACAGAGAAAAGATTTCAGATAACACAGGTATAATAGACTTCCAAACTCATGATGTAATTGATCAGAGAAAAAAAGAAATGAAAAGAAAAAATACAAAGAAAAACCCAAAAAAAAACAAAGAACTAAATACTAAACCTAAAAAAGCAAATGGAACAAAACAAGTCTAGACCATTATCTTAAATCGAACATGATCAATAACGTCATCAACTCTGCTCCTCTATTCATATATTTTAAGTTAATAAGAAGGATTCAGAAAGGTCTAATTACATCATATGAAAATGTTGAATAAATGGTTTCCAAGTCTCTTCAAATTTAACTGAAGGATCAAAAATAGCACTTCTAATTTTTTCTAAATTTAAACATAATATAGTTTGGGAAAACCATTGGCATGTTGTAGGAGGATTGGTCTCCCTCCAGTTCAATAAAATGGATCTTCAGGCCATTAAAGTAACAAATGCTATCATCTGACAGGCTGAAGGAGATAAAAATCTATGTTCCAACATTGGCAATCCAAAAATTGCCGTAATAGGATGGGGTTGTAAATCAAAACACAGAACTGTTGAGATAATATCAAAAATATCTTTCCAATATTTTTCCAAAAGAGGACAACACCAAAACATATGGGTTAAAGAAGCCACCTCAGAGTGACATCTGTCACAAATAGGGCTTATATGGGAATAAAAACAGGCTAATTTATCTTTAGACATATGGGCTCTATGCACTACTTCAAATTGTATTAATGTATGCTTAGCACATATAGAGGAAGTACTGACTAATTGAAAAATTTTATCCCATTTCTCTATAGGTAGGCAAAGTTGAAGTTCCCTTTCCCATTCATTTTTAATTTTATCAGATCTACCTGACTGTAATTTCATAATTATATCATGGATAGATGCTATTAATCCTTTCTGAAGACGATTTAAACCTAAAATTTTATTGATGATATCAGTAGGGTATGAGGTCGGGAAGGTAGGCAACATAGTATTAAAAAATTTCTTATTTGTAAATATCTTTTATAAAAAAAAAAAAAACGGGATCTAGGCAAAATCAAGTTTCTTAGAAAACTGTTCAAAAGACATGAAACAGTTATCCAGAAATAAGTCATGAAAACATGTTATACCTTTCGTTTTCCGCATCAGAAAGACTTGGTCCATAACCAAAGGTTGAAAAAAAATTAGATATAATAGGGCTTGATAACATAAGTTTGTTCAAACCAAAAAGTTTATGAAATTGAAACCATATTTGGAATATATGTTAACTATTGGATTAACCATTTGTTTATTCAATTTAGATAGTACAAAAGGAAGTGAAGTTCCTAAAATGGAAGCCAAAGAGCTCCCTTGTACAGAGTAGCCTTCAAGGTTTACCCAATGTGGACTTGGAATTATATTCCAATCTTGTGTCCAAAATATTAAATATTGAATATTAATTGCCCAATAATAGAATCTTAGATTAGGCAGTGCTAAACCACCATCTTTCTTAGACTTCTGTAAGTATTTTTTACTTCATCTGGGATTTTTGTTCTGCCATATATAAGAGGAAATTTTAGAATCAATAGTATCAAAAAAAGGATTTAGGAATAAAAATTAGTATCGTTTGAAATAAACATAAGAATTTAGGTAAAATAATCATTTTAATAGCATTAATTCGGCCAATCAGTGATAGAGACAATGGGGACCACTTAGTAATCAGTTGTTTAACCTGACTAATTAATGGTAAAAGGTTGAACCTGAATAAATCCTTATGCCTCTTAGTAATTTTAACTCCCAGATAAGTAAAATAGTCAGTAATCACTCTGAATGGAGAACATCTATAAATGGGAACCTGCATATTTAATGGAAAAAGTTCACTCTTACCTAGATTCAATTTATAACCAGAAAAACTACTAAACTGAGGCAGCAGAGTTAATGCTGCCGGAGCAGATTTCCCCGGGTTAGAAATATATAATAGTAAATCATCTGCATATAGTGGTAATTTATGTGTCTCATTCCCACGAGTAATGCCAAATATATTAGGGGAGTCACGAATGGCAATAGCTAGCGGTTCCAAGGCAACATCTAATAGTAGTGGACTGAGAGGGCAACCCTGCCTAGAACCACAGAATAAATGAAAGAGGGGAGATCTTTGATTATTAGTAATTACCGAAACCAAAGGAGTAAGATTATCAATTCAATCCAAGATATAAATATCGAACTAAAATTAAAATTCTCAAGGGTATTAAATAAATATGCCCATTCAACTCGGTCAAAGGCTTTCTCAGCGTCCAATGAAATAACACATTCTGGAACTCTGGATGAAGGAGTTTAAGCAATATTCATTAATCTCCTAATACTAAAAAAATGTAACGATTTTTAATAAATCCAGTCTGATCAGCAGAAATAATTTGAGGTAATACATTCTCCTATCTCATTGCCAATATTTTAGAAAATATCTTAGAATCCACTATCAACAAAGATATAGGCCTATAAGATGCACATTCAGTAGGATCCTTATCTTTTTTAAGAATTAGGGAAATAGAAGCTCGATAAAAAGATTGTGGTAATTTACCTATAGATACTACATCCCTAAAAATTCTACATAGCCAAGGAGTCAGTGTAGTAGAGAAAATTTTTTTAAATTCTTCTGTATATCTGTCTGGGCCAGGTGCTTTACCTGAGTTCATCGAAAAAATAGCATTTTTTATTTCCTCTACCGTAATAGGTACATCTAGTTTTAAACGTTCATTAGAGGATAATTTTGGAATATTCAATTTCTTAAAGAATTCATACATTATAGTGGAGTCAGCAGGAAATTCTGATTGATATAAGGAGGTATAAAATTCTTGAAAGGATTTATTTATCTCGTCATGGTCAACCGTCAAACTGCCATCTTGTGTACAAATCTTAACAATCTGTCGCTTAACCGAGGCCGATTTCAATTGATTAGCCAATAGTTTCCCAGTTTTATCACCATGTATATAAAATTGACTCTTAGTTTTGGTTAGTTGACTTTTAATCAAAGGTGATAGTAGTAGATTATGTTCCATTTGAAGTTCAACTCTGTTTGTAAAGCTCCTGATTAGGGGCTATAGAATATTTCTTGTCAATTTCTTTAATCTTGTCAACCAGTTTAAGTATTTCATTGTTAGTTCACTTTTTTAATCCAGCAGTATATGAAATAATTTGTCCACGAATATATGCTTTATAAATATCCTATAGTGTCCCACTGGAAATATCCTCTGTAGAATTTGTTGTGAAGAAAAAATTAATCTGTTCCTCAATAAACTTGACAAAATCCGAATCTTGAAGCAAAGTGGTATTAAATTACCATTGTCTAGGACTAGAGGATGTATCTCTTGACTTAATAGATAGATTCAACAACGCATGATCAGAAACAGCAATGGAATCATATTTGCAACCAGTAACAAGTGGAATTAATTGAGAATCGATAAGAAAATAATCAATTCTTGAATAGTGATGATATACATGTGAAAAAAATGAGAACTCTTTCTCATTTGGATGCAAGAATCTCCAAGTTTCTGAGATTCCAGAGTCAGTCATGAAAGAGTTAATAAGAGTAGCCGATTTATTCGGAAGTACTTGATTGGACATGGATCTAACCATCAAAGGATTTAAACAACAGTTGAAATCTCCAACCATAATCAACATATAATCATTTAAATTAGGAAGAGATGTAAAGAGATTCTTAAAAAAAAAAAAATCGGGACAGTCAACATTTGGGGCATAAACATTAAGCACAAATTTGTAAACTCAGCCAACTCCATTATGAGCATGAGTTTCCCCAAAACCCTACAAATCTTCAAGGAGAAGCCTCAAAAGGGCACATCCATCATTAAGGAACCCCATCATACAGGGCGTTCCCTCTTCTCATTGCTACCATCAAGGGGGAGGTACAGGAGCCTGAAGACACAAGCTCAATGTTTCAGGAACAGCTTCTTCCCCACCACCATCAGATTTCTGAATGGACAAAGAACTATGAAATCCACCTCACTACTTTTCCTCTTTGTGCATTACTTACTTAATTTTATATGCTGTTTTTTTCTGTATAGGCTGTATAAATACTTCTAATTGTAATTTATAGTTTTTATTATTACGCATTTCATTGTACTGCTGCCGCAAAACAACAAATTTCACGATGAATGCCAATGATACTGAAACTGATTCTGATACCAGGGTATATTGTACCATTCATGATATAAATCTCCTCTCAATTACCAAGTAAATACGACACAGGAAGTTGGATGAGTGACATATCCAAAGACAAATGACAACCATTCACTGAATCTATGGTTCTAAAGTGCATTGATGGATTCATCATGGGAGGCCCTGGGAGAATGAGAAGCAAAAAAGAGTGATTAGCCAAGATGTTATGGATATCACTAATATATTCCTTTATAGAGCCAAATTAAATATCTGGGAAATATGAATGTCACAACGACACATCAAATGCTGGAATACTTGGACTATAAAATAATTGTGTATTTTCATTTTAACTGTCAGTCAATAGTAAATTGTTCCCATTGCTCACAGAATTCAGTAACATCTAAATGGTAAGCTGATTATAAACATTAGCGGAGGTCTACAGGCCCCAAAAGGGTGAAAGCACTATGAACAAAAACAGGTAAAAAGGCAGCAATTTTCAATGCAGTCCACAGTTTTATTTGTAACTCAATACTAAAAGTAGTATTTATCACAAGTGATCTAGGTTATAAGCAAAACAACTATGTTTTTACCAAGGAGGAGTCTGAAGAGAGTTGGACTTTGCACATCCATATTCAGGTCAGTCTACAGAAGTGCAGTACAGAGCATCCTAATAAGCTGCTTGACTGCTTGGTGCGGGATCTGTGCTGCAGCAGACAGAAAGGCTCCACAAAGAACATTCACATCACAGGTCCCAGCCTACCCACCATCAAGGCAATATATACGTACAGAAAAGTGTTAGAAGAGGACCAATAACCAGCACCCTGCTCATGAACTGTTTGTCCCTCTCCCATGAGGGAGGAGGCTACGTCGTATCCATGTCAGGACTACCAGACTGAAAAACAGTTAGTTTCCCCAATCAAAGAGGCTGATCAACACCCAGCTAACTCCACCACTACCACATTATTTCCCATCAGTCACCTTATGAACATACTGCATAATCAATGTATATAAGCTATCTTATGTATTTATACGTATTATGTGATTTTTAGTGGTATTATTTTGTTCTTTAACTTTTGTATTTTTTTATGCTGCATCGGATCTGGAATAACAATTATTTTGTCTTCTTTGCACTTGTGTACTCGAAATGACATTATATAATCTTGAATTTTGTATATGTGCCTCTTGACCTTCCAAAATGAAGAGCTACAGATTGTCCAGCAAGTTAAAAACTTAGTTAGACATACAGTATTACCTGGAGTTTGACAAGGAATCTACACTCATTTTACATACCTTGGACTGAAGGAGAAGGAATCTTCTCAAGAGGGTAAAAGTGATGGAAGAGCTGTTGTACAGACAATAGGTGAGGAAAGATCAACTTGACTGTGATTTACTGGTTAAATTTATTAGGATTTTTTGACTGCCATGTATATGAATCAGTTTATGCACACTAATATTTCTGGTATTTTTCTGACAATTTGCAGATCAGACAGTGCTTATTTAATGAGCTAAGCAGGACAGCAGCAGTGCAATCTCTCGAGTCGAGTATGATGTCCTCGAAGGGATTGTCTATTGGTGAGTTCTCAGGTGGCTGCAGATGCTGATCCAGGATCCACACATGCAGTATGTTAGGGTAGATTCCCTTAATGCCTGTGCATGATTTTATTTAACGTGGAGAGGCTGATACACAGGCAGCCTTCAAACATTCACTGACATATCGGGCTCAGGGTCCAGTGGCACGGAATGCAAGGTGACTGGGGACCCTTCACTGCTACAGCCTTCCTCTGCCGTCACTGCCATTGTGATGAATCACCTTCTTCTGCCAACTCCACCACTGACGTCCTGGTTGGACCACTTTCTATCTGGATCCTACCCTTTGACCTTACCACCATAGTTGACCCTTCCAGGAGCTAAGCAGCAGGTGGCTAAAGTCCAGACAATATCAGTCTTGGGATCTCAGGAACTCACAAAATTCTTCACCACAACAAAGTGACAATCCTCAGAGAAGCAGGTTAACTGAGGTAGGAATTCAAAGCTAGAGCCCCAAATTGAAAATAATCACCAATGAATCCACTGGTGGAATTACTCAGATGAGAGAAAGAATAGAGACTGCAGTACTATTTAATACAGTCCCATACAGTACTGTGAAGACTTAGGCACATATATGCACAGTCCTTCTGTACACTCTTGTGCCTAGTGTCACTTTATGGACATACACCCAGTCTATGTATGTACAAGTAAAGAGAAAGAAATAGAAGGATATCATAAACATGACAAGGTCTGCAAATGCTGGAAATCCAAAGCAATACACAAAAAATGTTGGAGGAAATCAGCAGGTCAAGCAGCATCTATGGAAATGAATAAACAGTCAATATTTTGGGCCAACCCCCTTCTTAAGGACTGAGAGGGAAGGGAAAAGACGCCAGAGTAAAATGTTGGGGGTAGGGGAAGGACACTAGCTGGAAGGTGATTGATGAAGCCAGGTGGGTGGGAAAGGTCAAGAGATGGAGAAGAAGAAATCAGATAGGAGAGGAGAATGGACAATGGGAGAAAGGGAAGGAGGAGAGGACAAAAGGAGAGGAGATAGGCAGGTGAGGCGAGGTAAAAGGTCAGAGTGGAGATTAGAGGAATGAGGGAAGTTTCTTTTTCAGAAGGAGAAATCAATATTCATGCTATCAGGTTGGAGGCTACCCAGATAGAGTATAAGGTGTTACTCTACTGCCTTGAGGTGGCCTTATCTTGACACAAGAGGAGACCATGGACTGACATGTCAGAATGAAAATGGGAATTGGACTGTGCATCTGGGGAAAACCCATGCATTCTATGGAAAGGATGTACCAAACCCCTTACAGAGGACGCCAGATTGAACTCCAAACTCCAACACCCCAAGCTGTAATAGCAGAGTGTTAACCCTTATACTACCATGGCTAAGGGTAAAAGTGGGTAAATCAATTAAGTATAGATAAATACAGGTCTTGACATGGACATGATGGGCCAAAGGGCATTCTGTGTTTTTGTTCTGTATTATTGTTTAACTTTTAACATCTCTTTCAGCAATAATTTGTAAATAAAAATGGTGTTTCCCGTGTATTTCAATGTAAAAACACTAGCTGAATTCCAGAGTTCAGTAATCTCATTAAAAAGATTAATGCAATTTTTTGAAATAAAGTACCATGTTATTAATAATTGTCTTAAATTAAGATCATAAAAGCATACATAATGTATCCTTTCCAAGTAAAGGATACAAGATTGAGAGGTTTTGACAGAATGAAACTTGCTTTTACGGGAGAGAAGTTACAGTTTTAAAATGAAGGACCGCTCATTAGAGATAATGCTAATTCTTTTAGAATCAGAGAGCCAAATTAGGCTCTTTGGGCTTCTACATCCATGCCAATATCAAGAATCTATCTATACTGACACTATTTTCCTGTACTCATCACACCACAGCTGTTGATACTCTGATTGTCACAAAGGGGGGGGCATTGGGAGCAGACCCAAATGCAAGACACAGGCACTGAAGTATTAGGAACAGGACTAGGATGCAGGACCTGGGCTAGGACATGGACAAGAAACAGGGAACCCGGACAAGGAACTATGAACTAGGAGCCTGGGCTTGAACTCCGAGCCAGAGACTGGACAAGGACCCAGAACCTGGGTCTTGCCTTGGGCTCAGACCCCAGAACTAGGCAAGGACATGACATGGCTGCAGGACTGGATGTGGCAGGAGGCTTCAGGCTGGGGTCTTGAGGTCGGAGGCTGCAGGCTGTAGGCTGGGGTCTTGAGGCCGGAGGCTGGAGCTCAGAGATAGACTGGGAACTGTACATCAACATAGAGCTGGGACTTATCCTTCAAAAAGCTGGGACTCAACTTTAACACGACACTAACGGGAGACTGAACAGTACATAGACATAGAGCCGGGACTCAACTTTATCTCCACACCAGCTGGGACAGGTCCATCCGTCAGGTAACAGCAGAACTTACCTAACAGAGGCAAAAACAAGACAAGACAGATCCCCTCGCAGAGCAACAGCAGAACGGCCTGACTTACCCCACAGAGGCAAGGACAAGAAAAGACAAACACTGAAGAACAACAGACAGTTCCATCTCTGCATCAGAATTGCTCCGAGTCGCAGTTACGACCAGCAACTTCGGCTGGCTACGGAAACAGCCGGATCCCTACCTAGCTCGGAGTGGCTGGCAGCCACTCAGCTGGCCCAGGAAACGACTGAATCCATACTGCAAAGACATCTCCGACTACCGACAGCAAGGCTCCATGAGGCGATGGTTCACCAACACAGTCTAAAGATGGCAAGTGGCCGCTCTAGCCTTCCACCAGCAGGTTGCTCCCAGGGAATCTTGACAAGATAAACCAGTAGCCCACACGCAACCCCAAGGCTACTTATATTCCAAGCCCCAAGATGGGAATCAGGTGCCTGTGATTAACCCAACCGAAACAAGGGACAGCTGGAAGACCCGGAGTCCCGAGTCCAGCACCGGACTGTGAACCAGAATGAAAACTTTATGGACTGGAGCATGACACTGATATTTCAGGTATTCAGGAGTGCATCAGCCCCCAGTGTAGAGGCTCCCATGCACAGAATCAAAAGAGGCTGCAGAAGGTTGCAGACGCAGTCAGCTCCATCACGAGCACAACCCTCCCCACAATCGAGGACATCTTGAAAAGATAATGGCTCAAAAAGGAAGCATCCATCATTAAGGACTATCACCTTCTGAGACATGCCTTTTTCTCATTGGTACCATCAGGGAGGAGATACAGGAGCCTGAAGACCTGCACACAACATTTAGGAACAGTTTGTTCCCCTCTAACATCAGATTACTTAATGGCCCAAGAAGCTATGAACACTACCTCATTACTCCTCATTTGCTCTATTTATTTTCATTGCAATTTATATTAATTTTAATGTTTTGCACTCTGCTGCTGGAACAAAACAACAAATTTCACAACTTATGTCAGTAATAATAAAACTAATTCTGATCCTAATTCTGAAGTATTTTCCCAAAATTATGAGAGTACCTGAATTCTCCATGTCCTCAGTGTGCTCTAGATTTCAACTCCAACCTCCATTCTGGGTGAAAAATTACTTATTCAGTTCCAATTAAAATGCTACCCCTTACTTTAAACCTAGGCCCAATGGTTAAAGGCACCTCTGCTAAGAAAAAACGATTCTCATTATCTACCCTATCTATAGTACAATCCTCATCATTTTTGATACGCCAGTCAGCTCAAGCCTCAAGGAGAGTCTGCATAGGCTGAGTTGTTTTCTATCGAAGCAGAGGTGGTGACAAAGGGGAGACATTCCAACTTGTAGCCCTGCTGACGGAATCCAGCATAGTAAACCATAATAAACATCATGGTTCTATGTTTTAAATTCTAGGCTGGAAGGTGTCACTAGCATGGCCAAAGTTTGTTGCCCATATGTTCCTTAAGGGTGTCATAGCTGGGGTGGGGCCAGGTTAGAGAGGATAAGCTCCCACTACATATTTAATGCTCCCAATGGTATGTGTCTCAAATAGACTCTAGATTTTTGAGCATAGGTTCTTGGATAGTCGGAATGTCAAAGGTTACGGGGAGAAGGCTGGAGAATGGGGTTGAAAGGGATAATAAATCAGCCATGATGGAATGGCAGAGCAGACTTGAAGAGCTGAATGGCAGAATTCTGCTCTTAAGTCTTATGGTCTTATGGACAACCAAGTCCAGCCTTCACACGTGGCTTAGTTACTAAGACCAGTGGAACTGTTTGTACTGACTGGAGAATGGCAAAGGCAGGTTACTGGCGCCTTAAAGCCAGTCACTTTGGGCAGATGGAGCTTATTAGCTATGGTTGGCAGCTCAACTAGGAGAAGAAAAACTCTGATCTCAAACCTCCATTGCCTTGTGGCTATATATATTTACTCAAGGGGAAGGCTTCAGGAGTAAATACCAAAGAACAATTCAGAGCTAGAGTCCCCAAGGCAGTGATTCATTGAGTTTAATGTTGACTGGCAAATCCTGCTGGTGCCAAACTGTATCACTCTCTGCCGTCCCTTTGGATTCATCAGCTGTATGGAGATGGGAGCCAGTTGCACGGGCAACAGCTTGCTCTCCATATTGTACTGTCCTGGCTTGCATATCATGTAAGCAACCAGGCACAACGTCCATGGTTGACCCCAACTAATGGAGGGCATAGCTAGACTATCTCAGGGATAGTTGGAAATCTGGAGTCATGTAGGGATCAGACCAGGTAAAGAATAGTGGGTTTCACCCCTAAAGCACATCTATGGACACTCCAGTAATTTCCTAGGTACCATTAATGATGTGATATATTTATCAAAAGTAACTATATTTAGATTGATCGCAAGCATTTGCTTTCTGGTAAAATAATGTGAAAGAGGTAGAAAGATCACAGTCTCACTGAGCATACTGCCAGATTGTCACAAGTCAATTGGCAGACAGGAGCGGGTATACTTAAGTGGAGGTTGATAGGCTCTTGATTAGTCAGGGCATCGAACGTTAGGGGGTAAAGGCAGGAGAATCAATCAGCCATGACAAAATGGCAGGGCAGAGTCAATTGGGCAAATGGCCTAATTCTGCTGCTATGTCTTATGGTCATATGGATTATTCCTATCTAGGCCAAGACTACAGCTGAATGGCTCAAGGTTACAGGTTACTTTGTTCTTCAAACAATTGGAAATAGAAACAAAATAAAAAATGGTGCTTTTGTAAAAATATTGATGGCTATTTCATGGAGTGACTTTCTATTTTGGGTCAATTATCCTTAACCTACTAACTACCAAGCCAAAACAGCGTGGTATTTGAAGGGTAATATCATTTACAGTATTGAAACCCTTCAGCAGGACTAAAACATCAACTGTACTTTTTCCCCATAGATGCTGCCTAGCCTGCTGAGTTACTCCAGCATTTTGCATGTGTTGCTTGGATTTCCAACATCTGCAGATCTCCTCTTGTCCATAGGTTGAGAAATCGGTTCGGTGTTGAAGTGAGGGAAGGTATCCACACTGGTTCAGGAGCATTTTGGTTGAAGGGTAATAACTGTTCCTGAATCTGGTGGTGTGAGACCTAGGGCTCCTGTAACTCCTTCCTAATGGCAGCAGTGAGAAGATAATATGAGTAAAATGGGTGCAGCTAGTACAAGTTTATATGTACAGTATTAATCTTTAATTTATACTATTGGTCTTCTTTTGCCTATTGGTTGTTTGGCAGTCTGAGTGTGTCAGGGTGCTGGAGCAGGGATCCAGTACTGTGCACACAGTGATATTAATTGAGTAACAAATCCCGAGGTGCAAACCAAGTCGGCGTCAAAGTTCAGGCAGAGATCAAACATCCAGAGAAATCCAAAAACCAGAACTGGGAAACAGGCAGAGTCAATATTCAGACGGACAGAGTACAGATACAAGTGCTGGAAAGGCTCAGGAAAATTCACTGGCACAATCTGGTAACAAACAGGTGAAAACACAGGACTGAAATACACTGACGATAAACAGAGAGGCAGATGATAGGTGGAGCACAATGAGACACAAGCGGCAGCAAAACAGGTAATAATGAGAAACAGGTGAGAGACGGAGTACTCAGTAATACAGGGGCCGGAGTAGAGCAGGAGTGGGAACAGGAGCACATGGCAATACAAAACCACAGACTGACAGCTGGGGGAAACACACAAAAAGACAGAGTTCAACTGAAGGTACTGACAGTGTGTAGTTTTTCATTGGTTTTACTGTATTACTCCATCACTAATGTACACTACAATTTATGATCTCCTTGTGGCATCTATGTACGTATTTACCAACTGAATCAAAATATTAAAGATCTGGTCTCCGTTCCATTGCATGTGGGAGTGCCCCCAGATAATCTGCTTCTGGAAGGTGCTGGATTTGATTAGTCAGATTATTGGAAAAAGGTACCCTTTGATCCTAAATTATGTATTCTGAATATTTATCCAAAGGACTTTGTAGCCTCCAAAGATGTAAGGTCTCTGCTTAATATTTGTTTTTTGGAAGCCCAACGCTGCAGAGCCTATTCATGGAAGAAACCAACAACCAGTGGACTTTCACAATGGCTGAAAGGAATAACTTCTTATCTTGCTCCAGAAAAGATAAGCTACATCACAAAAGACAAACTTCGCAAATTTCTGGAAATTTGGGACATTTTCTAGAAGTTCCTGGAGAACAATATTCAGGATGATGAAAGTAACGAACTGAAATGACTGCTTTTTTAATGGCGGGGTGTTTGCTTTTTTTGTGGGTGTGTGTGTTTCTTATTTCTTATGTATTTTTTTTCTTTTCTTTAACTTTGTTGTACTTTCAAACCTGTGGATGGTCTAATGTGTTTTCTTTTCATTCTGTAAAAGCAATAGAGATGTTTTTTTAAAAAAGATCTGGTTCAGATCATTCTTCTTTTCTAGAAAAAGGAACCTTGACCTTCTCAATCAATCTGACAGGTACAGCCCCTCAATTCTGTTATTATAGGTTTGCTTTGCATCTTCTCCAGTGCTTATATACCTATTTTATAATTCAAGGTCCCTACTGTGGACACCACAGTAGCATAGCAGATAACAGGACATTATTACAGCTTGGGCTGTCAGAATTTGGAGTTCAATTCCTGTGTCATCTGTAAGGAGTGCATTAGGTTTTTCCAGGTGCTCTGGTTTCCTCCCACAGTCCAAAGATGTACCGATTAGTAGGTTAACTGGTCATTATAAATTGTCCTGTGATTAGGCTGCAGTTAAATTGGGAGTTGCTGGGCGGTGAGGCTCGAAGGGCCAGAAGCCTCTATTCCGCACTCTCTAACTACATAAACAGACAAATAAATAAATAATGCTTTGTAGTTCACCTACTGTGGTTCAGCTAATATTTATTCTACATAATTTTAAAGTGAGTTCTCTATTATTCTATTCCTTGGAGATGAAGTGTCTGGTTTGGAGTTTCATAGCCTTAAAGATCTGACCCATACCGTTCAATTACATACGTGACCAATTAACCATACGTCTTTGGGATATGAAGAGAATCTGAACACCTGGAGGAAACATACGGGAAGAATGTACAGACTCCTTACAGATAGTGGCTGATGTAGCCGTAAGGAAGAACTGAAGTATGCTTGGCAAGATATTGTACTTTATTAGTGCCCACTGAATTAGCTACACCTACATGTCTGCCCATTAATGCAAACATCTAATCTCCCAATTCATGTGGCAGCAACTCAAAACATAAAAGCATGCAGACATGATCAAGAGGTACAGTTGTTGCTCAGACCAAGCATCAAACTGGAGAACAAATATGACCCAAGTGACTTTGACTGTGGAATGATTGTTGGTGCAGACCGGATGGTTTGAGTCTCTTAGAAATCTGCTGATCTCATGGAAATTTCATGGACAACAGTCTCTAGAATTTACAGAGAATGGTGTGAAAAACAAAAAACATCCAATGAGCGGCAGTTCTGTTGGCAAAAACGCCTCGTTAATGAGAGAGCACAGAGGAGAATGGCCAGACTGGTTCATGCTAACGGGAAGGTAACAGTAACTCAAATAACCACATATTACAACAGTGGTGTTCAGAAGAGCATCTCTGAATGCACAACATGTTGAACCTTGAAATGGATGGGCTACAGCAGCAGAAGACCACGGACATACACTTGGTACCTAATAAATTGGCTACTAAGTGTATATTGCACACGATATGCCTTCTTGAGGATGTTTAAAATGAGTCTAGAGATGAACTGATCTAAAATCTTGAGAAGAGACACCAGAGACTGCAAATGTTGGAATCAGAAGCAATAGGCAAGATGCTGGAAGAATTCAGACAGTATCTGTGGAGGGAAGTTTGTACTTTGATAATACATTTACATTGAACTTTGTCTTTGTGGCTGCTCCATTTAAGCCTTTGGTGAAGAATGACTGTTGGGATATTATCCAGTTTAAGCTGTGAGAGTGAATTAATTACTCCATCATTGGAAGATAAGTAATGTGAATCATACAGAAGTACCATGAAAAGATGAATAAAAGAGCTAAAGTCAATTGGTCATGGTTATTTTCCTCAGAAAGTTCCTGGGATGCCAATGTTTGAATCCGATGGCTGTAATTCTATGGGCCTATACAGAGTTTCCATTAGAGAAACAGACCATTGCCCCATAGAATACATATATTTTTATTTTAATTAGAGATACAGTGTGGAACAGGACCTTCTGGCTCAACAAACTTCACCACCCTCTGATTTAACACTAGCCTAATCACAGGACAATTTACAATTTACAATTGATCTACTAACCAATCAATCTTTAGACTGTGGGTGAAAACCAGTGGAAAACCATGCAGTTCACTGAGAGAATGCACAAACACTTTGTAGACAGCGCTGGAATTAAACTCCAAACACTGTAATGCTCCGAGCTGTAACACTGTTGCACTAACCGCTGACGGTACCATGGGGCCCATATGAACATGAAATAGGAGCAGGAATAGGCCACTTCAAAGATTCAGATTACTTTATTACCAAAGTTTGTATACAGAATACAACCCTGAGATCCATCTTCCCACAGGCAGGCACGAAACACAGAAACACCATGGAACCCGTTCAAGAAAACATCAAACACCTAATGTGCAAAATAAGAATAAATTACACAAACAGCAAATAGCAAGTGGACAGCACATAGAATAGCAAATGTCAAAACAGGAGTACGGTGGTATTCAGTTTAGTTCACTTCAGTGTCGTGTAGTGACCCCCCTGAAAGCTGCAGGGCAAAGCATTCTTTGTTGTACCGCTCCAGTCTGTATTGACCACCCCAATCAAACTGCTCAAAAACAGAATCCAGGAAAACATGCAACCTGAACCCCATAATCCCCCAAAATGAGTCCACAGCCTCTCCAATCAATTTTGGCAATGTGGATACCAAAACTCCTGCACTTTGCTCTGACAGCTACTGGCAAGAGGAAGAGGAAGAGGTAGACCAGTCAAACACAGGCAGGTGGGGATGAACACCTCTCATCCTCTGCTCTCATCCTCGAAAACCTCAACCTCAATCAGAAAGAACCAGTGGAGTCAATCATGGAGTTGTGCCCCTGGCCTGTCTCCAGGCTTCAAGGCCTCGAGGCCATGCGCTGCGTTCCAAATCTCCCTTGGGGACAGTAAAGTGTCAGATTACCCAGTCGGTCCAAAAACACATCATGAAAATGTAAATCACAGGTTCTGATCACACGGAGCTTCGCAGTAGAATCATATCTGCAAAAAGAAGTTAAAGTAATCTCGTAAACTGTCTGCAAGGCGGTGCCATTGATCGTGTTGTTCGCTTGCGCCATCTTGTCCCCTCCTGTCCCATTTCATAAGCTTATAACTGAGCAATATTTCCTGCACACCATATTCTTTGATTCCCTTAATACCTAAAAATCTATTAATTTCAGTCTTGAATATACTCAACAACTGTGCCTCTATGAGCCTTTGGGTAGTTTGTTAAAGTCAAAAAAATAGAAAACTGCAGATATTGGAAATTTAAAAGAGATACAGAAATGAGAAGAAATTCTACAAATATAAGTCAGTAAATTACTCTGTAACTCCTGCAAATTTCTACCAAGTAAATTACCCAAGAAATTAAATATTCAGAAAGTCAAGCAACACACATCAAAGTTGCTGGTGAACGCAGCAGGCCAGGCAGCATCTCTAGGAAGAGGTGCAGTCAACGTTTCAGGTCGACGTGTAGTTCTGATGAAGGGTCTCGGCCTGAAACGTCGACTGCACCTCTTCCTAGAGATGCTGCCTGGCCTGCTGTGTTCACCAGCAACTTTGATGTGTGTTGCTTGAATTTCCAGCATCTGCAGAATTCCTGCTGTTTGCGTTTTTAAATTCAGAAAGTCAGGTTGTTTTCTCGTTCTTATGAAAGGTTTCCCATCTAAAACATTGATTCTGTTTCTCTTCCCAAAAATGTGGCCTGGCCTTCTGAGTATTTCTAGTATTTTCTGATTTAGACCTCTTGGGTTGTTTACTTGGTAGAAATTTACTAGGATCAGAGGGTTACCCACTGGCTTCTGTGTGTAGAATTTCTTCTCATCTCTGACTTGAATAGAGTCAAAGAATCATAGAACACTACAGCGCAGAAACAGGCCCTTCAGTCCATGCTGAACTATTAATCTGCCTAGTCCCATTGACCTGCATAGCTCTCCATATTCCTTCCAACCATGTACCAATTTCTCTTAAATGTTGAAATCAAACCCACATCCACCACTTCAGCTGGCAACTCATTCTACACTTTCAGCACCCTCTGAGTGAAGAAATTCCCCTCATGCTCCCATAAAACGTTTCACCTTTCACCCTTAACCCATGGCCTTTAGTTCTAGTCTTACCCAACCTTAGTGGAAAATAGCCAACCTTTTAGTTTGAAACTGTGATCCTTGGTTCTGGACACTCCAGCCAGGGGAATCACCATCCCAGTATCCGAATATGAATTTTGCACATTTCAGTGAGATAGAATCACAGAATCATGAAGTCAGACAGCACAGAAACTGGCCTTTCAGATGAAATGATCCATGGCTACCAAGATGCCCACCAAAGTTGGTCCCATTTGCCTGTATTTCAAAATTCAAAGTTCAAAGTAAATTTATTTTCAAAGTACGGAAATGTTACTATATACTTCCTTGAGATTCGTTCTCTTGTCCATATCTATAGGAAAAAATAGCTACACAACAGAATTTATGAATAACTATAACACAACAGACAAAGACTGACAAACAACCAATATGCAAAAGTAGACGTTAAATTAAAGGTATCCATTTCCTATTAAATCTTTCCCTGCTCTCCTAAACCTATGCCCTCCGATCCTTGATTCCCCAGTCCCGGGGGAAAGACTGTGTGCATTCACTCTATCTATATCACCCTGTACCACTCGTGATTTTGTACATCTCTGTAAGATCACCCCTCATTTTCCAACACTCCATTGCCTGCTCATAGTCCTAGTCTGCTCGTTTCTCTCTATAACCCTGTCCCTTAAGTCATGAAAACATATTTGTAAATCTCCTCTGCATTCTGCAGCTATGTATACCATCAGATCCTGGGGACTTACCCGCCTTAATGCTTTCCAGAAGACCCAGAACTATATCTTTATATTAGTCAACAAGATATCAGTAAATATATCTTCTCAATTTCTTTGTGTTTTTCAAGCTAGCTTTTTTTTTAACTAATTATCTTTTATTTGTGAACTCTATCTCTGGACTTTTGATATTCAGCAAGATCAAGCACAACCTTATCAAGTTATTTTCACACATTAATAGAATCATTTTTGAACAGGAGACTCCTGGACCTATTGAATCTATGGCTTCAGCAAAATGGTCTCTTCTGCTTCATCCCTCCCCAAGTTTTGCATATCGGTCTCTCTCATCTGCATATCCAATACCATTTTATAGAGAACATTTAATGTTTCCAAAATCTTTACATTCAGCAGGTCTTAAAAATTTTTAAGCTTCTCTTTTCCAGAGTCTCATTTTGTTCACTGCTTACTGATAAGTAAGTTCTGATAACTCTGAAGTTCTTTTGCTTCCACTCTTTATCCAGTTTCTTTACTGTACTGTATACCCTTTCATAAAGAAGGGTCTTGACCTGAAACAGCAGTTGCCCATTTCCTTCCACAGATTCGGCCCGCGCTCCCCCAGTAGTTTGTTTTCTGCTCCAGATTCCAGTATCTGCAGTCTCTTCAGCCTCCATTCTATATTTTTAATCATTCTGTGAGAATAGGCTGTAAGACACGTTCTCACAGAAATAAAGTCCAGTGCTTGGCTTGTTATATTAATTTTTGTGAGCTGTGTATGATCTTCATACTCAAACATAATCCAAGAAGTAAGCCTTTACCATTTTGTTACTTAACCCATGCCTATCAAATTTAAAATTAGTTTTCTAGTTCCACATTTGTTATTGCATTTTAGTTTTCATTTGCATTATTGAGTATGCCTTCCTCCCATGTAAAAATATGCAAACTTTGGCTCTAGGCGCCTTGCCTTTTTGTTGGGCGTAGTTTAGTCAAGGATCCTTGGTTCCATGTTGCCTTAATACTGAAACCAGCAAACCTCACCATTGTGATGAGATGTGGAAGGGGAGGGTGCTCAGCTAAACAGGTTAATGACAGACCCATATCAGAATCTGATTTATTGTCACACACATATGTCATGAAATTCGTTTTTTTGCAGCAGCAACAGCACGGTGCAATACATAAAATTACTATAGCACTGTGCAAAAATCTTAGGCCCCTGAGCTATATATATATGTGCCTATAAGACTTTTGCACAGAACTGTATGAACATTATGGAAAGATTTACAAAGATTTGATTTGTAAATGGTTTGTTGAGGTAATTTTACAAAAGAGGTTTTATTTCTTTTTAATTTTTATTGCAGAAAAGCAGCATTGCTGCAGGAAAACATTGACAGATTGAATAAATATTGAAAGCTTAAACATCTACACATAGCGGCCACTTTATTAAGTCACCTTCTGAACATAATAAAGTGGCCACTGCATGTATGTTCGTGGTCTCATGCTTCTGTAACCTACCCTCTTCAAGTTTCGATGGGCTCTGCATTCAGAGGTGCTCTTCTGCACACCACTCTTGTAACACATGGTTATTTGAGTAATTTTGCCCTCCCGTCAGTTTGAACCAGTCTGGACATTCCCCTTTGACCACTGTCATTAACAAGGCATTTTCACCCTCATAACCACTGCTGACTGGATGCCTATTTGTTTCTCACACTATTCCCCACACTAACAAACATTCAGTGCTCAAGTCACTTAACTGACATTTCTTCCCCATTCTGATGTTTGGTCTGAACAACAACTGAACCTCTTGATCATATCTGCATGCTTTTATGCACTGAGTTGCTGCCACATGATAGGCTAATTGGATATTTATATTAACGAGGTGTACAGTGAACTTTATAAAGTGGCCACTGAGTGTATACGCTATTTGAAATGTGCTTGTAATTTGTTGAATTAACCAAATGGTAGAATCAAATTCATAGCATCTTTGACATTCCCTGTAACACATGCTATACTTGCTCTTTACAGCATAGACCACTGCTGTAGAGCAGGATGCCATTCTGTCATAATACTCTGTTTTGTTCACAAGAGCCATCCTGAGTTCCAAGTTGCAGGCCATTTCATCCCCCTCCCAATTCCCACACTGACATGTCAGCTTTGGCCTTTTCAACTGACAGAATAAAGCCCAATGCCACATATTCCACCTGGGTGGTCTACAACTCAGTGGCATGGATATAGAGTTTCCCAATTGTAAAGTTTTTATTATCAAAGTACATATATGTCACCATATACAACCCTGTTCTGCCCTCACACAAGAGTTTTCCTCATTTTCTTAAGTAGACAGGTGCTCCAGTCCCAGTCCTGCCGATAACTCCACTCCCAGTCCTGCCGATAACTCCAGTCCCAGTCCTGCCGATAACTCCAGTCCCAGTCCTGCCGATAACTCCAGTCCCAGTCCTGCCGATAACTCCAGTCCCAGCCTCAGTCCTGCCGATAACTCCAGTCCCAGTCCTGCCGATAACTCCAGTCCCAGTCCCAGTCCTGCCGATAACTCCACTCCCAGTCCTGCCGATAACTCCAGTCCCAGTCCTGCCGATAACTCCAGTCCCAGTCCTGCCGATAACTCCAGTCCCAGTCCTGCCGATAACTCCAGTCCCAGTCCCAGTCCTGCCAAACATAACTCCACTCCCAGTCCTGCCGATAACTCCAGTCCCAGTCCTGCCGATAACTCCAGTCCCAGTCCTGCCGATAACTCCACTCCCAGTCCTGCCGATAATTCCAGTCCCAGTCCTGCCGATAACTCCAGTCCCAGTCCTGCCGATAACTCCAGTCCCAGTCCTGCCGATAACTCCAGTCCCAGTCGCAGACCTGCCGATAACTCCAGTCCCAGTCCTGCTGATAACTCCACTCCCAGTCCTGCCAAACATAACTCCACTCCCAGTCCTGCCGATAACTCCAGTCCCAGTCCTGCCGATAACTCCAGTCCCAGTCCTGCCGATAACTCCACTCCCAGTCCTGCCGATAATTCCAGTCCCAGTCCTGCCGATAACTCCAGTCCCAGTCCTGCCGATAACTCCACTCCCAGTCCTGCCGATAATTCCAGTCCCAGTCCTGCCGATAACTCCAGTCCCAGTCCTGCCGATAACTCCAGTCCCAGTCCTGCCGATAACTCCACTCCCAGTCCTGCCGATAACTCCAGTCCCAGTCCTGCCGATAACTCCAGTCCCAGTCCTGCCGATAACTCCAGTCCCAGTCGCAGACCTGCCGATAACTCCAGTCCCAGTCCTGCCGATAACTCCAGTCCCAGCCTCAGTCCTGCCGATAACTCCAGTCCCAGTCCTGCCGATAACTCCAGTCCCAGTCCCAGTCCTGCCGATAACTCCACTCCCAGTCCTGCCGATAACTCCAGTCCCAGTCCTGCCGATAACTCCAGTCCCAGTCCTGCCGATAACTCCACTCCCAGTCCTGCCGATAACTCCAGTCCCAGTCCTGCCGATAACTCCAGTCCCAGTCCTGCCGATAACTCCAGTCCCAGTCCTGCCGATAACTCCACTCCCAGTCCTGCCGATAATTCCACTCCCAGTCCTGCCGATAACTCCAGTCCCAGTCCTGCCGATAACTCCAGTCCCAGTCCTGCCGATAACTCCAGTCACAGTCCTGCCGATAATTCCACTCCCAGTCCTGCCGATAATTCCAGTCCCAGTCCTGCCGATAACTCCACTCCCAGTCGCAGTCCTGCCGATAACTCCAGTCCCAGTCCTGCCAAACATAACTCCAGTCCCAGTCCTGCCGATAATTCCAGTCCCAGTCCTGCCGATAACTCCAGTCCCAGTCGCAGACCTGCCAATAACTCCACTCCCAGTCCTGCCGATAACTCCAGTCCCAGTCCTGCCGATAACTCCAGTCCCAGTCCTGCCGATAACTCCAGTCCCAGTCCTGCCGATAACTCCAGTCCCAGTCCTGCCGATAACTCCAGTCCCAGTCCTGCCGATAATTCCACTCCCAGTCCTGCCGATAACTCCAGTCCCAGTCCTGCCGATAACTCCACTCCCAGTCGCAGTCCTGCCGATAACTCCAGTCCCAGTCGCAGACCTGCCGATAACTCCAGTCCCAGTCCTGCCGATAACTCCAGTCCCAGCCTCAGTCCTGCCGATAACTCCAGTCCCAGTCCTGCCGATAACTCCAGTCCCAGTCCTGCCGATAACTCCAGTCCCAGTCCTGCCGATAACTCCAGTCCCAGTCCTGCCGATAACTCCACTCCCAGTCCTGCCGATAACTCCAGTCCCAGTCCTGCCGATAATTCCAGTCCCAGTCCTGCCGATAACTCCACTCCCAGTCCTGCCGATAACTCCAGTCCCAGTCCTGCCGATAACTCCAGTCCCAGTCCTGCCGATAACTCCAGTCCCAGTCCTGCCGATAACTCCAGTCCCAGTCGCAGACCTGCCGATAACTCCAGTCCCAGTCCTGCCGATAACTCCAGTCCCAGCCTCAGTCCTGCCGATAACTCCAGTCCCAGTCCCAGTCCTGCCGATAACTCCACTCCCAGTCCTGCCGATAACTCCAGTCCCAGTCCTGCCGATAACTCCACTCCCAGTCCTGCCGATAATTCCACTCCCAGTCCTGCCGATAATTCCACTCCCAGTCCTGCCGATAACTCCAGTCCCAGTCCTGCCGATAACTCCAGTCCCAGTCCTGCCGATAACTCCACTCCCAGTCCTGCCGATAATTCCACTCCCAGTCCTGCCGATAATTCCAGTCCCAGTCCTGCCGATAACTCCACTCCCAGTCGCAGTCCTGCCGATAACTCCAGTCCCAGTCCTGCCAAACATAACTCCAGTCCCAGTCCTGCCGATAATTCCAGTCCCAGTCCTGCCGATAACTCCAGTCCCAGTCGCAGACCTGCCAATAACTCCAGTCCCAGTCCTGCCGATAACTCCACTCCCAGTCCTGCCGATAATTCCAGTCCCAGTCCTGCCGATAACTCCAGTCCCAGTCCTGCCGATAATTCCAGTCCCAGTCCTGCCGATAACTCCAGTCCCAGTCCTGCCGATAACTCCAGTCCCAGTCCTGCCGATAACTCCAGTCCCAGTCCTGCCGATAACTCCAGTCCCAGTCGCAGACCTGCCGATAACTCCAGTCCCAGTCCTGCCGATAACTCCAGTCCCAGCCTCAGTCCTGCCGATAACTCCAGTCCCAGTCCTGCCGATAACTCCACTCCCAGTCCTGCCGATAACTCCAGTCCCAGTCCTGCCGATAACTCCAGTCCCAGTCCTGCCGATAACTCCACTCCCAGTCCTGCCGATAATTCCACTCCCAGTCCTGCCGATAATTCCACTCCCAGTCCTGCCGATAACTCCAGTCCCAGTCCTGCCGATAACTCCAGTCCCAGTCCTGCCGATAACTCCACTCCCAGTCCTGCCGATAATTCCACTCCCAGTCCTGCCGATAATTCCAGTCCCAGTCCTGCCGATAACTCCAGTCCCAGTCGCAGTCCTGCCGATAACTCCAGTCCCAGTCGCAGACCTGCCAATAACTCCAGTCCCAGTCCTGCCAAACATAACTCCACTCCCAGTCCTGCCGATAATTCCAGTCCCAGTCCTGCCGATAACTCCACTCCCAGTCCTGCCGATAATTCCAGTCCCAGTCCTGCCGATAACTCCAGTCCCAGTCCTGCCGATAATTCTAGTCCCAGTCCTGCCGATAACTCCAGTCCCAGTCCTGCCGATAACTCCACTCCCAGTCCTGCCGATAACTCCAGTCCCAGTCCTGCCGATAACTCCAGTCCCAGTCCTGCCAAACATAACTCCAGTCCCAGTCCTGCCGATAACTCCAGTCCCAGTCCTGCCGATAATTCCAGTCCCAGTCCTGCCGATAACTCCACTCCCAGTCCTGCCGATAATTCCACTCCCAGTCCTGCCGATAACTCCAGTCCCAGTCCTGCCGATAACTCCAGTCCCAGTCCTGCCGATAACTCCACTCCCAGTCCTGCCGATAATTCCACTCCCAGTCCTGCCGATAATTCCAGTCCCAGTCCTGCCGATAACTCCACTCCCAGTCGCAGTCCTGCCGATAACTCCAGTCCCAGTCCTGCCAAACATAACTCCAGTCCCAGTCCTGCCGATAATTCCAGTCCCAGTCCTGCCGATAACTCCAGTCCCAGTCGCAGACCTGCCAATAACTCCAGTCCCAGTCCTGCCGATAACTCCACTCCCAGTCCTGCCGATAACTCCACTCCCAGTCCTGCCGATAACTCCAGTCCCAGTCCTGCCGATAACTCCAGTCACAGTCCTGCCGATAACTCCAGTCCCAGTCCTGCCGATAACTCCAGTCCCAGTCCTGCCGATAACTCCAGTCCCAGTCCTGCCGATAACTCCAGTCCCAGTCCTGCCGATAATTCCACTCCCAGTCCTGCCGATAACTCCAGTCCCAGTCCTGCCGATAACTCCACTCCCAGTCGCAGTCCTGCCGATAACTCCAGTCCCAGTCGCAGACCTGCCGATAACTCCAGTCCCAGTCTTGCCGATAACTCCAGTCCCAGCCTCAGTCCTGCCGATAACTCCAGTCCCAGTCCTGCCGATAACTCCACTCCCAGTCCTGCCGATAACTCCAGTCCCAGTCCTGCCGATAACTCCAGTCCCAGTCCTGCCGATAACTCCAGTCACAGTCCTGCCGATAACTCCAGTCCCAGTCCTGCCGATAACTCCACTCCCAGTCCTGCCGATAACTCCAGTCCCAGTCCTGCCGATAACTCCAGTCCCAGTCCTGCCGATAACTCCAGTCCCAGTCCTGCCGATAATTCCAGTCCCAGTCCTGCCGATAACTCCACTCCCAGTCCTGCCGATAACTCCAGTCCCAGTCCTGCCGATAACTCCAGTCCCAGTCCTGCCGATAACTCCAGTCCCAGTCCTGCTGAAGATAATTCCAGTCCCAGTCCTGCCGATAACTCCAGTCCCAGTCCTGCCGATAACTCCAGTCCCAGTCGCAGACCTGCCGATAACTCCAGTCCCAGCCTCAGTCCTGCCGATAACTCCAGTCCCAGTCCCAGTCCTGCCGATAACTCCACTCCCAGTCCTGCCGATAACTCCAGTCCCAGTCCTGCCGATAACTCCAGTCCCAGTCCTGCCGATAACTCCACTCCCAGTCCTGCCGATAATTCCACTCCCAGTCCTGCCGATAATTCCACTCCCAGTCCTGCCGATAACTCCAGTCCCAGTCCTGCCGATAACTCCAGTCCCAGTCCTGCCGATAACTCCACTCCCAGTCCTGCCGATAATTCCACTCCCAGTCCTGCCGATAATTCCAGTCCCAGTCCTGCCGATAACTCCACTCCCAGTCGCAGTCCTGCCGATAACTCCAGTCCCAGTCCTGCCAAACATAACTCCAGTCCCAGTCCTGCCGATAATTCCAGTCCCAGTCCTGCCGATAACTCCAGTCCCAGTCGCAGACCTGCCAATAACTCCAGTCCCAGTCCTGCCGATAACTCCACTCCCAGTCCTGCCGATAATTCTAGTCCCAGTCCTGCCGATAACTCCACTCCCAGTCCTGCCGATAATTCCAGTCCCAGTCCTGCCGATAACTCCAGTCCCAGTCCTGCCGATAATTCCAGTCCCAGTCCTGCCGATAACTCCAGTCCCAGTCCTGCCGATAACTCCAGTCCCAGTCCTGCCGATAACTCCAGTCCCAGTCCTGCTGAAGATAATTCCAGTCCCATTCCTGCCAAACATAATTCCAGTCTCAGTCCTGCCGATAACTCCAGTCCCAGTCCTGCCGATAACTCCACTCCCAGTCGCAGTCCTGCCGATAACTCCAGTCCCAGTCCTGCCAAACATAACTCCAGTCCCAGTCCTGCCGATAATTCCAGTCCCAGTCCTGCCGATAACTCCAGTCCCAGTCGCAGACCTGCCAATAACTCCAGTCCCAGTCCTGCCGATAACTCCACTCCCAGTCCTGCCGATAACTCCACTCCCAGTCCTGCCGATAACTCCAGTCCCAGTCCTGCCGATAACTCCAGTCACAGTCCTGCCGATAACTCCAGTCCCAGTCCTGCCGATAACTCCAGTCCCAGTCCTGCCGATAACTCCAGTCCCAGTCCTGCCGATAACTCCAGTCCCAGTCCTGCCGATAATTCCACTCCCAGTCCTGCCGATAACTCCAGTCCCAGTCCTGCCGATAACTCCACTCCCAGTCGCAGTCCTGCCGATAACTCCAGTCCCAGTCGCAGACCTGCCGATAACTCCAGTCCCAGTCTTGCCGATAACTCCAGTCCCAGCCTCAGTCCTGCCGATAACTCCAGTCCCAGTCCTGCCGATAACTCCACTCCCAGTCCTGCCGATAACTCCAGTCCCAGTCCTGCCGATAACTCCACTCCCAGTCCTGCCGATAACTCCAGTCCCAGTCCTGCCGATAACTCCAGTCACAGTCCTGCCGATAACTCCAGTCCCAGTCCTGCCGATAACTCCAGTCCCAGTCCTGCCGATAACTCCAGTCCCAGTCCTGCCGATAACTCCAGTCCCAGTCCTGCCGATAACTCCAGTCCCAGTCCTGCCGATAATTCCACTCCCAGTCCTGCCGATAACTCCAGTCCCAGTCCTGCCGATAACTCCACTCCCAGTCGCAGTCCTGCCGATAACTCCAGTCCCAGTCGCAGACCTGCCGATAACTCCAGTCCCAGTCTTGCCGATAACTCCAGTCCCAGCCTCAGTCCTGCCGATAACTCCAGTCCCAGTCCTGCCGATAACTCCAGTCCCAGTCCTGCCGATAACTCCACTCCCAGTCCTGCCGATAACTCCAGTCCCAGTCCTGCCGATAACTCCAGTCCCAGTCCTGCCGATAACTCCAGTCACAGTCCTGCCGATAACTCCAGTCCCAGTCCTGCCGATAACTCCAGTCCCAGTCCTGCCGATAACTCCACTCCCAGTCCTGCCGATAACTCCAGTCCCAGTCCTGCCGATAACTCCAGTCCCAGTCCTGCCGATAATTCCAGTCCCAGTCCTGCCGATAACTCCAGTCCCAGTCCTGCCGATAACTCCAGTCCCAGTCCTGCCGATAACTCCAGTCCCAGTCCTGCCGATAACTCCAGTCCCAGTCGCAGACCTGCCGATAACTCCAGTCCCAGTCCTGCCGATAACTCCAGTCCCAGCCTCAGTCCTGCCGATAACTCCAGTCCCAGTCCCAGTCCTGCCGATAACTCCACTCCCAGTCCTGCCGATAACTCCAGTCCCAGTCCTGCCGATAACTCCAGTCCCAGTCCTGCCGATAACTCCACTCCCAGTCCTGCCGATAATTCCACTCCCAGTCCTGCCGATAATTCCACTCCCAGTCCTGCCGATAACTCCAGTCCCAGTCCTGCCGATAACTCCAGTCCCAGTCCTGCCGATAACTCCACTCCCAGTCCTGCCGATAATTCCACTCCCAGTCCTGCCGATAATTCCAGTCCCAGTCCTGCCGATAACTCCACTCCCAGTCGCAGTCCTGCCGATAACTCCAGTCCCAGTCCTGCCAAACATAACTCCAGTCCCAGTCCTGCCGATAATTCCAGTCCCAGTCCTGCCGATAACTCCAGTCCCAGTCGCAGACCTGCCAATAACTCCAGTCCCAGTCCTGCCGATAACTCCACTCCCAGTCCTGCCGATAATTCTAGTCCCAGTCCTGCCGATAACTCCACTCCCAGTCCTGCCGATAATTCCAGTCCCAGTCCTGCCGATAACTCCAGTCCCAGTCCTGCCGATAATTCCAGTCCCAGTCCTGCCGATAACTCCAGTCCCAGTCCTGCCGATAACTCCAGTCCCAGTCCTGCCGATAACTCCAGTCCCAGTCCTGCTGAAGATAATTCCAGTCCCATTCCTGCCAAACATAATTCCAGTCTCAGTCCTGCCGATAACTCCAGTCCCAGTCCTGCCGATAACTCCAGTCCCAGTCCTGCCGATAACTCCAGTCCCAGTCCTGCCGATAACTCCAGTCCCAGTCCCAGTCCTGCCGATAACTCCAGTCCCAGTCCTGCTGATAACTCCAGTCCCAGTCCTGCCGATAACTCCAGTCACAGTCCTGCTGATAACTCCAGTCCCAGTCCTGCCGATAACTCCAGTCCCAGTCCTGCCGATAACTCCACTCCCAGTCCTGCCGATAATTCCACTCCCAGTCCTGCCGATAATTCCAGTCCCAGTCCTGCCGATAACTCCACTCCCAGTCGCAGTCCTGCCGATAACTCCAGTCCCAGTCCTGCCAAACATAACTCCAGTCCCAGTCCTGCCGATAATTCCAGTCCCAGTCCTGCCGATAACTCCAGTCCCAGTCGCAGACCTGCCAATAACTCCAGTCCCAGTCCTGCCGATAACTCCACTCCCAGTCCTGCCGATAATTCTAGTCCCAGTCCTGCCGATAACTCCACTCCCAGTCCTGCCGATAATTCCAGTCCCAGTCCTGCCGATAACTCCAGTCCCAGTCCTGCCGATAATTCCAGTCCCAGTCCTGCCGATAACTCCAGTCCCAGTCCTGCCGATAACTCCAGTCCCAGTCCTGCCGATAACTCCAGTCCCAGTCGCAGACCTGCCGATAACTCCAGTCCCAGTCCTGCCGATAACTCCAGTCCCAGCCTCAGTCCTGCCGATAACTCCAGTCCCAGTCCTGCCGATAACTCCACTCCCAGTCCTGCCGATAACTCCAGTCCCAGTCCTGCCGATAACTCCAGTCCCAGTCCTGCCGATAACTCCACTCCCAGTCCTGCCGATAATTCCACTCCCAGTCCTGCCGATAACTCCAGTCCCAGTCCTGCCGATAACTCCAGTCCCAGTCCTGCCGATAACTCCACTCCCAGTCCTGCCGATAATTCCACTCCCAGTCCTGCCGATAATTCCAGTCCCAGTCCTGCCGATAACTCCAGTCCCAGTCGCAGTCCTGCCGATAACTCCAGTCCCAGTCGCAGACCTGCCGATAACTCCAGTCCCAGTCCTGCCAAACATAACTCCAGTCCCAGTCCTGCTGATAATTCCAGTCCCAGTCCTGCCGATAACTCCAGTCCCAGTCGCAGACCTGCCAATAACTCCAGTCCCAGTCCTGCCGATAACTCCACTCCCAGTCCTGCCGATAATTCCAGTCCCAGTCCTGCCGATAACTCCAGTCCCAGTCGCAGTCCTGCCGATAACTCCAGTCCCAGTCGCAGACCTGCCGATAACTCCAGTCCCAGTCCTGCCAAACATAACTCCAGTCCCAGTCCTGCTGATAATTCCAGTCCCAGTCCTGCCGATAACTCCAGTCCCAGTCGCAGACCTGCCAATAACTCCAGTCCCAGTCCTGCCGATAACTCCACTCCCAGTCCTGCCGATAATTCCAGTCCCAGTCCTGCCGATAACTCCACTCCCAGTCCTGCCGATAATTCTAGTCCCAGTCCTGCCGATAACTCCAGTCCCAGTCCTGCCGATAATTCCAGTCCCAGTCCTGCCGATAACTCCAGTCCCAGTCCTGCCGATAACTCCACTCCCAGTCCTGCCGATAACTCCAGTCCCAGTCCTGCCGATAACTCCAGTCCCAGTCCTGCCAAACATAACTCCAGTCCCAGTCCTGCCGATAACTCCAGTCCCAGTCCTGCCGATAATTCCAGTCCCAGTCCTGCTGAAGATAATTCCAGTCCCAGTCCTGCCGATAATTCCAGTCCCAGTCCTGCCGATAATTCCAGTCCCAGTCCTGCTGAAGATAATTCCAGTCCCAGTCCTGCCGATAACTCCAGTCCCAGTCCTGCCGATAACTCCAGTCCCAGTCCTGCCGATAACTCCAGTCCCAGTCCTGCCGATAACTCCAGTCCCAGTCCTGCCGATAATTCCAGTCCCAGTCCTGCCGATAACTCCAGTCCCAGTCCTGCCGATAATTCCAGTCCCAGTCCTGCCGATAACTCCAGTCCCAGTCCTGCAGATAATTCCAGTCCCAGTCCTGCCGATAACTCCAGTCCCAGTCCTGCCGATAACTCCAGTCCCAGTCCTGCTGAAGATAATTCCAGTCCCAGTCCTGCCGATAATTCCAGTCCCAGTCCTGCTGATAATTCCAGTCCCAGTCCTGCCGATAACTCCAGTCCCAGTCCTGCTGAAGATAATTCCAGTCCCATTCCTGCCAAACATAATTCCAGTCTCAGTCCTGCCGATAACTCCAGTCCCAGTCCTGCCGATAACTCCAGTCCCAGTCCTGCCAATAACTCCAGTCCCAGTCCTGCCGATAACTCCAGTCCCAGTCCCAGTCCTGCCGATAACTCCAGTCCCAGTCCTGCTGATAACTCCAGTCCCAGTCCTGCCGATAACTCCAGTCACAGTCCTGCTGATAACTCCAGTCCCAGTCCTGCCGATAACTCCAGTCCCAGTCCTGCCGATAACTCCAGTCCCAGTCCTGCCAATAACTCCAGTCCCAGTCCTGCCGATAACTCCAGTCCCAGTCCTGCCGATAATTCCAGTCCCAGTCCTGCCGATAACTCCAGTCCCAGTCCTGCCGATAACTCCACTCCCAGTCCTGCCGATAACTCCAGTCCCAGTCCTGCCGATAATTCCAGTCCCAGTCCTGCTGAAGATAATTCCAGTCCCAGTCCTGCCGATAATTCCAGTCCCAGTCCTGCCGATAATTCCAGTCCCAGTCCTGCTGAAGATAATTCCAGTCCCAGTCCTGCCGATAACTCCAGTCCCAGTCCTGCCGATAACCCCAGTCCCAGTCCTGCCGATAACTCCAGTCCCAGTCCTGCCGATAATTCCAGTCCCAGTCCTGCCGATAACTCCAGTCCCAGTCCTGCCGATAATTCCAGTCCCAGTCCTGCCGATAACTCCAGTCCCAGTCCTGCAGATAATTCCAGTCCCAGTCCTGCCGATAACTCCAGTCCCAGTCCTGCCGATAACTCCAGTCCCAGTCCTGCTGAAGGTAATTCCAGGCCCAGTCCTGCCGATAACTCCACTCCCAGTCCTGCCGATAACTCCAGTCCCAGTCCTGCCGATAACTCCAGTCCCAGTCCTGCCGATAACTCCACTCCCAGTCCTGCCGATAATTCCACTCCCAGTCCTGCCGATAATTCCACTCCCAGTCCTGCCGATAACTCCAGTCCCAGTCCTGCCGATAACTCCAGTCCCAGTCCTGCCGATAACTCCACTCCCAGTCCTGCCGATAATTCCACTCCCAGTCCTGCCGATAATTCCAGTCCCAGTCCTGCCGATAACTCCACTCCCAGTCGCAGTCCTGCCGATAACTCCAGTCCCAGTCCTGCCAAACATAACTCCAGTCCCAGTCCTGCCGATAATTCCAGTCCCAGTCCTGCCGATAACTCCAGTCCCAGTCGCAGACCTGCCAATAACTCCAGTCCCAGTCCTGCCGATAACTCCACTCCCAGTCCTGCCGATAATTCTAGTCCCAGTCCTGCCGATAACTCCACTCCCAGTCCTGCCGATAATTCCAGTCGCAGTCCTGCCGATAACTCCAGTCCCAGTCCTGCCGATAATTCCAGTCCCAGTCCTGCCGATAACTCCAGTCCCAGTCCTGCCGATAACTCCAGTCCCAGTCCTGCCGATAACTCCAGTCCCAGTCCTGCTGAAGATAATTCCAGTCCCATTCCTGCCAAACATAATTCCAGTCTCAGTCCTGCCGATAACTCCAGTCCCAGTCCTGCCGATAACTCCACTCCCAGTCGCAGTCCTGCCGATAACTCCAGTCCCAGTCCTGCCAAACATAACTCCAGTCCCAGTCCTGCCGATAATTCCAGTCCCAGTCCTGCCGATAACTCCAGTCCCAGTCGCAGACCTGCCAATAACTCCAGTCCCAGTCCTGCCGATAACTCCACTCCCAGTCCTGCCGATAACTCCACTCCCAGTCCTGCCGATAACTCCAGTCCCAGTCCTGCCGATAACTCCAGTCCCAGTCCTGCCGATAACTCCAGTCCCAGTCCTGCCGATAACTCCAGTCCCAGTCCTGCCGATAATTCCACTCCCAGTCCTGCCGATAACTCCAGTCCCAGTCCTGCCGATAACTCCACTCCCAGTCGCAGTCCTGCCGATAACTCCAGTCCCAGTCGCAGACCTGCCGATAACTCCAGTCCCAGTCTTGCCGATAACTCCAGTCCCAGCCTCAGTCCTGCCGATAACTCCAGTCCCAGTCCTGCCGATAACTCCACTCCCAGTCCTGCCGATAACTCCAGTCCCAGTCCTGCCGATAACTCCAGTCCCAGTCCTGCCGATAACTCCAGTCACAGTCCTGCCGATAACTCCAGTCCCAGTCCTGCCGATAACTCCAGTCCCAGTCCTGCCGATAACTCCAGTCCCAGTCCTGCCGATAATTCCACTCCCAGTCCTGCCGATAACTCCAGTCCCAGTCCTGCCGATAACTCCAGTCCCAGTCCTGCCGATAACTCCAGTCCCAGTCCTGCCGATAATTCCACTCCCAGTCCCAGTCCTGCCGATAACTCCAGTCCCAGTCCTGCCGATAACTCCACTCCCAGTCCTGCCGATAACTCCAGTCCCAGTCCTGCCGATAACTCCAGTCCCAGTCCTGCCGATAACTCCAGTCCCAGTCCTGCCGATAACTCCAGTCCCAGTCGCAGACCTGCCGATAACTCCAGTCCCAGTCCTGCCGATAACTCCAGTCCCAGCCTCAGTCCTGCCGATAACTCCAGTCCCAGTCCCAGTCCTGCCGATAACTCCACTCCCAGTCCTGCCGATAACTCCAGTCCCAGTCCTGCCGATAACTCCAGTCCCAGTCCTGCCGATAACTCCACTCCCAGTCCTGCCGATAATTCCACTCCCAGTCCTGCCGATAATTCCACTCCCAGTCCTGCCGATAACTCCAGTCCCAGTCCTGCCGATAACTCCAGTCCCAGTCCTGCCGATAACTCCACTCCCAGTCCTGCCGATAATTCCACTCCCAGTCCTGCCGATAATTCCAGTCCCAGTCCTGCCGATAACTCCACTCCCAGTCGCAGTCCTGCCGATAACTCCAGTCCCAGTCCTGCCAAACATAACTCCAGTCCCAGTCCTGCCGATAATTCCAGTCCCAGTCCTGCCGATAACTCCAGTCCCAGTCGCAGACCTGCCAATAACTCCAGTCCCAGTCCTGCCGATAACTCCACTCCCAGTCCTGCCGATAATTCTAGTCCCAGTCCTGCCGATAACTCCACTCCCAGTCCTGCCGATAATTCCAGTCCCAGTCCTGCCGATAACTCCAGTCCCAGTCCTGCCGATAATTCCAGTCCCAGTCCTGCCGATAACTCCAGTCCCAGTCCTGCCGATAACTCCAGTCCCAGTCCTGCCGATAACTCCAGTCCCAGTCCTGCTGAAGATAATTCCAGTCCCATTCCTGCCAAACATAATTCCAGTCTCAGTCCTGCCGATAACTCCAGTCCCAGTCCTGCCGATAACTCCAGTCCCAGTCCTGCCGATAACTCCAGTCCCAGTCCCAGTCCTGCCGATAACTCCAGTCCCAGTCCTGCTGATAACTCCAGTCCCAGTCCTGCCGATAACTCCAGTCACAGTCCTGCTGATAACTCCAGTCCCAGTCCTGCCGATAACTCCAGTCCCAGTCCTGCCGATAACTCCACTCCCAGTCCTGCCGATAATTCCACTCCCAGTCCTGCCGATAATTCCAGTCCCAGTCCTGCCGATAACTCCACTCCCAGTCGCAGTCCTGCCGATAACTCCAGTCCCAGTCCTGCCAAACATAACTCCAGTCCCAGTCCTGCCGATAATTCCAGTCCCAGTCCTGCCGATAACTCCAGTCCCAGTCGCAGACCTGCCAATAACTCCAGTCCCAGTCCTGCCGATAACTCCACTCCCAGTCCTGCCGATAATTCTAGTCCCAGTCCTGCCGATAACTCCACTCCCAGTCCTGCCGATAATTCCAGTCCCAGTCCTGCCGATAACTCCAGTCCCAGTCCTGCCGATAATTCCAGTCCTAGTCCTGCCGATAACTCCAGTCCCAGTCCTGCCGATAACTCCAGTCCCAGTCCTGCCGATAACTCCAGTCCCAGTCGCAGACCTGCCGATAACTCCAGTCCCAGTCCTGCCGATAACTCCAGTCCCAGCCTCAGTCCTGCCGATAACTCCAGTCCCAGTCCTGCCGATAACTCCACTCCCAGTCCTGCCGATAACTCCAGTCCCAGTCCTGCCGATAACTCCAGTCCCAGTCCTGCCGATAACTCCACTCCCAGTCCTGCCGATAATTCCACTCCCAGTCCTGCCGATAACTCCAGTCCCAGTCCTGCCGATAACTCCAGTCCCAGTCCTGCCGATAACTCCACTCCCAGTCCTGCCGATAATTCCACTCCCAGTCCTGCCGATAATTCCAGTGCCAGTCCTGCCGATAACTCCAGTCCCAGTCGCAGTCCTGCCGATAACTCCAGTCCCAGTCCTGCTGAAGATAATTCCAGTCCCATTCCTGCCAAACATAATTCCAGTCTCAGTCCTGCCGATAACTCCAGTCCCAGTCCTGCCGATAACTCCAGTCCCAGTCGCAGACCTGCCAATAACTCCAGTCCCAGTCCTGCCGATAACTCCACTCCCAGTCCTGCCGATAATTCTAGTCCCAGTCCTGCCGATAACTCCACTCCCAGTCCTGCCGATAACTCCAGTCCCAGTCCTGCCAAACATAACTCCAGTCCCAGTCCTGCCGATAATTCCAGTCCCAGTCCTGCCGATAACTCCAGTCCCAGTCGCAGACCTGCCAATAACTCCAGTCCCAGTCCTGCCGATAACTCCACTCCCAGTCCTGCCGATAATTCTAGTCCCAGTCCTGCCGATAACTCCACTCCCAGTCCTGCCGATAATTCCAGTCCCAGTCCTGCCGATAACTCCAGTCCCAGTCCTGCCGATAATTCCAGTCCCAGTCCTGCCGATAACTCCAGTCCCAGTCCTGCCGATAACTCCAGTCCCAGTCCTGCCGATAACTCCAGTCCCAGTCCTGCTGAAGATAATTCCAGTCCCATTCCTGCCAAACATAATTCCAGTCTCAGTCCTGCCGATAACTCCAGTCCCAGTCCTGCCGATAACTCCAGTCCCAGTCCTGCCGATAACTCCAGTCCCAGTCCCAGTCCTGCCGATAACTCCAGTCCCAGTCCTGCTGATAACTCCAGTCCCAGTCCTGCCGATAACTCCAGTCACAGTCCTGCTGATAACTCCAGTCCCAGTCCTGCCGATAACTCCAGTCCCAGTCCTGCCGATAACTCCACTCCCAGTCCTGCCGATAATTCCACTCCCAGTCCTGCCGATAATTCCAGTCCCAGTCCTGCCGATAACTCCACTCCCAGTCGCAGTCCTGCCGATAACTCCAGTCCCAGTCCTGCCAAACATAACTCCAGTCCCAGTCCTGCCGATAATTCCAGTCCCAGTCCTGCCGATAACTCCAGTCCCAGTCGCAGACCTGCCAATAACTCCAGTCCCAGTCCTGCCGATAACTCCACTCCCAGTCCTGCCGATAATTCTAGTCCCAGTCCTGCCGATAACTCCACTCCCAGTCCTGCCGATAATTCCAGTCCCAGTCCTGCCGATAACTCCAGTCCCAGTCCTGCCGATAATTCCAGTCCCAGTCCTGCCGATAACTCCAGTCCCAGTCCTGCCGATAACTCCAGTCCCAGTCCTGCCGATAACTCCAGTCCCAGTCGCAGACCTGCCGATAACTCCAGTCCCAGTCCTGCCGATAACTCCAGTCCCAGCCTCAGTCCTGCCGATAACTCCAGTCCCAGTCCTGCCGATAACTCCACTCCCAGTCCTGCCGATAACTCCAGTCCCAGTCCTGCCGATAACTCCAGTCCCAGTCCTGCCGATAACTCCACTCCCAGTCCTGCCGATAATTCCACTCCCAGTCCTGCCGATAACTCCAGTCCCAGTCCTGCCGATAACTCCAGTCCCAGTCCTGCCGATAACTCCACTCCCAGTCCTGCCGATAATTCCACTCCCAGTCCTGCCGATAATTCCAGTGCCAGTCCTGCCGATAACTCCAGTCCCAGTCGCAGTCCTGCCGATAACTCCAGTCCCAGTCCTGCCGATAACTCCAGTCCCAGTCCTGCCGATAACTCCAGTCCCAGTCGCAGACCTGCCGATAACTCCAGTCCCAGTCCTGCCGATAACTCCAGTCCCAGCCTCAGTCCTGCCGATAACTCCAGTCCCAGTCCTGCCGATAACTCCACTCCCAGTCCTGCCGATAACTCCAGTCCCAGTCCTGCCGATAACTCCAGTCCCAGTCCTGCCGATAACTCCACTCCCAGTCCTGCCGATAATTCCACTCCCAGTCCTGCCGATAACTCCAGTCCCAGTCCTGCCGATAACTCCAGTCCCAGTCCTGCCGATAACTCCACTCCCAGTCCTGCCGATAATTCCACTCCCAGTCCTGCCGATAATTCCAGTGCCAGTCCTGCCGATAACTCCAGTCCCAGTCGCAGTCCTGCCGATAACTCCAGTCCCAGTCGCAGACCTGCCGATAACTCCAGTCCCAGTCCTGCCAAACATAACTCCAGTCCCAGTCCTGCTGATAATTCCAGTCCCAGTCCTGCCGATAACTCCAGTCCCAGTCGCAGACCTGCCAATAACTCCAGTCCCAGTCCTGCCGATAACTCCACTCCCAGTCCTGCCGATAATTCCAGTCCCAGTCCTGCCGATAACTCCAGTCCCAGTCGCAGTCCTGCCGATAACTCCAGTCCCAGTCGCAGACCTGCCGATAACTCCAGTCCCAGTCCTGCCAAACATAACTCCAGTCCCAGTCCTGCTGATAATTCCAGTCCCAGTCCTGCCGATAACTCCAGTCCCAGTCGCAGACCTGCCAATAACTCCAGTCCCAGTCCTGCCGATAACTCCACTCCCAGTCCTGCCGATAATTCCAGTCCCAGTCCTGCCGATAACTCCACTCCCAGTCCTGCCGATAATTCCAGTCCCAGTCCTGCCGATAACTCCAGTCCCAGTCCTGCCGATAATTCCAGTCCCAGTCCTGCCGATAACTCCAGTCCCAGTCCTGCCGATAACTCCACTCCCAGTCCTGCCGATAACTCCAGTCCCAGTCCTGCCGATAACTCCAGTCCCAGTCCTGCCAAACATAACTCCAGTCCCAGTCCTGCCGATAACTCCAGTCCCAGTCCTGCCGATAATTCCAGTCCCAGTCCTGCTGAAGATAATTCCAGTCCCAGTCCTGCCGATAATTCCAGTCCCAGTCCTGCCGATAATTCCAGTCCCAGTCCTGCTGAAGATAATTCCAGTCCCAGTCCTGCCGATAACTCCAGTCCCAGTCCTGCCGATAACTCCAGTCCCAGTCCTGCCGATAACTCCAGTCCCAGTCCTGCCGATAACTCCAGTCCCAGTCCTGCCGATAATTCCAGTCCCAGTCCTGCCGATAACTCCAGTCCCAGTCCTGCCGATAATTCCAGTCCCAGTCCTGCCGATAACTCCAGTCCCAGTCCTGCAGATAATTCCAGTCCCAGTCCTGCCGATAACTCCAGTCCCAGTCCTGCCGATAACTCCAGTCCCAGTCCTGCTGAAGATAATTCCAGTCCCAGTGCTGCCGATAATTCCAGTCCCAGTCCTGCTGATAATTCCAGTCCCAGTCCTGCCGATAACTCCAGTCCCAGTCCTGCTGAAGATAATTCCAGTCCCATTCCTGCCAAACATAATTCCAGTCTCAGTCCTGCCGATAACTCCAGTCCCAGTCCTGCCGATAACTCCAGTCCCAGTCCTGCCGATAACTCCAGTCCCAGTCCTGCCGATAACTCCAGTCCCAGTCCCAGTCCTGCCGATAACTCCAGTCCCAGTCCTGCTGATAACTCCAGTCCCAGTCCTGCCGATAACTCCAGTCACAGTCCTGCTGATAACTCCAGTCCCAGTCCTGCCGATAACTCCAGTCCCAGTCCTGCCGATAACTCCAGTCCCAGTCCTGCCGATAACTCCAGTCCCAGTCCTGCCGATAACTCCAGTCCCAGTCCTGCCGATAATTCCAGTCCCAGTCCTGCCGATAACTCCAGTCCCAGTCCTGCCGATAACTCCACTCCCAGTCCTGCCGATAACTCCAGTCCCAGTCCTGCCGATAATTCCAGTCCCAGTCCTGCTGAAGATAATTCCAGTCCCAGTCCTGCCGATAATTCCAGTCCCAGTCCTGCCGATAATTCCAGTCCCAGTCCTGCTGAAGATAATTCCAGTCCCAGTCCTGCCGATAACTCCAGTCCCAGTCCTGCCGATAACCCCAGTCCCAGTCCTGCCGATAACTCCAGTCCCAGTCCTGCCGATAATTCCAGTCCCAGTCCTGCCGATAATTCCAGTCCCAGTCCTGCCGATAACTCCAGTCCCAGTCCTGCTGAAGATAATTCCAGTCCCATTCCTGCCAAACATAATTCCAGTCTCAGTCCTGCCGATAACTCCAGTCCCAGTCCTGCCAATAACTCCAGTCCCAGTCCTGCCGATAACTCCAGTCCCAGTCCTGCCGATAATTCCAGTCCCAGTCCTGCCGATAACTCCAGTCCCAGTCCTGCCGATAACTCCACTCCCAGTCCTGCCGATAACTCCAGTCCCAGTCCTGCCGATAATTCCAGTCCCAGTCCTGCTGAAGATAATTCCAGTCCCAGTCCTGCCGATAATTCCAGTCCCAGTCCTGCCGATAATTCCAGTCCCAGTCCTGCTGAAGATAATTCCAGTCCCAGTCCTGCCGATAACTCCAGTCCCAGTCCTGCCGATAACCCCAGTCCCAGTCCTGCCGATAACTCCAGTCCCAGTCCTGCCGATAATTCCAGTCCCAGTCCTGCCGATAACTCCAGTCCCAGTCCTGCTGAAGATAATTCCAGTCCCATTCCTGCCAAACATAATTCCAGTCTCAGTCCTGCCGATAACTCCAGTCCCAGTCCTGCCGATAACTCCAGTCCCAGTCCTGCCGATAACTCCAGTCCCAGTCCTGCCGATAACTCCAGTCCCAGTCCCAGTCCTGCCGATAACTCCAGTCCCAGTCCTGCTGATAACTCCAGTCCCAGTCCTGCCGATAACTCCAGTCACAGTCCTGCTGATAACTCCAGTCCCAGTCCTGCCGATAACTCCAGTCCCAGTCCTGCCGATAACTCCAGTCCCAGTCCTGCCAATAACTCCAGTCCCAGTCCTGCCGATAACTCCAGTCCCAGTCCTGCCGATAATTCCAGTCCCAGTCCTGCCGATAACTCCAGTCCCAGTCCTGCCGATAACTCCACTCCCAGTCCTGCCGATAACTCCAGTCCCAGTCCTGCCGATAATTCCAGTCCCAGTCCTGCTGAAGATAATTCCAGTCCCAGTCCTGCCGATAATTCCAGTCCCAGTCCTGCCGATAATTCCAGTCCCAGTCCTGCTGAAGATAATTCCAGTCCCAGTCCTGCCGATAACTCCAGTCCCAGTCCTGCAGATAACCCCAGTCCCTGTCCTGCCGATAACTCCAGTCCCAGTCCTGCCGATAATTCCAGTCCCAGTCCTGCCGATAACTCCAGTCCCAGTCCTGCCGATAATTCCAGTCCCAGTCCTGCCGATAACTCCAGTCCCAGTCCTGCAGATAATTCCAGTCCCAGTCCTGCCGATAACTCCAGTCCCAGTCCTGCCGATAACTCCAGTCCCAGTCCTGCTGAAGATAATTCCAGTCCCAGTCCTGCCGATAATTCCAGTCCCAGTCCTGCTGATAATTCCAGTCCCAGTCCTGCCGATAACTCCAGTCCCAGTCCTGCTGAAGATAATTCCAGTCCCATTCCTGCCAAACATAATTCCAGTCTCAGTCCTGCCGATAACTCCAGTCCCAGTCCTGCCGATAACTCCAGTCCCAGTCCTGCCGATAACTCCAGTCCCAGTCCCAGTCCTGCCGATAACTCCAGTCCCAGTCCTGCTGATAACTCCAGTCCCAGTCCTGCCGATAACTCCAGTCACAGTCCTGCTGATAACTCCAGTCCCAGTCCTGCCGATAACTCCAGTCCCAGTCCTGCCGATAACTCCAGTCCCAGTCCTGCCGATAATTCCAGTCCCAGTCCTGCCGATAATTCCAGTCCCAGTCCTGCCAAACATAACTCCAGTCCCAGTCCTGCCGATAACTCCAGTCCCAGTCCTGCTGATAACTCCAGTCCCAGTCCTGCCGATAACTCCAGTCCCAGTCCTGCTGAAGATAATTCCAGTCCCATTCCTGCCAAACATAACTCCAGTCCCAGTCCTGCTGAACGGTTTCGGTCTGAAACATCAACTGCACTTTTTTCTATAGGTGCTGCCTGACCTGCTGAGTTCCTCCAGCATTTTATGTGTGTTGCATAACTCCAGTTCTGATGTAGTTGTAGTTGAAGGCCGTTTATTATTCACCAACACATTACAATACAAGAGGAGTCGATATAAAACAACAATACTTCTCAGCATTCCTACGAAAGACAGATTCAATTATTGATTGAAATTCCTTCGACTTCTAACAAGTGCTTCTAAATACAAATAATAAAAATGTTAACCTGATGATGAAAGCAGATTGCTTAGCAACACGATTATGAGCAATCATCAACAGCTGTGAACCCACAAGCAGTGAGATCGAGTAATTAGAAATAAAATATCAATCCAAATCAGGAAAGACATAACATTCCCCACATGGTATCTGTAAAAGATGCAACTAACTGAACTCATAACTTTCACAAAGACATCAATGCTCCTGATCTGTTAATTAGCACAGTCAAATACTAAAGGATAATAAGACCATCAACTGGATTCGAAATACATAGTAAAATTCTGTCCTGCAAGAGGGATCACTACCCAAACTTTGAAATAAGCCAATTAGATTGTATCAAATACACAAGAGAGAATCAGAGTCTGTACAAACTTAAAATATTGTCTTTGTTTTTACAGATTTGTAACCAAAGTTCATGCTTCTATCATTTTCTGACAGTCTATTTTTCCATAGACACTGTGCATTTTCTTCCTAAGTGATTTCAGGCCGTTTCTTGAGCATGCCTGTAAGTGAGGGAAAGCAGCTGCTTGCTTGCTCATGGTTATTCGGGTGGCATTGTCGAGGGTAATACCACCCAGCTGTATGAGCTGTCTTGATGGAACCCGTTATCCATCATCCTCAGGATAGTAAGACCATCCATTGAAGGAGCTGGTTTCTAGTCATCCTTTGTATGGACAAAGATAGATTCCCCATGCTTGCTGTGTTGCTTGTCAAACCTCCTTGTTGTAAGGACAAGGCAGGAGAGATGGGAGGTTGGCAGGACTTGCTGAAGCTCTCCTTGACAGGGATGCTGCTAAGGCAAGAGGCCATGAAACTGGGGTGCCCATTTTTTACCATGTTAGTTCTGAAGATGTTCACAGGTGAAGGTTTGTGTGCACTCCCTAGGCAGAATCTCCTACTATGACCCTCCCCAGTGCTGACCTCAGCGCAAAGGGGGCATTTGGAGGCCCATTACATTGCTCGAGTACCCTGTGTACCTGTATGATGTCTCTTCCTATCAGGATCTCAGTGATGGACTGACTGTATCTTGCTGGCTAGGGGCTTGAGGTGAGGGTGGGGAGTCACTGCTTCTGGAGTAGTGATTCCTTGCTGTTGTCTGGAGGTTTGTCACACTTCTAGAAGGCTGAACAAGTCTTTTCATCAACAGATTCGACAATAAAGCCTCTTGCTCTTCATCCAACCATCCATGACACACCTGCTTAAGTGCATAAGATGAGGCACCGCTGGTTATGTTGAAGGCATTGAAAAAAGATGATTTAGCTAGGGACTTGTTGCTCTGATCATTCAAGACAACGTACATCCTCATCCTCTTCTCACAGTGGCCTCTGAGTAAACAGTGAGGAAGCAGATCCTTGAACATGACTTACTGGCAGAGTCATGTTGTGCTGCTCTTCACAGACCAGGGAGATGGGCCAGCATGAAGAGCTGCAATGTCTTTGTTGCTGTCACATTCAGAGCACTGGATGACAGTGTTATGGTCCCTTGTGTGGTGGCAGAAGAAACATATGGACTGTTCTTTCAGCAAGGCCCTTTGCTCCTCTAGAGGTTTCTCCCTGAAGATTCTTGGGTGTGGTCTCTGATGTAGAGGACACTGGTTGTTAGAACCTTCTGATGTTTTAGAATCACCCTTTTCAACTGTGTTGTCCACTTTAGTTTTGTGCACCATCACAGAGCCTCTCACAGGTTTCTGTGATTTAAGTGGTGCTAAGTTAGAAGTGGTCATGTTAAAGCTGGACTCATTCCTCATTTTGCCTTCAATCTAGATGACACTAGAAAAGCAGAAGGGTGGGAAGGTGACTCCCTTTTCCAGTTTCTATCTACTTTCCTCTGACATCTACTTCTCCTGTCAACTAAAGGGGAGTTTCTCCAAGATGGAGCGAATTGCTCCTGCAGAGTTGAGGTAAAACAAGCCATGTAAATAGCCTTTGGCATTGGCTGCCTCCATCTCCAATAGCTGGTCTCCTAACTCTCACAGACTCTCTGCTAGAAAGCTTGAGAATCAACTTGATTTTGTTATAGAAATTCATTTTCTTGCAGGCATTCATAGTAAATACAAAGAAACAACAAAAAATAAACATAATAAGAATGAATAAATAAACAGTAAATATTGAGAAGATGAGATGAAGAATCCTTGAAAGTGAGTCCATTGGTCGTGGGAACAGTTCAGTTTTGGAGTGTGAAATTGAGTTATCCCCTCTGGTTTAAGAGCCAGTTGAGGGGAAATAATTTTAGTTAAAGCTCCATTCTTTTCTTATTTTCCCTCTCTTCCCCCACTTTCACATTCTCCAGCTCCTTCTCCTTCTGTTGCTTTGGTTCTCCCATTTCTGTTCTTCTCCCCAATCTCTTTACTGTTCACCACCTTCACCCATCCTTGACCTCTTCCACCAACTGGCTCTATTAATCCACTTCACACACAGGTTCCCCCACACCCTGCCCCTGCCCCTGACATCTCAACCTTTTTTGCTATTTGTTTCCAAATGTGTATCTTATCTCCCTGCTTCTTTAATGGTTCCTATTCTTGGCTCCATTACTTATCAGTCCAGCACTGGTGGTGCTTTGTGTTCCTAGATATCTCCCTTCAGCTGGTGTCTCCCATCTCCATTCTCCCATCTCTTCACCTTGCTCCACCTGCTGATTTTTCCCTTCCCTCCCTTGCTCTGCCTTCATCTATCATTCTCTTGTCATAGTTTCCAAACTCCACCTACCTGCCATTCACTTTACACCCCTCCTCCGTCCATTAATCACCTCATAATCTTTTCTCACCACTCTTATTCTACTCTTTATACTGAGCATCTCACCTCTTCACTCCCAGTCCTGATGCAGGTTTCTACAGATTGTCAGGTATAATGTTGTGGCCATCACTGAATCGTGGCTGAAGGATGGTTGTAGTTGGAAGCTGAACGTCCAAGGTTATACATTATATCAGAGGGATAGGAAGGTAGTCACAAGGGATGGCGTGGCTCTGCTGGTAAAGAATGGCATCAAATGATTAGAAAGACGTGACATAGGATCGGAAGATGTTGAATCCTTGTGGGTTGAGTTAAGAAACTGCAAGGGTAAAAGGACGTTGTTGGAAGTTATATACAAGTCCCCCAACAGTGGCTGGAATGTGGACTACAGACTACAATGGGAAATAGAAAAGTTGTGTCAAATGGGCAATGTTATGATAGTCATGGGAGATTTTAACGCACAGGTCGATTGGGAAAATCAAGTTGGTAATGAATCCCAAGACAATAAATTTATTGAATGCCTACGAGACAGCTTTTTAGAGCAGTTTGCTGTTGAACCTATTAAGGGATAAGCTATACTGGATTGGATGTTATAGAATGAAATGGAGGTGGTTAGGGAGCTTAGGGTAAAGGAACCCTTAGGAGACGGTGATCACAAAATGATTGTGTTTAACCTGAAATTTGATAAGGAGAAAGTAAAGTTTGACGTAGCAGTATTTCAGTGGACTAAAGGAAATTACAGTGATATGAGAGAGGAGTTGACCAAAGTAAATTGGAAGGAGCTGCTGACAGGGATGTCAGCAGAGCTACAATGGCTTGAGTTTCTGGGGAAAATGAGGAAGCTGCAGGATAGATCTATTCCAAAAACAAAGAAACACTCAAATGGCAAAATAATACAACCGTGGCTGACAAGGGAAGTCAAAGTTAATGTAAAAGCAAAAGAGATGGCATACAACAAAACAAAAATTAGTGGGAAGTTGGAGATTTGGGAAGCTTTTAAAACCCTACAAAAGCAACTAAAAGAATCATTAGGAGGGAAAAGATGAAATATGAAAGCAAGTTAGCAAACAATATCAAGGTGAATAGAAAAAGCTTTTTCGAGTATATAAAAAATAAAAGAGATGAGGGTGGATATTGGACTGCTGGAAAATGAGGCAGGAGAAATAAGAACGGGAGACAAGGAGAAGGCAGATGAACTAAATGAGTATTTTACATCAGTCTTCACTGTGGAAAATACCAGCAGTATGTCAGGTGTTGAAAGATGTGAGGAAAGAGAAGTGAGTGCAGTTACTATTACAAGGGAGAAGGTGCTCAAAAAGCTCAAAGACCTAAGTCACCCGGACCAGATGAACTGCACCCTAGTGTTCTGAAAGAGGAGGTGGTAGGGATTGTGAATAATGACCTTTGAAAAATCATTGGACTTTGGCATGGTTCTATAGGACTGGAAAATTGCAAATGTCACTCCACTCCTTAAAAAGGAGGGAGGTAGCAGAAAGGAAATTATAGACCAGTTAACCTGACCTCAGTGGTTAGGAAGATGTTGGAGTCAATTGTTAAAGATGAGGTTATGGAGTACTTCATGACTTAGGACAAAGTAGGACAAAGTCAGTATGGTTTCCTTGAGGGAAAATCTTGCCTGACAAACATGTTGGAATTCTTTGAGGAGATTGCAAGTAGGATAGATAAAGGGGATGCTGTAGATGTTGTGTATTTGGACTTTCAGAAGGCCTTTGACAAGGTGCTGCACATGAGGCTTTTTACCAAATTAAGAACCCATGGTATTACAGGGAAGTTACTGGCTAATGGTTAAAGCATTGGAGGATTGGTAGGAGGCAGTGAGTGGGAATGAAAGGATCCTTGTCTGGTTGGCATTCCGCAGGGGTCTGCGTTGGAACTGCTTTTTATGCTGTATATCAATGATTTAGATGATGGAAGAAATGGCTTTGTTGCCAAGGTTGCAGATAATACAAATACTGGGGAAGAACAGGTAGCGTTGAGGAAACAGATAGGCTGCAGAAGCACTTAGACAGATTAGGGGAATGGGCGAGGAAGTAGCAAATGAAATACAATTTTGGAAAATGCATGGTTATGCACTTTGGTAGAAGAAATAAACGTGCAGACTATTTTCTAAACGGGGAGAAAATCCAGACTTCGGAGATGTAAAGGGACTTGGGAATCCTTGTGCTGAACACCCTGAAGGTTAACTTGCAGGTTGAGTCAGCGGTGAGGAAGGCAAATTCAATGTTAGCATTCATTTCAAGAGGTCTAGAATACAAGAGCAGGGATGTGATGCTGAGACTTTATAAGGCACTGGTGAGGCCTCACCCAAGTATTGAGAATAGTTTTGGGCTCCTTATCTAGGAAAAGATGTGCTGTCATTGGAGAACGTTCAGAGGAGGTTCACAAGGATGATTTTGGGAATGAAAGGATTATCACATGAGGAAAATTTGATGGCTTTGGGCCTGTTCACGCTGGTATTCAGAAGGATGAGGGGGAATCTCATTGAAACCTTTCGAATATTGAAAGGCCTAAATAGAGTAGATGTGGAAAGGATATTTCGGGAGTCTAGAACAAAAAGGCACTGTCTCAGGATAGAGGGGTGTCCATTTTAAACAGAGACGTAGAGAAATTTCTTTAGCCAGAGGGTGGTGAATTTGTGGAAATTGTTACCACAGGCAGCTGTGGAGGCCAAGTCGTTGGGTGTATTTAAGGCAGAGATTGATACATTCTTGATTGGCCACAGCATCAAAGGTTACGGGGAGAGGGCGGTGGAGTGAGGCTGGAGAGGGGAAAAATGTCAGCTATGATTGAGCAACATTCTGAGCAACATACACACAAAATACTAGAGAAACTCAGCAAGTCAGGCAGCTTCAATGGCGGGAAATAAACAGTAATTTATTCCCCTCTATAGATGCTGCCTGACCTTCTGAGCTCCTCTAGCACTTTATGTATGACACTCAAGACTTCCAACACCTGTACAATCTCGTGCCTTTTGTTCCCCTTTTGCAAGATAAGTATTCTTGATAGCTCCCCATTCATGTTCCCAATTGTCCTGCATCTTTACTAATAAATAGAACTAATTGGTTTTAATTTTATTGGTTCCAGATACATTACATAAATCTTTTTTTTACCTTAGCCCTATTATATTGTATCAAAATAGGTATACTTTACTGGAACTTTCTAACCTTTGTTACCTTGTTCTCCTGCTTGGAAAGATAGCTGCGTGTTTATTTGTGCTTTCATCACTGTTTCCTCAGAATATCGATCCTACCAGCACATGATGCATGCATACTTGGACAATATTGACAGTGGTAGTAAGCATGCTGCTTTGGGGAAAAAAAAGAACATTACTTTAAGAAACTATTATCCCAATTAGGAACAAATTACCTATTTTTTAACAATACAGCATCCAAACAAACTCATGCTGGGAAAAAGAACATCATTTCTCAATCCATCTCCTGGAATGGTTTCCCTTCCGCTCTCTTTCTGTTTCTCAATTATTTGTAGTCCTCACCTTGCATAACAATATCACTTTATCTACTTTATTTATTTAGAGATTCAGCGCGGAGTAGACCCTTCCGGCCATTCAAGCCATGGAACCCAGCAACTACCATTTTAACCCTGGCCTCATCATGGGATAATTTACAATGACCATTTAACCAACTGACCAGTATGTCTTTGAACTGTAGGAAGAAATGACAGCATCCATAGGAAACTCACGCATTCCACAGGAGGACATACAAACTTGCTTACAGAGGACACCTGGATTGAACTCCAAACTCTGACGCACCGAGCTGCAATAGTGTTGCCTAATTGCTATGCTCCCATGGCACCATGATGACTCATCTATCTTCTCATCTTCCATCACTGGAGTCATCATTTAGGTGAGACTGAGATCTCACTCTCTACCAGAACCTTCTGTCTTAAAATGGCCGCAGCACTGTGTGAATGTTAAAAGTCATGAGTGAATGAGATTAGAACTTTCCTTAAGAACCTGAATGCATGCCGCGCTTTTGCCCCTCAGGTTGGGTGAGACTAGAACCAGAGGTCATTGGTTTAAGGTGAAAGGCAAAATACTTAAGGTGAAGGGAACAACTTCACTCAGAGTCTGGTGAGTCTGTGGGAGGAGCTCCCAGCAGAAGTGCTGGGTGCAGGTTCAGTTGTATCATTTAAGAGAATTTTGGATAGGTACACGGATGAGAATGGCTTAGAGGTAAATGGTCCATGGGTAGGTAGATGGGACAAGGTAGAAGATCAGGTTGGCATAGACTAGATGGGGCCAGGTACCAGGTTCTGTTCTGTGGTGCTCAGTGACCCTATAACTGATTATCAACAAAGATGAAGCCATTGTGCTTGGTAATAAGCAATTCCTTTTTTTCACAGACTGAACCAGTACGTAATTGCTCATACAAGAAAATCTGCAGATGCTGGAAATTCAAGCAACACACACAAAATACTGGTGGAACGCAGCAGGCCAGGCAGCATCTATAAGAAGAAGTACAGTCGACGTTTCGGGTGGAGACCCTTCATCAGGACTAACAGAAAAAAGAGATAGTAAGAGATTTGAGAGGGGGAGGGGGAGACCCGAAATGATAGGAGAAGACAGGAGGGGGAGGGATGAAGCTAAGAGCTGGGAAGTTGATTGGCAAAAGGAGTACAAGGCTGGAGAAGGGGGAGTATCATAGGACAGAAGGCCTTGGAAGAAAGAAAGGGGGAGGGGAGCATCAGAGGAAGATGGAGAATAGGCAAGGAGTTATTCTGAGACAGAAAGAGAGGAGAAAAAAATTAGAGATGGGGTAGGAAGGGGAGGGGGGGTATTAACGGAAGTTTGAGAAGTCAATGTTCACGCCATTAGGTTGGAGGTTACCCAGACGGAATAGAAGGTGTTGTTCCTCCAACCTGAGTGTGGCTTCATCTCGACAGTAGGGGAGGCCATGGATTGACATATTGGAATGGGAATGGGATGTGGAATTAAAATGTGTGGCTACTGGGAGATCCTGCTTCCTCTGGCGAACAGAGCATAGGTGCTCAGCGAAGCGATCTATCAATCTGCATCAGGTCTCACCAATATACAGAAGTCCGCACCAGGAGCACCAGACACAGTACATCACACCAACAGACTCACAGGTGAAGTGTCGCCTCCTGGAAGGACTGTCTGGGGCCCTGAATGGTGGTGAGGGAGGAAGTGTAAGGGCAGGTGTAGCACTCCTGAATTGTGGTGAGGTGCTCCCTACGCGGCTCCCTTGTCCATTCGTCACCCCCATCCCTTCTCACCAATCTCCCTCCCAGCACTTTTGCCAATCAACTTCCCAGCTCTTATCTTCATCCCTCCCTCTCCTGTCTTCTCCTATCATGTCAGGTCTCCCCCTCCCACTTTCGAATCCCTTACTATCTCTTTTTTCCGTTAGTCCTGATGAAGGGTCTCGACCCGAGATGTCGACTGTACTTCTTCCTATAGATGCTACCTGTCCTGCTGTGTTCCACCAGCATTTTGTGTGTGTTGATGTAATTGCTCATCACCATTTGTCCTTGACAACGTGGTGTTGAGCTGTCTCTTGAATTACTGCAGTCCTTGTGTGTGTGTATGTAGACACACAATGCTGAACCATAATCCCCAATGTCTTGGCATTTAATCAGTCTTAACCACATGTTGGTGCACTTAGATGAAAATCACTTGATGGGAGATCATTGCTAAGTTCTCTTATATAACTTCATGTCCCACTCTTTCATTTTTCCTTTTTTTCCTCTTTCTCCTATTCTTCATCTTCCATTTCTTCTTTTAGTTTCTTGTTCTTTGTGAGTGTTGCCCAACGTTAATTTGTTATTTGAAGAAGCAACAGCAGATCTTTGCAGTACCTTGTCCAGCAGATGAATGAGAATTGGAATCAAGTTCATTATCATTGGCACATCATGAAATTAGCTTTTTTATGGAAGCAGTACAGTGCAAGGCATAAAAAATACTGTAGGTCACAATAATAGATAGATAGAGCAAAAGGGGTACAGTGAGGTTGTGCTCATGAACTGTTCAAAAATCTGCTGACGGGGAGAAAAGCTGTTCCTAAAACATCGTGTGTCTTCAGGTTCCTGTACCTCCGCCCCAGTGGTAATAATAAAAATAGGGCATAACCTGGGTATTAAGTGTTATGTTTTGTAATTCCAAAACATAAAAAAATGAATTTAAAGGAAAAATCTGATTCCAAAATGTGAGTTTAACTTAGTGTTTACTTTAAACAAGGCACACACATATCATGTGACATATGCAATTCACGTATTTTTACATATAACCATAATGAATTATATAAACAACAAAGAAAATTACTTACAAGATTACTTAAGTATTACTGAAATATTAAATACACAACATTAGGGTCCTTAGTGATGGATGCCACCACCTTTTGAAGATGTCCTCGATGGTGTGGAGGCTTATGCCAGTGCTGGAGGTGGCTGACTCTACAACCATCTGTAGCCTTTTTTCGATCCTATGCACCGGAGCGTCCATACTAGGCTACGGTGCAACCAGTCAGAATGCTCTCCACCATACATCTGTAGAAATTTGCTAGATTCTTTGGTGACATACCAAATCTCCTCCAACTGGTGTGCCTTCTTCATGACAACATCAATGTGTTGGACTCAGGAGAGATCCTCTGAGATGCTGGAGGAATTGTAGTCATCTACTTGTTCTGGTATGTTCCTGACTCCTTATGGGAAAACTCATTTTTTTGCTCTCTATACTTACTGTTGGTGAAGAATTTACATTTGTTTTTATTGTCTATTACTGTTGAATGTCTTTCCAAGTTTCCTGAAAGTGCTACTCTCCCAACTTTCCATTCTTCTTGCAGCATTGTGTTTTTATTTTAAGGCCCCATCACCCCTACTGGTGCGTAGGCCACCAACAGCAGCTCGCCAGAGTCCACTGTCCTATGCCAGTCTTTTACATTGTCTCCATGTGTAGCCTGTGTTCCTGGTGTATCCTTTCTCTTTCAGGGATGAGGTCTTTGGAGCTTCTGTTGGCATTTCTATAGCACTGAGTTTTTTCAGGACGGGGTTGCAAGCCCCATGCGCAGTCTTCCTCCTTTTGCAGCCGGGCATGGGATCATCCTGGAAACCAAGCAATAAATCTCATTGAACTGAATCACCACTAACAAGTCCTGGATTCTCCTATCAACCTCTGGTTAGCTTTCATGAACATTCCTATATTACTTTACGGTCCTGTTTTGAGTTCGCTGCTGACAGATAGCTAAAGAGGATGAAAAGAGGTGTGACATAGGCTATCTGCCTTTGTCTGGTGAGATTTTAGAATAGCACCTTGAACCCACTTCAGTAAAATAACTTTGCTCACAGCTTAATTGGTGGTATTTACAGGCAAACCATACAAAGAATGTCAGTACTATCAAACAAGATTTTAAAACATTAACAATTGCCTAGTAAATGAAGCAGATTTACTGACACAACAGTCACAGTATCTCTAATAATGAATAACAAAGTAATTCCAATTCCAGAATCATAGTCGGATTGCCCTTATCTCTATATTTTATATTTATAATTATTGTATGATTTTAAAATATTATATTCTTGATGTTTATTATGTTTTTTTAATGCTGCATTGGATCTAGAGTACAAATATTTTGCTCTCCTCTACACTTGTGCACTGAAGAATGACAATAAACAATCTTGAATAAGATGCCATTCTGATCTACTTCTTTCAGACTCCAAGAGTACTTTACAATCCATTGCTCAACTTTTCCTTCTGCAGCAATGGACCCGAAATATTTGCAATGTTCTGATGGAAAATAAAAGCATGGCAAAACACTTAATTGAGCAGATATTTAAGCATTAATCAAATCCCAATGTCTTAGGACAAGCGTTTCTAAGATAACTTAAATTTTACTTACATAAACATGCACACAGGTCTAAATGTCAAATTAAAATGCAGGAGTTGATTTATCTGCAAGTTCACTGCAGATTAAGATGATGTGTGACATTCCTGAATGCCAAATTCAGGAGTGGTTATAACTTCACATTCTAAGTAGCCAAATGTTGCTTAGAAACAAAAGGCAAGCATTTTAAAGGAAGCCTCTAACATGATGGATCGAACATCGATTTCTCTTTCCCGTAATTTTTTTTCTCTCCCCCCTTTGCTCTTCTTCTATTTCCCATTCTAGCCACCTACTTTCCTTCTCCCCAGCCTATCACCTCCTCCTTCTTCCCTTTCTCCCACAATCAACTCTCCTCTCCTATCTGATTCCTTTTGCTCCAGCACTTTATATTTCCCACCCACCTGGCTTCACCTACCACCTTCCAGCTTGTACTCCTTCCTCTCACCTCCCCTTTTTATTCTGGCATCTTCTCCCTTCTCTTTCCATTCCTGATAGGGTTTTGGTCCAAAACGATGACTGTTTATTCATTTCCATAGATGTTACCTGACCTGAGTTCATCCAGCATTTTGTGTGTGTTGCTAAGCATTTACACATCATTTTAATGACCTTTTGACATCTCAAACATCATTTATTTTAAGCGCTCTGCAGAGAAGCAGTTATTTCAGGAAACATGGCAGCAACACCCCAAAATAGGTATCCAATAATGAGCAACATTTAACATAAATGATGTGTTAAAGTGTTGCTTGAGGGATGACAAACGTTGGTCAGGACAGCGGAGGGAACTCTGTTCTTCGTTGAAAGTCATTCAACAAAGAAAAATTCAGTTATCCTTCATTGCAAATGTCACTCCACTCTTTAAGAAGGGAGGTCAGCAAAGACAGAACATTATAGGCCAGCACAAGAGATTCTGAAGTTGCTGAAAATCTTGAGCAACACACACAAGGTGCTGAAGGAAATCAGCAGGTAAGGCATCATCTGTGGAGAAAAATAAATTTTTCCCCTCCATAGATGCTACCTGACCTGTTGTTTTCCTCCAGCATTTTGTGTATTTAGAGACATGAACCATTAACCTGTAGACACAAGGTGAAACACAGAATAAAATGTGTAGAATCTAGCATAACAGCACGTACAATAGACTCAAGTTCAAGTACAGTTTGTGTGATTCATCCATACGTGTGTACGCCACCAAATGAACAAAGTTCCTCTGGACCAAGGTGCACTCACACACATAGCAGATAAAGTAATATTACTACAAATAAATTAACAAATAATAAGGTGAATATACGATACAAGTTAAAAAGTAAGCAGTGTAATGCTACTGGCACATCACATGTGGTGAGACCTGGGAGGTGGCAGGGAGTTAAGAACCGTTTCCCATTCTAACAGTTCTTTCCCTAATGCTATGGTACCTCCTGCCTGATGGTAGGGAGTCAAAGAGACGGTTAGAGAGATGGGAGGGATCACTGACAATGCTAATGGCACAGTGTACACAGCACTCCTGATAAATATCACTAATTGGTGAAAGAGTGAGTCAGATCATCCTCTCAGCCGTTCTTGTGATCCTTTGTAGGAACATGCGGTCAGATGCCTTGGAATTCCTGTATGGGATGGTCATGAAGCTGGTCAGGACACTCTCAATGGTGTTCCTGTAAAAATATGTTAATTAGTAAGCAGGAAACAAATAGATTGTTGTAACATATACTCTCCACATCCTACCTCCATTTGTGGTTCTGTAAATCTGTCATCTTAATAAGGTCAATGCTGCAAATGACTTCAGACCCTCCAATGTTCTTTTCAGTTTAGGGTCAATGAGGGAGGGCCAGACCCAAGGCCTCTGTACCTTCCTGTGCAATTGGATCCTCGACTTCCGAACCAGAATACTCTAATATCTGCAGATTGGTGATAACCTCCTTGCTGATGATCAACACTGGTATACCTCAGGGGTGTGTGCTTAGCCCACTGCTCTACTTTCTCATGACTGTGTGGCTAGGCATTGCTCAGATACCATCTATAAACTGGCTGATGATACAACTATTGTTGGTAGGATCTCAGATGGAGACAAGAGGGCTTACAGGAGCGAGATATTCCAACTAGTGGAGTGGTGTTGCAGCAACAACCTGGTACTCAACGTCAGCAAGACAAAAGAGCTGATTGTACACTTCAGGAAGGGTAGGATGAAGGAACACACCAATCAATCCTCATAGAGGGATCAGAAGTGGAGAGTGAGTAGTTTCAAGTTCCTGGGTGTCAAGATCTCTGAGGACCTAACCTCGTTCCAACATATCGATACAGTTATAAAGAAGGCAAGACAGTGACTATACTTCATTAGGAGTTTGAAGAGATTTGGTATGTCAACAAATACACTCAAAAACTTCTATAGGTGAACCGTGGAGAGAGCTGCAGAGGATTGCAAATTTAATCGGCTTCATCTTGGGTACTAGCCTACAAAGTACCCAGGATATCTTTAGGGAGCAGTGTCTCAGAAAGGCAGCATCCATTATTAAGGACCTCCAGCACCCAGGGCATGCCCTTTTCTCACTGTTACCACCAGGTAAGAGGTACAGAAGCCTGGAGGCACACACTCAGCAATTCAGAAACAGCTTCTTCCCCTCTGCCATCTGATTCCTGAATGGACATTGAACCCATGAACACAAACTCCCTTTTTTAATATATATTATTTCTGTTTTTTTGCACGATTTTGATCTATTTAATATACAGTATGTATACTGTAATAGATTTATTTATTATTATTATTCCTTCTTTTATATTATGTATTGCATTGAACTGCTGCTGCTAAGTTAACAAATTTCACAACACATGTTAGTGTTAATAAACCTGATACTGATTCTGACAATAAATGCAGCTAAGATATAGCAGAGGGACCTAGGGCAAAGGATACAACAGAAAATGAATAATGCCAAGTGGACCAAAGGCATCTCTAGGCATCAGACGTCGCAAAGTCTCTCCCAGGTCAGCCAACTTGCAAAAGTCTTTCTCATGAACATTATATGATATGTGTCTAAATCAGGAGAATTGTTCTACAGTCTAGTAAAGCAGAATCTTAACATAGTCATTCAGACAAGATGGCTATATTTTGCTGATAATCAGACAAAATCCTCTAGCAAAATCCTGTGGCAGATCCTTTCACACGGAAAAGACCAACTCACCAGGAGGGAGCAGCCCTTTGAAGTTTTCCAGGTTGACCCCAAACTTCATGGCAACAGGTTCATGGTTCAAAGTAATTAATTATCAAAGTACATATATGTCACCATATACAATCCTGAGATTCATTTTCTTGCAGGCATACACAGTAAAGCCAAAAAACATTTTAGAATCAATGCAAGACCACACTCAACAAGATGGACAAACAATTGATGTGCAAAAGACAACAAACTGAGCAAATACAAAATAAATAATAAATAAATAAGCAATAGATATCAAGAACATGAGATGAAGTGTCCTTGAAAGTGAGTCCATAAGATTCTGGAATCAGTTCAGTGATGGGGTCAAATGTGGACAAAGAGACCTTTACCTGATTGCCACTTACCATCCCTCTTTTACTGGTGAGTCAGTGTTCCTCCAAGTTGAACAGAACATGGAAGAAGCACTGAAGTTAGCAAGGGCACAGGTGTTCTCAAGGACCATCACCAGGCATCAGTAATGAACAAGCTGGTTGTGTATTGAAAGACATTTCTGCTGGACTGGAACCATAGCTGGAAGAGAGCAAACCAATATGAGGGATAAACCTACGGTCTCCTCCTTTCGATCTGCACATTGCAGATGTGTCTCTCCATGATGGCATTGGTAGGTTTGACCGCTACATAGTCCTTATGGAGACAGAGTCCTAACTTCATACCAAGGACACCCTCCATGGAGTTGAGTGACACTACAAACATGCTGAATGGAGACTTAGAGCTGATCTGGCAGCTCAAACTAAACTACCAGCAACAGAAAAATTGTCCACCACCTCCTCCTGGCTATGAGAAAATTTACAAGGATATTGCCAGGACTTGAGGACCTGAGTATAGAGAACGGTTGAATAGGTTAGGATTTTATTCTCTGGAGCATAGGAGAATAAGGGGAGATTTGATAAAAGTATACAAAATTATGAGGGGCATAGACAGGGGGTAGACAAAATGCAAGTAGGTTGAGTGAGACTAGAACCAGAGACTAAGGGTGAAAGGTGAAATATTTAAGGGGAACTTGAATCAGGGGGTAGTGTGAGTATGGAACCAGCTGCCAACAGAAGTGGAGAATGCAGACTTGATTGCAACATTTGAATAAGTAAATGGATGGGAGGGGTATGGCAGGTTCAGGTCAATGGGATGAGGTAAAGTGACAGTTCAGTATGGACTAGATGGACAAAGGGCGTGTTTCTGTGCTGTAGCGTCCCACGGCTCTACCACAACGTGTAACATCATAGCCTCACTTGCCATTACTCACTAGTCAGGGGATCGGTAAGCTGTGCTGGAAGCAGCATAAGATCGAGCCAGAAATGTTGAGGCGCCACCTTGCAGTCTGGAATTCAATGTGTGCCAAACAGCATAATATGATCCAGGTGTGGAGGCCAAGAGCGAAGGATGAACCACTGTTCACTCACTACTGACGAAGGGTCTCGGCCTGAAGCGTCGACTGTGCCTCTTCCTAGAGATGCTGCCTGGTCTGCTGCGTTCACCAACAACTTTGATGTATGTTTCCTGTTGTTTGTTCACTCACTACTGAGAGGTTTGACTTGCCTCAGCACTGAATCTGTTTCCATGGCTGCGGCCTGCAGCCGTCAGGTTCCTGGACCAGCTGCAGTGCTCTACTGGCTGTTCCAGGCCTGTAGACACACTTCCGAGAACTCTGCGGTTCATGTTCTGTGTATTATTGGTTTATTCTTTATTGTTTGCATGACTTGTTCTTTCTTAAGCACACTGGGTGTTTTGATGGTTGTGTGTGTGTGCAAGAGAGAGTGTGAGAGTGAGAGAGGGAGAGTGAGAGAGAGAGTGAGAGAGTCGGAAGAGTGGGAGAGTGGGAGAGAGATTTTAGTGGGTTCTTTTATGTTTCTTTGTTTTGTAGCTGCCTGCAAGAAGATGAATCTCAAGGTTGTATATGGTATACATACTTTGATAATAAATGTACTTTGAACTTTGAGGACTGACAGGGGTAAGTATCCCACCACCAACAGATCACATCGAAGCTCTGCAGCTCCAAGACATCTAATCATGAATGGTGATAAGCAGTTAAAAAGATCACAGCAGAAGGAAGCACCACGCATATCTCCATCCGCAATGTTAGTGGGGCCCGCATGGGAGTGCTAAAAGGAAAAGATTTTGCAAATATATTTAGCCAGGCACATTGAAGAGGAGATCCATCTTGACTTCCTCCTGAAATGCCACCATTACAGAAATTAGCCAATAGCCAATTTGATTCACTCCATTCAATATAAAGACATGCTGAGAACATTGGACTCAGCAAACTCATATCATAAGACAGCATCCTGGTTGTAGAACCGAAGATTTGCACGGTACCAAGCTATTGAGTCAAAGGTAGGAAGGGCAAGTGCAATGTTAGCAGTCATTTCCAGAGAACTAGAATATAAGATGGCCGGCTGGTGGCGCAGTGACATCAGCACTGGACTCCGGAGCGAATGTTCCCGAGTTCAAATCCAGTCGGGCCGCTCCTGGGCACGCTCCGGGTTGAGTGTCGAGCTTGCAGCTCGGCCTTGCACAAAAACACTGCGCTGTGAGAAGGACGTGGGGGACCACTCACAGAATCTTTCCTCCAAGACAACCACTTGAAAGAGTGGTCGCCGAGGCTCTGGCAGAGTATGGCACAAAAAAAAAAGAACGTAAGAGCAAGGATATAATGCTGAGGCTTTATAAGGCAATGGTCAGATCACACTGGGATTATCATAAGCAGACACGAGGGAATCTGCAGTTGCTGGAAATTCAAGCAACACACACAAAATAACGCAGCAGGCCAGGCAGCATCTATAGGAAGAAGTACAGTCGATGTTTCGGGTCAAAACCCTTCATCAGGAGTAATGGAAAAAAGAGATAATAAGAGATTTGAAAGTGGGAGGGGCAGGGGGAGATCCAAAATGATAGGAGAAGACAGAAGAGGGAAGGATAAAGCTAAGAGCTGAGAAGTTGATTGGCAAAAGGGATACAATGCTGGAGAAGGGGTAGTATCATAGGACGGAAGGCTTTGGAAGAAAGCAAGGGGGGAGGGGAGCACCAGAGGAAGATGGAGAGCAGGCACGGAGTTATTGTGAGAGAGAAAGAGAGAAAAAAATATGGGATGGGGTAAGTGAGAGCAGATTTGGGTCCCTTATCTAACAATGTGCTGCCATCGGAGTGGGTCCAGAGGAGGTTCACAAGAATGAATCCTGAAATGAAATAGTTAACATATGAGGAGCGCTTGATCGCTTTGGGCCTGTACTTGCTGGAGTTTAGAAGAATCAGGGGAATTTCATTGAAACCTACCAAATATAGCATGGAAATCGAGAGGATGTTTCCTATAGCGGGTAAGTCTAGAACAACAGACCTCAGAGTAGAGAGATGTCCATTGTCAATAGAGATAAGGAGGATTTTCTTTTGCCAGAGGGTGGCAAATTTGTGGGATTCATTGCCCTGGACAACTGTGGAGGCCAAGTCATTAAGTATATTGACGGTGATGTGCCTCTCATGTGAGATGTGTGGTCTTGGGGGAACGCCCCTCTCCCGCAGAGTTACGTTTGCCAGAAGTGCATATGGCTGGGCGATCTGGAAGACCGTGTAAGGAATCTGGAGCAGCAGCTGGATGACCTTCAACTCATAAGGGAGAATGAGGCAGTCAGAGATGAGAGCTACAGGAAGGTAGTCACACCTAGGCTGTCGGAAGCAGGTCGTTCGGTGACAGTCAGAGGGGGAAAGCGAAGGTGAGCAGACAGGTAGTGCAGAGCACCCCTGTAGCCATTCCGCTGAATAATAAATTTACCGTCCTGGATACTGTGGGCGGGGATGACCGACCAGGTGTGAGCCACGGTGGCAGGCCTCCGGCACTGAGACGGTCCCTGTGGTGCAGAAGGGCGGGACGGAGAAGAGGAGAGCTGCCGTCATTGGAGACCGTATAGTCAGGGAAGCAGACAAGAGATTTTGTGGACGTGAGAAGGACACCCGCATGGTTTGTTGCCTCCCGGGTGCCAGGGTCCGGGATGTCTGTGACCGAGTGCACGACATCCCGGTACGAGAGGGAAAGCAACCAGAAGTCGTGATACATGTTGGGACCAACGACGTAGGCAGGAAGAGGGATGAGGTCCTGAAGTGTGAGTTTTGGGAACTAGGCAGAAGGCTGAAGAACAGGCCCTCAAGGGTGGCGTTCTCAGGATTGCTGCCAGTGCTACGTGACAGTGATGGTAAGAATTGGAGGAGATGGCAGTTGAATGCGTGGCTGAGGAGTTGGTGCAAGGAGCAGGGTTTTAGATTTTTGGATCATTGGGATCTCTTCTGGGGAAGGTGGGACCTGTACAGATTGGATGGGTTGCACCTGAACCCAAGGGGGTGCAATATCCTTGCAGGTAGGTTTGCTAGCATGGTTCGGGAGGGTTTAAACTAATTTGCAAGGGGGATGGGACCCAGAGCGATAGAGCAGTGACAGAAGTGCATGGAGTAAAGCCAGATCTAACATACAGAGAGGCTTTGAGGAAAGAGAAGCAGAATAAACGGTGTAAAGACAGTAAGGTAGAAGGGCTGAAATGTGTGTACCTTGATGCAAGAAGCATCAGGAACAAAGGTGATGAACTGAGAGCTTGGATACATACATGGAATTATGATGTAGTGGCCATTACAGAGACATGGCTGGCACCAGGGCAGGAATGGATTCTCAATATTCCTGGATTTCAGTGCTTTAAAAGGGTTAGAGAGGGCAGAAAAAGGGGAGGAAGGGTGGCATTACTGGTCAGGGGATACTATTACAGCTACAGAAAGGGTGGGTAATGCAGCAGGATCCTCTTTTGAGTCAGTATGGGTGGAAGTCAGGAACAGGAAGGGAGCAGTTACTCTATTGGGGGTATTCTATAGGCCCCCTGGTAGCAGCAGAGATACAGAGGAGCAGATTGGGAGGCAGATTTTGGAAAGGTGAAAAAATAACAGGGTTGTTATCATGGGTGACTTTAACTTCCCTAATATTGGTTGACACCTGATTAGTTCCAAGGGTTTAGATAGGGCAGAGTTTGTTAAGTGTGTCCAGGACGGATTCCTGTCACAGTATGTGGACAGGCCGACCAGGGGGAATGCCATACTAGATCTAGTACTAGGTAATGAACCGGGTCAGGTCACAAATCTCTCAGTGGGTGAGCACCTGGGGGACGGTGACCAGCGCTCCCTGGCCTTTAGTATTATCATGGAAAAGGATAGAATCAGAGAGCACAGGAAAATTTTTAATTGGGGAAAGGCAAATTATGAGGCTATGAGGCTATAAGGCTAGAACTTGTGGGTGTGAATTGGGATGATGTTTTTGCAGGGCAATGTACTATGGACATGGGGTCGATGTTTAGAGATCTCTTGCGGGATGTTAGGGATAAATTTGTCCCAGTGAGGAAGATAAAGAATGGTAGGGTGAAGGAATCATGGGTGACAAGTGAGGTGGAAAATCTAGTCAGGTGGAAGAAGGCAGCATACATGAGGTTTAGGAAGCAAGGATCAGATGGGTCTATTGAGGAATATAGGGAAGCAAGAAAGGAGCTGAAGAAGGGGCTGAGAAGAGCAAGAAGGGGACATGAGAAGGCCTTGGCGAGTAGGGTAAAGGAAAACCCCAAGGCATTCTTCAATTATATGAAGAAAAAAAGGATGACAGGAGTGAAGGTAGGACCGATTAGAGATAAAGGTGGGAAGATGTGCCTGGAGGCTGTGGAAGTGAGCGAGGTCCTCAATGAATACTTCTCTTCGGTATTCACCAATGAGAGGGAACTTGATGATGGTGAGGACAATATGAGTGAGATTGATGTTCTGGAGCATGTTGATATTAAGGGAGAGGAGGTGTTGGAGTTGTTAAAATACATTAGGACAGATAAGTCCCCGGGGCCTGACGGAATATTCCCCAGGCTGCTCCACAAGGCGAGAGAAGAGATTGCTGAGCCTCTGGCTAGGATCTTTATGTCCTCGTTGTCCACAGGGATGGTACCGGAGGATTGGAGGGAGGCAAATGTTTTCCCCTTGTTCAAAAAAGGTAGTAGGGATAGTCCGGGTAATTATAGACCAGTGAGCCTTACATCTGTGGTGGTAAAGCTGTTGGAAAAGATTCTTAGAGATAGGATCTATAGGCATTTAGAGAACCATGGTCTGATCAGGGACAGTCAGCATGGCTTTGTGAAGGGCAGATCGTGTCTAACAAGCCTGATAGAGTTCTTTGAGGAGGTGACCAGGCATATAGATGAGGGTAGTGCAGTGGATGTGATCTATATGGATTTTAGTAAGGCATTTGACAAGGTTCCACACGGTAGGCTTATTCAGAAAGTTAGAAGGCATGGGATCCAGGGAAGTTTGGCCAGGTGGATTCAGAATTGGCTTGCCTGCAGAAGGCAGAGGGTGGTGGTGGAGGGAGTACATTCAGATTGGAGGATTGTGACCAGTGGTGTCCCACAAGAATCTGTTCTGGGACCTCTACTTTTCGTGATTTTTATTAACGACCTGAATGTGGGGATAGAAGGTGGATTGGCAAGTTTGCAGACGACAAAGTTTGGTGGTGTTGTAGATAGTGTAGAAGATTGTCAAAGATTGCAGAGAGGCATTGATAGAATGCAGAAGTGGGCTGAGAAGTGGCAGATGGAGTTCAATCTGGAGAAGTGTGAGGTGGTACACTTTGGAAGGACAAACTCCAAAGTAAATGGCAGGATACTTGGTAGTGTGGAGGAGCAGAGGGATCTCGGGGTACATGTCCACAGATCCCTGAAAGTTGCCTCACAGGTGGATAGGGTAGTTAAGAAAGCTTATGGGGTGTTAGCTTTCATAAGTCGAGGGATAGAGTTTAAGAGCTGTGATGTAATGATGCAGCTCTATAAAACTCTGGTTAGGCCACACTTGGAGTACTGTGTCCAGTTCTGGTCGCCTCACTATAGGAAGGATGTGGAAGCATTGGAAAGGGTACCGAGGAGATTTACCAGGATGCTGCCTGGTTTAGAAAGTATGCATTATGATCAGAGATTAAGGGAGCTAGGGCTTTATTCTTTGGAGAGAAGGAGAATGAGAGGAGACATGATAGAGGTGTACAAGATAATAAGAGGAATAGATAGAGTGGACAGCCAGCGCCTCTTCCCCAGGGCACCACTGCTCAATACAAGAGGACATGGCTTTAAGGTAAGGGGTGGGAAGTTCAAGGGGGATATTAGAGGAAGGTTTTTTACTCAGAGAGTGGTTGGTGCGTGGAATGCACTGCCTGAGTCAGTGGTGGAGGGACATACACTAGTGATGTTTAAGAGACTACTAGACAGGTATATGGAGGAATTTAAGGTGGGGGCTTATATGGGAGGCAGGGTTTGAGGGTCGGCACAACATTGTGGTCTGAAGGGCCTGTACTGTATTGTACTATTCTATGTTCTATATTTAAAGGAGAGGTTGATATGTTCTTGATTCTCAGGGTATCACAGGTTACAGGGAGAAGGCAGGAGAATGTTACTCTGCTATTTAAGAAGAGTGGGAGGCAGCAGAAAGGAAACTATAGACAAATTAGTCTGACATCAGCTGTTGGAAAGTTGTTGGAATCAATTGTTAGGGATGAGATTACAGAGTACCTGGAGGCACATGACAAGATAAGCCAAAGCCCGCGTGGTTTCCTGAAAGGAAAATCCTGCCTGACAAACCTACTGCAATCCTTTGAGGAAATCACTAGCAAGGTAGACAATGGAGATGCAGTAGACATGGTGTACTTGGATTTTCAGAAGGCCATTGACAAGGTGCCGCACATGAGGCTGCTTAGCAAGGTAAAAGCCCATGGAAGTTACTAGCATGGGTGGAGCATTGGCTGGTCGGCAGAAAACAGAGAGTGGAAATAAAGGCTGTTTGCCGGTTACCAGTGGAGTTCCACAGGGGTCAGTGTTGGGACAGCTGCTTTTTACAATGTATGTCAATGATTTGGACTATGGGATTAATGGATTTGTGGTGAAATTTGCCGATGATACAAAGATAGGTGGAGGAATGGGTAGTGTTGAGGAAAGAGAAAGCCTGCAGAGAGACTTAAATAGTTTAGGGGAATGGGCAAAGAAATGACAAATGAAATACAATTTTGGAAAGTGCATGGTTATGCACTTTGGTGGAAGAAGTAAACGGCAGACTATTATTTAGATGGGGAGAGAATTCAAAATGCAGAGATGCAAAGGGGCTTGGGAGTCCTTGTGCAGGATACCCTAAAGGTTAACCTCTAGGTTGAGTCAATTGTGAAGAAGGCAAATGCAGTGTTGGCATTCATTTCTAGAGGTAGAGAATATAAGAACAGGGATGTGATGTTGAGGCTCTATAAGGCACTCGTGAGACCACACTTGGAGTATTGTGTACAGTTCTGGGTTCCTTATTTTGGAAAGGATACACTGACATTGGTGAGGGTTCAGAGAAGATTCACAAGAATGATTCCAGGAATGAAAGAGTTACCGAATGAGGAATGTCTGGCAGCTCTTGGGCTGTATTCCTTGGAGTTCAGGAGAATTAGGGAGGATCTCATAGAAACATTCTGAATGTTAAAAGGCCTGAACAAATTAGATATGGTAAAGTTATTTCCCATGGTAGGGGGTTCTAGGACAAGAGGGCACAACTTCAGGATTGAAGGATGTCCATTTAGAACAGAGATACGGAGAAATTACTTTAGTCAGAGGGTGGATAATCTGTGGAATTTGTTGCCGTGAGTGGCTGTGGACGCCAAGTCATTGAGTGCATTTAGGCAGAGATAGATAGGTTCCTGATTAGCCAGGGCACCAAAAGGTATGGGGTGAAAGCAGGGGATGGGGATGACTGGAAGAATTGGATCAGCCCATGATTGAATGGTGGAGCAGACTCGATCTGCTGAATGGCCAAATTCTGCTATGTTTTATGATCTTATTCAAGTTCAGTTACAATATGAAGAGAAATTCAAATCCAATCCTGCTGATTCCCTCTAAATTACTTTACTCCCAACAAAGTGAAGGAAGGCACGATTGACAGTCAAATGCTATAAATGCTCCAACAACACTTTCATCAGTGTCTATGGATTTCTCACCATGTACCTGTCAATGGTGTGGGCATGTGGCCAAGTGGTTAAGGCATTCGACTAGCGACCTGAAGGTCATGAGTTCGAGCCCCAGCCGAAGCAACGTGTTGTGTCCTTGAGCAAGGCACTTAACCACACATTGCTCTGCGACAACACGGGTGCCAAGCTGTATCAGCCCTTGCCCTTCCTTTGGACAACATCGGTGTCATGGAGAGGGGAGACTTGCAGCATGGGCAACTGCTGGTCTTCCATACAACCTTGCCCAGGCCTGAGACCTGGAGAATGAAGACTTCCCAGGCGCAGATCCATGGTCTCGCAAGACTAACGGATGCTTTTAATTTACCTGTCCAAGCTTCTCTTAGACATTACCATAAGACCATTAAATATAAGAGCAGAATTAGGCCTTTTGCAACATCAAGCCTGCTCCATCATTTCATCATGGCTGATCTATTTTCTTTCTCAGTCCCAATCTTCCGCCTTCTCCTCATATCCTGTCATGCCTGGCTAATCAAGAAACTATCAACCTCTGCCATAAACATATGTAAATACTTGGCTCCACTGCTGCCTGTGGCAAAGAATTCCACAGATTCACCACTCTCTGGCAGAAGAAATTTCTCCTTACCTTCGTGCTAAAAGGACACCCACTATTCTGAGGCTGTGTCCTCTGGTCCTAGACTCTCCCACCACAGAAAACATCTTCTCCACATCCATTCTATCAAGGCCAATCAACATTTGATAGGATTCAATGAGTTCACCCCTCATTCTTCTTAATTCCAGTGAGTACAGGCCCAGAGCCAACAAACGTTCTTCATATGACAAGTCATTCAATCCTGGAATCATTTTTGTGAACCTCCTTTGAACCCTCTCAAGCGTCAGCCCATCCTTCCTGAGATAAGGGGTCCAAAACTACTCACAATACTGCAAGTGAAGCCTCGCCAGTGCTTTATAAAGCCTCGACATTACGTCCTTGCTTTTACATTCTAGTCTTCTTGAAATGAATGCTAACATCGCATTTGCCTTCATTACCACAGACTTAACCTGCAAATTAACCTTTAGGGAATCCTGCACAAGGACTCTCAAGTGCTTTTGCATCTCAGATTTTTGAATTTAGAATATAGTCTACCTCTTAGTTTCTTCTACCAAAGTGCATGACCATACACTTCCTCTGTATACTATCTGCCACATCTTTGCCCATTATCCTAATCTGTCTAAGTCCTTCTCTAACCTCTCTACTTCATCAGAACTACCTGCTCCTTCACCTATCTTTGTATCACCCACAAACTTTGCAACAAAGCTATGAGTTCCATCATCCAGTCATTGACATATAACATAAAAAGAAGTGCTCCCAACACAGAACCCTGTGGAACACCACTAGTCACTGGCAGCCAACTAGAAAGGGCTCCCTTTATTCCCACTCTTTGCCTCCTGCCAATCAGCAACTGCTTTATCCATGCTAGTATCTTTCCTGTAATACCATTGCTCTTCACTTGTTAAGCGACCTCATACGTGACACCTTTTCAAAGGCCTTCTAAAAATCCAAGTACACAACGTCCACCAATTTTCTTTTGCCTACTCTGCTTGTTATTTCTTCAAAGGATTCCAACAGATGCGTCAGGCAAGGTTTTCCCTTGAGGAAACCATGTTGACTCCAGCCCATTTTATCATATGCCTCCTAGTACCCCAAAGTTACATCATTAATAATTGATTCCAACATCTTCCCAACAACTGAGATCAGAATAACAGGCCTATAATTTTCTTTCTCCTACCTCCCTCCCTTCTCGAAAAGTGAAGTGACATTTGCAATTTTCCAGTCTTCTGGAACCATTCCAGAATCTAGTGATTTTTTTTAAAGATCATTACCTCTTTCAGAACCATGTGGAGGACACCATCTGGTCCCAGTGACTTATCTACCTTCAGGCCTTGCAGTTTCTCAAGAACTTTCTCCCTAATAATGGCAACATTGCATACCTTCATGACCCCTGACACTCCCGAATTTCCAGCACACTGCTAGTGTCTTCCATGGTGAAGACTGATGCAAGATACTTATTCAGTTCATTTGCCATTATCTTGTCCCATTTTGCTACCTCTCCAGCATCATTTTCCAGTGGTCCAATATCCACTCTCAACTCCCTTTTACACTTCATGTATCTGAAGACTCTTTTGGTATCCTCTTTAATATTATTGGTGACGTTACTTTTGTATTCCATCTTTTCCTCCTTAATGACTTTTTAAGTTGCCTTCTGTTGCTTTTTAAAAGCTTCCCAATCCTTAACCTCCCATTAATTTTGCTCTATTTGTTTCCTCTCTTAGACTTTTATATTGGCTTTAACTTCTCTTGTTAGCCACAGTTGTGTCACCTCGCCTTTAAAATACTTCTTCCTCTTTGGGATGTACATATCCTACAACTTCTGAATTGCTTCCAGAAATTCCAGCCATTGCAGCTCTGCCATCATCCCTGCCAGTGTTCTTTTCCAAACAACTGAACTTGCACCTACAACTTCTGCAGGCAGCTTGTTCCACACTCACAGTACATTCTGAGGGTTCCCCTTATATGCTTCACCTCTCACTCCAAACCAATGATCTCTATTTCCAGTCTCACCCAACATGTGGGCAGAAGCCTGCAAGCATTCACCCTATCTATACCACTCATAATTTTAATTACTAGCACCATATTCTTTACCAGCCATATCTGCCAGTTTATCATTGAACAGAAATTCAACGAGACCAAACGCTAATGATTTATCTGCGGACACCCAAAACCTTGCACAGCATCCTAAATATACAATCCCTCTACCATCATTGCACAGCGGCTGTTTGCTATTCTGATATTACAACCCAAACCCAAGATCAAGGAGGCAAAGGGCAGAAGCAACATAGGAGCATCACCACCTGAATATTTCCTTCCAAGTCAAACACCAGGTTGATTAGGATATGCACTCCATGGCCTCTTTATTACATACAAAAACGGAACCCTCTGTGATCCTCTGCTACTGTAGCCCATCCACTTCAAGGTTTGACATGTTGTGCACTCGGAGACTCTCTTTTGCACACCACTGTTGTAATGCGTGGTTATTCGAGTTACTGTCACCTTCCTGTCAGCTTGAACCAGTCAGGCCATTCTCTTCCGACCTCTCTCATTAACAAGGCATTTTCATCCACAGAACTAGATGTTCATTTTTTTTGATTTTCATACCATTCTCCATAAACTCTAGAAACTGTTGTGCATGTAAATCCCAGGAGTTCATCAGTTTCTGGGATACTCAAACCACCCAATCTGGCACCAACTATCATTCCACATTCAAAACCACTTAGATTACATTTCTTCCCCTTTGTGGTATTTGGTCTGAACAACAAATGAACCTCTTGACCATGTCTGCATGGATTTATACATTGAGTTGCTGCCACGTGATTGGCTGATTAGATATTTGCATTAACAAACAGGTGTACCTAATAAAGTGTATATTATCTTCATCACTGGGTCTAAATTATGGAATTCTCAGCTGAAGATCACTATGGGAATGACTTCACTAGAATGGTCAGAACAGTTCAGCAAGACAATTCACCATCACCTTCTCAAAGGCAGTAGATTCTGCTGATGACAGGCACACCTAGCAGTTGATAGAAAAATGAATTAAAAATATGGGTGAAAACATGTTTAAGCAAATCCCAGATTATGCATATAACCAACAAATATTAGCACTCGCAAGCCATTAAATTTACTCACATGGGAGGCAGACGCACTGACAAGGCATCTACTCAGTAAGAATCGACAGCTTCCACAAGCCATGTTCAAATACGTTGGCAGAGCTGCTGATTGATACATTCCCTTTTTCAGAGTGATATTGTAAGCAGTTGCAGAATTATTAATATAAATTAATCATTTGTGTACAACAGAAAGAAGTGATTAGAACTAAAATTGTTAATTAGGAAGACAAAGATTAATTAAAGGGGATTGAGCTCATGATTAAAATCTTGAACAGCTCTTGTGGGCTTGGACTCCCTGATCAACTTGCTATGGGCAGAGCTGAGGAAATCTAATTTATTACAGCAACCATAGCAGGCACTCTCAATAAAATCAGCGTGGCTTTTTTTCTCTCAGCAATATATAACATATGGAGGATGGTTATTTACAAATTCTGTATATAAAATCTATTTGTGATAACCCAAAGCAAGATTACTTGGTTTCACTTGCAGGGGTGTTACCCAGTCATTTCTGTTGGGAATAGTTTTGTCACAGTGCATAACCTTTGACATATGTCTTATAACACAAGTGCAGTGGGAGGTAAAACAGCAATTATTTAATTCCTGCTTGCTCATTCACACTTTGCTGCTGGATAAACTCATCCAAACAAGAAAAAAAGAGAAGCTAAACCTGAAGGCAAGATTGTTCAAAACGTTACCTGGAATAAACTGCTAGCTCTACCAGCAGGCAGGAGGTACCTTAGCATTAGGACAGAAGCTGTTAGGATGGAAAACACTTTCTTCTCTGAGCGGTAAGACTACTGAACTCCTGGCCACCACAAATGAATCCCATCTCATCATATGGTCTTTTCACTTATGAAGTACCAGTAGTATTGTACTGTTTATTTTTTAACTTGTATCGTATATGCATTTTATTATTTGTCCATTTATTTCTGGTAATATTACTTTTTATGTTGCATGCATGAGTTGTATGTACTGTCTCATACATCCTGGTCCAAAGGAATGTTATTTCCTTTGCCAGTATACATCTGTACAGTTGAATGGCAATAAACTGAACTTGAATGTAAATTCTCAATTGAAGGAGTTGTGTATTAATTGAAAGCACTGCTTAATGCAGCTTATTTTTAGTGCAAACAAATAAATGCACCATAAGTCTATCAGACTAGGCAGTTTAAATGGTTCGACTTGGATTGGATGGGCTAAAGAGTTTTTTTCTGGGCTGTGCTGTGCTGTAGTTTTCTGTGAGTCCACGACTCTGTGACTCTTCAGTATTCTTTACTTTCCAGGAACCCTTTCTGACATGCATCCATTTTTGTTGCTCAAGCAAAGAGAACAGCTCAAGATAATCTCATTAAATAGGTTGTAGCGGAATGGCCGGTGAGCTTAGGACTGGGGAAAGGAGGAGAAGGAGGATATACTTAAATTGAATTATGGTAATATAACTTCCATCTGAATAGCTGATTGGTCAGTGCCTGACAACACATTGGGAGCATAGCAACTCTGTGAATTTGGCACTGAGCAACAACGTAGATTATACAGCAACTCCATTTTCTAAAACAATAAACCTTTATATATGGACATTAAATATCACACTCAACTATTCGAAAAATAATGGAAAGATAACCAACAATTAATTCCTATGCAATGCAGGAAAAAATGAATTGCATATTTTTCCACTGCATTGTGCTCTCTTTGTGTAAAGTTAGTTAATAAGCAATAGTGACAGAAATTCCAGTGTGCCCTTCGGACACAGTCAATACCTGTAGTTAAGGAATCAGAATCAGATTTAATATCACTGACATATGTCATGAAATTTGTTGTTTTGCAGCAGCAGTACATTGTAATACATAATATATAAAACCACAATCAGAAATATAACATATAAAAATTAAAATACTGAGGTAGTGGTCACGGATTCTTCGTCCATTCAGAAATCTGATGGCAGAGGGGAAAAGGCTGCTCCTGAAATGTTGAGTGTGTGTCTCTAGGCTCCTGCACGTCCTCCTTGATGGCAGCAATGAGGAGGGGGTGATGGGGGTCCTGAATGATGGATACACCTTTTTGAAGGTCTGGGGAGCCCAGTGACCATGATAGGACTGGCTAAGTTAACAACTTCCTGCAGCTTTTTCCAGTCCAGTACAGCGGCCCCTCCATACCAGTCAGTCATGTACTGTAAACAGTTAGAATGCTCCCCACATCTTTAATATCTCTATTTTTCCCTTTTAGGGTTCTTTTGAAGACCCTGAGCTGGAGTTACACGCTGACTTCGGTTCTTTGCGGGAATGGGACCCGCTCTCAGGGTCTCACGACTAGCCATTATTCAATATGCCAAGGACACAGCCTAGAAGACTAGCTCGCCTTCAGAGTTTTGCGATTTTGTGGCTCTGGAGGCGGGTAGACTCGAGGTCGGTGCCTCTGCAGGAAATTGATGTGTCATTGGAGATGGAAAATCTCTGGCTGTGTACCCAGAGACCCAAGTTCTTGGGCACAGGGCTCAGAAAAAGCAATGCAACGGACTTTTAACATCGTAAATCAGAGAGTTGTTTGTTCTGTCTCCCTACTTGCTGTGAAACAAAGACATCTCTTTCTCCCTTATTAGGGGGAGAGAGAGAGCGAGCGCCTGTGGTATGTCAAATATTGGGTGAACGAGTAGTCTCTGGGGGTACTACAAGTCTGTGTCTTTATTGATGCTTTGCTGCACACTTGAGTGCTCGATGGGGGGTGCCAATGTATTTTTTGCTGTGGAGGAGGGGGGATCGTTGCTTTGTTACTGCTTACGCATGGGAGGGGGAGCTGGGTCGGGGACTTTGGGGTTCTAACATCTAACTGTCATTCATTCTTTGGGGCACTCCTCTGTTTTCGTGGACGGTTGCAAGGAAAAAAACATTTCAGGATGTATATTGTATACATTTCTCTTACATTACATGTACCTTTGAAACATAAGTTATGTGCCACATAAGTGCGAATGCTTTCTTTCCTTTCCAGAACAGGGGCAAACACTTTTGATTCAGGTCTTCAAAGAGAGTCATGATGCCTCCCACATTTTCCTCCCATATTCCAAAGACACACAGGTTATAGATTGATTGGCCATATGAGTGTAATTGGGCCAGTAGGGCATGCTACTATGCTATATTTCTAAATAAAAACAGATAAATAATTTCTGTCTGCACCCGGGCCCCTAGACAGGAAACAAGAAAGCAATGAAGATGTAGCACAAGCAAAAAAAAAAGAACAGAAATCTCACTGGAGATTCTTCAAGCTGAGAAATATCATAAAGTAAAGAATAAAACAAAAGCAAATTAATGAAAACACTGGAAATTGAAAATAAATCAGTATCTGTGGACGTAGAAGCAGCATCAATGCTTAGATTAATGTATTTATGCCAAAATAACTATTTCTGGCATGGACAACTTCACTCACGACCACACTCAACATAGCTTATGGATTCTCTTTAAGTAGTCTACAACTCCTGTTCTCAGAATTATTTATTTATATATTTAGTATTTATTATAATAATAAACATATATTTTTGTATTTGCACACCCTGTCTTCTCTTGTGCTGATTGCTTGACAGTCTATGAGTCTATGCCTGTGTGCAGATTTTGGTTGATTCTATTGTTTTTCTTGGTTCTACCATGAATCTTCACAAGCAAATGAATCTCATGGTAGTATTTGGTGATGTATATGCACTTTGATATTTACTTTGAACTTACATTTGATACAGTATATTTTTAACCCCATTATATACAGTGATACTAAGTGACTGACGTACTTACCTGAACTACTCTCACCTACAAGTAACAACTGTTGCCATTTTGAGATTAATTGTCTTTATTGAGAACATTTAACAAAAATAGATGGCATTTTAACATCAGGCTGGTTCACATCAAACACATGTTTAGGAAAAGAGAAACCCAGAATAAATGCAGAACACTTTATACAGTAAGATCCCAGGTACTTGAATGTTCTGGTCCAGCCTACTATAGCCAACCTTGTCTGTAACATCTCTAACGCTGCTTTTATTAGTTATTTTAGTTAGCTTCGTTATTGATATATTAAAAGCCTCAGAGACCGTGTTAGGGATCTGGAGCTGCAGCTTGATGACCTACTGCTTATTAGGGAAAGTGAAGAGGTGATAGACAGGATCTACAGGGAGGTAGTCTTCCCTAGGCTACAGGGGTCAGAAAACTGGGTGACTGTCAGGAGAGGGAAGGAAAATGCCCGGATAGTGGAGAGCGCCCCTGTGGCTATCCCCCTCAGCGACAAGTAACTTGTTCTGGATGCTGTTGAGGGGGATGACCTGACAGGGGACAACCTGACAGGGGAAACCCATGGTGACCGGGTTTCTGGCATTGAGCCTGGCGCTGTTGTGCAGGAGGGAAGGTGGGAGAAGAGGAATGCAGTAGTCATAGGGGATTCCATAGTCAGGGGAACAGACAGAAGATTCTGTGAGCCTGATAGAGCATGGTGTGTTGCCTCCCAGGTGCCAGGGTACGGGACGTCTCGGATCGGGTCCAGAATATTCTGAAGGGAGAGGGTGAGCAGCCAGCTGTCTTGGTACATGTTGGTACCAATGACATAGATAGGAGAAGGGAGGAGGTCCTGAAGAGAGATTTCCGGGAGTTAGGAAGGAAGCTGAGAAGCAGGACCTCCAGGGTAGTAATCTCGGGATTGCTACCTGTGCCACATGCTAGCCAGGGCAAGAATAGTAGGATCAGGCAGACGAATGTGTGGCTGAGAGACTGGTGCAGGGGGCAGGGCTTCAGATTCTTGGATCATTAGGATCTCTTCCGGGGGAAGTATGAGCTGTTCAAAATGGACAGGTTACACCTGAAACGAAGGGGACCAATATCCTGGCAGGAAGGTTTAATAGAGCTGTTAGGGAGGGTTTAAACTAATTTGGCAGGGGGATGGGAACTGGAACAATAGAGCGGAGAAAAGGGAAAACAGAAATAAATCTAAGACAGTGAGCAGAAAAGATGTCAGGAAAGACAGGAAGGTGATGGGGCAAATCTGTAGCCATTGGGATGAGTTGCAGTGCAATGAAGTTACACTGAAATCAAAGCAAAAAGTACCAAATACTGGCCTTAAGATGTTATACTTAAATGCACGCAGCTTAAGGAATAAGGTGGGTGATCTTGTCGTACAGCTACAGATTGGCAGGTATGATATTGTGGCCATCACCGAGACATGGCTAAAGGATGCATGTCTCTGGGAACTGAATGTCCAAGGATACACAGTGTATTGGAAGGATAGGCAGGTAGGCAGAGGGGGAGGCGTGGCTTTATTGGTAAGAAATGATATTAAATCATTAGAAAGAGGTGACATAGGATCGGAAGGTGCAGAATCTTTATGGGTTGAGCTAAGAAAGGACCCTGATGGCAGTTATATACAGGCCTCCAAACAGCTGCAGGGATGTGGACTACAAATTACAACTGGAAATAGAAAAGGCTTGTCAGAAGGGCAGTGTTATGGTAATTGTGGGGGATTTTAACATGCCAGTGGATTGGGAAAATCAGGTCGGCACTGGATCTCAAGAGAGAGAATTTGTAGAATGTCTGCGAGATGGCTTTTTAGAACAGCTTGTTGTTGAGCCCACTAGGGGATCGGCTGTACTGGATTGGGTATTGTGTAATGAACCAGAGGTGATTAGAGAGATTGAGGTGAAGGAACCCTTAAGAGGTAGTGATCATAACATGACTGAGTTCACTGTGAAATTTGAAAAAGAGAAGCCGAAATCTGATGTGTCAGTATTTCAGTGGAGTAAAGGAAATTACAGTGGCATGAGAGAGGAACTGGCCAAAATTGACTGGAAAGGGACACTAGCGGGAAGGACGGCAGAGCAGCAGTGGCTGGAGTTTATGTGAGAAGTGAGGAGGGTCCAAGACAGATATATTCCAAAAAAGAAGAAATTCTCGAATGGAAAAAGGTTGCAATCGTGGCTGACAAGAGAAGTCAAAGCCAAAGTTAAAGCAAAGGAGAGGGCATACAAGGAAGCAAAAATTAGTGGGAAGACAGAGGATTGGGAAGTTTTTAAAAGCTTACAAAAGGAAACTAAGAAGGTCATTAAGAGGGAAAAGATGAACTATGAAAGGAAGCTAGCAAATAATATCAAAGAGGATACATAGGACCAATAGAAAATGATGCTGGAGAAATTGTAATGGGAGATAGGGAGATAAGGAGATGGCGGAGGAACTGAATGAGTATTTTGCATCAGTCTTCGCTGAGGAAGACATCAGCAGAATACCAGATACTCAAGGGTGGCAGGGAAGAGAAGTGTGCGCAGTCACAATTACGACAGAGGAAGTACTCAGGAAGCTGAATAGTCTAAGGGTAGGTATATCTCCGACCAGATGGAATACACCTTCGTGTTCTGAAGGAAGTAGCTGTGGAGATTGCGGAGGCATTAGCAATGATCTTTCAAAAGTTGATAGATTCTGGCATGGTTCCGGAGGACTGGAAGATTGCAAATGTCACTCCGCTATTTAAAAAGGGGGCAAAGAAGCAAAAGGGAAGTTATAGACATGATAGCTTGACATCGGTGGTTGGGACTTTGTTGGAGTTGATTGTCAAGGATGAGGTTACAGAGTACCTGGAGGCATATGACAAGATAGGCAGAACTCAGCATGGTTTCCTTAAAGGAAAATCCTGCCTGACAAATCTATTACAATTTTTTCAGGAAATTACAAGTAGGCTAGACAAGGGAGATGCAGTGGATGTTGTATATTTGGATTTTCTGAAAGCCTTTGACAAGGTGCCACAAGAGGCTGCTTAACAAGATAAGAGCCCATGGAATTATGGGAAAGTTACATACGTGGATAGGACGTTGGCTGATTGGCAGGAAACAGAGAGTGGAAATTAAGGGATCCTATTCTGGTTGGCTGCCGGTTACCAGTGGCGTTCCACAGGGGTCCATGTTGGGGCCACTTCTTTTTACATTGTACATCAATGATTTGGATTATGGAATAGATGGCTTTGTGGCTAAGTTTGCTGATGATACAAAGATAGATGGAGGGCCGGTAGTGCTGAGGAAACAGAGAGTCTGCAGAGAGACTTGGATAGATTGGAAAAATGGGCAAAGAAGTGGCAAATGAAATACAATGTTGGAAAGTGTATGGTTATGCACTTTGGCAGAAGAAATAAACGGGCAGACTATTATTTAAATGGGGAGAGAATTCGAAGTTCTGAGATGCATCAGGACTTGGGAGTCCTCATGCAGGATACCCTTAAGGTTAACCTCCAGGTTGAGTCAGTGGTGAAGAAGGCGAATGCAATGTTGGCATTCATTTCTAGAGGAATAGAGTATAGGAGCAGGGTTGTGATGTTGAGGCTCTATAAGGTGCTGGTAAGAGCTCACTTGGAGTACTGTGGGCAGTTTTGGGCTCCTTACTTAAGAAAGGATTTTGCTGACGTTGGAAAGGGTACAGAGAAGATTCACTAGAATGATTCCAGGAATGAGAATGAGGAACGTTTGTCTGCTCTTGGACTGTATGCCTTGGAGTTTGGAAGAATGAGGGGGACCTCATAGAAACATTTCGAATGTTGAAAGGCATGGACAGAGTGGATGTGGCAAAGTTGTTTCCCATGATGGGGGAGTCTAGTACGAGAGGGCATGACTTAAGGATTGAAGGATGCCCATTCAGAACAGAGATGTGAAGAAATTTTTTTAGCCAGAGGGTGGTAAATCTATGGAATTTGTTGCCACGGGCAGCAGTGGAGGCCAAGTCATTGGGTGTATTTAAGGCAGAGCTTGATAAGTATCTGAGTCATCAGGGCATCAAAGGTCATGGTGAGAAGGCGAGGGAGTGGGACTAAATGGGAGAATGGATCAGCTCATGATAAAATGGCGGAGCAGACTCGATGGGCCGAATGGCCTACTTCTGCTCCTTTGTCTTAAGGTCTAAGCAATAGAGATGGGAGAAATCAAACTGTAAGGAAGAGACCTAGAAAGATATAACTGATCTCTGGAGATATAAACCTGTTAATTACAAATAATCTATATATGGTGCTGTACATTGCTGTTGTTTATCCTCATAATGATTTAAATTAAATTCCCTGAAGCTGTCTTTAACTCTGTCCCAGGTTTAGTAGCTGAGTGTAGACCAGCTTGGCTGTTTAAATGACAAAACCCATAAATGATAATCTCCAGAGTTCAAATCCCCTGTGAAACTGTTTCAAATAGGTTTTTGTCAAACATTAAATCCTCACTAATCGTGGTGGTATGTATGTGCAAAACAGAATTTTTTTTGGAGAAGGAAGCATTTTCTCTGCATTCTGGGAGGTCTTGAATTGCACTGTAGGCAATGCTTATGGAAGCATGTTCGAGTACTTGACATCAGCTCCTTCAACTGTTGTGGAGCCTCCGTGCTAAGTTCAATGCCAACCTCATTGGGATTTAGGCAGTACACACTCTACTTCAATCTTGGATGATTCGTTTTCTCTTCTTTTTGGTACCCCTCGGCTGTATGTATAAATCACATGCTATCATTGAAAATCTGTGGATAAGAAAGCAACAAAATATTAATCAGATTTTCTTCCCTCTTTATAAAAGAGCAATGCTAAATATTCACTGAACATCTGCAGCATTTTGCTTTGAACACTACAACTGTGAAATGGAAGGATGGCTTTGCCTTCAGCATTTCAGCTGTTCAATGTACTCCATTAAAATTCCTCTCTACGTTTGTTCAAGTCAGGACTGTACTTACTGTTTAGTTTTAAATTTGGAGATACAGCACAGTAACAGCCCAATTACTCCCATGTGACCAATTAACCTACTAACTAGTATGACTTTGGAATGTGGGAGGTAAACAAAGCACCTGGAAGATACCCATGTGGTCACAGAGAGAATGTACGAACTCCATATAGACAGTGGAGAGGATTAAACCCTGGTTGCTGGCATCGTAAAGTGGCGTGCTAACCACTAAACTACCATGCCGCTGCAGTAATACATGATTATTGTGAACAATTTTGGGCTTCCCACCTAAGAAAAGATATGCTGGCATTTGAGAGGGTTTAGAGGAGGTTCAAAAGAATGATTCCGGGAATGGAAGGTTTATCATACAAACAACGTTTGACAGCTCTGGGTCCGTACTCGCTGGAATTTATTAAGATGAGGAGGGATCTCATTGAAACCTTTCACACATTGAAAAGCCTAGACAAGGTAAATATGGAAAGGATGTTTCTCATGGTGGGAAAGTGCAGGACAAGAGGACACAACCTCAGGATAGAGGAATGTCCATTTAAAACAGGGATGTGAAGAAATTTCTTTAGCCAAAGGGTGGTGAATTTGTGGAAGCTGTGCAGGCTAGGTCATTGGGTATATTTAAGGCAGAGCTTGATAGGTTCTTGATTAGACATGGGAGAAAGCCTGGGAGTGGTGCTGAGGAGGGGAAAAAGGGCCATCCGTGATTGAATGGTGGTGCAGACTTGATAGGCTCCTATGTCTTACAGTCTTATTATGGTCATAGGAGTTGCACTATTACTGTGAAAGACCAGTAATTTAATTTTGTATTCCTTTAATGACCACAAACAGAAAATCGATAAATTAGGGATAATTTTAGAATTTTGAGGTATTGAATAATTATTCTATCAATTTCAAAGGACATGGGATGATCAGTGGGTAAATAAGCACATGATTGAAAAAGTAAAGGGTTTTTTCAGTGGGATATAAGATAATCCATACCAGTAGTCGGGATATTTTCTTCAATAATTAAAAAGGCTGCCATAGAAACAATTATAAACACAAGAGATTCTGCAGATGCTGGAAATCTTGAGTAACCCACACACAAAATGCTGGAGGAACTCATCAAGTTAGGCAGCATCTATGGCAGCGATGAGATGTTGTGTCTATTAGTAAGACAGCTTTTGTGAATCCTCAAAATTGTGAACACATTAGTACCTCAGTTAAAGTTCAGCCAGCAAGAACTGCATGTGAGTATCTTCATTGTTTTTAAACAGATATGGGTATTCTATAAATTCAAGAGCACAATTGCTTTGAAATAAAAAAATCACAAACATATTGAGAGTGATTTTTGGGTCAGATGGCACCAGTTGCTTGCTGTGGGCTCAACCCTGCTCCAATAATAGAAGCATATTCTAGGCTGAGATTCTGCTCTACTCCAGATGTGTGTTGATCCACAGGGAAAATATTGAATTAGGACACTATCTGTTCTCTCAAAAGCATGTAAAAGTTCCAAAAGCACACAATTGTGAAGAAGAGCAGCATATTTCCTTCCAGATTCCCTCACTCAATTAAAACAAAACAACTGGCATAACATTAACCGTAGTGGAAGCATGCTTTTTAAAAAATTGGCCGCCACTCTTCCTGTTTTACAAGTGGTGCTTCGAAAACACTTCACTGGTTGCAAAGCACTTTGGGATACCATCCTCAATGACTGTGTTACAAAAGTCGATATTCATGAACCCGCGTATTACACTCACGGATTCAGAACATGCGCAATTCACAAAAATGGTCAAGAAGATTCAGAACCCTTCAGGAATCACCCACCTACCTATCAGCACTGGCTGCTTCAGTCTTCTATGTAATCTGTGATCAGAGATAGTTCTTCTAATAAATGTTTATAGTGAATTATTCTTCAAGAGAAACAGGAGTTAGACACCAATGGTAATGGATTATTTGAAAGGAAGCATTCACCTTTCATCAGTAATAATAAGGCCATTGACCCTTAACTAAATATTAACTACTTGCTATAGCCTTGAATCCAACTTACTTTCAATATCACGTTCTGCATTCCTATGAAAATGTGAATCACTCATTACTCAATATGCTGGTGTTCTTTCGACAATGTTTCTACACTTGAATCCACAGAAGGGGTACCACGGAGGACTAACACGTGTCTTAAGTCTGCTGTGTTTTGCCACATCTTCTGGCACTTCTCTTCTGTGTCCACCTGGGGTAATATTGATGAGCTGCCTGTAATCTCTCCTTCACCTGGAGCTATGCAACAGATAAGTGGCAATGGAAGTGATTCAACCTGCTGGAAGATTTGGGCGCCACTGTGGCGTAGTGGTTAGCATGATGCTATTGCAGAGCTCAGGGCAGCAGAGTTTGGAGTTCAATTCCAATGTCATCTGTACATTCTCCCTGTTACTACGTGGGTTTCGTCAGAGTGCTCCCGTTCCCTTCCACAGACCAAAGACATACTAGTTAGTAGGTTAATTGGTCATTGTAAATTGTTCCATGATTAAGCTAGGTTTAAATCAGGTGTTGCTGGGAAGTGCAGCTTGAAGAGCTGGAAGGACCTAATCAACATTGCATCTTTAAATAAAAAAGAAATAACTCTCCTTCATTAAAAAGTGGAATTGGAATAGGAAAGTGACTCAGCCTGCTGGAAGAAAATAAAGAGAACTTTTTGCCTATTTTGTGTTTAACTCTTCTGAACTGCATATTAAAATGTAGAACTATACCCTACTCTATGCCAATGTGGCCTGCATGCAGACAGGCTCCAAGACACCAAAACCACCACAGATGTTTTAATCAAAGAAGTCATACATAGAGACATAGAATGCTACAATATAGAAGCAGACTTTTCAGCCCATCCAGTCAATGCTGAACTGTTACACTGCCTCGCCCCATCAGCTGCACCTGGACCATACCCCTCCCAACCATATACTTATCAAAGCATCATAAAAGTTGAAATCGAACTCACATCCAACACTTCCACTGGCAGCTCATTCCACACTCTCACCACCCTCTGAGTGAAGACGTTCCTCCCCAGGTTCCCTTAAATACTTCACCTTTCACCCTTAACCTATGACTTCTAGTTGTAGTCTTGCCCATCCTGAGGGGAAAACCCAGCTTGCATTTACCTATCTCTATCCCTCATCATTTTGTATACTTTTATCAAAACTCCCCTACATCCCAGGGAGTGAAGTCCTAACCTATTCAACCTTTCCCCATAACTCAGGTCCTCAAGTCCCAGCAACAGCCTTGTAAATATTCTCCATACTCTTTCAATCTTATTTCTATTTTTCCTGCAAATAGGAGAATAGACCTGCACACAATACTCCAAATGTAGCCTCACCAGTGTCTGAACTCTGATAATTGACAGCAGAGCTAGAAATCATTAATTTAGCACATGATGACTATAGTTGAATATTCTGCACTGTGCCATGATTTTCCTCAATTCTTGGCATTTAGTCGTAGCCATTTTGTTTTGCAAGATTGAATAATAAAACATTTAAGATTCTGTTAAAGGGCCTGGAATTTCCTAAAGGCTGCACTATTGTTAGTTTGATTTAAAATGTCAAAATTAATTCAAAATTTAAGCTTATTTGTCATGTGTATATTGAAATATATGGTGAAATGCATCATTTGTGTTAATCACCAACACACCCAAGGCTCGACAGAACAACACAGAATGCATCAAGCAGCGAAACAACAGCAGCGAAAACAAGCCCCATTCCTCCCTCCTACCCACACACATATGCAGTCCTTTAACCCCAAGACAAGCAACCAGCTTCTATCCTCCAATGGACATGGGCTCAGGCCTGCAGACACCAGACTTCAATCTCCATGGTGGCACTATCTTGGGATGATTCTGATCATTTAACACTTACTTATACTATATTTTACAAGAATTTATTGTTTCATTGAAGAAAATAAGAAATTAAACTTTTTCAATATTATTTGGAAAGCCCATAATCTGAAATAGAATTTCAATCTCAAATTTGCTTGGTGGGTGGATGATTTTAAGTTAGAAGAGAAAACCAAATTTGAATATATATACAAATTATATTTAACAACTTTTCCAATTTTTTTCTGAAAATAGCATTAGATTGACAAAATACTTCCTGTTTAAAATGCTCAAAGTCATGAAGGCTCAAAAACATAGCAGTTTGCCGGACATGTTTCACAATGTTAAAATCTTCACTCTGACCCCTGAGAGTGAGTAATTAGGAGCATCACCTAATGGTGCGTGCCCCAGTAATCCACTACCTACTACAGTGTAGCTGATACTGGAACCGTCTCCCAGCCAGACTCCAATTGTTTTTTTTATTGCAAACTAAATGCCATGTATATTTAATCTGTCCTAATACTGCAAAAGAAAGCAAACATTTATGAAACACAGGTTCACTGCGGTTCGTCATTGACCTCAGGTTCTTGCACAACATGCCCGTTCGTATTTTCTACATGATTACTCCTAAGGCCTTATTAAAAAGCTGCCGTGTTCAGTCTAATAAAAAGTAATAGATCAACAAGGCAAGCTTTCTTAAATCCAGTCTGCAGTCAGGGAGGTCTAATACTACTGTCAATTTAGATGATTTCCAGTCAATTCAGGTTGCTAATGTAAAGCATCCAATAATTTTGTTTTTTAAATCTCTGCATATGCATTTGTGTGAAATCTGGTGTATGTGGCAAATGTGTGTATCATTTAATTTAGAAATAGCATTGCAAATTTGTAACAAATGTAAATGGGTCAGTTCTACTAATACACCTTCGAGGATTTAACTTCTAAATCCAGATTACAATTCTGGTCTCATCAGGAAAGGGATATTAAGAGACTCAAATATATATTCAAGTGGAAGGGAACAGCTCATGTACTCTGTGCATCATTGAGTCATTGTTGAATGGTTAGATGCACTTCCTTAGCTAAGTGAGATATTTTCACAGGTCCGTATGAGGAATGATTCATATTTCCTTAAGCTAACTAAATTTCTCTTTCAGCTATCACCCCGGCTGCAGTACAGAGTGGCCTTCTGTCAATGACAGATTAAATCACTTTTCCTTCATCAGTACTGGAAGGTTTATGGCTAAAAGCTTTAAGCACATATCCTAATATTAAAATCCTGCCTCAGGTACTTCTGGCCTTTCATGCTGCGCTGCTCAGCAACCTCCAGCAACCCCTGATTTAACCCTAACCTAATCATGGGACAATTTGCAACAACCAATTAACCTACTAGCTGATACTTCTTTGGACTGTGAGTGGAAACTGAAGTATTCCACGGGAAGGACACATAGATTCCTTACAGAGAATGCAGGAATTGAACTCTGAACTCCAATGTCCCAAGCTGTAATAGTGTCATGCTAACTGCTACGCTTCTGTGGTGCCTTCAGCTTCTGGAATAAATCCAAAACTTTTTCCAGTTCGGATGGACATTAAGGACCACATGGGATGATTTTACTCTGGGATTCAAGCTGAGACCCTTCATCAGGATTGGGAAGGAAGGGGGCAGAAGCCAGAATAAGATCAGCTTGCTGTAGTAGTTTGGAAAACTACATTAAGAGGTGTGTCAATAAATCAACAATGGCTAACTTTCATACAGCAGTGTTTATCTCTCCCAAGTTAAAAAGAAACCAGAAAATCAGTCAGTGGGAAAGGTTTCAAAGCGGCCAAAAGCAGCAAGTCTGAAGGTTGGGAAAAGGAAAACAAGGCTTTGATAGGAAAAGGAAACCAAGGCTTTGACAGGAAAAGGAAAAGTAGAATACAAAAATAGCTAGTAAAAGACACATAATCCACATCAAAGTTGCTGGTGAACGCAGCAGGCCAGGCAGCATCTCTAGGAAGAGGTACAGTCAATGTTTCAGGCCGAGACCCTTCGTCCTGCCACCCAGGATCAACCCTTTCCCCAGTGCTGTCTCTGCAGAGATGGCACGTTCTTGCTGTGACTAATAGAGCTCTAGGCACCCAGGATTAGACCTTCTTTCAGTGTTATCTCTGGACAGATGGCACTTTCTCTTTGTGACTGGATGGGTTTTGTCCGGGTGCTCTGGCTTCCTCTAACATTTCAAAGACATGCAGATTGGCAAGTTGATCATGTATGGGTGAGCGTTAGAATCTGAAGTAAATGGATGGGAATTCAAGATTGTTCAAGATTCAAGATTGTAAAATATCATTTGCAGTACATAAGTGTAAAAGAGAATGAAATAAGGTAATTTATATACAAACCTCATTTCCAGAAAAGTTGGCATATTTTCCAAAATGCAATAAAAACAAAAATCTGTGCTGTGTTAATTCACGTGAACCTTTATTTAACTGACGAAAGTACAAAGAAAAGATTTTCAATAGTTTTACTGACCAACTTAATTGTATTTTGTAAACATACACAAATTTAGAATTTGATGGCTGCAACACACTCAACAAAAGTTGGGACAGAGGCATGTTTACCATTGTGTTACATCACCTTTCCTTTTAATAACACTTTTTAATCGTTTTGGAACTGAGGATACTAATTGTAGTAGATTTGCAATTGGAAATTTTGTCCATTCTTGCTTGATATAAGACTTCAGCTGCTCAACAGTCCGTGGTCTCCATTGGCTATTATAGCCCGTGCAGAATGTGGTCTGGCATTGTCTTGCTGAAATAAGCATGGATGCCCCGGGAAGAGACGTCACCTTGATGGCAACATACGTCTCTCTAAGATCCTAATATATGCCTCTGAGTCAATGGTACCTTCACATACATGCAACTCACCCATGCCGTGGGCACTGATGCACCCCCATACCATCACAGATGTTGGCTTTTGCACCTTTTGCTGATAACAATCTGGATGGTCGTTTTCATCTTTGGCACGGAGAACTCGACACCCGTTTTTTTTCAAAAACTAGCTGAAATGTGGACTCATCTGACCATAGCACACGGTTCCACAGTCTTTCGGTCCATCCGAGATGAGCTCGGCCCCAGAGAACTCGCCGGCGTTTCTGCATAGAGTTGATGTATGGCTTCCTCCTTGCGTAATGCAGTTTCAAGTTGCATTGCTGGATGCAGCGACGGACTGTGTTGAGTGACAATGGTTTTCCGAAGTACTCCAGAGCCCAGGTGGCTATAATTGTCACAGTAGCATGACGGTTTCTGTGCACTTTTCAATTTTATTTTAACTCTGTCCCAACTTTTGTTGAGTGTGTTGCAGCCATCAAATTCTAAATTTGTGTATATTTACAAAATACAATTAAGTTGATCAGTAAAACTATTGAAAATCTTTTCTTTGTACTTTTGTCAGTTAAATAAAGGTTCATGTGAATTAACATAACACAGATTTTTGTTTTTATTGCATTTTGGAAAATATCCCAACTTTTCTGGAAATGGGGTTTGTACATATATTGGTTGTATGTCCGTAAAGTTAGGCACAGGAGTGTCTGTACATAAGGTGTCTGACATGAAGTGATAAAGTAGTTGATTTTGGGGGGGGGTGTGGAAGGGTGGGTTGGTGGCTGGAGGTGTTGATCAGCACTACTGCTTGGGAAAAGTAACTGTTTTTGAGTTGGTGGTCCTGGCGTGGACGCTATGTAGCCTCCTCCCTGATGGGAGTAGGACAAACAGCAGGTTGGGTGGGATCCTTCGTGACCTTACTGGCTCTTTTCTGGCACCTTTCAGTATAAACGTCCTTGATTGTGGGTAGGCTGGTGTTGGTGTTGTGTTGGGTAGTTTTGATTACCCCCTGTAGATCCTTCCTGTCCACTGCAGTGCAGTTTCCATACCAGGCAATTGGGATTAGTGTGAGTAGTGTAAATGGGAGCTGGGTGGTCAGTTGTGATCTTACTGAGCCAAAGAACCTGTTTCCATCCTGTGTGACTCCATGACCCTGTGATAACATCTTGGCAGTAGCACTGAACTATTACAAATAGCTGTGCCTCCAAACAAGCTAATGCGGTGTCACTACAACAAAGGCATTTACCAAACTATGTGAAAAAATCAAGACTGAAGAGACTGCAGATGTTGCCTGACCTGCTGAGTTCCTCCAGCATCTTGGATGTTGTGCTGTGTGGATAAAATCACCCAGTTATATCCTGTCCAGTAAGAGCAGGATAAATCCAGTGTGGACCTTAATAATCTCATCTGCAATCAATCAATGTTGGCAATTATGATATCAAGTAGTACTTACTCTTCAATGTTCAATGTTAGGTTTTAGTAAGACGGTTTTTTTCTAGATCATGCTAGAATATAAATCAGTACAGTACAGTACAGGCTCTTCAGCCACAATGTTGTGCCAACCTTATAACCTACTCTGAGATCAATCTAACCCCTCCCTCATACACACAACCATTCCTGTAAATATAGGAAACAGAACTGAGAGTGACCTGAAATTCAAATCATAGCAATGAATGTGGCAATCGTATAACTCCAAGTTCAAAGTAAACTTATTATCGAAGTACAGTTATGTCACCATATACAACCCTGAGATTCATTTTCTTGTGGGTGTTCACAGTAAACACAAGAAACACAATTAAATCAATGAAATACCACACCCAACAGTACAAACTGAACAAATACAAAAAGAAGAAGAAATAATAATAATAAATAAGCAATAAATATTGAGAACACGAGATGAAGAGTCCTTGAAAGTGAGTTCCTAGGTTGTGGGAACAGTTCAGTGATGCTGCAAGTGTCCTGAGGTCACCTAACTAAAAGATCACAATCTGTGCAGTTGGAAATAACATCTCCACCTCACTGACAATCAGCTCTAGTGTACCTCTGGGATGTGTGCTTACCCATTGCTCTATTCTCTATACCCATGACTATGTGGCTAGGCACTGCTCAAATGCCATCTATAAATTTGCTGATGATACAACTATTGTTGGTAGAATTTCAGATGGTGAAGAAAAGGTGAAAAGGAGTGAGATACAAGACCATAAGACATAGGAGCAGAATTAGGCCATTTGGCCCATCGAGTCTGCTCTGCCATTCAATCATGAGTGATCCTTTTTTTCTCCTCAATCCCAGTTCCCAGCCTTCTCCCTGTAACCTTTGATCTCATGTCCAATCAAAAACCTCTCAACATCCGCCTTAAATACACCCAACGACCTGGACTCCACAGTTGCATGTGGTAACAAATTCCACTAACTCACAACCTTTTGATACAAGAAATTTTTCTGCATCTCTGTTTTGAAAGACATCCCCCCCCCCATCCTTCTGAATTCCAGCGAGTACAGACCCAGAGCCATCAAACGTTTCTCATATGATAACCCTTTCATTCCTGGAATCATCCTTATGAACCTTCACTGGACCTTCTGCAATGCCAGAACATCTTTTCTAAGATGAGGGGCCCAAAGCTGTTCACAATTCTCAAGGTGAGGCCTCACCAGTGCCTTATAAAGCCTCAGCATCACATCCCTGCTCTTGTATTCTAGACCTCTTGAAATGAATGTTAACATAGCATTTGCCATCCTCACCACCAACTCAACCTGCAAGTTAACCCTTAAGATAAACTGCACAAGGACTCCCAAGTCCCTTTCAATCTCAGATTTTGGGATTTTATCCCTGTTTGACAAGTAGTCCATACATTTATTTCTACTACCAAAGTGCATGACCATGCATTTTCCAACATGGTATTTCATTTGCCACTTTCTTGCCCATTCTCCTAATCCAAGTCCTTCTGCATCCTACCCGTTTCCTCAACACTACCTGCCCCCCACCAATCTCCGTATCATCTGCAAACTTGGCAACTTCATCATCTAAATCATTTATATACAGCATAAAAAGACCCCTACCAAGCACCTCTGGTCACTGGCAGCCAACCAAAAAAGAGTCCTTTTATTCCCACTCACTGCTTCTTACCAATCAGCCAATGCGCTAACCATGTTAGTAACTTTCCTGTAATACCATGGGCTCTAACTTGGTAAGCAGCCTCATCTCCAAATATCCAACAACCACTGCATCCCCTTTAACGATCCCACTTGTAATTTCCTCAAAGAATTCCAACAGGTTTGTCAGGCAGGATTTTCCCTGATGACTTTGTACTATCTTGTCCTGTCTCACCAAGTACTCCATCACCTCATCCTTAATAATTGACTCTAACATCTTCCCAGGCACTGAGGTGAGGCTACCTGGTCTATAATTTCCTTTCTGCTGCCTTCCTCCTTTCTTAAAGAGTGGAGTGATATTTGGAATTTTCCAATCCTCTGGCATCATGCCAGAGTCCAATGATTTTTGAAAGATCATTTCTAATGCCACCACAATCTCTAACGCTACCTCTTTCAGAACCCTAGGGTGCAGTTCATCTGGTCTGGGTGACTTATGTACCCTTAGGTCTTTCAGCTTTTTGAGCACCTTCTCTCTTGTAATAGTAACTGCACCCACTTCTCTTCCTTCACACACTATAACACTAGCATACTGCCAGTGTCTTCCACAGTGAAGACTGATGCAAAATGCTCATTAAGTTCATCAGCCATCTCCTTGTCCTTGTTATTATTTCTCCTGCTTCATTTTCTAACAATCCTATATCCATTCTCATTCCTCTTTTATTTTTAACATACTTGAAAAAACTTTTACTATCCACTTTGATATTATTTGGTAGCTTGCTTTCATATTTCATCCTTTCCCTTCTAATGATTCGTTGAGTTGCTTTCTGTAGGTTTTTTAAAAATTCCCAATCCTCTGTCTTCCCACTAACTTTTGCTTTGTTGTATGCCCTCTCTTTTGCTTTTACAGTAGCTTTGACCTCCCTTGTCAGCCATGTTTGTACTATTTTACCATTTCAGTATTTCTTCATTTTTGAAATACACATGTCCTGCACCTTCCTCATTTTTCTCAGAAACTGGTGCCATTGCTGCTCTGCTGTCATCCCTGCCAGCAGCTCCTTCCAATTTACTTTGGCCAACTTCTTTCTCATACCACTGCAATTTCCCTTACTCCAGCTAGTTGAGTGATGCCATTGCAACAACTTTGCACTCAACGTCATAAGACCAAAGAACTGATTGTGGACTTCAGAAAAGGTAAGAAAGGGAATGCACACCTGTCCTCATAGAGAGATCAAATGTAGAGTGAGCAATTTCAAGTTTCTGGGTGTCAACATCTCTGAGAACCTATCCTGGACCCAATATATTGATGCAACCACAAAGCAGGTATGTCAGTGGATATATTTCATTAAGAGATTGAGGAGATTTGGTACGTCACCAAAGACACTTGCAAATTTCTACAGATGCACCATGGAGATTTAAGTTTTTTTTCTAGTATCATGTACTGCATTGTACTGCTGCCATAAAGACAACAAATTTCATGACATATGCCAGTGATATTAAACCTGATTCTGACTAGGTTCAAGAACTTGATGACTGAGGGGTAATAACTGTTCCTGAACTTGGTGATGTGGGTCCTGAAGCTCCTGAATCTTCCTCCTGATGGCAGCAGCAAGAAGAGAGATCAGCATGGATGGTGGGGCTTTTGGATGAAGGATGCTGCTTTACTGCAACAGTGCTCTGTGTAGATGTGCTCAATGGTGGGGAGGGCTTTATCCGTGATGGACTGAACCTGTGAAGGCCATGGGAATCAAGAGGAAAACACTATCAGAAGGACTATAAGTATACCCAGTAATTCAGGTGCCTGTGGTTGTTGATTGCCAATTATGTTAGTCCCAGGATCTTACGTTGTCTCAGGCTCTAATTCTTCAGCACTATCACCTCCCTCTGGTGTCCACCCTCCTGCTTCCCTTTCTCCTCTGATCCACTCTCCTCTCCTATCAGATTACTTCTGGTCTAGCCCGTTACCTTTTCCCACTCACCTGGCTTCACCTATCACCTTCTAGCGTATCCTCCTTGCCCTCTCCCCACTTTTTTAATTCTGTCACCTTACCCCTCCTTTCCAATCCTGTAGAAGGCTCTCGACTCAAAACATCGACTGTTTATTCATTTCCATTGATGCTGCCTGACCTGCTGAGTTCCTTCAGCATTTTGTAAGTGTTGCTCTCAATTTCCAGCACCTGGAGATTCTCTTGAGTTGATGGTTGCATTTGTTTAGATAATTCCCCGCTAACACAAGACTGCCACCTTCTGGCAGTTCCATCTGCAACCCCTTAACAAGTGAAGCAGACTTGACTTTACTCATACTGCACAGGGTCATGGCCATGACCACCCCCAGGAAGGAATTCTAACACCTTCTGCCGACATTGATCAACACTGAGAATATAGAAGTCCTTGCTATGCTGAGCTCTGCAATTTAACTTGCACAGGCAGCACAGCCTCCTGGAATTGCCTGTCCTTTGCCCCAGAGGTTTTTAGATAACAACAAACAGGAGAGCCTAGACCAGTGTTAACCCTCCTGGAAGCAATGGTCTGACATTAGAATTGAACTGAACTCTGTGGGACTCTTTCAGCCCTCCTGTGGAAAATGTTCTATTCTATATTTCTTGCCTCTCGCATATCAGAACTGAGGAATGAAATCATTATGTTGCCTGTGTAGGCAGGAAGAGTTAGATTGATCAGGCAGGTGTATATAGGTCAGCACAACTTCATGGGCCAAAGGACCTGTACTGCGCAGCATTGTTTTGTGTTCCATGTTCAATGTACAACAATGAAACCTACCATCCAGACTACTTTTTTCTCGATGCTGCCATCAGGAAGAAGAAAACCAACCATCCCAGTTTCTGACTTTAATGGTGGAAAGAAAGAAAATGAAGAAGAATTTGGACCTGGGACACAATGAGGTCCTGGGACTGACATAATTAGCAATCAACAACCATTGGCATCTGCTTTTATAATTGGTATTCCTCTCACCCTTCAGACACTGTTTTCCTCTTGATTTCCATGGCCGTCATTTGTTCAGTCCATCATAGGTAAATTCCTCCCCACAACTGAGCACATCTACAGCAAAAAGCAGCATCCATCATCATGGGCTCCCACTACCCAGGTCATGCGCACTTCTTGCTGCTGCCATCAAGACCCACGCCACAAGGTTTATGAACAGTACTTACCCCTCAATCTTCAGGCTCTTGAACCAGTGGGGATAACTTCACTCAACCCATCATCAAACTGATCCCACAACCCATGAACTCACTTTCAAGGACTCTTCATCTCACGTTCTCAATATTCATTGCTTATTTATTTATTATCATTACTTTTTGTATTTGCAAGGTTGTTTGTTTTTTGTACATTGGTTATTTTACCATCCTGTTGGGTGCAGTCTTTCATTGATTCCATTGTGTTTCTTGTATTTACTGTGAACGCCCACAAGAAAATGGAAAATGAATCTCCGGGTAGGATATGGTGACATATATGTACTTTGATAATAAATTTACTTTGAACTTTGAAGAGATGGAGAACTCATAAGTTAAACTGAATTATAAAATTTGCTCAAAGCCATCACTGATTGAGTAAGGAGTGTTCTGAGCCACATCAAGCCAACAAAAATGTCTCCAACAGCCTTGTGTTTCTAGCAGATACAAATGCCTAAATGCATGGTGGAAAGGGTGTCCACATCCTTAGCCAGTTGGGACCAGAGGCCTTTGGCTGTGCACACTTAGTAGACCAGTTCTCCAAAATGGCAAGGGGTTACTTAACAGGATTCGTCAAAATCACTGTCAATAGACAATAGACAATAGGTGCAGGAGTAGGCCATTCGGCCCTTCGTGCCAGCACCGCCATTCACTGTGATCAAGGCTGATCATCCACTATCAGTATCCAGTTCCTGCCTTATCCCCATAACCTTTAATTCTACTATCTTTAAGAGCTCTATCTATCTCCTTTTTGAAAGCATCCAGAGACTTGGCCTCCACAGCCTTCTGGGGCACAGCATTCCATATATCCACCACTCTCTGGGTGAAAAAGTTTTTCCTCAACTCCGTTCTAAATGGCCTACCCCTAATTCTTAAACTGTGGCCTCTGGTTCTGGACTCGCCCATCAGTGGGAACATGTTTCCTGCCTCCAGCATGTCCAATCCCTTAATAATCTTATATGTTTCAATAAGATCCCCTCTCAGCCTTCTAAATTCCAGAGTATACAAGCCCAGTCGCTCTAATCTTTCGACATATGACAGTCCCACCATCCCGGGAATTAACCTTGTGAACCTACGCTGCACTCTCTCAATAGCAAGAATGTCCTTCCTCAAATTTGGAGACCAAAACTGCACACAGTTCTCCAGGTGTGGTCTTACCAGGGCCCTGTACAACTGCAGAAGGACCTCTTTGCTCTTATACTAAGTTCCCCTTGTTATGAAGGCCAGCATGCCATTAGCTTTTTTCACTGCCTGCTGTACCTGCATGCTTGCTTTCAGTGACTGATGTAAATACTGTCCTATTTAATTGGGAGTTAAGAGTAAGTCAATGAAGGTTTTCAGTTATCCAGGCCACTGCATATCAAGCAGTAGTAAATCAAAGCAACTGGACTTGCTGTGATGTCTGGAAGACATTTTACCACTCATCCAAGAGGCTTCTTCAGTTCTAATCTATGGTGGGTAGTTTTCCAGCTTATAAACTCTGAGTTGTTTAAAGGTATAGCAATCACATGAGGGTTGTTAAGAGCCACAGAGGGAATGAGAGGGTCATTACTCTTACCTTTGCATGAAAAGTAGTGTGAACTGTTGTGGAGACGCTGGGGTAGAGATGTTAGGACTTCACTGTCAGTAGCTGGTGGATGGTGTTGTACCCCGACCCTCTGTTCAGGGGTGGGTTTTCCAGTTTGACAAATAGGGCTTCTTTAACCCCTCTTTCAAACCACCTGTCCTCCCTGTCCAAATGTGTATATTATTATCAACAAGAGTGTCCCTTAGGTGTAGATATATAGCCAAATCTTGACCTGAGGTGTTAGCCTTCCTTTGTTGGGCCATCCGAATGTGAAGTGATTGTTTTGTCTTGCCGATATACAGACCTATGCAATTCTCATTGGTTCAGGAATGTGGATGACACTTGGGTCAAGATCAAAATCCATGAGGTGCAAACTTTCATAGAGTACATCAACTCAGAGGATCTACCGCTCTACAGAGGACGCAATATCCACCACACTGCACACAGTTCTCTCTCACTTGGACAACAAAGACATTTATGCCAGAATCTGTACATTGATTTCAGTTCAGCGTTCAATACCATCATCCCACAGAGACTAGTGGAGAAACTGTCGCTGCTTGGCCTTAGCACTGCCATGTGTTGCTGGATTCTGGATTTCTTGACAGAGAGACCACAGTCAGTTCGTGTTGGCAGGAACACCTCTGACTCCATCACACTGAGCACTGGATCCCCACAAGGCTGTGTGCTTAGCCCATTGCTGTTTACACTGCTAACACATGACTGTGCAGCCAGTTTCAAGGAGAACCTGATCATTAAATTTGCAGATGATACCACAGTGGTGGAGCTCATCAGCAAAAATGATGAAACTATGTACAGGGACGAGGTCAAACACCTAGAGAGCTGGTGCAGGGATAACAACTTGATGTTTAATGTCACCAAAACCAAGGAGATGATCGTCGATTTCAGACGGTCTCAGCCTGAGCACACACCCCTCAGCATCAGCGGCACCACAGTGGAGAGAGTGGAAAACATCAAGTTCCTTGGGATGCAGATCTCGGACAATCTCATCTGGTCCAGGAACACCACTGGGATTGTGAAACGGGCCCAGCAGAGATTGTACTTTCTGAGGAAACTTAAACAAGCATCACTCCCCACTAACATCTTAACTACATTCTACAGAGGCGTGGGTTGAGAGTGTGTTGACCTTTTGCATCACAACCTGGTACTCCAGCTGCAGTGCTGTCGACAAAAAAGCCTTGCAGAGGGTGGTTAGGGGAGCAGAGAAGGTTATTGGGGTCTCCCTACCTTCTGTCCAAGACCTCTTTCAGAGTCAATGCCTCCAGAAGACACGATACATCATTAAAGACCCCTCACACCCTCTCCATGAACAGTTTGTTCTTCTACCATCAGGCAAACGTTACAGGAGCATCAAAACTAAAACCACAAGGCTACTAAACAGCTTCCTCCCACAGGCAGTCAGACTGCTAAATAGCTGCTCTACCTGACTCTGCTTTGGACACTTTTAACTTGCACTGGACACTTATAATTTGATTTTAACTGACATGTGGCTGTTGTGTTTTACTATTTATTGTTATGTTTATTATTTAGTGTTGCATTTGTTATGTTATGATTGCACTGCCCCTGAAAAACGCTGTCTCATTCTGCCCTGCAGAGATGATGTACGGTTAGAATGACAATAAAGTTTTTTGAATCTTTGAATCTTGAATCTTGAAGGATAGTAACAGCAAATATACAGGAGAAGACATCAAGAACAATAGACTGGCCTTTTTAGACTGTGCAGTCCTTATCAAAGAAAATTGACACCTTGATATTGAAGTTTACAGGTAACTAACCCACACAGATCAGTACCTATAGTTTGACTCTCATCACCCATTAGAACATAAGTAGGGGGTTATTGAAATATTATATCACTGCGCCAAGAATGTACCCACTAACATTACAGCTAAAAACAAGAAGCGCAAGTACTTGAGAGAAGCCTTGAAAGCTTGCAGCTACCCTGATTCATCAAGACGGCAACAAAAACCAGCAGGGATATCAGCCCAACAGACAGAGGTATGGAGCAAAGCAGATGGAAAAACATAGTCAGTCCAGGTGTAGCTGGAATTTCAGAGAAACTCAGAAGGATTTTCAACAAACACTAAGTCCCTGTGTTTTTTCAAACCTATAAACACCCTCAAACAGAAACCTGTCTACCCCAAGGATTCCACACCCAAATATAAACAGAGCAATATTGTGTATGCTATCCAATGCAATGAGAACTGCACAGATCTGTGTATCAGTGAGACAAAACAACCACTTCACAAACAGATGGCCCAACGTAGGAAGGCTAAAACCTCAGGCTGTATATCTACATCTAAAGTAAAAGGGACACTACTTTGGTGATAATAATGTGCACATTTTGGACAGGAAGGACAGGTGGTTTGAAAGAGGGGTTAAAGAAGCCATATTTGTCAAACTGAAAAACCCATCCCTGAACACTGGGTTGGGGTACAACACCATCTACCAGCTACTTACAATACAGTCCGAAAATCTCTACCCCAGCATCCCCACAATAGTTCTCACCTCCATCCATGCAAAAATAAGAGTAATGACCCTCTCATAACCTCTGTGACTCTTAACGACCCTCATGTGATTACTATACCTTTAAATAACTCACAGAGTTTATAAGCCAGAAAACTATGCACCATGGGTCAGAACTGAAGAAGCCTCTTGGATGAGTGGTGAAACATCTAGACAACACAGCAAGTCCAGTTGTCTTGATTACTCCTGCTTGATAGAGTAAACAGTAAATTTTCTAATATAATTGCTGAAGTGGAATTGGGGCTGATTGAAGAGGTGAGTACCTGGCCTGAAAGTGCTAAATTAACTGATGTTTGGATGATTTAAATGCTGTAAAAAGACCAGAGTAAAAAAGATCAAGGTGTCAAGGCCAAAGGTGAAGGATGAACCGATGTTCAGCTTTCTGCTCCAGGTTTATTTGCCTCACTACTGAACTGAATCTGCAGCTGTGGCCTGAAGCCATTAGGCTGCAGTGCTGAACTGCCTTCATGGTTGTGGACTCACTTTCAGGACTCTGCACTTCATGTCCTGTGTCTTATTTGTTGACTTTTTCATCGTTTGCTGGATTTGATCTTTTTTTGCACTTCAGGTGTTTGACCGTCTTTGTTACATGAGGTTTTGAGTGGGTTCTATTGTGTTTGTTGTGACTGCCTCAGCCAGGGTATGTTGTACACATTTTGATAATAAATGTATTTTGAACTTTGATAAAGCTGTCTTTTCTCCTCATTCATCTTTTGGATGTTGATGAGAATCATTTGCTGAGCCCATCAGGAATAGGGATTACAAGCCTGTGAAGGTAGTCCGGTTAAAGCCTCCCTGCATAAGATCACTGTCTTCTATGCAGATTTGATGTGAATCCACATTTTTCACATGTACCACCAGTTCCAGTTGCCTTCTGGAGTGACAGTGAACTATAACTATGCCCTTTGGCAGATGGTCTGAATAATCCTTTGTCCCTTCCACCCACTCTCTGATACAATTAGTAAAGATGAATATGGTTCAGGGAACCAGAGTATGCACCAAGAACTAAGTGAGCATTGTCATGTGTGACGCCAAGCAGAGCTACCGGACGGATAATGCTAATGAGGGAGATAATGGAAGACAATGGAGAAACATTCAAAATGCTAATAAGAGAGAAGAGAGGGATTAACGAGAAAGAAACACAATTCAGAATATTGACAGACCGTTTGCTTTGAACCTGAACTGTTTGAAGTTTGGTGGACAGGTGATACCCCAGCAGGTGGATAAAAAGAGCAGGTTTGCTAAGGCACCAGACACGCCACGAGACCCTGGAAAGAGCAGTGTGCCCCCACATGTTGGTGGAAGTTTGGAGTACCGGTTCACGGAAATTGGTCAGAGGCTCACAGGGTGTAAAGGTACGATCGATGGGAACCTGGGGTGTGTCCGCCCTTGCCTGGATGCCGGGTTCACTGCAGAAGAACGATCGTATCCGGAATGGAGGGGTCACAGTCGGTGACCACAGTGGGATCAGAAGACATCAAAAGGTCTGCCCGAAACCAACTGCATCTCTCGCTCTCTCTCTCTCTCTCTCTCTCCCCAATGGTACAACAACAGCGATTACTTCAAACTGCACTAAACTGAACCAAAATCTGCTTAAGACTGATCATTTTACCCCTAGACTGCGATAGAGCTTGATTGATTCCTATTACCCTATTTCTGTGTATATGTGTGTATTATCATTGCTAACCTGTTACATTTATATCCTTGCGATTAGTGTACTGTATTACTTATTTCTTTAATAAAACTTTATTAGTTCCTAGTAATCACAGACCCCAATGAGTGTTCCATTTCTGCTGGTTTGGCAACTCAGTTACAGGGTACGTAACATAAGTGGGGATCTCATCCGGGATTGTGAATGCCAAAATTGGGACTGGTAAATTGATTGGGTTAAAATTCCCCAAAGAAAAAAAAAGGGGAAACAGCAGAAATGGAGATTGAGGAATTTCTAAAGGCGCCAACCTTGGAGGCATTAGAGGATGCCAGGGAATTAGAATTGGTGACTGTTGCCAAACGGTTGAATCTTTTTAAGGGGAAGCTGACAATGAGGAGAGTGGAGATGCACAGAGCTATCACTGAGCATTATGTATCTAAAGGTGTGTTTCCCCACGGGGAGCTGGAGGTGGCGTCTATGAGCAAACCTGGTGGAGCGGCAGTACAGCTGCAGATGGAAAAATTAAAACTCGAGCACGAGTTCCGAGTAAAGCAATTAGAACGAGAAGAGAGAGTAAGGCAGTTAGAACGAGAAGAGAGAGAGAAGGAAAGGGAGTTTGAGCTGGAGAAGTTAAGGATGGCGCTAGAGAGGGGCCAAACGCCGAAGCAAGGTGGAGGGTTCAGGGCGACCCAGGAGGTTAGGTTGGTTCCCCCATTTGAGAAGGCTGATGTTGATCGGTACATTCTACATTTTGAAAAAGTCGCTGCAAGTCAGGACTGGCCGAGGGATAAGTGGGCTGTTTTGCTTCAGAGCGTACTTAAGGGGAAGGCTCAACAAACTTACTCAGCACTGTCAACAGAAGATGCCCAGAAGTATGATGTGGTGAAAGAGGCTATACTCAGGATTTATGAGTTGGTCCCGGAGGTATACTGGCAAAGGTTCCAGAATGTGAGGAAGCAGTGGGGCTGCACATATTTAGAGTTTGCCCATGAGATGCAGATGTATTGTGAGCGTTGGTGCACCTCGAAAGGGGTCAATGAGGATTATGACAGACTGCTACAGCTAATACTGATTGAGCAGTTTAAAGGTTGTGTCCCTGAAGGTATGAGTCCCTATCTAGATGAGAAAGAGGCAGAAACCTTAGCCGCAACTGCTAAGTTAGCGGATAAGTACGCGTTAACATACAAAGCAAAGTTTACCCCGAGTAAGAGCTTCCAGAAGGGTAGTCAAGAGGGTGGAGAAAGTCCGCCGGAAAAGCCAGAAAGTAAGCCGGGGACCAGCGAGAAGGATAAGGAAGACAGGAAGCAGTTTGGTAGGAAGTTTCCTGGGGTTGCATGTTATAATTGTGGGAAAGCCGGTCACATTGCGTCCAGGTGTTTTGACCCAAAGAAGGAGACAGGAAAAGGAAAAACGACAATGCCAACTGGCTGTATTGAGCCGGCAAACAAACCGCTAGGGGAGAAGAGGTCTGATAGAGTTCAGGAAGGGCGCGAGAAGTTTATTTTGGCCGGATAGATGTCGGTGAAGGAGGGGTCAATCCCAGTTCCAATACGGATCTGGACAGACACTGGGGCTTGTCAGTCATTGATCTTAAGGAGGGTGTTAGACTTTAGTGCAGAGACCGAGACTGAGGAGGTCAGTGTAATAAAAAGCATTGGGAAAGGGACTGAAGCAGTACCTTTGCACCAGATACACCTAAAAAGCGACTTGGTCTCCAGACCGGTCACGATAGGGGTGAGGCCCGAATTACCGATGGAAGATATGGAGATCTTACTCGGTAACGACCTTGCAGGTGGAGATATGTACCCAGCAGTAAAGCTGACGAGCAAGCCTGCCAGGACTGAGGACCAGCCCATGGACTCACAGGTTTATCCCATCTGCGCAGTTACTCAGCGCATGTCCAGAAAGGCTGCCGAAGCAAATGTAGATTTTGCTGAGATGTTTTTACCAGCCTTGTACCAGGAGGGGTTATAAAGTGAGAAGAAGGAGCATAGTGGAGCAGAAGGAAGTGAGGGAGTTGAGGTAGATTTATCATTAGCGACGAAGGAATTTATACAGGCACAGGAACGAGACGAGGAGCTGATGGTTTTGACGGAGACAGCTCTCTCCGAAGCAGAAATAAAAAGGGAACCGGTGGGCTATTATGTGAAGGAGGGAGTACTGATGAGGAAGTGGGGACCAAGCACCATGCCTGCAGATGAGGAGTGGGGGGTGATACACCAAGTGGTAGTGCCGAAAATTTATAGGGATGAGATTTTTAACCTGACCCACAAGATACCCCTCAGTGGACATTTTGGGGTGAGGAAAACAGTCGATAGAATCATGAAAGAGTTTTACTGGCCGCACAGGAGGAAGGATATTATTGAGTATTGTAGACGTAAGCCGACACAGTTAATGCATATTAATATGTTAAAAGCTTACCATGATCAGAAAGCAGATCTAGTCGGTGTTATCACAAAAATAAATGAGGCTGGGGTACAAAATGATAAGGGGAAAACCCATCTGATGTCACATCAGATCAGCCTATTAAGCAACACCCCTATGGGATGAACTTGGAGAAGGGCAAGCTAGTGGAGAAAGAAATTGAACACATGCTAGCCACAGGTATTATTAGGCCATCCAAATTGGAATGGGCTTCTCCCTGTGTGGTTGTCCCAAAACCCGATAGGAGCATACGATTCTGTACAGATTACAGAAAGGTGAACGCCATCACAAAAACTGATGCTTACCCCATCCCAAGGGTAGACGATTGCATCGATAAAGTGGGGAGAGCTAAGTACATCACAAAGATCGATTTGCTGAAAGGGTACTGGTGCGTTCCTTTAACCGACTGGGCTAGAGAAATCTCAGCATTTGTCACTCCATCCGGGTTATATGAGTATAATGTTTTTACCTTTTGGCATGAAAAATGCCCAGGAACCTTCCAAAGGATGATTAATTCAATGATAAAAAGGTTAAAGAACGCAGAAGCGTATATTGACGATTTAGTGGTCTGGAGTGACAAGTGGGAGGAGCACATTGTGGCAGTACAGGAACTGTTTAAACGGCTGTCTGAAGCCAACCTGACAGTGAACCTCGCAAAAAGTGAGTTCGGCCACGCTAAGGTCACATATCTGGGGTATGTGGTAGGACAGGGGCAGCTGGTACCGATGCAGGCTAAGGTGCAGGCTACCTCTGAAGTTCCCATCCCGACGGACAAGAGAGCCCCGAGAAGGTTCTTGGGGATGGTGGGGTACTATCGGAAGTTTTGCAAAAACTTTGCGGATATTACCCTCACTCTTACTAAGCTCTTGCCGAAGAATGCAAAGTTTGTGTGGAACGACCTTTGTCAACAAGCCTTCGAGAGTCTGAAGGCGATTCTGTGTCACCACCCTGTATTGAATGCGCCTGACTTTTCAAAACCCTTCTCCCTACCGACAGATGCTAGCGACGAAGCGGCAGGGACGGTGCTGTTGCAGACAGACAAGGAGGGAATTGAACACCCAGTGGCTTATTTTTCTAAGAAGTTTAATGTCCATCAGAGAAATTATTCCACTGTGGAGAAGGGGTTACTGGCAATCATACTGGTATTACAACATTTTGAGGTTTATATTTGTCTGGCACGGAAACCACTGATAATTTACACTGATCACAATCCGTTAAGTGTTTTTGGCCACAATGAAGGATAAAAACAAACGTTTATTAAGTTGGAGTCTGGTATTACAGGAATTTGATATTAAGATAAAACGTATAAAAGGAACTGACGATGTGATTGCTGATTGTCTGTCAAGGTGTTAAAACTTAAAGTTCTCTGTATTAGCCGAATAGCTGATGATTACCTGTATCTTAGTGTGTATCTAATAATGTGCATTCATGCCCATAATTTTTATCCCGGTAAAAATCCTTTTAAGGGTGGGGGTGTCATGTGTGACACCAAGCAGAGCTACCGGACAGATGATGCTAATGAGAGAGATAATGGAAGACAATGATGAAACATTCAAAATGCTAATAAGAGAGAAGAGAGAGATTAATGAGAAAGAAACACAATTCAGATATTGACAAACCGTTTGCTTTGAACCTGAACTGTTTGATGGACAGGTGATACCCCAGCAGGGGGATAAAAAGAGCAGGTTTGCTAAGGCACGAGACACGTCACGAGACCCCGGAAAGAGAAGCGTGCCCCCATAAGTTGGTAGGTGTTTGGAGGACCGGTTCGCGGGAATTGGTCAGAGGCTCACAGGGTGTAAAGGTACGATCGGTGGGAACCTCAGGTGTGTGTCCGCCCTTGCCTGGGTGCCGGGTTCACTGCAGAAGAACGATCGTATCCAGAACGGAGGGGTCACAGTTGGTGACCACAGCGGGATCAGAAGACATCAAAAGGTCTGCCTGAAACCAACTGCATTTCTCACTCTCTCTCTCTCTCTCCCCAATGGTACAACAACAGCGATTACTTCAAACTGCACTAAACTGAACTGAACTCTGCTTCACTTAAGACTGATCATTTTACCCCTAGACTGCGACAGAGCTTGGTTGATTCCTATTACCCTATTTCTGTGTATATGTGTGTATTATCATTGCTAACCTGTTACATTTATATCCTTATGATTAGTGTACTGTATTACTTATTTCTTTAATAAAACTTTATTAGTTCCTAGTAATCACAGACTCCAACAAGCATTCCATTTCTGCTGGTTTGGCAACCCAGTTACGGGGTACGTAACAGCATACACTGTAGATAAAGAGAACAGAAAATTGGTGTGCTGGTAACATATTCCTTCTTGATCACAGAAGACGACGACTCTGGTGGAAGATGTTTAGCTTACTGTATACGTAGATCATGCACTGTAGAAGCTACCAGAGACCTTTTCCAGTTTATTAGTAGTTCAGTAGCCTATTTCTACCACACTGGGAGAAAATTTACTCTGTAGAACAGTGGAAAGCATTCTAACTAGTTGCATCACTGTTTGGTATGCAGGGGCCACTGCTCAGGATTGGAAAAAGCTGCAGGTGGTTGCAAACACAGCCAGCTAGATCAGGGGAACCAGCCTCCCAAGAATCATGGACATCTTTAAAAGGCGATGCCTCAAAAAAGGTGCTATCCATCATTAAGGATCTCTGTCACCCAGGATATGCCTCTTCATATTGCTATCATCAAGGTGGTGGAACAGGAACCTGAAAATACACACCCAACATTCTAGGGAAAGCTCCTCCCACCCCCCGACCCCTGCTCTTGGATTTCTGAATGGACAAAGAATCCATGTACATACCTCACTATTTCTTACTCTTTTTTTTGGATTACTGATTTAATTTAATTTATATATTCCATATTGTAATTTGTATATTTTTATTATGTATTGTACTGCACTGCTGCCACAAAACAAATTTCACAACATATGCAAGGGATATTGAACCTGATTCTAAATTCCAAGGGGCAAAAATTGTAAGCATGGTCCTCTTGTGTGTCATTAAATGCTGCACAGATCATGGCTAAGCTAACATCAAGCACCATTGTATCCTCAGTTTTTATTTATCACCAAGCTTCTGAAGAATAGATCTGGTTATAGCCACAGGACATTCTTTTTAATTGGACCATAATTGTACCACACATGCCTCACAAAACTTAAAATTTACAAATGGCTTTCACCAACCAGGAAATGATCTGTACAATCTAACATCAGAGATCTGCAGGAGGAAATAGTAGCTCCTGTTTCACATTTCCCTGAGCTAACACCTGCTCTCCAGACATTTCAAACAATTGCCAAGATGTTGCTTTGCTGGTAGAGAGAAGGGCTCTCCGCTTCAGGTTGTTCATGTATGTTTGGAGTATCGGCAGCACCAAACGTGCTGATGGCTGCACTGAAAAGGAGACAGCCATCCATTTCCTAGAGTACAGGCCCCGGAAGAGATGCATGGGTATTTGTCAGGTCCAGATGAATGGTCTCAGCCCGAAGAACCGACTGTTTATACTCCTCCACAGATACTGCCTGATTTGCTGAGTTCCTCCAGCATTTTTTCGTGTTAGTTAGAAATATATTGCTTCTCATCTTTATTAGGTATATATTCATAGAGCTACTTGCTCTTCAACTCTCACCATGGCCAGTCCCAATGCGGGCTGCAGGAGGAGGAGGTTTGCACATGAGGCTAGCATTTAAAAAAACTCAGTGCTGCAGAAATGCAAAGACCTCTTCCCTGGGAGAGGAAGGATACACCAAGAGGACGGGCCAGACCTGGGGATAACTTGAAAGACTGGCCCTGGACTGCAGACTCTCGTGAGCTGCTGTCAGCATCCTATGTTCCAGTAGAAGTGATGGGCTTAAATAAGTAGGTACTTGCCTTTTAACTCTGAGTGTATCTCCTGCACGCTGCCAGCAGTGGCTGAAGGTGGCAGTTCATTACCACCTACATAATGACAATTAAGGATAAGAATTAAATGTTGGCCTTAACCATGATCACATCCTCAGAATTTAAACAAAAATCAATATACTCACATCGGTTCTCTTTTGTAACCAACTAACTTGTGTTGTAATAGAGCAGCCTGCTAATTTGTACCCTGCTGAGGGAAAAAAAAATGGCTGTTGTTTAGTTCATCAAACAATATAGTTGATTGGAGAAATGAGTTCTGCACTATATAGCACTCTCCCACATTGAGTAATAATTAAGCATCTTCAAGATGGTATTAGAAACAACACTGAATCCTGGAAACAGAAAGAAAATTTCTCAAGGTAAATCAGGCAATATCTTTGAAACCAAGGTGGAATTTAGCATATTTAGAGAGGAAAAAAATTAAGAGGAATATATTCTGTCTGTATAGAAACCAAGTGAGGAATGGATAATATAATCAACAATGGATTGAGCGTCCATCAAAAACACATGTTTAAACATATCCAACAGCAAAACGGGCAACTTTGAACTGAATATGACTTGTAACCAATCAGATTGCAGAGTAATGCCTCAGCAGAAATATGCCAAAAAACAGTACAGTCTTGCTGTTTTGCTCTGTAACTGAATTCTTTGTGTTCTCTGTGTGCTGGACACCAATAGAATTCTCATCACTTGTGAATATATTTACTTGCTCCATCCTTCACTTATTTACTGGAATGTCATGTTCAGGAAACACTGGATTGGCAAACACTGCATTACCAGCCTCTACCAGCTTTTTATTGCCAGATGGATCAGCATGTGTTTGGGCACTAATTATCTCCACAAACATTTTGCTTAAGGGGGTAGTTGCTTTATGGCCTTGATGTGAATTGGCGTCATTTTGACCTTAAGAGGAATAACGAATGGCAAGATCTTACTCCAAACACATCACAAAACATCTGCAGCTCATTACTGGAAATAATAAATATGTATATACTGCACTATTGTATGCTCTTCGTTTCTGAAACAAAGGAGCATGCAAAAAGAAATTTGCTGTGTAGATTGTTTCCAGAGATGAGAAACTTCAGTGATATGAATCGCCCGAAGAAGTTGGTGCTGCTCTTGCCCCTTCCTGTGGACAATGAAACTTCCAGTGAGCAAAAAGATATTGCCTCCGTAGAAGGCTGTATCCAAATAACGATGCATTGGAGTACAAGCAGGGGATGGAGAGCCTCATGACATGGTGTCATAACAACCTTTTCACTCAGTATCAGCAAAACAAAAATACTGGTCATTGAATACGGGAAGGTTGATGGGGAAGTTGCACATACATCAGTGGTGCTGTAGTCGTGTTGAACGCATCAAGTTCCAAGGAGTGAACATCACTTGCAGGAGGCTAAAGAAATTTAGCATGTCTCCTTTGACCCTTACCATTTTTGAATCGATGTACTATAGAAAGCATCCTATATAGATGCACTGTGGCGTTATGAGGCAATTGATCTGCCCATGGCTATGCCTTAGGGCTGGTACATCATGGAAACCACGGATTCTGGCTATGTTTCTCACTGCCTTGTTAGAGCAGCCAACCTAATCAACAAGTCAACCCATCTTTGGGCATTCTCTCTTCTCAGCGCACCCCCCCCACCCCACAATTCGGGCAGAAGATACAAAAACACATCCCACTAGGCTTAAGAACAACTTCTATCCTGCTGTAGAACTATTACATAGTTCTAAGGAATAGTTCACTAGTACAGTAAGATGGACTCTTAGCTTCACAATCTAATTCATAATGACCTGTGCTGTATTCTCTTAAACTTTAACACTTTGTTCTGCACTAATGTTCTACTTTGAACTATCTCAATACAACTGTTATTTGTATCAAGTAGTGCAATCAGAGTCCCCCTTGACCTTACCACCAAGGTGAACCTACCAGGAGCTAAGTGCCAGATGGCTAAACTCCAGGCAGCATTGCTCTCAGGAATTCTACAAGTCTTTTCAACACAGCAAGCTTTCATATATTCGATCTGTATAAGGTACCGGAAGACTGTATTGAGGCAGCTAATGCCAAACCTTTATTTAAGAAAGGCCGCAAGGACAATCAAGGATATGTCAGAACAGTGAGCTGAAGATCTGTGGTGTAAAAATTAACAAGGAAGGTTCGAGAGAATGCAGTCTACACAGACTTTAGCAAGATCTTTTACAAGACCATGGTAGGCTGCTCCAGAAGATCATAAACACATAGGATTTAGTAAGCTAGGCATTAGGATAGAAAATTGACTTAAGGCCATAAGACATAGGAGCAGAATTAGACCACTCAGCTCATCTTGCCTGATTTATTATCCCTCTCAATCCCGTCCTGCTGCCTTCTCCCTATAACCTTTCATGATCTGACAAATCAAGAACCTTTCAACCTCTGCTTTAAATATACTTAATGACTTGGCCTCAATAGCCATCTGCTAAAATGAAGTCCACAGATTCACTACCCACTGGCTAAAGAAATTCTGAGTTATCTGTTTGAACTGGATGTCCCTCTATTCTGAGGCTGTGCCCTCTGGTCCTCGACTCACCCACTATAGGAAACATTCTCCCCCACCAATTTTACCCAGGCCTTTCCATGTTCAATAGGTTTCAATGATGTCCCTCCTCATTCTTCTAAATTTCAGTGAGTACAGCCCTGGAGTCATCAAAGGCTCCTCATATGTTAACCCTTCCATTCATGGAATCATTCTCCTGAACTTTCTCTAGACCCTCTCCAATGCCAGCATATCCTTTCTTCAATAAAGGGGTCCAAAGCTGCACAATACTCTGAGAATGGTCTGACCAATGCCTTAAAGCCTCAGCATTACATCCTTCTCCTTATACTCTAGTTCTCTCAAAATGAATGGCAACATAGCATTTGCCTTCCTTACTACCAACTCAATCTAAAAACTAACCTTTAGGGAATCCTGCACAAGGACTCCCAAGTCCCTTTGCACCTCTGAATTTTGAAATTTCTCCCCATTTAGAAAATAAAAGAAGAAGAAAGCCCTTAACTCTGAGTGGAGTCATCGGGACACCGTCATGACGGCATTTTTTTTAGCAGGCTTCCTTATTTTTATGAGGCCAAGCTGCTAGCTCGACGCTCAACCCGGCACAGATGGAAAGCGTGCAAGGGAGCCGGCTGGATTTGAACTCCGGAGCCTTCGCTCCGAAGTCCAGCACTGATGCCACTACGCCACCAGCCAGCCAATTTAGAAAATAGGCTATACCTTTATTCCTTCCGACAAAGTGCATGACCATACACTTCCCAAAACTACATAATCTAAGATTACAAGAGTAACGCTGTTTTGTTTAACTGTATTCATGGGTGACTGACAAGTACACTTGAACTTGAAGATCATCTACCTGAGTGGTAGATTTCAGAAGGTTTTACTGATGATTTGTTTTTCAAATTGGAGGCCTGTGACCAGTGACATGCTGTGGAGTCCCACACTGGGCCCCTTGTTTTTTCTCATCTATAGTAATATTTGGATGAGTATGTAGCCGGCACAATTAGTAACTTCGCAGATGACACCAAAAATGGAGGCATAGTGGACAGTTTATCTAAGATTACAACAGGATATAGATCAAACATGGAAGTGGGGACAAGTTTGAATCGAGACTTGCAACAGTGCAGGAGAGCATAGAATGAGGGTGGGATGATAAAGCAAAGAGTCAGGCAATCAGTGGCATGGGCTCACACCCGCACACTTGAAATGTTAACTGTCCCCCCCCCACCCCCCATGGATGCTACTTGATTTGCTGAGTATTTGTTAATTCTTCATTTTGTATTACAAAATAAAACTGAATTACTAGCACAAAAATGTTGTGGCAGAGTATGAGGAAAAGCACTATAAACTGTTCTGCTGTTTATTTTAGCTCACATTTTAGATTTACACTTCACTCATTGTCTCAAATTCACCTTCAGTTAATAATATATTACAATTGCTATTATCTTAACTGTTTTGTTCAGCAGCTAAAAATCAATAAATTGTACTCATTCACTTTTCATTTACTGCAGCAGGGTCCGACAGCTGAAGTGATTGTTGATGTACAAACCTACTCTCAGCCTGACACAGTTCTGAACTCAAATTGTGATCATAAACCAAAATGATCAACTTAATCTCATGATAAAAGTACTTCTTTGCCAGCATGCCTCTCAGCCTTGCAGAATTCTGGTACCATCTAGTGGTCATTAATTAACATTCAAATAACTTTGTAAGGTTTTACCTTGTATGGCAAAATTCTTTACTCTGATATCTGTGAATAAATGGTTGGCTGTTCAAAATCTCTGGATAAATGACAGTTTAAATATTAATGACTGCTCTCCTCCCAATCTTTACAGCTGCATTTTCAATGTCACTATTTCAATGGTTTAAAATGGAAGAATATTCTTTGATATATTTTCAAGTACCAATACAGTGTAACATTTACATATTACCTTCTGATATAGGCATAAGTTAGTATCATGAGACCATGGATTTCCGCCTTGGAAGGTTTCCAGGGTGCAGGCCTGGGCAAGGTTGTATGGAAGACCAGCAGTTGCCTATGCTGCAATTCTCCCCTCTCCACACCACCAATGTTGTCCAAAGGAAGGGCATTAGGACCCATACTGCTTGGCACCGGTGTCATCGCAGAGCAATGTGTGGTTAAGTGCCCTGCTCAAGGACACACATGCTGCCTCAGCCAAGGCTCCAACTAGCAACCTTCAAATCACTAGACGAATGCCTTAACCACTTGGCCACGTGCCAACACACCTTCTGATATAATCTTCTGTTTATTCACAAGTTAGAGTTGAAAATCCCATTTTTCAAAGAGCTCATTCTCTTTGAATAGATTAAAATTTTGCTTGGATTGTTGTAGAATTAGAGTGCCTATAAAAAAAGTATTCACTCTTCCCCCACCCCAAAGTTCTCGTGTTTTATTGTTTTATAACATTGAATCACAATGGATTTAATTTGTTTTTCTTATGATCGACAGAAAAAGACTTTCATGCCAAAGTGAAACATTTCTCAACAAATTAATCTAAATTAGTAACAAATATAAAGCACATTCAGGTATATTATCAGTGGCATGTGTTGTGAAATTTGTTAACTTCACAGCAGCAGTTCAATGTAATACATAACATAGAATAAAAAATAAGTAAATCAATGTATATTGAATATATTAAAAATAGTGCAAAAAGCAGATCTATTAAAGTGAGCTAGTGTTCATGGGTTCAATGTCTATTTAGGAATCGGATGGCAGAGGGGTTGAAGCTGTTCCTGAATCTCTGAGTGTGTGCCTTCAGGCTTCTGTACCGCCTACCTGACAGTAACAGTGAGAAAAGGGCATGCCCTGGGTGCTGGAGGTCCTTAATAATGGACGCTGCCTTTCTCAGACACCACTCCTTAAAGATGTCTTGGGTACTTTGTAGACCAGTACCCAAGATGGAGCTGTCTAGACTTACAACCCTCTGCAGCTTCTTTCAGTCCTGTGCAGTAGCTCCCCCATACCAGACTATGATGCAGCCTGTCAGAATCCTCTCCATGGTACACCTATAGAGGTTTGAGTGTTAACATATCAAATCTCTTCAAACTCCTAATGAAGGATAGCCACTGTCTTGCCTTCTTTATAATGTATTGATATGTTGGAACCAAGTTAGATCCTCAGAGATCTTGACACCCAGGAACTTGAAACTGCTCACTCCCTCCACTTATTCCTCTGAGAATTGGTATGTGTTGTTTCGTCCTACCCTTCCTGAAGTCCACTGTGTTGCCCTTAAGGCATTTATTTGACTTCGTTGGGCCTACGCTTTGAATGATTTGTTTGTAACTATTTTCCAGTTAAAGCTAAAGGTTGATAATTATATTACAATATAACAAAGGTAAATTCATTGTCTATGGTATATCGCAGCATGTGATGACATCACCTCCGGTTTCGCCGTGTCGTATGTGTAACCTCCAGTTCGGAGAAGGTGTGAAGGCAGGTACCATGCGTGTGGCATGATTGTGAAGAGCTCCATGACTACCCACAAAGAAACATTATAGAAGCAACGCTGTAAGTTCCTATGAAAGTATTTGAAGTAAAAATATTAACGTGGTTTCTGTTAAGATAGTGGCGGTTTGGGTGGCGCGCGTGTTGGCTTTTCAATTTCAAATGTGGGGTCGGCTCCAGCACGATGGCGGTTTGACGCAACCCCCTCGCTCCCTACTCAGGGCGGCCAGAGACACTCGCTGAAAGAAGAGAGCGCGCGTAGTCCCCAGAATGAAACAGACGCTGTATACATTCGTATTTTTTTTTAATCAACAGTTTTCACCATATGATGTTAATGTGGAAGAGTGAACAGTAAATGGTTAACCTTACTATGACTCTGTCTTCACTAGTTCTGGTTTAACTTGGTGTTTAGTCAGAGTTTCAACACACTGCATAAGAACACTACAGTGAAAAGGCGGAATCATTAGATGTTTCGACAAGTGGTATGATGGCTTCGCAATCAAGCATCAAGTCGCTTGCACTTAGCACCAAGAGCAGTAGGACATCGACAAGTGTGGCTGCCCTTGCAAGAGCTAAGGCAGAAGCTGCCAAGGTGCGAGCGTCATACGCTAACCAAGAAGCAAAACTGAAAATGGAAAAGGCTGCCAGAGAAGCAGAAAACCAGTTGGAAAAGGCAAGGATAGATACAGAGTTAGAAGTGCTGACGCTACAATGAGAAGCTGATGCGGCCGCGGTAGAAACACAAGTGTTAGAAAACGCTGAAGAAATGCACGTTCTAGACGAAACAGGAAAATCTATGTCAGAAAGAGCCAAATTGGAACGCACCAGCGAATATGTCCAATCTCAAATTGACCTGCAGATTCATTCTCCCTCTCCATACTTGCCTGTTGGCATCCCATCTCATGTGAAATCACAGGGAAGATTCGTTGCATCACGTCCACTTGGGGAAGACAACTCACAATTGCAACCTTGCCACAAATTCAAGTATGAAAGGGCTAACTACGAATACTTCCTGACACCAAACTTAACAGATCTGGCGAGATCAGAGACAAAGATTGAAGTCAGAACATCAAATCCCATCATGAACGTACAAGCTCAGTCATATGTTCCCCAACATATTCCCTCAGCTAGCACGCCACCTGCAGCAGAACCCATAGCACAGTATTTAGCGCAATGAGACCTCGTCAATTCAGGACTGTACCAGTTTGACGATAAACCTGAAAATTACCGTGCGTGGTATCCTCGTTCACCAGTGCCACCGGCAGAGTCCAGCTCACAGCAACCTGAGAGTTGGACCTTATGACTAAATGGCTGGGAAAGGAATCAAGTGAACAGGTGAAACGCATATGTTCAGTGTACGTCAACAACCCCAAGCTAGCCTTACACAAAGCATGAGAGAGACTGCAGGACTGCTATGCGGCCCCTGAAATTATTGAGAGGGCGCTATTTCAACGGCTGGACAATTTTCCTGGGGTGTCAGCCAAGAACCACACTAAATTACAAGAACCTGGAGATTTACTCATGGAGATTCAAGGTGCTAGAGAAGACGGCTATTTAACTGGCCTGTCGCATCTGGATACCTCACGCGGAGTTGGACCAATTGTGGACAAGCTTCCATTTGGGCTGCAGGAAAGATGGGTGTCTATTGGCTCAGAGTACAAGGAAGAGAACGGTGGTCGATTCCCTCCCTTTGAATATTTTAGTAGGTTTGTGTGCAAGGAGGCGAAGAGGTGAAACGACCCTAGCTTCATGAATCAAGGCAGCACCACAACTCACACCAACCCAGTCAAACGCATTTCGAACAATTTTTTCATCAATAAACCAGTCTGTGCATAAAACCGAAGTCTCCGCAATCAACGATGACCCCAGCAAGAATTGTCCATTGCACAACAAACCCCACCCCCTCAAAAAATGCAGAACATTTCAAAACAAACCCTATGACGAAAGAAAGGCCCTTCTCAAGGAAAAAAGAATATCATTTAAGTGGTGTTCCTCTACCTCCCACCTCGCGAAAGAGTGTACGTTCCCCGTAAAGTGCTCGGAATGTAACAGCACTAATCACGATGGGGCCATGCATCCCCGCCCGTCACCGCAAACTGCCAAGGCTCCTCCGCTCCCACAAAAGAATGGGGGGGCGGGGGGAAGAGAGACAGCATCACTCTGATACAACTATTGTCAGCTCGAGCTGCACAGAAGTTTGCAGTCCAGGTCAGTCGAGCCGTTCATGCTCAAAGATCTGCCTCATCAAGGTATACCCTAAGGGAGCCAAAGACAAGGCCATCAAGGCCTATGTAATTCTGGACGACCAGAGCAACCGCTCACTAGTGAGACCAGAGTTCTTCGAGTTGTTCAGCGTAAAGGGTAATCCATTCCCATACTACCTCAGAACTTGCTCTGCCATCGCAGAAACATACGGCAGGAAGGCAGAAGGTTTCCAGTTCGAGTTGCTGGATGGCAAAGTCGTCTGTCTCCCTCCACTCTCAGAGTGCAATGAGATCTTAAATAACCGATCCGAGATTCCGACGCAAAGCGCAGTGCTACACCAGCCCCATCTCCACCACATTGCCAAGCACATCCCAGAACTGGATCCGGAAGCAGAAATACTCCTGCTACTCGGAAGAGACATTCTTAGGGTGCACAAAGTCAGGCAGCAGGTCAATGGACCACACAATGCCCCCTTCACCCGACGTCTGGAACTGGGCTGGGTGGTGATAGGAGAGGTGTGCCCTGGCAACGTACACAAACTGACAGTTAACACGCTCAAGACTAACGTGCTAGAGGAAGGCCGCCATTCAATTTCTCAGCCCTCCACAAGTGTTATGTGTATCAAGGAAGCACAACAAAGGCACGAGCATAGTAAAGTAACTAACAAGTCACTGGGACAGTCAGTCTTCGCTCAAACTAAGCACGATAATAAACTTGCTCCATCGGTGGAAGATGCCATCTTCTTAAAAATAATGGACACAAAGGTCTTTAGAGATGAAGCAAACAACTGGGTCACCCCACTACCATCAGAGTACCATGCCAGCGCTTACCAAACAACAAAGAGCAGGCAGTCAACCAGTTCACATCTTTACAATGAACCATGAAAAGGAAACCTGAGACCAGTTACAGAGGTTGTTCTACTTCTACCTAAAGTTCTATACCATGTTTATAGTGACCTTACAAAGGTCAGGCGGGGAGTGTGTTGCCCTTAAGGCATTTATTTGACTTTGTTGGGTCTACGGTTTGAATGATTTGTTTGTAACTATTTTCTAGTTAAAGGTTGATAATTATGTTACAAGTTAACAAAGGTAAATTCATTATCGATGGTATCACGGCATGTGATGACATCACCTCCGGTTCGGAGAAGGTGTGAAGGCAGGTGCCATGCGTGCAGCATGATCGTGAAAAGCTCCCTGTCTACCCACAAAGAAACATTATAGAAGCAACGCCGTAAGTTCCTATGAAAGTATTTGAAGTAAAAATATTAACACGGTTTCTGTTAAGGAAGCAGTGGTTCAGGTGGCGCACATGCCAGTTCCAGCACGATGGCAGTTTGGCGCGACCCCTCGCTCCCTACTCAGGGCGGCTGGAGACACTCGCTGAAAGAAGAGCGCGTGTGGTCTCCAGAATGAAACAGATGCTGTATACGTTTGTAGTTTTTTTAATCAACAGTTTTCACCATATGATATTAATGTGGAAGAGTGAACAGTAAATGGTTAACCTTACTACGACTCTGTCTTCATTGGCTCCAGTTTAACTTGGTGTTTAGTCAGAGTTTCAACACACTGCACGAAAACACTACATCCACAATCAACTCTTTTGTTTTACTGACGTTGAGTACAAGGTTGTTGCTGTGACCCCACTCCACTAGCTGGCATATCTCGCTCCTGTACACCCTCTTGCCTTCATCTGAGATTCTACCAGCAATAGGTGTATCATCAACAAATTTATAGATGGCATTTGAGCTATACCTAGCCAGTCAGTCATGGGTATAGAGAGTGTAGAGCAGTAGGCAATGCACATATCCCTGAGGTGCAGCAATGTTGATCATCAGCAAGGAAGAAATATCATCATCAATCCACACAGGTTGTGGTTCCAGTCAGGAAGTCAAAGATCCAATTGCAGAGGTTCTGTAACTTCTCAATCAGGATTGTGGAAATATGATGTTAGATGCTGAGCTCTTGTCAATGAACAGCATAATTGATTACATAAATATTCACCCTCTTCACGTCAGTATTTAGTAGATGCACCTTTGGCAGCAAGTACAGCCTTGAGTCTAGGTCTCTAATCAGCTTTGCACATCTGGATACTGCAATGTTTCCCCATTTTTCTTTACAAAACTGCTCAAGCTCTGTCAGATTGCATAGGGATCTTGAGTGAATGGCCTTTTTTAAGTCCAGATAAAAATTCTCAATTGGATTGAGGTCTGGACTCTGACTTGGCCACTCCAGGACATTAACTTTGCTGTTTTTAAGCCATCCTTGTGTAGCATTGGCTTTGTGCTTGGGGTCATTGTCTTGCTGGGAAACAAATCTTGTCCCAAGTCACAGCTCTCTTGCAGACTGTATTAGGTTTTCTTCCAGGAGTTCCCTGTATTTTGCTGCATTTATTTTACCCTCCTTCACAAGCCTTCCAGGGCCTGCTGCAGTGAAGCATCCCCACAGCATGATGCAGCCACCTCTATGCTTCACTGTAGGGATGGTGTGCTTTTGATAATGTGTAGTGTTTGGCTTACACCAAACATAGCATTTAATATGGCGGCTAATTTTGGTTTCATCATACCATAGAACCTTCGTCAGGCTGACTTCAGTGTCTCCCACATTCGTTCTGGCAAATTCCAGCCATGGGAACTTTTTTTTCCCCCCAACAGTGGCTTTCTCTTTTCCACTCTCCCATAAAGCTGCGACTGGTGAAGCACCCAGGCAACAATTGTTGTATGCGCAGTCTCTGCCATCTCAGCCACTGAAGCTTGTAACTCCTCCAGAGTTGTCATCAGTCTCTTGGCAGCCTCCCTCATTAATTCCCTTCTTGCACAGGCACTCAGTTTTTAAAAATGTCCTGCTCTAGGCAGATTTACAGTTGTGCCATGTTCTTTCCATCTCTTGACATAACTGTATTCCAAGGGAAACTCAGCCACTTGGAAATTTTCTTGAATCCATGTCCTGACTTGTGCCTTTGAATAACCTTTTTGTGGAGTTGTTTGGAATACTCTTTCGTCTTCATGGTATAATTTTTGCCAAGATACTGACTCTCCAGCAGTTGGACCTTCTTGATACCTGTGTATTTTTACTACAATCAATTGAAACACCTTGACTGCACATGGTGTTCTCCTTTTAACTAATTATGTGGCTTCTGAAACCAATTGGCTGCACCAGTGATGATTTGGTGTGTCATATTAAAAGGGGGGGGGTGAATACTTATGTAATCCATTGAGTTTTATATTTCTAATTAATTTAGATCACTTTGAAGAGATCTGTTTTCACATTGACAAGAGAGTCTTTCTGTTGATCAGTGTCAAAAAAGCCAAATTAAATCCACTGTGACTCCATGTTGCAAAACAAGGAAACATTAAATCTTCTAAGGTGGCGGGGGGGGGGGGGGTGAATACATTTTATGAACACTGTAATTCTGTTTTGAAAACCAGAATTAGAGCCAGCACAATGAATATTTAGCTCTTTGCGAGTGCTAGTACCAAATAATCAATGTCAAACTCTTCCACTATTATCAAAGTGCACCAATCTCTTTTCATGCTATATAGCTCCATACAGACATACCTGGTACAGCCCAAACCTGTCGAGATTACATTTTGAAATGTGAAATAAATTTCTTTGGAAAAACATAACTTTGTGCAGATATGGGCTATTAATATTCTTTTAATGGTAAATCTTCACCATTCATGTAAGAAAAAGAACAAATATAAGGTGCTGTCTGAATTATGGGTTGCAATTGTATTTAATATTAGATGCCCTTCAAAAAAGAGCTGCATTGTCCTTGATAATGTTTAATACAAATATGCAAAAGATATGTGAACTTCTCCCCTCCCCATAATACATAATGGACACAGATAAAAATTAAAATTTTATTTTTTTATTATTAAAATACATGATTCAGTAAACAATCTGCAAACCCTGAACTTAGGCAGTTAACTTATGGGGAACAAATATTAAAGGTTGTAAAAGACAAAAATTCAAACACTTTACAGGTATTGCAATATTAATTTACTTTTTTCCATTGGATATAAAATTGTTTGCAGTAAAGCTCCAGCTAAATTTTGATTATTTACTACAGAGATTAGTCTCAAGTACAAGATACAGCCAACATTCGTTATTTATTTACACTAGCATCAGATTATAAAATCTGAAGATTACATTTATAAACATTCTAACCACATTAATATTTTTGACCCCAAAATTAATCTAGGCACCTATAAAATGTTCTAATAAGGGTTTAAACAGCAAAGGGTACTACAAAGGATACTAAATCTCCCCAACTAAACCCCCTGCTACCACTTTTGAAGCAGAAAGGCAGGTGTCAGTGCTCTGATTACAATGGAATGCATTCAAGTAGTTCTCAGGGGTATGACAAATCGTCAATTTATCAAAATGAAAAGATAGCATTCACCACCTGTGGATGTGGGTAACCTTGGAACAGAAATGTTTGGCCCTGTAAGTCACCATGTTTTGAAATTATTTATTGAACATTCTAGGGAGATTTGAAATGATAGAAAACAATGCTTTTTCATATTGTGCTTTCAATGACTTTGCTAGACAGATACTTTATAGTCAATATACTGTGGGCTGTACTTGCTAATATCTCAGGGACATTTATACAAAGGATGGGATAAACTTGTCTGCACACCTGTTCACTGCTTCATTCAATAGATGGAAACTGCAATAAGAGTCTTACTTAACAGACTCTTCACTGGGAATCATGTCATCATAAATCAGTAAAAAAAAAGCTCTCATCCTCTCCAATGATACAATAAAAACAGTAGTACTTACATATTAAATATTAGCTTGTTTAAAGTTGTTAATCTTCAGGGAAAAACCAGTGGAAATTAGAGAAAACCCGAATTAAATTTTATGGCTTTCTGAATGTCTTTTGGAATTCACACTAAAACCATTATGGCCTGGCAAGAGGTTGTGTGTACAATTATTTCTTTTAGTTTCATTCTCCTCTCTGCTCTACTCTATACCCTCATTCATGACAAGGGAAATGTAAAACCCTTAGAAATACAGCTACTGAATACACCATTTAATGTGCCCCAAACAAAAATATTTGTAACTCTCATTTTCATTGGCCAGAGAACATAGATTATTTACTCAAAATGTCAGATGTGTTAATTATCTTATCCTTCTCAATGTACCGGCAATGATATTGTACACATACAGATTTACTTACATGTCCCAAGATGAACATCAGAAAGAAAATTTAAATCTTCAATACCAGAAAGGCAAATATAATATATTTACTGTTGGGCACATTGAGATTCAACAGTGGGTTGAGATGACACATGGATGACTGGGTGCATCTTCTGTCGTTTAATTTTATTCTCTCCTTTTACCTCTTCTTTGTCCAATTCCTTCTCAACTGGCTTTTCTATTTTCAGATCACCCTTGGATATCCTACAGGAAGAATATTCAAACAACCTTCCACTTTAACAGATCAAACATAATATACATGGTAACACTAGAAAGTTAACCAGCAACGATCAGAAATAAGTAACTGGTTAAAATGCACTTCCGATCTCTATCATAATTTTAACTGAACACCGAGATCCAAAGCAATTGGAAATACAATAGAATGGCTATAGATTAAAGGAAGAAAAGCATATGTAAAAATGCCTGAAAGCTCTGGATAAATCTTTGAACCAATCTACAAAAACATTAAAAGATAACCTTTACAGAAATTGTTAAATCATGCCACAGGTAAAGAGGGAACGTCAATGACTTAGAAAGACACTTTCATTTCATAGATCTGCTGTAATTTCATGATTCAATTTAATTATCTACCATTCAATCTAAGCACCAAATAGAAGAAAAGTACTATAATAAAAAGGTTAAAACAAAAAACGGCCAGCTGCTGCAACAAGACTAGATTAGTGTTCACCCTCTGCACATGGAGCAGTTCTAAGCTCTTTCTCTGTTATAAATTGCAAAGCAGTCCTGGAATATAGAGGCTCTCTATACCTTCTTGCATTTGGTTCTCCTTGCAACTTTAGAGTCCATTGAATGTCAGGGGAATGTTAATTAATTTTAAATACATTAAATGACAGAATTGAAACGGACCCATCTGAGTTTACATCATGCTTCAGCCTTAACTGGACAGAAAACCCAGAAAAAATGTGTATTGGTTCTAGCTTGTTTAAAACTTACAAGATGAATGGACACAGATCAGCTTATTCCCTTCTTTCATGCCTGAACTTTGAAATGCAAATGACAAGAACAACCTGGAGGTCAAACAGCAGCAATCTGACCTGCTATTCTGCTGCTGGACTGAGTGCTAAGAACGATGCACACTACATCCAGCTCTTCAGCTTTATGTTAATCACAGCTGGTCTACCCAACACATGTCCATTTATTTGAATGGGGTTACTGAATGCAAATAAAAAATTGAAGTGCAGACAAGTTTGTTCTTTATTTGACTCAAACATTAATTTTAAAAATCAAGATCAATTAAATATGAGTATATTTCCAATTAGTTGCTGAATAATTCAATTTAAGTCCTTTGAGAGCATCAAGCTAGTAAGCAGCTACCACCAGCACTGGTTGGTAGATAGGGTCTCATGACTCATTACCCATGACCAAGTTGCCAGTTGCAGCCCAGTTTGCTTCATGGGTCAGCACGTGAACCAAAGGGGCTGCAAAATTCGAATGTAGCTATGGAAATACTCCAAAAAAAAAGGGTGGCCAGATCCAGGACAATCTGAACAATGCATTTCTAGCTATTCAATTCATATCCTATTATTTTAAACAAGACTTTTAAATTACTCCGTAATATCCTCTGCTTTAATGAAAATTTCTAACCCTAACCCTAATGCATGGTTTTCCAGGCTTTTTATTTCTCATTATTCAAGTAAAGAAACTGCACTATACTCTCTACTGTATCCTTGAGACTATTAAAAACTCAGCCAGAGTTTAAAAAAATACACAAGGTCCTTCTGACTGAAAAAGAAGCCATTCCTTTTGTCCTCTGGGTAAAGCAAAGTATTACTACAAGTAACTTTTAGAGGAAAATAGATAAATAACATCTGATACAAAAATACAGTATTTTATAATGCAATACTATACTCACAAAATAAACACACCAATAAATTAAAACTTAGCACAAAAAAAATAAAAGTGCCTTCAAGTCCTGAAGCGGTATTTATACAATGAAGTAGCTAATTATACAACGGGAATAAGCTTAAATAATACTCCCATATTTGTTGCACAAATCATAACTCATTACAGGATGTTTTGGATCTGTCAGGATGTGATTTTTCTTAAAGCAGTCTTTCCCATACTCAAATGACCTTTTTTTGCAATGTGGCATCAAGTGATTTCTTCAACTCCTTTCAATGAGGCACAAGAATATGTGAGGTATTTATTACAATAATTCTGGAAGACTTAACTGGAGTTATGCCTGCCCTGTTTCCAAGCTGCACACCAACAAGTTAATCTTGACTCGAGTGCAACATACCTATTCTCATGAAATCACAGCAGTCTACAAAATGAATTTCTTTCAAGAATGTTCAAAGGCAATACAGTTTTAAAAGTTCACATATATAAATTTTACAAGGGCAGAGAGATAAAGATGATGCATCAGAAAGTATTTTCACACCAATAATAAAAAAAACATTGATACTCCAAGCACAATAATAGAATTACAAACCTGAAATAGTTTGTTGTTCAGGACATTAGTCTTTTAACAGTTGAAAAGCCAAAAAGCCACTTAAAACTCAGAGTTAATACTAACAAGAATTGAACTGTACCAGTGTCACAACTCAGTGAGATGTACATTTCATCAATGCACACTAATTGAACAGTTGCGGATAGATTGCATTTGAAATCTGAACATTCTATCTCCAGTGGAGGTTAGTAATGCTTTATCACTGATTTTATTTATTAATCCCCCCCTACAAGATATCATGGCATTTTTACAATCGAATACACGAGATAGATTTACATGGGTCACATGATAAAGATTTGAACTTGTTTTCTGCTTTCAAGTTCAATCTTCTGGATTGAACTCCATCTGTCACCTCTCTGCCTAGTTTTGCATTGTCAATATCATGTTGTAACTTATGACAACCTTCTACACTATCCACAATGTCACCAAGCTTCCTGTCAAACTTACTACCCTTTGCAAGCCAGTTCTGAATACACACAGCTAAGTACAAAAGCACAAAAGGGAAGTTACAACATAAGACTTCTCAGTTTCAAGCCACCAGAGATCTGAGGTAAAACAAGCTATCCTGCATTTCAAATGCTGACAATGCAATTATTAATTAGGTTTACAAAGTACAGCACAGTATGGGCTCTTTGGCCCACAATGTTCTGCCAACCTTTTAACATTCTCCATGATCAATCAAGCCCCTCCCCCTGCTACATAGCCAATAAAGCTCCATTTTCCTTTCATCCTTATGCCTGTACAAGATTCTCTTAAGTGTCTCTAACATATGAGCTACTACTACCACCACCAATACATGCCAGCCACTTACCATTCTCTTTGTAAAACTACCTACCCTCTGACATTTCCCCTCAACTTTCCTCCACTCAACTCAAAAAGGATGTCTTTTGGTATTAACGTTTACTGCCCTAGGAAAAAGACACTGACTGTTCACTCTACCATTGTCTTTTATAATCTTATACACCACTATTAAAAGTCACCTCATTCTCCTCCACTCCAAAGATGAAAAACCCAGCACATTCAACTTTTCCTCATAAGGCATGTTCTCCAGGCAACATCAGAGTTTTAGAGCTGTAACATTACCTTGCCACTCTTGAACTCAATGCTTTGACTAATTAAGGCTAACACACCATACAACTTAACCACCATACCCACTTACATGGCAACTGGAGAGATCTATGGACCTGGACCCCCAAGATGCCTTTGTTCCTCCTAACTGCTAAGCATTCGGCCACCGTATTTTGCTTTCAAGTTCAATCTCCTGAATTGAACTCCATCTGTCACTTCCCTGCCTAGCTCTGCATTGTCAGTATCACATTGTAACCTATGACAACCATCTATACTATCCACAACATCACTAAGCTTCATGTCAAACTTACTAATTCACCATTCTACTTCCTCATCTAGGCTTACAAAAATCCCAGAGAAAGGATCTGAGAACAGATCCGTACAGAACACCAGAAGTTACCCATCTCTAGACAGTATATGCTCCATCTGCTACCACCCTTTTCAAGCCAGTTTTGAATCTACACAGCGAAGTTTCCATAGATCTAATGCCTCATAACTTTCTGGATGAATCACTTTACCTTCATCAATTTATTTTGTTACCTCCTCAAAAAAAAACTCAGTTAGGCTCTCTGTCCCTCACACAGACATGCTGACTAGCCTGGTATAACTATGCTTCTCCATTAGTTTGTCCACCACCGAAGTAAGACTCACTGGTCTACAATTCCCATTACCTTTCTTGAACAAAGGAACAACATTTGCCATTCTCCAATCCTAAAAATATCCAAACTTAACATACAGCAAAGTATTCCCAAACTTGGCTCTCTCTTCCTCAAACAAACGACACATTCTCCATCCACTGCCTTTCTGTTCATTTATCTTCTTGCTTGGCACTTCAATTCAGTGAATTGACCATATTAATAGTTTCAACACATCCTCGTCATCATTCTCCTAGCCCCACTGTATGGAATACCTTAATTTGATTTTCTTACTCTTAACACAAGACATACAGTAGAATAGCAGGCTGAGCAACCCAACCTGTGCTCCAGAGGAGATTACCACCTTCCCATCACCAATATTCACTCTCCCCCTGTATTTCTTTTAGGAAGTCACCTTATTTCTCTGACTTCTCTCCAAAAATAAAAATATTCTCCTTGGCTTTTCTTATAATGATCCATCTCTTCTCTGGACTTCCAATATTTCCTCTAGAAGTAAATGTTCTACATTTTATCTTTACTATAAAAGATATGTCAATATCTTACCATAAACAGATACTCCAAAAAATGTAAAAAAAAAACACAAAAATCCTCAGGATCAGAAAATTACCATGTTACAGGTGAGAGGGAGCATGCCGGACAGCATGAAAGGGATTTTTTTTTTTAAACTTTAAAACATTTGGTATTTGATTTTTAACTTTTCTATAATTTTGATTAGATTAATTTTTTGAAATATTTGGCACAGGCAAACTGGAAAGTCAACCCAGAGGACTCCTTAAGGCAGGGATGGCCAACCTACGGCCATCGGCAAAAGTAGCACATTGGATGATTAGAAATGGCGCATTTCACCCCAATGATAATAATAAAAAAGTAAGCCTACTCGTGCAAAAAGTATTAACCAAAAACCGCGCTTGTCCCGTTCCCTAAGATTCACCCAGACCTTCCTTTTCCAGTCAGCACCACCACCACTTGTCCCAGTTACCCTGTCAGTCCCGGTGCACTTTAGGACCCAGGGGAGCTCTGGACCCACCACCCACGGCTGCTGCTGAATCCGCAGTTTCTGTTCCGTTGACGGATATGGTGAACCAGTTAAAATTAATGGATCGGTAATTCTCACATAGTGTTTATTTCGCTGTCTGCACATTTATATTTACACTGACTTACTCCTGACGCCAGACCTGGACCCGACCCGTTTACAGACCTGGAGCAGAACCGGAGCAGATTCTCAGCCACTGGTTTTCATCCCAAGTCCAGAAGAAAGGATTAATTTCTGGCGATCATTACCCTGCAAACATTTTCCAGAACTAAGAAAATTTTCCCCAGAGTTATATTTGTCATTTCGGAATGACGTACAGATGTGAACAAGCATTTTCAGCCATGAAATTGACTAAAAACAAAACGAGGTCACGATTGACTCACTCAAATTTGAAGAATTCTCTGCTGCTCCCAGTAACTAATTTAACTCCAAACATTAAAAGCTTGGCAAAATCAAAACAGACTCAAAAGTCTCATTAAGGTAAGTAATGTTTATCTTGTTGTTATATTAAATCAATATCATGTAAAAATGCTAAGTATGTCTATATTAACATATTTTTACAAGAATTGAATGGAGGTACAAGAGTTGTATAGTGCATCTGAACTCGTGCGTGAAAAAATTGATGCATGGAATGTAAAAGGTTGGCCACCCCTGCCTTAAGGTTACTTAACCAGTCACTAACTTTGTCCTGTCCATTTTCTGACCAATTTTCCAAATTTTTTAAATTACCTTTATCTAAAAATCTTTTGATCTCAATCTACAATATGCTCAATGGCTAAGCATCTACAGTTCTGCGATATAGTTAGGAACCACTTTTGTTTAACACTTTGGTATGACAAAATATGGTTTCCCCATGGGGGAGCAATTATAAGCACAATATTACAGATTATTCAAAGTAAAAGTTTCCAAATATGCACAAGATTTTACCAAGCCATTTTATTCTCATAGTAACATAATAGAAGCATTTAGGCCATTTGGCCTCTTGAGCATGATACAACTGCAACATCTTTTCCTCCAACAATCTCCTACCCACACCCCATACCCTTCAATTTCTCTAATATCCAAATGTCCATGAATCTGGTTTGAATGAGATCAATGGTGAGCCTCCTCAGTCATCCATGGTAAAGAATTACAAAGATCTATCACAGTGCATGAATAAATGATCTACCACTTATTGTGTGGTTGTGACCCTTGGAGAAAATTTCACCCCGATCCCTACCTGGTCAAGTCCTCCAAAAATAATAACAACAACAACTGGAACATTTCTATTAAGTTACCTTTTCTAAGTTAAAAAGACAAACTTCAGGTGTGAACTCACTAAAGGCAAATAAAAATATAGTAACCTTTATTTTTGTACTCAAATTGTTGAGCAACAAAGATCAACTTCACATTTGTCTTCCTGGAGACACAAGAGACTGTAGATGCTGATATCTGGACCAACAAGCAATCTGCTAGATGAACTCAGTGGGTTGAGCAGTATCTGGGGCAGAAAACAAATTGTCGATGTTTTAAGTCAAAAACCTGCATTAGCACTGAAAGAGACAAGATGGCTAGTATAAACCACCTTTGTTTTCCTAACTGCCTGGCACACCTGCATGTTATGCAGGCACCTTGTGTACAAGGTTACTAGGTCCACTTCACAATCTCTACCAAATTTTACTGCAACTGCTGTTATTGCCAAAGCTCAACTCATTATGCAGAGATAATCAAAATGGCACAAATCTAATGGTTTCTCATGGAACTGATGAATAGATTACAATTATTCATTAAATACTGAAAAATAAGCAACTTGGAAATCAGTATTTCCCCTCACCTCTTTCTACTAAATGCTCTGGTTGCAAATCTATATCCTTAATTATTGAACCAGATTTAGTAGCTGGTTTGTTGCTTATATTCAGTCTGCTGTAATACACTGCAAGATTCTTTTTATATTCTACAGAACTGATTTCAATTTATGTATGGAATTTAAAATTCTAATGTATAAAAATGCTGATTATTTCAATATTAGTGCAACAGTATTTAAGAGAGCAAACCATACTATTTTTCAGAGACAATTACAGCGCCTGTAAAAAGTATTTACCCCACCTTGGATGTTTTCATTTATTATTGTCTTACAACATTGAATTATAGTTGATTTATTTTTTTTTACTCTGATCAACAGAAGACTATCATGTCAAAGTGAAAACAGATCTCTACAAAGTGATCTAAATGAATTACAAATATAAAACACAAAATAATTAATTGAATTAATTACTCACCCCCTTCAAGTCAATATTTAGTAGATGCACCTTTGGCAGCAATTACAGCCTTGAATCTGTGTAGATAAGTCTCTTATTGACTTTGCACATCTGGGCACTGTTTCCCCCTATTCTTCTTTAAAAAATTGCTCAAGCTCTGTCAGATTGCATGGGGATCGTGAGAAAACTACCCTTTAACTCCAGCCACAAATTCTCAATTGGATTGAGGTCCTGACTATGACTTGGCCACTCAAGAACTTCAACTATGTTGTTTTTAAGCCATTCCCATGTAGCTTTGGCTTTATGCTTGGGGCCACTATCTTGATGGAAAACAGATCTTCTCCCAAGTCCCAGTTCTCTTGCAGACTGCATCAGGTTTTCCTCCAGGATTTTCCTGTATTTTGCTGCATTCATTTTATCCTCTACCTTCACAAGCCTCCCAGAGCATGCTGCAGTGAAGCATTCCCACAGCGAGATGCAGCCATCAATATGCTTTGATGAGGTGCGCTGTTTGGCTTACGTCAAACATAGAGTTTAGGCTGATGGCCAAAAATCTCAATTTTGGTTTCCATCAGACCTTTTTCCATCTGACTTCAGTCTCCCATATGCCTTCTGGCAAACTCTAGCCAAGATTTTATCTGAGTTTTTTCCCCCCAGCAGCAGCTTTCTCTTTGCCACACTCTCATAAAGCTGCGACTGGTGAAGCACCCAGGCAATGGTTGTTGTATGTGCAGTCTTTCTCATCTCAGCCACTGAAGCTTGCAACTCCTCTAGAGTCGTCATAGATCTCTTGGTGGCCACCCTCACTAGTCCCCTTCTTGAATGGTCACTCAGTTTTTGAAGACTGCTTGGTCTAGGCAGATTTACAGCTATGCCAAATTCTTTCCATTTCTAGATGATTAACTTAACTGTATTCCAAGGGATAGTCAGTGATTTGCTTGGACTGTTCTTTTGTCTTCATGGTGTAGCTTTTGCCAAATACTGACTCACCAGCAGTTAGACCTTCCAGATAGAGGTGTATTTTTACTACAATCAATTGAAACACCTTGACTGCACACAGGTGATCTCCATTTAACTAATAATGTGACTTCTAAAACCATTTGGTTGCACCAGTGATGATTTGGTGTATCACATTAAAGGAGATGAATACTTATTCAATTAATTATTGTTTTATATTTGTAAATCATTTAGATCACTTTGTAGAGATCTGTTTTCACTTTGACAAGATTAAGTCTTTTTCTGTTGATCAGTGTCAAAAAAGACAAATTAAATCCACTGTGATTCAATGTTGTAAAACAATAAAAGATGAAAACTTCTAAGGAGTGTGAATACTTTTTATAGGCACTGTATATCTTATTACTTTGAAAAACAAACCAGCTGTCACCATTTCTGCTGACGGTGGTCTACAGTGAAGCTAGTAGTAATGCAAAAGCTACATCATAAATTAGAATATATTATTCAATTACAAAACTCTACCATAACAGCCCCAAGCCCAGCTGCGAAAGGACAAAGGTTGGGCATGTGACTATCAGTCCCATTCCGTAGAAAGCCAGTGCAATAGAAAGACAAGGAAGAGCTCCAAAGGCTTCATCCCTGGGAGAGGAAGAGTACACGAAGAAGATAGGCTACATCAGGTGACAATTTGAAAGACTGGTCCAGGACAGAGGACTCTGGCAAGCTATTGTCGGTGGCCTATGCCCCAGGAGGGATGATTGTGCTTAAGTAACTGGAATACAAGCCTAATTGTTCTATTACTGCTGTATGTTCACTAGATCACGTTTATAACCACATTTAAATGGTATTCAGTTTGAAAAGAACCTATTTAGTTTTTAAGGAAACAATCCAAAACAGTTAAACAAATGCATCAGTTCTATTCTCAAGTCATTATCAATAGTGGTTTACATTTATTACCAGTTCTGTTATGTATAATTTATTAGCACAGTACATGCTCACAAGATAGAAAGTGAAAATTGTTTAGCAGAATTCAAAATATTGAAGAGGAAGGATGGCAAAAAGAGATGAGAATATATACAAAAAGAAAGAAAAGAACAGCTGCAGAACCCTGTCACTGAATTCATTTGGAAATTGCTGCCCACAGTCAGAACAGAAATATCAGGTTACATACACATTTCTAGCAGTTTTCATTGCATCCTAGCGATTAACCAAGTATTTTATAGGGGAAGTCATCTTTGACAAGCGGAGCTATATTTTGAAGTGTCAGTTTAACCCGTTGAAGGCAGCATGGATCTAAAGTTGTTTAAGATGTAGGAGAAAAGACAAAAGGACAAGTAAGTTTCCAGTAAGGAAAGAATATTCAGGTGATACAAATAAAGTGAACAATATCAGAGTAATGATATTATACTTAACACAATTCTGTTTGAATGAGAACAGCATGCACTGCCAGTCTACCCATGATAATTCAGTTGTGTCTGCACAAAAATAAATTACCCAATAATTTCAATTAAGCAAAGAAAAGAAACTGCTTCGACAAAATTATCAGGCAATTTCAAACACACAAATGAATAAAATATGATCCCAAATTATGGAGTTCAAGATCACTAGATAAGAAATTCTTAAGAAAGAGGAGTTAAGAATAGTGCAGATACTTCCAAAAAAAAACCCTTTCATCCTGCAAGTTTCTGAAAGCAACAGCTTGTTGAGTGACATTGTGATAGCAGGTCTATTGGCTGGATCAAGAACAGCACTAATAAATGACTGAGAAAGGATTAATCTTGTTTTGGAGGATATTGAAATAGCAGAGTATTGAAGCCATTAAGTCTAAGGGAAAGTAAAAGTAAATGAAAAAAAAAATCTAACTTTGACAGCTTTGACAGCAAATCAGAACAAAATAAGTGTTTTTAAACTGAAGCTCAGGTGAATAAATGAGGCAAATTTGACAATTATTTATGACACTGGTTTCAGTCCACTTCTTTACATAGACAGGTTCAAGCATTTCAAAGCAGTTACAAAAGCAAAGGTGAGCACACAGAGGGAAATGGAAAGAAAAATTAAATTAGGTTGCAATTGCAGTACTTTTAAAATTAATAATCAAAAAAATGCATGGTTCTGATTAACAAGATTATGCTAGCTGAATAATATGCATTCCAAAACTGCAGCAAGCAGGACAAAATGGTTTTAAAAAACTGCACACAACCTAGGCCTGCCTTTTCATTAAAATACATCTAGTCTTCCATAATTTGGAGAGTCCAAACTTTGGTAAGGCAGTGAAAATGGTGAAAACATAGCCAAAGAAACCAAGAACAAAGCACAGACCATAGTTCATGCAGTAGAAGAAGTGTGCAGCAGGCCAGCGAGAAATGTTGGGCAATAGTTGAAATCGAGGCACTGACCTTGGGGAGGGAGTTGGTCTGGAGACTTCAGTCTTCCTCCCTTCAGAAAGAACTTGAATTTCACCTGCTTCTTGCATGATCCGTACCCGTTTGCCTTCTTTAGGAGTTTGTTTACTGTCTAGTTCCAGTTCTGTTATTTGTGTGTCATTAGCAGACAGCGGACCCAAAGATGGAGTAGATTGTACTTCAGTTTCAGAGAGTGGAGTTGAATTCTCATTGTGCAGCATATCAGTCTGCCTTTTTCTGGTTTCAGTCACTTTATCAGATGACAGAGTAGTCTCATTAGCTGGAGTAATACTGCATACAAGTTGAGCTTCTTCATGCACTTCAACTGGAAGTCTCTCCTTTTTGCAGTTTTGTGTCCTGTTCTTAACTTCTGGAATTCAAAATTTACAAATTTAATTCTAGCTAACAGATTTAGTTTTGATCTTAAAAATATTTAGTAAGGGATTCTAAAAGCTCTTATCTTACAGAATGATACAGTACAGAAGCTTTATATTTCTAATTGTATTTATTGAAAGTGCATTATTAAAATAGCCATTTAGCTTCCAAATAGGTCAGATATACAAAAGAAAATTGGATAGTGCTCCTCCATCAGTTTGCTGGAGCATCCAAGGGACATAACATTTATGAAGTCACTCCTTTGTCAACTTTTTCCAAGATTCATTTGTAAAGTTCACTTCATTTGAAAGTGGTAGCAGTAAATAGTTAATACAAAAATAAATTATGTGCTTAATTTAAGAAAAAAAAATCCAAATCTGGTTGGAGAGAGAAACTAGAATGGAACATCTAAAATTAAAATCCAAACATATTCTTTTAAAAATATTGTTCATCTTTATTAAATTTTCATTGTAAGCAATGTATTTTTTTCAAAGAAAGGTTTCCTGATGTTGACACTATTCACCTTGGATCATTGCACCACCTGACAATGGGACCAGGTGATTCAGCTCTTCAAACAGATTGCAATATTAAATTATAACTTGTATATAGTTTAAACCCACATAGCTCTCCGGTTTTACATCGCGACATGCAATTAAAGATCCATCACTTTGAGCAATGAAAATAGCAATTGAAAGTAATTTTGAGATCAAGCACATATATTATACCAATCTAAATTTATTGGAAATCTTCATTTAGAGTAAGAATGCTCTTGCATTTATATTACAATAATGCACCAAAACAGATTTCTAATTATTTACTATATTGCTAGGCTAAACAAACTCAGTATGGTTTTTAAGTGTACAACTATACCATACAAAATTCTTTTGAGGGTTGATGTGTCCTTTAGATGGAGCATCGAGAATCAAGAGTCAGTCTCAGCTTGAGAAGCTAGCTATTTACAGCAGAGATGAGAATTAATTTCCTCATCCGCTGGAAAATAAATATTCAGCATTCTCTAAGCTGAGGAATAAGACAGACAGATGTTTAAAAAAAAAATAAAAGGTATGACTTTAGTGCAAGAAAGTGACGATGAGGTAGAAGATCACTCATGATCTTGCTGAAAGGCAAAGTTGAGACAAGGGGCCGATTGATCTTCTGCAGCTTTTGTTTTCTGTGATAGCAAGCATGTAAAGATGAAATAACTGAAGGTAAGCAATATTCAATCTTAAGGCAACGGCTCCAGGGAAATAACACTTGTTTATGTATACTACAGAATCTAGCTGGAAACATAGATGATGGCATTTAATAAATTAAAAAAAATAATGTATTCAACATAGCTTCAAATTAAATTAATAACTAGAATTATTTATCACTTGAACACCTCTGAGATTAATAATGCATTGAGCAAAAGTAAGAAAGTATTTCTACATTCTATAGTGTTACAGGAAAGACACAGGCATGGATAGAGGAATGACTAACTGGCAGAAGGCAATGAGTGGGAATAAAGGGAGCCTTTTCTGGTTGGCTGCCAGTGGCTAGTGGTGTTCCTCAGGGGTCATTATTGGGACTGTTGCTTTTCGCATTGTTCGTCAATGATTTAGAAAGTGGCGAACTGATGGCTTTGTGGCAGTTTCCAGATGATACAAAGATAGCTGAAGGGGTAGATAGTACTGAGGAAACAATGCGATTGCAGCAAGACTTTGACAAGTTGGAAGAATAGGCAAAGAATAGGCAGATAGAATAGTGCTGGGAAATGTATGATAATGCATTTTGGTAAAAGGAACAATAATGCGGACTATCATCTAAATGGGGAGAAGGTTCAAACATCAGTGGTGCAGTGGGCCTACAGAGTCCTTGTGCAAGGCTCCCAGAAGGTTAATTTACACGTTAAGTCTGTGGTAAAGAATGCTTTTGTAATGTTGGCATTTATTCCAAGGGGATAGAATATAAAAGCAAGGAGACAATGCTGAGCCTTATAAGACATTAGTCAGGCCGAACTTGGAGTACTGTCAACAGTTTTTGGCCGCAGATCTCAGAAAGGATGTGCTGTCATTGGAGAGAATCCAGAGGAGGCTCAAAAGGATGATTCTGGGAACCACAGGGTTACTATGTGAGGAATGTTTGGCAACTTTGGGCCTGTACTCACTGGAATTTAGAAGAATGCGGGGAGATCTCATTGAAACCTACCGAATGTTGAAAAGACTAGATAAGGTGGATACGGAAAGGATGTTTCCCTTGGTGGGGATATCCAGACCTAGAGGGCACAGCCTCGAAATTGACCTTTTAAGAACAGTGGTAAGGAGGAATCTGTTTTTTTAAAGCTAGAGAGTACTGAATCTGTGGAATGCACTGCCACAGAGCGTGGTGGAGGCCAAGGCCGTGTGTATATTGATAGTTTCCTGATTGGTCAGGGCATCAAAGGATATGGTGAGAAGGCATATGTGCAGGGTTGAGTGGGATCTGGAATCAGCCATGATGGAATGGCAGAATAGACTTGATGGGTTTAAGGCCCAATTCTGTTCCCATGTCTTCTGGTTAATAACTCACCTGAATTCTGAAGAATGGCATGCGTAAAGGATGTGCTATCATTTAGAAGGAATAAGAAACTGGCACTGAATTTTTTCAGGAATATTAAAAGTATATTGTCTTTATTGCCTATGTTCTTGAAAATTTTAAAAAGAATTACATCATGCCTTAAGAGTCCAATTGCCAACTAATTAAATACCTTGAAGAAATCTGTGGGAATTCAAGGGAATTTTGTTCCCTTCTACCATGCAGGAGAATAAAGCACTGATAAACTTCCAAGTTAGAAACTTGCACACTACAAAACATAAAAATAACTGGAACAATTAAATTTAAAAAATTGAATTCATAAAGGCATCTTCATGCTTCCATTAAAATGCTTAACAAATGATCTTAATGTAGTTATTGTTGGAAAGCAGAGATTAAGACACACCATTTATGCGCAAAAGGTTGCTGTAAATACTAACAAGCTAATCATCATGTAAGCTACTTTACTGATGTCAGTTCAGAGGTAATGGTGTTCAGTGAACTGGGGATAACTATCCTGTTCTTGACTGCAGGCTTTTAAAAATTCAAATTTATAAGTTCACAAAGATACCTTCAGGTTCGTATTTAAGCCTCATCTCATCCAGTTTGACTCGAAGCTTCATGTTTTCACTCTGATATTGTTTCAACTGTCTCTCATTGGTGTAAAATTTACGTTCAACTTCTAAGACACGCTGACTCTCTGCAAGAGCCTTCATGCGTTGTAAAGAGAGCTCATCATTCACTGTCTGATTTTCTTTCCTAGTGTAATAGTTACATTATATTAGTGACATTAATACAGAAATTCATCAAGTTTTAATGTAATAAAGAGCATGTTCTATAGCCATTTTTCCCTCATTTAAAGTAAAACTTATTCCTACCAGATCCTGTCAAAGTTCAAGTTTAACTGCAATAAGGGATAAGTGGTTGCAATAATACATCCAATACGCTCAAATTCACCCGGTCTATTTCCAACACCTCCTTTCCCTTTCTCAATCTCACTGTCTCTATTGCCAGAGACAAATTATCCACCCTTGGACTCTCACAGCTACCTAGACTACACCTCGTCCCACTCTAATACTTGTAAAAACGCCATCCCCTTTTCTCAATCCCTCTGCCTCCACCGCATCTGCTCTCAGGATGAGGCTTTTCATTCTAGAACAATGAGATATCCTCCTTTTTCAAAGAAAGGGGCTTCTCTTCCTCCACCATCAACGCTGCCTATAACTGCATCTCTTCCATTTCATGCATGTCTGCTCTTACCCCATCCTCTAGTCATCTTACCAGGGATAGGGTTCTTCTTGTCCTCACCTACCACCCCACCAGACTCCGCATCCAGCAAATAATTCTCCGAAACTTCTGCCACCGTCAAACACATCTTTCCATCCCCACCCAGCAGCCCCCAGTTTCTGCTTTCTGCAGGGATCGCTCGCTATGCTACTCCTTTGTTCATTCGTCCCTCTCCACTGATCTCCCTCCTGGCACTTATCCTCACAAGCGTAACAAGTCCTACACCTGCTCCCTCACTACCATCCAGGGCTCTAAACAGTCCTTCCAGGTGAGGCGACACTTCACCTATGAGTTTGTTGGGGCCATTTACGGTGTTTGGTGCTCCTGGTGTGACCTCCTGTACATCGGTGAGACCTAACAAAGATTGGGAGACCACTTCGCCAAGCATCTACTCTCTGTCTGCCAGAACAAGTAGGATCTCCCAGTGTCCACCATTTTAATTCCACTTCCCATTCCAATATGTCCATCCATGGCCTCCTGCATCGTCATGATGAGGCCATACTTTGGTTAGAGGAACAACACTTAATATTCCATTTGGGTAGTCTCCAACCTGATGGCATGAACATCGATTTCTCAAACTTCTGGTAATGACCCCCCAACACTCCCCCTCCTTCTCCACTTCCCATCCTCTTTTCCCTCTCACCTCTTCTCACCAATCCACTTCCCAGCCCTTTACTTTGTTCCTCCCCCTGTAGGTATCACCCATCACCTAGTGGTTCTTTCCCACTTCTCCCCATATGTTAAATGTACTCCTCAGTTTTTTTTCTCCAGTCCTGCCAAAGGGTTTCGGCCCAAAGTGTCAACTGTACTTTTTAGATGCTGCCTGGCCTCTAAAGTTCCTCCAGCAATGTGTGTGTGTTGCTCGGATTTTCAGCATCTATAGATTTTTTTCTTGTTTGTGCAATAATACATACTTTGTATACAACAGATATGGAGGAAGAAATGGTTACAGCTGAAGTAGAAAGAACTACATGGAAAGACACTGCATATTTAAAATGCATCATCCAATTAATTAAAGAATTAATATTCTATTATTTGTTGTAGATATTCCCTTTGTTCTTTTAAAAGTACTCTAAACTTTTAAATTTAAAACAAATACTTTGCTACTTAATGCAGACACCAAGGTAGCTTTTGAACCTCCTAACTGGAAACTTTTCAAAAATAAAGAAAACTACAACACTGATATTCCTTTGTAGTTCAGGTTTCATTCCCCATCAAGATTTGTTGAAATAAGACTAAACCAAACTTGCATAATTTCCAAACAAGTTCATGCTCAGTTATTAGGTTAGGTAGCTAGCAGGACTCACTGTCACCTCACTGGCTGTAGCAGCATACTACATTGTGCTGCTATAGACCTGTGAGCAAATCCAGTAAAAGGAATACTGTAACTAAGAAGTGACAACTAAAAAAAATGGAGACTTAAAAAAAAAAAGTGTAAACCTGAACATGCTGGAAACATTCAGCACACCAAGTAGAATCTGAGGATGAAAATAATAAGAAAATTTCAGCTCCAGGTCCCTTTATCAGAACCAGAAGTGAGAAACTCCTTAAATTAGATTTTATGCTGGTATGGAGCACAACTGTACTAGGGATATTTTCCAGGTCAAAACACTGAGTAACTAAACATACCTCCGTTTGTAGTTTCAAAGACAATGCCCACATATACATTAAGTGACTGCATGGCAATCAAATGAATTCTTTACTCTGACTGCAGTTGCAGACATCCCACTCTGCAAAAACTCATTTCAGGGAGGTAGCACCATCAATTTGCGAGAGACTCCCGGAACTTCCGGGAGAGGTGGGATGTCGGCAATAGAGTAGCTCCTGAGCAGCTAGCCAGCTAGTTTAAATAACATTAGCTATGACACCTGTTAAACTCACCTCAACATGTCTTTTACAGTCTTAACCCACCATGGGCAATAGAAAAGTCACTGTTGCAAACAGTGCAGCGAGCAACATTGTCATTATTTTTGACTCCTATTAGGCAGGGGTAGACTTTAGGGTAGTCTGGAGTGACGTACGTTTTATATTTTCTTTTTTTGGAACCCTCTCCCTCTCTCGTGGTCGCTCGCGCACGCTCTCTCTTTCTCTCTCGCGCTCTCTTGCTTTCTCTCGCTCTCAAAAAAATCGATTTCTGTGATATTGTACATAATTTGTGGGCATCAGGGAGCCACTATTAATATGCGGGAGACTCCGGAACTTCTGGTAGAGGTGGGATGTCTGCAGTTGCTGTCTAACAGGCCATGACTCTCAACATTTTCTGATAGTCAATTCCATCTCCCAGAGGCATCAATATACTCAAAGGCAGCTAACCTAAAGCTAGCTTCCTGATGAAACTATTTTCACAAGCTTATTTATTGTTCATAATGCAAACCTGAAACATACTTGGCATTATCAATTTGTTGTTTCAGCAATTCAACGTAATACTGCCCATCTCCAAAATCTGCAGCATCAACTTCATTATGATTTTCTCCAGAATCATAATTCATCTAAAATATAAAAAGATAAAGAATGGGGAAACATTGCTTTCATAATATTACCTGATTTTCAATTGCTAACTCCAATTCAAACTGACAAGTTTCACTTACTTCCATTTTTTCCAGACGTCGTAGCTTTACCACTAGAGCTTGAATTTCATTATTCTTCTGTGCGAGCATTGATTGTAAACGTTCCAGCTGTCCTGGGTCTGACTGTAAGCCCTTTATTTGTAACATGGTGGCTATCTGCACCTAAAAAAATAAAATCAGAACCTTGAAGTCCTTAGGTATTATTGCAAGTGTCAAAATTTTCTTAACATTGTTATTCAAATTGTATCCAAATATTCTTGTAATTTTTCCTTCTGAACACAATACTCTCAAAAATAAAAACAAAATGGAGAAACAAAAGGACCAGTAACTCAGAGGTCTGGGAAGGCTGCTCTCGGACATGAGCTCACTTCTCACTACTGCATCTGAATTTAAATTCAGTTAATAATTTAATAATGAATCACAATCAGAATCAGATTTACTAACACTGGCATATGTCATGAAATTTGTTGTTTTGCGGCAGCTGTACATTGCAATACATAATGAAAACTATAAATTACTATGCAAATTAAATAAGTAGTGCAAAAAGAGGGGATAAAGAAAAAGTAGTACTTATGGGTTCATTGTCCATTCAGAAATCTGAAGGCAAAGGGGATAAAATGATATTATTATTGTTTGCAGATAACAGCAAGAAAAATGTAATCATAATTCCTCTGGAAAAGGATACAAACCACTCTAAGGTTAAAAGATAGTCTATTTCAAAGGGATAAGAACAGATCTGGCCTCAAGAAACTGCCCAAAGTTTATACTTAAGCAATATCTAATTCTTTAGAGTGGACAGTTTAAACCACCACATACACACATTCCCATGAGGGAAAAAAAAGAGGATGATGTTGAAGCCAGAACTCCATGCAGGATAACAAAGCTAGAGTGTAACAATATAGTCAGAGAATATGATATTTGCTAAATTAGCACAAATGAGAAGCAGATCCAGGAAGATTGGATGGGAAAAAAGAAACAGGAGGAAAAGAAAACCTGAAGGAAGACAGACAATAAACCTAAAAATATTCTGTATGCATGTGAACAAGGGATGTAATATGAGAGGTGAGGCCAAAAAGAAATGGAAAAGGAAATATTGGCCTGGAGGCAGAAAGTTTGGCTGAGCTAAAAAATATGTACTTCACACTGATCTTCACCAAAAAACATACAAATTTATGAATTATGAGGAATTGACTACTCGCCTACTTGAACCTTTCCCTTAAACTCAAGTCCCAGTAACATCCTTGTAAATTTTCTCTGCACTCTTTCAATCTTATTTACATCTTCCCTGTATGTAGGTGACCAAAACTGGATGCAATGCTCCCAATTTGTCCTCACCAACATCTTGTACAACTTCAACAAAACATCCCAATTCCTGTACTCAGCACATTGATTTATGAAGGACAATGTACCAAAAGCTTTCCTTGCAACCCTACCTACCTGTGACACCACTTTCAAGGAATTATGGATCCGTATTTCCAGATCTCTCTGTTCTACCGCACTCCTTGATGCCCTACCGCTCACTATGTAAGACCCACCCTCACTGGACCTCCCAACTCACACTTGTCTACATTAAATTCCATCTGCCATTTTTCAGTTGGTCCAGATGGCATTTGCATTCCTCTGCCCAGCTTACCAACAAGCAACCTATCAATGCCATTCTGTAGCTGAAGACTACTCTCTGTCAATACCACCAATTCTTGTGTCTCCTGCAGATTCTGGGCTTTATATAAAGAAGTATCTGGTACAAATGCAAAGATGGAATGTAATCCTAAAAAAAATGAGGGGGAAACGATAAGGTTAGGACATACACAGTAAATTGAGGGACTCCTAAGAAGAATGATGATTAGAGACCTTGCACTGCACGTCCAAGGATCCTTGGGGAAGATAATAAAGCTGCATATGGGAATTTTAATTCATTAGATGGAGCATAGAATACACAAGTTTGGTGGGGGGGGGGGAAGAGAAGGGTTATGATACCAATGAAAATGTTACTTGGGCCACAGCTAGAGTACAATGTTAAGTTCACTGTCACCTGACTGTACATGTATACAACCAAATGAAGCAATGTTCCTCTGGACCACAGTGCACCCATACAAGTCACACATACAAATCAAAATATCCTATCTACAAGTTAAGAATACACTGTATAATTGAAAATGTATGTAGTAAAGTGCATCATGAGTAAACAGTAAGCAGCTTATTGCCCTTGTGTCAAGACCTCAGTGGTGACAGGATATTCATTAGTCTCACAGCTTGAGGGAAGAAGCTGTTGCCCAGTTTGGCAGTCCAAGTCCTACTGCTTCAATACCTCCTTCCTGATGGTAGTGGGTCCAGAGATTGTGGGATGAGTGGTAGGGATCTTCAACAATGCTTTGGGCCCTTCGTCTGCAACACTCCCAGTAAATGTCACAAAAAAAAAAAAAAAAGGAGGGGGAGGAGACCCCAGTGATCCTCTCAGTGAAATTTACTATCCTCTGTAGGGTCTTGTGGTCCAATGCTTTGCATCTTCCATATCACACAACGATGCAGCCAGTCAGGACACTCTCAATGATCCCCCTGTAGAAAATTGTTAGAATGAAGACAGAGAGACATGTATGCCTCAATTTCCTCAGCGTTGACACTGCTGTGCCTTCTTGACTATGAGATGTTGTTGTAGATCCGGGTTAGATTGTCCATTAGGTGTATACCAAGGAACTTTGTGCTCTTCATTCTCTCCATGGCAAGGCCATTGATAAGCAATGGAGAGTGGTCGACCTGTGCCTTCCTGAAGTCCACAATCATCTCTTTTGTCTTGTTCATGTTGAGACTCGGGTTGTTCACTCACTATTTGACAAGCCTCTCTACCTCCTCTCTGTATGCCAAGTCATCATTGTTGCTGATGAGGACAATCAGTGTACCATCTGTGAACTTGATGATGTAGTTGGAACTGAATCTGGCTGGCAGTGCAGTTGTACGTCAACAATGGACCGAGCACCATAATCCTGGTGGGCACCAGTGCTCAGCGTGATGGAGCTTGAGATGTTGCTGCCAACTCAGACTGTCTGGGCTCTTTCCATCAACAAGACCCAGTTACAGAGAGGGTGTTGAAAACCAATGAGGGCAGTTTACTCACCAGCCTCTGAGGGATGATGATGTTAAATGTCACGCTGAAATCGATGATTAACATCCTGGCATATGAGGTATCGTTTTCTAGGTGGGACGGGATAGAGCAAAGGGCCAAAGCTATGGCATTATCAATGGACTTGTTTAAGCGGTATGCAAACTGGATAGGGTTCAATGTAACTGGAAGGTGCGATTTTATACAATCTATTACCAGCTGCTTAAAGCACTTCATACAATCCATTACCAGCTGCTTAAAGCACTTCATCATTGTTGAAGTCCGGGCCACTGGGTGTTAATCATCTCTTGGGCACCAGAGTGATGGCAACTGCCTTGAAACCTGCAGGGACAGTAGAATGCTTCAGAGAGATTTTGAAAATGTCCATTAAGACCCCTGTTAGCTGGGTCACAAGGTCCCTCAGCAGCTGACCAGGTTATGTTGTCCGACCCTGCACAGGGCTTACCCTGGCTAGTGTCCTCCTTGCCCTTGCTGCGGCCAGACAGTGTGCCAGTTTCAGAGGGACAGAGAGGGCTTTCCTGAATGACACATCACACAGTTGGTCAAATTGTGCATAGAAAACATTTAGCTTATTGGGAAGGGAGGTGTCACTGTCATTGACGGTCAGGGTGGACTAGTAATTGGTTATGGTTTGTATACCTTGTCACATGTGCCACATGTCCCTAGTGTCAGAAGTGTCTGGATATTCTGTGCATACTCTGTCTTCCTGTAGTCATAGGGGACTCAATAGTTAGGGATACAGACAGAAGATGCTGTAGCAGCAAATGAGATAGCAGGATAGTGTGTTGCCTCCCAGGTACGAGGGACCAGGATGTTTCTGAGCGGTTGTAGAATATTCTTGAAGGACAGGGTGAGCAGCCAGAGGTCATGATACATATTGGTACCAATAGCATGGGCAGGAGAGGGGTAGAGGTCCTGCGCTGCAAGTTTAGGGAGTTAGGGAGGAGGCTGAAGAGCAGGATCTCCAAGGTGGTAATCTCCAGATTACACCTAGAAAGGTCAGAACAGGGAGATAATGCAGATGAATAAGTGGCTGAGGATATGGTGCAGGGGCAGGATTTCAAGTTCCCGGATCATTGGAACCTTTTAATGGGGAAGGGGTGACCTGTACAAATGGACGGGTTGCACCTAAACTGGAGGGAACAAATATCCTGGGAGGGAAGTTTGCTAATGCTGTTGAGGAGGGTCCTGTGGAGGTCTAGTGCGCATGCGCCAGTCGTGCATGCAGCCTGGTACAGCCGCTCCGATCTATTCTTTTACTTTCTTCTTCTTACTTTTAATTTACATTATTTTTGTATTTTTTTCTCACGGTAACACGTCCAAGCTGCACCCTCTCTAATATGCTGGTAGAGAGAGTTTTATTTGAGTTTTCTTTAGCGCTGGAAATGGTTACATCCCGACACGCGGGACAGAAGCAAGGTCGCATTGTGTATTCCACGGACCAGCAAATTCCGGCTGGCTTAGCGAACACCCCTGCTGAAATCCGGAGGAAAACACACAGAGGATGCAGAGGGGGATCACAAAGCCGAGGAAGTTGGACCGGGTTGAGACAACAGAGACTTTTGGAGAAGAGGAGTTCGGTGGGTAATACCGTTCCGCCTGACCGGAAGTGCACCGAGAGCGGTAAGCGTGAAGGATTGGGGTGCTTACTGATCTGGCTAACAACGGATGGTGTAATCTGGGGTATATTACAATCGAGGAACATGTTTGCAGACTGGATATTGAACTTTTTACTGTTGGACTTCAGCCACTTTCTCCCGTGATACAACATTTGGCAGCACGAGAGGTCGTTCCTGCCGGTGGCCATCGAACGTGCAGCTCCTCCCATGGAGGGTCAGACACCCTGAGCTAATAGACTGGTCCTGGACTTATTTTCCATCTGGCATAGTTTTGCATTTTGTTGTTTGACTGTTAGGGTTTTCCGTATTGCTATACTTACACTCTATTCTTGGTTGGTGCAGCTGTAACGAAACCAAATTTCCCTCGGAATTAATAAGGTATATCTATCTAAACTAGATTTGCAGGTGGGTGGGAACCAAATTGAAGAGGCAGAGGATGGGCACACAATAGAGACAACTTGCAGGGGATTTGTGAGGAAGGAAAGGCAGACGATAGAGCAAAGATGCACTCAGCAACACGGCTGCAGAAAAGGAGGAAGTCATGGATGATTTGTCTACAGAGTCAGTGTGGGTGGAAGTCAGAAACAAGAAGGGGGCAATAACTACTGGGTGTTTCTTTTGTTACATAGACACCTCCCCCCCAATAGTAACAGAGACATCAAGCAGATAGGGAGGCAGATTCTGGAAGGGTGCAATAATAGGATTGATTATAAATTTCCTCAGAGCAAGGGGTTTGGATGGGGCAGTGTTTGCTTGGTGTGTTCAGGAAGGTTTCCTGACGAAATATGTAGATAAACCAACTAGGAAGAGAGACTATACTTGATCTGATATTGGGAAATGAACCTGGTCAGGTGTCAGATCTCTCAGTGGGAGAGCATTTTGGAGGTAGTGATCAGAACTCTGTCTCCTTTACCATAGCGCTGGAGAGGGATAGGAGCAGACAATTTGGGAAAACATGTAATTCGGGTAGAGGGAAATATGAATCTATTAGACAGAAACTTGGGAGCATAAATTAGGAGTAGATGTTCTCAGGGAAAGGGACAGCAGAAATGTGGCAAATGTTCAAGGAACTTTTGCATGGTGTTTTGCACAGTTATGTTCCATTAAGGCAGGGAAAGGATGGTAGGGTAAAACAACCATAGTGTACAAAGGATGTAAAAAATCCAGTTAAGAAGAAAAATTTACAAAGGTTCCTCCAACATTTTGTGTGTATTGAAAGGTTCAAGAAACTAGATAGTTAAGAGTTCTAGAAAATTACAAGTTTGCCAGGAAGGCACTCAAGAATGAAATTAGGAGAGCTAGAAGGGGCGATGAGAAGGCCTTGGTGAGCAGGATTAAGGAAAACTCCAAGGCATTCTAAGTACGTGAAGAATAGGAGGATGAGCTGTGTGAGAATAGGACCAATCAGGTACGATAGTGGAAACGTGTGCATGGAGTTGAAGAAGGTAGTGTAGGTTACTGAATAAATACTTTGCTTCGGTCTTCATCAGGAAAAAGGACTTTGACAATTGTGGAAATGACTTACAGCAGACTGAAATACTTGAGCATATGGACATTATGACAGAGGATGTGCTAGGGCTTTTGAAAAGCATTAAGTTAGATAAGTCACCAGATCTGGACAAGATATACTACAGGCTACTGTGAGAAGTGAAGGAAGAGATTGTTTAGCCTCTGGCGATGGTCTTTCCACCATCAATAGGAACGGGAGAACGACCAGAGGACTGGAGGGTTGAAAATGTTGTTCCCTTGTTCAAGAAAGGGAGTTGAGAGAACCCAGGAAATTATAGACCAGTGAGTCTTACTTCAGTGGTGGGCAAGTTGTTGGAAAAGATCCTGAGAGGCAGGATTTATGAGCATTTGGAGAGACAATCTGGTTAGGGATAGTCAGCATTGCTTTTTCAAGGGCAGGTCACGTCTTACGAGGCTGGTTGAATTCTTTGAGAATGTAACAAACCACATTGATGAAGGTAGAGCAGTGGAAGTAGTGTACATGGATTTCATTAAGGCATTTGATAAAGTTTCCCATTCAAGGCTCATTCAGAAAGTAAGGAGGCATGGGATCCAAGGAGGCCTTGCTTTGTGGATCCAGAATTGGTCTGCCCACAGGAGGCAAATGGTGATTATAGATGGTTCATATTCTGCTTGGAGGTTGGTGACCAGTGGTGTTCTGCAGGGATCTGTTCTGGGACATTGTTATAAATGTTCTGGATGAGGAATTAGAAGGGTAGGTTAGTAAATTTGCTGATGACACAAAAGTTGGGGGTGTGGTGGATAGTCTGGAGGGTTGTCAAAAGTTACAGCTGACGTGGAACTGGGCTGAGAAGTGGCAGATGGAGTTCAATCCAGATAAGTGTGAAGTGCTTCATTTTGGTAGGTCAAATTTGAAGACAGAATATAATAATAATGGCAAGACTCCTAGCAGTGTGGAGAATCAGAGTGATCTTGGGGTCCGCGTCCATAAAAACTCACAGCTGCTGCGCAGGTTTCAGTGTTATTAAGAAGGCGTATGGTGTGTTGGCCTTCGTCAACCATGGGATTGAATTCAAGCACTGTGAGGTAATGTTACAGCTATACAAAGCCCCTTGGTTAGACCCCACTTGGAGTACTGTGTTCAGTTCTGTCACCTCACTACAGGAAGGATGTTGGTTCTATAGAGATAGTACAGAGGAGATTTACAAGGATATTGCCTGGATTGGAGAGTGTGCCTTATGAGAATAGGTTGAGTGAACATAGCTTTTTCTCCTTGGAGTGATAGAGGATGAGGAGGTGACCTGAGACATTGATCGTATGGATAGCCAGAGGCTTTTTCCCCAGGGCTGAAATGGCTAACACAAGTGGGCATAGTTTCAAAGTGCTTGGAAGTAGGTACAGGGGGGATGTCAGAGGTATGATTTTCACACAGAGTGGTGAGTGCATAGAATGCACTGCCAGCGATGGTGGTAGAGGCTGATACAACAGGGTCTTTTAAAAGACTCTTAGATAGGTATATGGAGCTTAGAAAAACATAGAGGACATGAAGTAGGGAAATGCTAGGCAGTTTCTCGTGTAGGTTACATGGTCAGCACAACATTGTGGGCCAAGGGGCCTGTAACGTGCTGTAGATTTCTATGTTCTATGATAGCACAGCTCTTGCTTACCTTAGTATCATCTTATCTCCCGACCTGAAGGCAGTATCCCAATCCCAAGGCAGTGCACAAACCTCTGCAGTCAGCCATGGTTTCTGGTTTGCCTTAGCAGTGTAGTGTTTAATCACAGTAACATCCCCAATACACTTTCCTATGTAGTCAGTCATTGATACTGTGTATTCAATGTTGACGTGATGGCTAAATATGCTCCGGTCTGTGCTTTCAAAGAAGTCCTGCAGCTCTGAAAGGGCATCTTCTGGCCATGCCCTGATCTCGCCATGTATAGGTTTGACTCATTTAATCAGTGTTCTCTATGCAGGGATTAGCCAAATGGATATGTGCTACACTAAAGTGTTCAGCAAAAATTCACCAGGAATTGCCTGGGATAAAGTATTTGAACTAGGAGAAATTGAATAGGCTGGGTTTGGTCCTGACGAAGGGTCTTGGCCTGAAACGTCGACTGTACCTCTTCCTAGAGATGCTGCCTGGCCTGCTGCGTTCACCAGCAACTTTGATATGTGGGGCTGGGTTTGGTTCTGTTTGAAGCAAAGAAGGCTGAAGTAGGAGATGATTGACTCTTAAAATTTATGAAAGTAATAAATTATGAAGATAGTGAGAACTAATTCCAGAGGGAATAGTTTTAAAGTAAGGAGTAGGAGATTTACAGGGGACTTGAGGAAGGATTTTTCACCTGAATGAATGAAAATTGGAATGTACTGCCTGAGAGATGGTAAAGGCACACTATCTCACTGAATTTAAATGCTAGAACCATCAAAGTAAATTTTATTATCAAAGTACATACAGTATGTCACATATAGAACCCTGAGATTCTTTTTTCCTGCAGGCATACTCAGTGAATCTATAGAACAGTAACTTTTACAGGAACAATGAACAATCAATCAGAATGCAGAAGACAACAAACTGTGCAAATGCACAATAAATAGCAATAAATAAGGAGAACGTGAGATAATGAGATAAATGGTCCTTAAAGTGAGATCATTGGTTGTGGGAACATCTCAATGGATGGGCAACTGAGTGTCGTTACTCCCTTTTGTAAGCGCTTGATGGTTGAAAATTCGACCAGATAGAAGATGAGGTACTGGAAAGAACATCATTAGATAGGTATCAGGTCTGCTTTCAGTGGTAATGGAAAGCAATGAACAAATTTTTTTCTTAATTCACTTCAGAAATGTTGACTCTTGAATAAGGATAATATTCTGCAAAGGTCTCAGAAGCCTGCTTTTAGAGAAATACCTTCATTCTGTGCAGCTGTTGACGAGAAAATGCATGCTGTTTCTGCAGCGACTGGTACTGGATTCTCAAACCAATAAGCTGTCTCTCCATCATTGCCCTACGATCCTCCACCTAGATGGAAAGCCAAAGAGCAAAATTTAATCGCAGAAGCTTGCTTCTATTAAATAACATCTTGTATTTCAACTACTTCGTCGAGTAACTCCACTCCATCCACCAAAAGTGAAATTTCACAGTGGCCCAACATTTTAATTCTGATTCCATTACCATTCCCACATGTCGGTACATAGCCTCCTCTTGTACCTTAATGAGGCCACCCTTAAGAGTGGAGGGGCAACACCCTACATTCTGTCGGGGTAACCAAGCTGATGGCATGAATATCAATTTCTCCTTCTGGGTAAAAAAAAATCCCTCTCCACTTCCCCACTCTAGCTTCTTAGCTCTACTTACTTGCCCTTGGTGCACATCCTTCTTTCTCCTATGGTCCACTTTCCTCTCCTATGAAACTCCATCTCCAGCTCTCTACCTTTCCCACCCATCTGGTTTCACCTACCACCTTTAGCCATCCTCCTTCCCTTTCCCCCACCTTATTATTCTGTCATCTTCCCCCTTCTATTCCAGACCTGACGAAGTGTCGACGTCTGTTTATTTCCACAGATGCTGCCAGACCTACTGAGTTCCTCCAGCATTTTATGTGCTGCTTTGTATTTCAACTGCCCTGTACTGCATAATATGTCCAGAAGTTATTTCCTGGAGCTGGCTTCAAATATTAAAAAGTCAGATGGTATTGAAGAGAGACACTTCAACCACAAGTATATATTGGAAATGTCTGCATTTTGAATCCATTTGTGACAGAATAGCCTGTCTTACATGCAGGTCTTTGGAGAATGAACACAAATCATAAAATCACTGCATTCTAACTATTTTTATTGTTCAGAAATATTCACCATGTTATCTGGAATGAGACCATCTGACTGACACCAACACCTGTTAAAAGCAAATCCCTACTGATATATCTGAAAATATTTGCAATACAATACCTCAGCAAACAGCGAGTTCCCTTTACTGTTCGGATCACGAGCCTCTTGTAGAGCTTGGTCTAACTGGATTTGGAGATCCTGGTTAGCCTCTCTTGCTTTCTGCATTAAGAGAAAGGAAAAAAGACAAATCACAGCATGCACTAAATAATAATAACCTAGATTTGACTGCCCAGAAATGATTCATATTCTTTGTACATGTGTTTTTCATTAACAACCTGGCTTATTACAATTACAGTATACCAATCAGATTATGAACATGTTTTGGTCTTGCTTATGTGATACTTCCAACAATACTTCATGCAACCATTGTATGGTGCAGCAGGATTTGTGTTTAAACTAAAAAAAGAAAGAAGATATTTAAAATACATAATACATTTCATTACTCTTCTTGTTCTCTACATACAAATTAGGGATAAATAATCTGTTGTCCAATTACAATTAAAATTACATTAAATGCATTTTCTGTTATTTAAACATGGTAATATATTTTAAAACATTTTTATCTCACGATAGTATTTTTAGAAAATAAAAGTAGCACACTGGCAGAGTTAAAAACAATTTAACAGTATTTTTTAAAAAGCAGAATCAGAGCCCATAGCACAGAAACAAGCTGCTAAACCAACAATGTCTATGCAACAAATCAAGTATTTATCTATACTAATTCCATTACAAATATCCAAACTAGGAGTATTGTGTGCAATTCTGTTTGTCCCGTTACAGGAAAGGCTTGGTGGCATTGGAAAGTGTCCAGAAGAGGTTTACCAGGGTGCTGCCTGGATTGGAGGGACAAGCTACAAGGATAAGTGGAACAAATCAGGATGATTTTCTCTAGACCTAATAGAAGTTTAAAATTATGAAACACATAAATCGGTTAGACAGACATAGCCTTCCCCCCACCCAAGGACAGAATATGAAACACTAGCGGAGACAGGGGAAAAGATTAAAGGTGGTATATGGAGCAAGTTCTGTTTTAATATATAGAGAGGTAGGTGCCCGGAACAGGCTACTTGGTTGGTAATGGAAGAAGCTGATGCAATGACATTCAATAGGCTTTTAGCTAGGCACACAATTATGCACAGAATGGATGGATATGGATTACATGCTGAGGCTGCAGAGATTTAGCTTAATTTGGTATTATTTTCTATACAGACATTGTGGGCTTCACTATTCTATGCTCATTCACTATCACTTGATCTGTAGCCTTTATTAACTTGGCAATTCAAGTGTTTGTTTAGATCCCTCTAAAAATGAGAAAAAATGCCTCCACTATCCATTCAGACTGTGCATTCCAGATTCAATCCACCCTCTAAGTGATAAAGTTCTTCCTCAGATCCCCTTTTAAACTTCTTATACCTTACACTAAACCTATGAACTCTTGTTTTACTCAGTTTTCTATGGAGAAAGTCTTTCCTACTTTCTACCCTATCAATGTCCCTCAATTTTGCATACTTCTATCAGGATTCCACTCAGCCTCCTCCAGTCTAAAGATTAACCCAGCTTATATTTATCTTAAAAACACACAACTTCCAAATGCATGTTAAATTCACTAAGTGGTCTCAAGGTTAATTACCAAAAGCCTTTATTTTAAACCTACATTAAGTGTCTTTTTAGGTATGAAACATTCCATCAGTTTAATGGCTTAAAAGAAACTTTAAGACTTAAATTTCAACAGAGATTAAACTATGACGCTGTTTTAGGTTACTAGGACATGTGCTACCACATTACATGCATCATCCTATGTTAAACTCAATTAACTCTGAAAAAAAAACTGATGGGAGAAAAAAATTGGTTGCATCTGACACTCCACAACATTCCTATCAGATATCACACACCAGGGAACAATTCAGGAATGGGGTAGGGATGATACTAGTCCCCTTTAGCTGGTGACAACAGAAGTTAGGAAAAAGATAAAACTAATTATACCCATCAGACCTAAATTATATATAATAAACAAAAATAATTATTCACAAGAGTATTTTGCAATTTGGAAGCCCTACTATTCCATTTTATAAGATATGCATAAAAATCTTAAAAAAAACCCACAAAATAACATTAAGTCAGGATTGGCTTAACGGATTTGCCTTGGACACAGAATTTGGTATTAACTTGTAACAGATTCGAGTTTGGGCTGTATTAGCTCCTTAAGTTATTTACTTCTAATTTAGATAAGTCACAGTGCATGCCAGAATTTGAACTGTAGCCAGTATTGAAGGTATATACACCTAGAACAAGTAATTGGCTTTGAAAACACAAATGAATATAATATGATCACCTCCAAAGCATTGCAGTATGAAACTATCTCTTTTTCTTGTTCCTCTTTTTCCATCTGCAGTCGCTCAATCTGGCGCTGAAGATTATTATTAGCTAGTTCCAGTTGTTCTTGATGGTATATCATTTCATTAAAATCTTCCTGCAATTTTGCCTGAAGTAGAGAAAATTTTTAAAACATGAAATCAGAACTCTTTATTCTGTTTCTTGGTATGCTGACAATGATATGTCAACATACCAAGACACCTCACAAAAGGTGTGATGCAGATTTGTACTTAGAAAAGGTTAGATTGAAACTTATGCCTTCTTATATAAGCTATCACTTGTAAAAGTTTGGACATTACTATATACTTCTCACAAGGAAGGTAGAGCAGTTATTGATTTCAATGCATCCAACGTAGTTATTTACTTTCTTTGTGGGCAAAGATTGAATTCTAAAGAAAATCAGAATATGAAATCAAGAAAACATCAAAATCCTTCCAGTCCAAAAAAATACATGATTCTGATGAAAGATAAATTGACCTACAATGTTATTAGTTGCTCGCTCCACTTTACTGGTTGAGTATTTACATTTTTACTTCAAAAGTCACAAAAATAATATTTCTTGCTAATCATACCCAACTTGGTAATCTGTGAAACGGGAAATTTCAACCAACACTCGTAGAAGTTAGAAGCATTTCAAACTTCTACAGTGGAAAATGTGAAAAACATAGTATATTTCAATTAGATATCCTTTTAGATTTTAGAGGGATGATTTATTTTTCCATTACAAGGAGGTGTTGTCTCACAAAATATTGATATAAACCACAGACTACTAGACAAGATTAAAACTCAGTCGTGTATTCAACACAATTCATCACCAGGTATGTTCACAGTGAATGGTAGAGCTCTAGGGAGTGCTAATGAACACAGATGTTTTGAGGCAAAAGCACATAGTTCCCTGAGGGTGGCAACAAAGGTAGACAGTGTGGCAAGTTGTTTGACATGCTTGCTTTTATTGGCCAAGGAACTGTGTGCAGAAGATGGGACATCATGTTACAAGTGTTCAAATCATTAATCACACTGAGTACTGATAATCTATTTTGTACAGCACGGAGTAGGCCCTTCCGGGATGCTGGGGTGGACTACTCTGGAACCTTGACAACCCCGATTTAACCCTAACCTAATCATGGGACAATTTTCAATAACTAATTAAACTACTCAGTATATTGCTGGACTGTGGAAGGAAACCAGAGCACCCAGAGAAAACCCACGCATTCCACAGGGAGGATGTACAGAGACTACTTTACAAAGGAGATCCAATTCTGGACATTACACTATATAGTAGTGTAATTTTTGTGCTGCTAAGAATTTGTTCCACTGAAAATGCATTTGGGTACTCACAGAAATAAAAGAACAATTCTGTGTATTTGGAATTTGAACAATTTATATGAAAATGTACTTGAGATTTTAAAAAATTCCAATTCTTAACCTTGGCAGCTTCAAGTTCCATGTTCTCTACTTGAAGGCTCATCATTTCAGATGACATTGTTTCCTGTGCACGCTCAGAGAGACTCCGCAATTCTTCAGACTTAGCATTAAGTAATTCACTCTGATGATCCACTTTGTGCCTTAGTTGTTTCTCACACAGCTGTGCTTCATCCAACTCAGACTTCTGCTTCTCCAACTATTAAAAGGACAAAGATTAAAGGAGTCAAGATTGGTCCATTACGCCCGTGAAAAACTTACCTCTATAATTATGAATTAAGAAAATTATTTCATCACCTTTTGATTTCTTAAGTAGTTGGAACTATATAATTCTGTTTAACAATAAACTCATGACAACTTAAAGTTCTTTAGCTTCCAAATATACCATAAGAGAACATACAGTCCAAATTATTTTATCATTAAGACTCTTTCTTTTTGCTGCTGCTGGAACCCCTGCAGATTTCCATTAACTGACATGCATTAGTGGTCAGCAAAATATTCTAGCGTTTATTTTTTTTTAAATAAACCATCAGCCATAGCCATAGTTTCTCCCCTTAAAATAAAAGCAAAATTGAGACCAAATGCTGCCAAAGCTCACAGGTTCCCAATCCTTCAATGTTAAAGGCCATTTCTGAGAAAATTGCTTGTTCTGCAATCCCCAATTATTCTCCATTCTAGTCATTAATAAAAGACAATTTGTTCTATAACCATACCCCTTCCAGAGATACCCGTGTGAAAGTTAGCTTCTCAGCAATTACATACCTCCTAACAAGAAATTTTATATTTGGACATCAACAATTAGATGAGTAATTTTCAAATCTCATAAGTTGATAAGTTTTTAACTGATTTTGCACTGGTTTAATAATGTAACAAACTGAAATTAACCAACAGCTTAAAAATACATAATAGAATAATGCTACATTTCCAGCCTCAGTGTTGCTATGAATAATGGATGAGGGAAAAGTAAAGAGCAGTGCCATTATACTGAAAAGCAATTAAAGGCCTTTTAATGGTTCTTCTTAAGTAACCAATTAAAACATTGCACTTCAAAATGGAGCTTGTACTCATGAGATAGCCATCTAGTTCATTTTCATGCACATGATTACAGACATTAGCATCTTTGCCTTGTGTTGTCCTACTATTAAAAGCCTTTTCGTTGCACCCTTTGGAAATTTTCTTATATTACAATCAATTTCAAAATCAAAGTCTGCAGATGCTGGAAATCCAAAGCAACACACACAAAATGCTGGATGAACTCAGCAAATCAGGCAGCTTCCATTCAAAAGAATAAACAGCTGATGTTTCAGGCTGAGACCCTTCTTCAGGACTGAGAAGGAATGGGAAAGATGCCAGAATAAAGAGGTGGGGGGGGGGCAGGTGGAGGGAGGTAGTTAACTGGAAGGTAATAGGTGTAGCCAAGTAGGTGGGAAAGGTGAAGGACTGGAGACGAAGGAATCTGATAGGAGGGAGTGAACCATGGGAGAAATGGACCGAGGAACGGACCTGGGGGGAAGTAGAGTGGGGAATTTGGGGTGGGGGGAGGAAGAGAATTTGTTTACTGGAAGGGATGGCAGAAGTTAGAGGATAACATGATGGATGCGGAGGCTGATGGGGTGGTAGGTCAGGAAGAGGGACTCTATCGCTACTAAGGTGGTAGGAGGATGGAGTGAGCAATGATGTACAGGAAATGGAGGAGATGCGGATGAGTGTAGCATTGAAAGTAGAGGGAAGGAAACCCCACTCATTAAAGAAGGGGGACATCATCAATGTCCTGGAATGGAAAGCTGTGATCTGGGGACAAATGTGGCCATTGGTGATAATTAGCTCATTTTAAAATTAGGATATATAGCCAATATTCCATACAGTTAAATTTTTATTCCATGTTCTCATTTTCAAAATGAATTTAGAGCACTTAAGAAATTGAAATAAAGATGGAAGGACAAAGACTAGACTGCTCAGCCTTGGCCAGTGTAGAATAAAAACTATGAACAAGTGCTCAAATATTATTTTTTAAAAAGTGTAGCACATTTCCACATAAATGCAGAATCAGCAAAATGTACTTTTGCAAATTAACAACATACTTGGGCTGTATTGTTTTGCTATTGAAGGCAGCACAGATTAAGCGTGATCATATTGAATGGTGAAGTGTGCTCAAGAGGCCTGGGGGCCTACTTTTCTTTCTATTTTCTTGTGGTTTTGTATTCATGCATTACAGGAGTACTTTATTGAAACACTGCAACAAAAGACTCAAATGTTCATCTACCAATGCATTCAAAAATTTAATACAAGAAAATTCATAAAAATTTCATAGCATTTTATAATCAGTACCACTTTTGATAATTGAGGTGTGCAACAAGGCAGGTTACCAGCAGCATCTCATTTATCCAGAATTTTCTTTTTTGAAAATGGGAATGTATTAGAAAATGATAGGGAGACTTGTATCAATGAAAGAATATCATACACACAAAACTTCAACAAGGTTCTCCAAAGATAAAAAGGAAGATTCAATTGAATTTAATTTACAGCGGGCAACATTGGAATTCGACCCACTTAAGACCAACCATCACAACTCAAAATTATCATACAGTAGATTTTTAGTGTTGTTCAAATTAATATATTGTATTGGGTACACTAATATCAAGAAAGCAGAACATCGCTTGGTTAGACAACAGCAACATCTCAAAGACAAAAAGCACCCCACTACTCCCCTATCAAACACAACTGACAAAATTGTGATATTATACTTAATAGTATTTTATGGTGCACCTCAAAACTAATCCAAAACATAGTTAATCAAGTCACATTGAAAAAGCTTGCCTACGTTATACTGAACAATCATATCCTTTGTATGATCTTGTGCTTCTCACCCAAGAAATGAATGTACATGGATAGTTGCAAAAGTTAGTTTCAACAAAATCCCACTGTACCACTTGCCACCTATTCTAAGCCACTGAAAAACAAGGTATTTTGTGTTGTGCCAGTGAAATATTATATTGCAGAAGATCTGTATGGCTTGAACAGATTAAGGTTCATGATGAATACTACCGTGGTAGACACAATGAAAATTTGTTCCCTTATGACCTCCTGAGCAACAACAGGAAATTGCATTAAATATTGAAAAATGAATCATTTGCTTGAATTACATCATACCTTGGTCTTCAACTCATTAATTTCACGAACATGAATTCTCTCAACTTGTTCCAATTGTTGACTCAGCTGTGTTTTCTGCTGCTGTTTAATGCTCTCAATATCTGAAGTCAGACTTTCTAACATACGGTTCTTCAGTTCAACCTCCCGCTGCAATGAATACTTCTCTTGCTCCAGAAGCTGTTTAATGGTCACAAGAAGATTAAAAAACATTTACTACTCTTAGGCCAATGAAATACAGGCACACCATTCATGCCTTTCTGTGGCTAAAACCTTTACACAATTAGGATCCTGTAGGAATTGCTTAAAGCTGAAAACTGATTTTACCGATGTGGCATTATTATCATTAACAGATAATAAAAAATATCGTAGATGTACATGTTGACATAAAATGCATTTACGACATATAGTTAAATATACAATAGTATAATGCTACTTACACTGTCATAAATAATGTATACTAGGTGGTAGCAGGAATCAACAAAAGACTGCCCCTCAATGGGACAGACAAAACCAATGTGCAAAAGACAACAAACTGTGCAAATACAAAATGAGAAAAAGATAATAATTAACAAGCAATAACTGCCAAGAAAGTAAGTTGTAGAAACCTTGAAAAGGAATCTATAGGTTGTGGGAACAGTTCAGTGATGGGTCAAGTGAAGTTATAAAACATTATAACACACCATAGAACTTTGGAGGGCAAAAGAGTTGCCAAAAAAAAAATCAGAGCAGGCTGCTTTTATACCTACATCCCATCCTCGTTATATGCGGGGGGATACGTTCCTCAAAGTCGACGCATAATGTGAATAATTATTTAAATGAAGAAGATAGGGATGCGTTCTGGAGGCTTCCGAAATATGTTTTATCTGTAATTTATTCACATTTTCATACCAATATGACACAAAAGCAGTACCACAATGCAGCATTCATATTATATTTCATCAATTTAAGGTAATATTCAATATAATAAATCATAGAAAGTTAACATACTAGGGTGTATAGTACAGTACTCACCAACAGTGGCAGGTGCGATCACTCCGGGAGATGAGTGGTTGATGTGGTGTCGGGCAGCTTTACATGGATGAGGTGGATGGTTGTGTGTCGTCAGGATCATCAAGGACAGCAAAGGGTGAAGGAAGACTCACAGAACTCTCAGTACTGCTGGCAGCAGGAGATGACACCGGTTTGAAGAAAGTGGTGAGGGTTGTTTGCTTGGCAGTATTTTGTTTTTCAGCATAAATTTGTTTGTAGGGAAGAAGGCAGGGAACGACTGAAATATTGACTCCGTTCTAAACTTGGGTCCACGTCCATCGACATATGTGCCAAGTGTTCCACAACCTTAAAAAATTCTGCCAGTTGCTTCACTGTAAAATCCTTTACCTGCAACTCGACACTTTCTCCTCCATTGTTATTAACTTCAGTCTGAGTTAAACACAGAAGGTCATCCACACTTAATTCTTCATCATGAGAATCCAAGAGTTCTACCACATCAGCAGTCTTGAGATCTGAGAATCCTTCCCCACCAATTTTAGGGCTCAGGGCCACAAAGTCCTGGACAGCTGCAGTGAAGACAGGAAACCCCTTGAGGGTGTGCACACATTCCACCCAAACTGATTTCCACACTCCACTGGGAGTGGAAGACCTGACCTCTTTCCAGGATTCATCAATGTTGTTGATGGCGTGTCAGATGTTGAAGGACTTCCACCATTCCCTCATCATTGGTAAACTCCCGGGATTTTCAAAATCATCTGTTGCTTGCAGCATCTGAGAGATAGTTCGCCGCAAAAAATATGCCTTGGATGTGGATATCACACCTTGGTCGAGTGGTTGAATCAGCGATGTTGTGTTAGGTGCAGGAAACACACTGTTATGTTAGGATGAATGCTGTCCAAATGTTTAGGATAGGCTGGCGCATTGTCAAGCAACAAAAGAACCTTAAAGACAAGTGTCTGTTCCCGGCAGTAGCGTTCAGCCTCAACAGCAAAACGATTAGCAAACCAATCTTCAAAGGTTTGACCAAAGACCCATGCTTTCTTGTTAGCTGCCCAGTGGACAGGAAGCAGATTCTTACTCAAACCCTTAAGAGCACGGGGGGGGGGGGGGGGGGCGGGGGTTAGTGAATGGTAAACTAAGAGAGGCTTTGTCTTACAGTCTCCTTCGGCATTGGAACACATAAGCAAAGTCAATCCATTCTTTGCCGCCTTGAAACCTGACGCAGTTTTTTCATCCTTACTTATGTAAGTGCGTTTCCGCATACGCTTCCAAAAAAGCCCAGTCTCGTCAGAATTAAACACCTGCTTTGGTGTGATGCCTAACTCAGCTATCAAAGCCCGCAACTGCACAGGGTAGAATTCAGCAGCTTTGTGGTCAGCACTGGCTTGCTCACCATGCACAGCTAAGTTGCGAAGCCCATGACGATCAACAAACTTAGAAAACCATCCCCTACTTGCATTAAAGTGTCCGTAATCGCCTCCGATCTGGGCCGACAATTACGTGCCGGGCTGCACCTAATTAATTAGCATGTTTATTTCGGCTTTTTTCTTGAAGATGTGCTGTGTGCCTCCCGGCTACCGCTGCATGCTTCGCGGGTCGGTATCCGGTCGCTGCCCGGAGGGTGGGGGCCACTGCACCACCCAAACTCCGACGACTCAGTCTAACACACCATCATCAGTGTGCTTGGCAAGCTGTCTTCCAGATTCCCGTAAGTGATACTACACTGTACATACATTATTTCTACTTTATATCAGCTGTGTATTTTTATGTGTTATTTGGTATGATTTGGCAGCTTCATAGCTTAAAGGTTACTGGAGAGCGCTTGCGCCATGTTTCTGCCGAGAGTGCTTGCGTGAGATTTTCGCTACAGAGAACAGTGCCGGCAATGATTGTGGAAAAGTATTTCTACTTTATATAGGCTGTGTATTTATCATATCATTCCTGCTTTTACTATGTGTTACTGTTATTTTAGGTTTTGTGTGTTATTCGGCATGATTTGGTAGGTTATTGTTGGGTCTGCGAACACTCACAAAATTTTCCCATATAAATAAATGGTAATTGCTTCTTCGCTTTACGACATTCCGGCTTACGAACGGTTTCATAGGAACGCTCTACCTTCGGATGGTGGGGGAAACCTGTACATACCTCCCTGGCAGCAGCAAATTCATTTGTTGTTTCTGTCAGTTTGTTGTCCAACTCAGCCTCATTTTTCAGCAGTTCTAGTCCATACTGAGCTGCCTTCATCCTCTCACTTTCTGATTCCTGCAGTTGCTGCCGAAGCTGCTGGACCACCTCTTCCAACTCTGCAATAGTTGCCATTTTGGAATGCTGCAAGGTAACAAAGTGAAATTAGCCTCATTTTCACTTTAGTACAGACACAAGAACAGAATTAAACTGTATAGATGTAGATGGATCCAAAAATTAAGTACACACTTGTATTTCAGAGAGAGAATTTAATGGATGCCAAAATGCTGAATCATAAGCAACATACATCTTGGTTTTAATGATCCATAAGAAACACTAGTTGAATTTTAGCCACAGAAATCAAAAGTTCTTCAATCATTTCTATAAACTGGAGCTTGACAGAAGAGAGAAAATTAGAGAGGGCAATGGGAAAGAAGGAAGCAAGGGAACTGAGGCACTCAACAATTATCCAAATTCTAATATGAAGCTTGAGCAAGACACTAATCCTCGGATAAACAGAAAAAAAATGTGCAAAAATGACACTTTCAGAAATTTATGACAATTATAAAAATTCAAGGTAAGTAGTATCAATGTTGAAACCTACTTCAGGAGTAGGTTTGAAATCTGTGGACAATTCATGGTCTACACATGGGACCAAGAGTTAAGGTGAAGAAATACAGTACATTTTATTTTGAGATAAATTATTTATCCATGACAATATTTGACAAGATAAAAAGACAACTTGGCATTACCTGAACCAATTATACAATCCATATCAGGGCTATTTCAAAAATTATTCTCCAGACTGTAAAATGGAAAGTCAGTGAGGATCATCATAAACATAAGCTTTAAAAAAAAACAGCTCCAAAATTATTTTGGTAGCAGTAAATGGCCCCAAAAACATCTAGGGAATTCTAGTGACTAGAGAATTCTAGTAACAGTTAACAATGCAAAGGCTCACCACTCACATTCAGGATGCCAGACCATAGCACCACAAATTATCAAGGGCAGTGGCAGTGGTGAGCGTGAGCATGTTTCTTCAAGCAAGTGCTGACACATGCCAGCATTGTTTAGGGAGGATACACACAGTCTGACTGTCTGTTACATTCTCTGGTTACAGACAGTGAATTCGAGATGACAAGCACTGAATTTTCTCAAAATTATTCCAAAAGTAAGCTACTGAGCAAAGTTCTCACAAATTTCCTATATCAGAACCACACATATATACACATCCATGAAATGCCAAACACTTCTCCACAGATCATAGTTTTATATCTCACTTGTGTGTGCAAGTTTACTGAATATTGATGAGATTTGTCAACAGTGGACAGATCAGGATCAAGAGTCAACTAATGCAGCAAAAAGTGCAAACAAATCAGAATGGTGGGGAGGGAAGAAGGAAACAATACCAAAATACAGAACCAAGGTTCAAGAAAATAATCCTTTTGAAGTCCAGAATGTTTTACGTTTTTCTTCAGAAACATGGGATGTAGGGTATCAAGAATCTTTACTGGAAGTTTTTGTGTTCACAGCTCAATTCAACCTACATTTGTCAATAGCAATCAAATTCAAGTATTCACTATCATCTCACAATTGATAAGATTTTACACAATGGACAATTTAAAATAATTTAAGTTAAAAAAAGATCAAAAACAAATTCATGAGGAATTTAATCAGACAAAACATTTCTGGCCTCTTTCATCAATTAATATCCTCAAAGCACCAAGTAAAATTGAAAATATAATGGATTCCAGTTAATTGGGACACATCAGGAACAGTACATTTTGGCCCAATTAAATGATTGACCACATTCAGCCAGTTTCATGGAAATAGTGAAAAAAAGACACACTGCTTATGTATTTAAATGAAATTCAGAACAAATTATATCACGACCATTACTACAGCGCTATGAAACTGTATTATTTAGTAGATATGGATGAAAGAATTCACTCAGTGTATGCTGCATGTTCCTTTGATTGACTATAAATTCAGCAGACACCTAGTGCAGATAATAGATGACCTTCATACAATGCTTTCAACAATTACATCCTCCAAATCTTCATTTTCATTGTAATATTCAAGGTGATTGTCCATGCCTTGAAAGTCTTCATAGTTCTTGACTTGAAGTAGTAAAATCGTTTCATTTGCAATCCCGGTCATTTCTGGCAGCTCCAAGCCTGAATGCTTGCAACCGCATTGAGCAAAGCAGTTCAAATTGATATACTGCTCATTTCTCGCAAACTATCAGTGACAAAAATCACTGCTTTTTTAAAAACACAAGTGCCCGCAACTGATGATATTTAAAAACTGCTTGTTCTTAGCACGATGTACTGTCTATGCTCCTTTGGTCGACATCATCTGTGTAAATCATGAAAGCATCTTTTTCCACTCCTTTTATGTCTTTTACATTTGTTCTTCATCTTGGACCCGGCTGGAGGCGTAGTGGCATCAGTGTCGGACTTCGGGGCCAAAGGTCCCGAGTTCAAATCCAGCTGGCTCCCCTGCATGCTTTCCATCTGTGCTGGGTTATGAGCTGGTGATCTCTTTGGAAACTCACCCGGAAGAAGGCAATGGCAAAGCCCTGCTGTAACTTGCCTCGTACGCGGTTCCCCACTACGTCAGAGAGGCATGGAGGGAAATTGTCCGCTAACCAGAGAAACTCCGGATGCAATGTACCTTTCCTTTTCATCGTGAATGAGATGTTTGGCTCTATTTTACCAATTATAGCTTCCATTGTTCACTGATTAAAGCATCAAAGCGAGTCCCTGATTCTGCTCCTGGAGAACATTGCCCACCGATGTTTTATTCTGTTTTGCACGTGGACTTGGACTATACTCCCCTCCCCCCCACCCCAGTCTTACAGTTTTTATATTCTGTGTTTATTTTCTGGATCTTCTCAGTGTTTCTTGCGCAGAAGGGATTTGACGGGGGGAGCTGTCGATGCGCCTGACCTGTTTTGTTTGTTCTTTTTGTGCGGGAGGAGTGATTCGGGGCTGGGGGTGACGTGCCTGTTCTGTTTTTGTATGGGGGGTGGGATTTGGGGGGTTTTTCATCATACTGCCTTTCTTTTCTTTCTTGGTTTCATGGGTACCCAGAGAAGAGAATTTCAGAGTTGCCTACTTTGATAATAAATGAACCTTTGAACCTTTTTAAACAGTCACCCAAGTGCAAGTGATTGATAGTAGAAGCTGTTTGGCAAGAGTGTCCTGTCTCAATTAAGTGGCATAGTATCCCAAATAAATAAAGAGAATCCCGGCTAATTTTCTCAGCAACACACACAAAATGCTGAATGAACTCAACAGGCCAGGCAGAATTTATGGAAAAGAGTGAACAGTCAACACTTTGGGCTGAGACCTATCAGCATTTTGTGTGTTGCTTGGATTTCTAGCATCTGCAGATTTTCTCACATTTGTAGCCCCCAGCTGTTTTTTTTTCCCCTGATTAGTTTTTGTTCTTTAAGAGTTGTCTCATATGAGTGGTTGCCCTGATAACTGGAATCCACTATACTCAAATTCCATAACAAAATTTAGTTTTACCAAATACCTCCTTCACAGGCCATCCAGGTGAACACGCAAAAGCTTCCATGCACAAAATTGTGAAGAAAGTTGATTGCCACTTATAAAAGTGTGTCTTTTTTTTCCCCAAATACAAAGGCTGATTTATTTAGTATGAATGATTAAATGGCTTAGTACAAAGATGAACACTAATATTCAGCACAAATTCAATAAAGAATTTAAACATTTTCCAAATAACAGTAGTGTTCTCTTAAGTTATACCGATTCTAACCAGAATGAAATACCCAACAAACCACTTAATATTATACCACCATCTTTGTGCCATACTAGCCTTGCCTGCCAGATCAGGAGAACTTTGAAGATGAAAGAAAGCATTAAACTTCCACAAATCCACAAGGCTGGCAGTGCAGTACAAGTCTGCAGCCAAAAGAATAAATCCCATTTAAAACATGGTTGAACGATCCTTTGATTAGCTTTGATACTGCTTGCTCCAAAGTCTTCAAGATGCTCTCAGTGCCTGACTCAAATGAATTGCACAGTGGTTAGACGTGCACAGACTACAAGTAAGCACTAGCAAGCCAAAAACTGGCTAAATAATTCTCACAATGCCACATTTACCAGTTAAAATTTCAACATACATAGAATGTTTATAATTAACAACTTCAAAACATTTTGGCTTGTCAGGATTAGTGCAGCTTAACTTTGAATTAAACAAAATTAGCGTGGCAACATTGGACATCATGATTCAAGTATTCATTCTGCATTGTCCAGTGAGCCAACTGCTCTCTCACAATGACTTGCCAACAAATATTTAAAGCACATATTTATTCCTAATTTCAAATTTCTTCATTCACACCAATTTATATTTTTAGTGCAATGTCCACTATAAAATCCAAATAAATGTTAATAACCTAGATCAGGGAGAATTAACATCCAACATATCAATGAAAGCATTCAAATGCTCCAATTTGTGCTCTTAACACAGAGCCTTTTGTGCATTTCTTTAAAAAAAATATGCAACTTAGTGTTTGTGCTTACATAAAAAGCAAGGCATAAATTACATTGTTGGTAGATGAACTACTCACAAAATCTGAGACAAATCTGCTCTGTAGACCTATTATCAAAAATACATTTTGAAAAATTCTGTAATAATTTCTAAGCTGCTCCAAATATTAAACTATTTGTTTTTATTACCATATAACACACTTAAGAACCAATGCATACTTATCCACAAATATGCAAGTCACAGTTTGAGGAGGAGAATCCATTTGAATTGAGAGATCACAACTTTTTCCCATTTGGAAGGCTATCAAGCTTGCAATGGGATCTAGACCAGCTGGAAAAATGGGCTGAAAAATGGCAGATGAAATTTAACAGAGACATGAGATATTGCACTTTGGAAGGACAAACTAGGGTATGACTCACACAGTGAGAGGTAGGGCACAGAGAGGGATCTGGGAACACAGATTCATTATTCCTTGAAAGTGGCGTCACAGGTATATAGGGTCATAAAGAAAGCTTTTGGCACATTGGCCTCATAAATCTAAATTCTGAGTACAGGAGTTGGGATGTTATGTTGAAATGGTATAGAACATTGGTGAGGCGTAATTTGAAGTATTACGTGTAGGTTTGGCCATGTACTTACAGAAAAATGCCCACACGACCTAGGAACAAAATGATGCCACTCAGCCCATTGATTCTGCTCCACCATTCCATCAAAACTGATTTACTATACCTGTCAACCCCATTCTCCTGCCTTCTCCTCATAGCCTTTGACACCCTGACTAACCAAGAACCCGTCAACCTCTATTTAAATATACCCATTAACTTCTACGGATTCACCACACTCTAGCTAAGGAAATTCCTTCTCATCTCTGTTCTAAATGGATATCCCTCTATTCTGATGCTGTACCCTCTGGTTCTAGACTCACCCCATAGAGAAAACAAATTCTCCATATCCACTTGTCTAGGCCTTTCAATATTTGATGGATTTCAATGAGATCCCCCTCATTCTTCTAAACTCCAGCAACTACAGGCCCAAAGCCATCAAATAGTCCTCATATTTTAACCTATTCATTCCCAGAATTAATTTCAAGAACCTCCTCTGGACCTCTCCAAAGCCAATACACGTTTCCTTAAATAACGGGCCCAAAACAGCTCACAATACTCCAAGTGCCTTATAAAACATCAGCATTACATACTTGCTCTTAGGTTCTAGTCATCTCAAAATGAATGCTAATATTGCATTTGCCTTCTGAACTAGCCACTCAACCTGGAAGTTAACCTTTAGGAAATCTTTGCACCTCTGCTTTTTGAATTTTCTCCCAGTTTAGAAAATAGACCACACCTTTATTCCTTCTATCAAAGTGCATGAGCATACACTTTCCTACACTATATTCCAACTGCCACTTCTTTGTCCATTCTCCCAATCCAAATCCTTCTGCAGATTATATGCTTCCTCAACACTACATACCCCCTCACCAATCTTCGTATCATCCACGAACCTGGCAACAAAACTTTCAATTCCGTCATCCAAATCGTTGACATATAACGGGATAAAAAAAAGTTTCAATGGATATCCCAGTGGAAGACCACTAGTTACTGCAACCAACCAGAATGGACTCCCTTTATTCCAACTCTGATTCCTGCCAAACAGATAATCTTCTATCCATGCTAGTATCTTTCCTGTAGCACCATGGGCTCTTATCTTGTTAAGCAACCTCATTTGTGGCATCTCATCAAAGGCCTTCTGAAAATCCAAATAAATATCCATACTGCCTATTATTTCCTCAACAGATTTATCAGGCAAGATTTCCCCTTAAGAAAACCATGCTGACTTTGGCCTACTTTATCATGTGCCTCCAAATACCCCAAAGCCTTAATAGTGGACTCCAACATCTTTCCAACCACCAAGGTCAAGTTAACTAGCCTATAATTTCCTTTCTTCTAACTCCCTTCCACCTTAAAAGAGTGAAACGACATTTGCAATCTTTCCTCCAGAATCATGTCAGAATCTAGTGATTCTTTAAAAGTCATTATTAATGCTTACACCATCTCGAGCTACCTCTTTCAGAACCCTGGACTGTAGTCCTTCACACCCAGGTGACTTATTTACCTTCAGACCTTTCAGCTTACCAAGCACCTACACCTTAGTAATAGTAACTGCACTCACTTTAGCCAACCCTGACACTGTCACGTTTCTGGAATTCTGCTAGTGCCTTCTACAGTGAAGACTGACACAAAATACTTATTCCTCTTCCATTTCTTCATCAGAATCAGGTTTATTATCACCAGCATGAGATGTGAAATTTAACTTAGCAGCAGCGGTTCAATGCAATACATAACATAGAAGTAAAAAAAAATAAATAAAATAATAACTATATCAATTACAGTATACATATATCGAATAATTTAAAAATCATGCAAAAAAACAGAAATACAGGTCAACATTCACTAATCCAACTACCTGTAATCCGGTTCCTTCAATATTTTGCACTGATTTCAAATTTTCCAAGCCACCATACCAAACTGCTGCGTATTGCTTTGGTTTTGCTAGATCTGTTCACGTGTTGGCTCGCTCTTGTAAGCACAGACAGGTGATTCCTGCTTGTTTTCCTGCATATATTAATATCATTTGCGTGAGGCGCGGCCACCCAGCACCCACTCGTCTCACCCGCCAGTGGCAGGGGAGCTGGCACGCGCTGGGTCAGTCCGCCTTCTCGCCTGCCTGCCAGCAGTCGCGCACTACCCCCCAGTGTCACCCAGCCAGCGCTCCGTTCTCTTCTGCCAACGACCTTAGATCAGACGTGGTGACCCACTGAATTTAAGCATATTACTAAGCAGAGGAAAAGAAATGAGCAAGGATTCCCTCAGTAACTGCAAGTGCAATGTAGCCTTTGGGGTAACTGCAAGTCTGTGTCTTTGCTATCACTTAGCTCACGCATGAGTGCTGGTAGTGGGTGTGCTTTATTTTTTTCTGCCAGTTGCAAGGGGGTTTGTTGCTCGCTGCCACTTACGTGCAGGAGGGAGGGGAGCGGAGGGGTTAACTTAGGGGTTCTAACATTTAACTGTCATTCATTCTTTGGGGCACTCCTCTGTTTTCATAGATGGTTGCGAAGAAAAAGCATTTCAGGATGTATATCATATACATTTCTCTGACATTAAATGAACCTTTGAAATTTTAAAGGTATGATGAGGTGGTTAGCTATTGCTTAATGTGATCCTTCTGTAATTCGGCATTTTCACTAATCCGGCACTTCTCAGGTCCCAGTGGTGCTGTATTATAGGTCGACCTGTACTATACCGGTATATTAAGAAAAGTGAGGTAGTGCCCACGGCTTCAATGTCAATTTAGAAATAGGATGGTAGAGGGGACAAAGCTGTTCCTGAATTGCTGAATGTGTGCCTTCAGGCTCTATACCCTCTACCTGATGGTAACAGTGAGAAAAAGGCATGCCCTAGGTGCTGGGATCCTTAATAATGGACGCTGCCTTTCTGAGACACCACTCCTCGAAGATGTCCTGAGTAATTTGTAGGCTAGTACCCAAGATGGAGCCACTAAATTTACAACCCTCTGCAGCTTCTTTCAGTCCTGTGCAGTTGCCCCCCACCATACCAGACAGTGATGCAGCCTGTCAGAATGCTCTCCACAGCACAGCTACAGAAGGTTTTGAGTGTATTTGCTGACATACCAAATCTCTTCAAACTCCCCCATTACTACCTCTCCCATGACATTTTCCAGCAGTCCAATTTCCATTCTCATCTTTTTTTTTTAAAACTGTTCACATATCTTTAAAAAAAAAGTAATCTCTTTTTTTTCCTCCAGTCCTGCCACAGGATTTCTGCCCAAGATATTGACTGTACTTTTTTTCCCCCCCATAGATGCTGCCTGGCCTGCAGAGTTCCTACAGCATTGTGCTTGTTGCTTAGTATCCTCTTTGATACTTTTCTTCGTTGCCTTCTGCTAGTTTTTAAAAAGCTTCCCAATCCTCTCACTTCTTACTAATCTTTGCAATATTATCTGCCTTCTTTGTTTTATGAAGCCGTTGACTTCCCTTGTTGTCCAGGGTTGGTTGTCTCATCCTCCCTTTAAAATATTTCATCTTTGGGATGCATCTTTTCTTCTAGCACCTTCCAAGCAGTTCACAGAAACACTAGCCATTGCTGTTCTGACATAATCCCTTCTACTGATCCCTTCCAATCAACTTTAGCTAGCTCCTCTCTCATGCCTCTGTCATTCCCTTTACTCCACTTTAATACTGATACATCTGACTATCTTTTCCCTCTCAAACAGCAGGGTGAATTCTATCATATTATAATCTTTGCCTCACAAGTGTTTCTTTACCCTTGAGGACTCAATCCCAAGCTGCTCTAAAAAGCCATCTTGCAGGCATTCCACAAATTACCTCTCTTGGGATCTAGCACTAATCTGATTTCCCCAATCTACCTGCATATTGAAATGACTATTGTGACATTGCCCTTGTTACATGGCTTTTCTATTTCCTATTGAAATTTAAAACCACATCTTGCCCATGTTACCAAGATTGAAAGAATGCAGGAAAAAATTTACAAGGATGAGGCTAGGACTTGAGGAGCTGAGTTATAGAGAAAGGGTGAACAGGTGAGGAACTTATTCCCTAGAGCATAGAATTAAGGGAGATTTGGTAGTGGTATAAACAATTACATGGGATATAGATAGGGTAAATGCAAGCATGCTTTTTCTACTGGGGTTAGGTGAGACTGGGAAGTCATAGATTAAGAGTGAAGGTGAAATTTTAAGGGAAGCATAAGGTATGCTCTACTCAGAGGTTGGTGAGAGTGTGGAACAAGCTGCCAGAAGTGTCAAGTACAGATTCAATTTCAACATTCAAGAGAAATTTGGAGAGGTACATGGATGGGAGGAGCATGGAGGGCTATGGTCCAGATGCAGGTCGATGGAACTAGGCAAAATAATAGTTAGGCATGGAATAAATGGACTGAATAAATGACTCCACAACTATTAGCTTCTGAATTTTAATTTTTAAGTTCTTTAATGTACAGAACTTCTCCTGTGAATAAACTCCTTTAATAACAACCTTCTGTAATTATCCAAGGATTGGACCTGTTCATAAAATAACAACCCGTAACTTAGGAAGGCTATTTACCTGACTAATGTAGACCCTTTATTTTATTCTGGATCATTACGTTTTGGTGCAACTATTAAGCAATTTGGAACAAGCAGAAATTATTGAAAATAATTACTCAAGTGCTATTAAACAGGCAAATTCTTTTGCCTGTAAACCAACACTGCAATCTCAGTGTTGAGCACCGATGGAAACTTCATTCCTCAAGTTCTGACATCCGTCCATCTGCTAATATTCATCCCTTGATTCAAGATCAGAACTTGCAGAATTTAGAGTAAGTAGTGTAAATAAATCTGTTACAAAAATTTTTAATGTAATTATAACGAGCACAAGTACTGCACAGTACAACCATTTGAAATACCAAGGTATGCAATGTGGTTTCTTACAGCTAACACACTAAGCTAAACTTAAAAGCATTGTGATGGTTAAAGAATATTATACTTTATTAAGGAATTCCAATAAAGAAGAGAACTATTTAAATGTTTAGACAATTTCCTGCTGGGTGTTATCACAGAATTATGATACAGGTGGCTCCTGCCCACAGTGCGTTTTTCTGTCATGCTAATTATCTGTGCATGCATTAAGAAATACAGTGGCATGCAAAAGTTTGGGCTCCCCGGTCAAAATTTCTGTCACTGTGAATAGATAGCGAGTAAAAGATGAACTGATTTCCAAAAGGCATAAAGTTAAAGATGACACATTTCTTTAATATTTTAAGAAAACTTTTATTTCCATCTTTTACAGTTTCAAAATAAGAAAAAAAGAAAAGGGCCTGAAGCAAAAGTTTGGGCACCCTGCATGACAATAACACCCCCTTTGGCAAGTATCACAGCTTGTAAATGCTTTTTGTAGCCAGCTAAGGGTCTTTCAATTCTTGTTCACCCATTCTTCCTTGCAAAAGGCTTCTCGTTCTCTGAGATTCTTGGGCCGTCTTGCATGCACTGCTCTTTGGAGATCCAGCCCCAAATTCTCGATGATGTTTAGGTCGGGGGACTGTGAGGGCCATGGTAAAACCTTCAGCTTGCACCTCTTGAGGTAGTCCATTGTGGATTTTGAGGTGTGTTTACGTTCATTATCCTGTTGTAAAAGCCATCCTCTTTTCATCTTCGGCTTTTGTTTTTACAGATGGTGTGATATTTGCTTCCAGAATTTGCTGGTATTTAATTGAATTCATTCTTCTCTCTACCAGTAAATGTTCCCCATGCCACTGGCTGCAACACAAGCCCAAAGTATGATCAATCCAGCCCCCCAGCTTAACAGTTGGAGAGGGGTTCTTTTCATGAAAGTTTGCACCCTTTTTTCTCCAAACATACCTTTGTTCATTGCAGCCAAAAAGTTCTATTTTAACTTCATCAGTCCACAGGACTTGTTTCCAAAATGCATCAGGCTTGTTTAGATGTTCCTTTGAACCTTTTGAATAGAACTTGTCAGTTAAATAAAGGTTCACGTGAATTAACATATCACAGATTTTTGTTTTTATTGCATTTTAGAAAATATCCCAACTTTTCTGGAAATGGGGTTTGTACATAAAAAAATTAAAATGTAAATGCAGCTATACTAATAACAAAGTCCATTTTTAAAAGAAAGAATTTGTGCCAGCAGTAATTTACACAGCCAGAAATATGAGTATTGCATGTGTCAGAATGTTAAATGTACACAAAATAATTAAATTGTGTTCCAACACATCAAATCTTCACTGCTGAGGACTGCACTGATGGTCCATGTGCTAAAAAGTGAAAGTGACCAGGAGTTCTAACTTTAAAAATCATCTTTTCACCTGATGTATCACAACCAACACAAAACTACAGCAATATGTAACACAACTTAGCAAGCCCATATCCAATCCAACCATAACATATCTGTTGGGGTGGAAGGCACAACTCTGAATTTTCTTTAAAAAAAATGTAACAAATTAAAACAAATAGCTGAACTCATAGATCATTGCAGAGCTACTTAAATGCAAAGAATACGAACCTGCAGTCAAGGTCAGTGTTGAAATTAAATGCCTTAATAGGAGAGTCAAATCTTTTCATGAAAATTGTAATTGACAATTCCAGGCCACCTCTGGATTAGATGCATTTTGGATGGGCCTTTAAACAAACACCTACACCAAAAATAAGCGGTTGCACTTTAAATTTTACAGTACATTTCAGATTTGAATAAAGCCAACACACTATTCATTAACTAGCTTTATCAGAATCTAAAATGTGGTTAAAAATTCAAAGTAAACATACTATTCATTAGTTTACAGATTGTAGATCTAGCCATCAGGTAAAAATGGAGCAAGTGACAACATAAAGAAAGCAGTATTGCCTTCTGCCTGCTCACAAATAAATGAACTTTTTTTTAAATCATCTCTCTGTTACTATTCCACCCTTGGCTACAAAGAAAAAGATTTGAGACAGACCAACAATGTTACATCTGCCACTGTATCTTTTTTAAATAAAAAAGCTGTTGTGAAACAAAGTAAAACAGCTGAAGGTAACTATTTAGTGGAGGTAGTTGAGTGGAAATTGAGACAAAAAAAAGGGGGAAACACGAGAAAACCTGCAGATGCTGGAAATTCGAAGCAACACACACAAATAAAGCTGGTGAACACAGCAGGTCAGGCAGCATCTATAGGAAGAGCTACAGCCGGAAAAAAGGGGAGGTTTTTTTTGGCATAATACAAGTTTGAATGAGAGAAGGTATACAAGATAATTGAGCCGAGAGTTAACATTTCAGAATGGCGCAGATTTTTCAAGAGAAAGAGTTTAGATGACAATGCCAAATCGCCCTGACAACAGTGGAGAAGACCAAGACAGCAGGCAAAGACATGTTAGGCAGATAGTGTAATCGTTACTAAATAGATTTCACTGGTGCACTTTTCCAAAAACCATATAAAAACGTTCACATATCCTGTACATAATCTGATCTATGACAGTAAACTAAATAATGAATGCAGTTCCAGAAGAAAAACACATGCAAACAGCAAGGTACGGCTCAGAGATCTGAATGCATTTTAACTATTTTAATATGTAGCTGCCTCCTCAGTATCGATGAAAATATACTAAAGTACCCGCTTTCTCCTTTAATCCGCAATGCAGTTTATTTTGACACCGCTCCAACTGCAGTTTGGAAATTCAGGAGAATTGCCCGGTGACCTTCCAGCTCATCCGATCCACAATGAAAGCGGGTAAGATAATTTTTTCGACGTTCATTTCATTGCTCGCAATAACGGGAATGAAGGAGTTTAATGCACGCCTGGAGATTATGCACCTGACCCCACCTCCGCCGATAATGTGCTTTTACAGCTACCAACAGATTGGATACTGTGCTGATTCCTTGGCACGCGTTACCCAAAGCGGGCTCTCAGGATGGGAGAGGGCCGACACTGATCCGGACCATGGATGCAAGGAGCCCCTCCACCTGCAAATTCATCCGTTTGCGTAGAGGCCCCTTCGGGAACACGACACACCATCTCCCCACAGCGACCGGCGAAGAACAGACTGAGAACGCGGGGAGCCGCCGCAGCCCGAGATCAGATGGCAAAATTGAACACACACCCGGCTCAAGGCCGTCGGTATAATTTTTACCTGAGCGTGAAGCCGCAGCGCTGCCGACAGCCCAGTCGCCAACCGCTCACGTCCAGTTTGAACTGACTTACGTCCCGCCTAGGAAGCCAATCACGGCGTTACTCTGCCCAACGGCCACACCCCCAAACACTGGTCTCGCGAGATCGAGCGGCTGGACCAAGCTTAGGGTGATCGAAGCGGGCTTTAGTTTGAGTTCAACAGCAGAAGAGAATCAGAATCAGGTTTATTATCACCGGTATGTGTCGTGCAAGTTGTTAACTTAGCAGCAGCAGTTTAATGCAATACACAATATAGAAGAAAAACATAAAATAATACTAAGTAAATCAATTCCAGTACGTATACGTTTCTTGAATAGATTAAAAGTCATGCAAAGAACATAAATAATATATTTAAAAAAGTGAGGTAGTGTTCACGGGTTCGATATCTACTTAGGATTCGGATGGTAGAGGGGAAGAAGCTGTTCCTGAATCGCTGAGTGTGTGCCTTCAGGCTTCTGTACCTCCTACCTGATGGTAACAGTGAGAAAAGGCCATGCCCTGAGTGCTGGAAGTCCCTAATAATGGACGCTGCCTTTCTGAGATACACAAACATAAAATGCTGGAGAAATTCAGCATCTTTGGAAAGCAATGAAAAGTCGAAATTGAGCTGAGAGCCTTCATTGGATAAGTTGAATGTTTCCTGTACAGGAGCTGAAAATATTTCATGTTTTGCCCAATATCTTTCCTAAATCATTGTAATTTCCTCACAGTTGCACAGGGGCATTACAATGGTTTGTCTGAAAGGCAGTACAGGTCAAGCTGTGTGCCAGACCCGTTCCATATTTGGGAATTCAAATAAGATTTTATTTCTGCAGAATCTCTTGTATTTATTTCATTGTTACACTTGGCTTTGATATTTGACTTCCTAAAGTCTGAACAGGATCCAACTCTGGCATAATTGCTCAGGCTTTGCTCCTGTCATGATGAGGTCAGGACCCATTTCTCAACAAAAAGTGAAATTTGCTATCCTATTGGACAGCCCAGATACAAAGATCTTAGCACTGAATTCTTTCTTTTCCTTTTTTCTTCTAGTTTTGAAGTTCATGCTGCAGACTGAGTTCCACATCATCTATAGTTAGAAAACAGACATTTCACAGCACTCTAGCAATCCAACTGAATTACAATGTGACCATACAAGCTGAAGCATAATATTTGCATAAGAAAAAAAATCACACAGTAACTCCAAGGAAAATGCAGGTACATTTTCAACTTATTTTCATAGAGTCACAATCTTGATCTTACAAAATTTTCAACTGGAAAAAGAGGAGACACTGTGGAAAACTCCTTCTCAAATTTTGCTGCCTTTGTATTTAGATAGGAAAGGTTTAGAGCTATCTGGGCCAAACATGGGCAAATGGGAATTATTGAGATAAGCCCCTTGGTTGGCATAGATAAGTTGGGACAAAGAGCCTGCTTCCTTGCTGTATTACTCTATGATTCCACCATATGGTGCGTTGCAAATTCTGATTTGAAGTAATAGATCAACTTTAGACACAACTCCAGTTCAGATTTGTTACTTAGACTATTATTGCACCCATTCCTTATTCTTTTTTGCTGCAATATTGCACATATCCTTCAAAGCACAGATTGTTGTTTATCTTAATATCTACGTTAAGAAATTGCTGATGAAATTCAGTTATGTCTCATTCAAGGGGTGTTTGAAGATACCTTTTATACTTTCAGCAGTGTTGTAAGAATGACTAAATAACAAATTTATTCATAATTTTCTTTCTGTTGTAACAGCAGCTCCTTCTATGATATTACCTTTTCTTAGTTCCTTTGTCTCCACTGTATCTGTTGCTAGGATGCTGCTTTCTTTTCCAGCTCATCAGAGAAGTCCTCCTTTTTCAAAAAACAGGGTTTCCCGTCCTCCACCATAGATGATGCCGTCAGTCTTTCCTCCATTTGCCGAACACCTGTGCTCACCTCATCTTCCCACCACCTTAATACTGATAGTGTTCCTCTTGTCCTTATCTACCACCCTATGAGCCTCCACGTCCAATATATCTTTCTCTACAACTTCCACCATCTCCAAAGGGATCCTACCACCAAACACACATTTACTCCCTCCCCTGCTTTCCACAGGGATCACTCCCTCCATGATTCCATTGTCCATTCATCCCTCCCCACTAATCTCACTCCCGGCAGTTATCCCTGCAAGCGGTCAAAGTGCTACATCTACCCTTTCACCTCCATTTAGGGCCCCAAACAGTCCTTCCAGGCGAGACTATTTGTATCTGCTGGATTTATTGTGCCTGGTGCTTCCGAGGCCCGTTGTAAATTGCAGAACACCTCCACCCATACACCAAAAGCCGAACTTCCTGGTGGCCAAGCATTTTAATTCCCATTCTAACATGTTTTATCCATGGCCTCCTCTTGTGCCATGATGAGGCCACCCTCAGACTGGTGGAGCAACACCTTATATTCCATCTGGATAGTCTCCAACCTGATGGCATGAATACCGATTTCTCCTTCTGGTAAAAAGAAAATTCTCTCCCACTCCCTCCTTCTTCATTTCCTCACTCTGGCTTTTTAACCTCTCCTCACCTGCCTATCACCTCCCCCTACTTTCCTAGCTCCTTCCTTTTCTTCTATGGTCCACTCTACTCTCCTATCAGATTCCTTAATCTCTAGCCCTATTCCTTTCCCACCCACCTGGCTTCACCTGTCATATTCTAGCTATCTTCCCCTCACCCCACCTTTTTATTCTGGCTTCTTCCCCCTTTCTTTCCAGTCCTGAAGAAACATCTCAGCCCAGTATGTCGACTGTTTGTTCATTTCCATGGATGCTGCCTGACCTGCTGACGTCCTCCAGCATTTTGTGTGAGCTACGTATCTAGTTTGGTCACTAGTTCTTAGGAGTTTCCCAATCTCTTTACAGGTTGGAGTCATTTTTTAGATTGATTGGTTTGGGAATTCAAAAAAGATTTTGTTTCTTTGTCACACCTGGCTTTGATACTTGACTTCCAAAAGTCTGAATAGTACCCAACTCTGATACAACTGTTAGTCTTATTTTGCTCTCAAGATGAGGTCAGTAACAACTTCTCAACAGAGAAAGACACAATTCATTATTACATCTCACATTGTGATCCTATTGTACATGCCAGAGAGAGATCTTAAAACTTGATTTTTCTCTTTCTCTGTTCCAGCAAAGGATCTTTGACCAAAAATGATGATAGTCATGGGATCCTACAGCACTGAAACAGGCCTTTGAGATCACCAGTCCACCTGTCCATACCCCATCCAACCCCTCCCATTGTACTTATCAACACAAGTGCCATTTGTCCACACTAGAACCATAGCCTTCTATACCTTGGTGATTCAAATATTTGTCCAGATACTTCTCGATTCTTGTGAGAGTATGTACTTCTACCACCTCTTAAAACAGCACATTCCAGATTCTAGTCACACTGTGTGAAAGAATTCCCCTTTGGATCCCCTCCAAATCTCTTGACTCACACCGCAATCCTATGACTTTTTCTTTAGGACACCCCCACCATTTAGAAAAGGATTTTTGGTATCTGTCACCCTCAATTTTATAAACCTCTGTTAAGTTACCAATTCAACCTCCTCTGTTCCAGAGAAAACAAACCCAATACATTCCATTCTCAACTGATAAATGTTTTGCACCAATTTTGGCATCCATCTTGAAAACATAAAAGACTACAAATCATGGAATTTGCGCCAAAAATTTCCCACTGTAGGAACTCAGCCGGTTTTACCCCCCAACAGAGGAAAATGAACATTGACATTTCCAGTTGAGACCATTCCTCTGGACTGAAGTAGGGGACATAACCAGTATAATGGGAAAGGGGTTGGGCAAGAGCTAACAAGTGATAAGTGGAACCAGGTGAGGAGAAGTTGATTGGCAGATGGAGTCAAATGGGAAAGGGAAGAGTGGAGGTAGCAATACAAACTGGGAGGTGATAAATTAAGGCAATTAGAGGGTGCAGATTATGGAATCTGATAACAAAGGAAGATGAAGAGGATTCACGTAAGTGATGTGTGTTGGTTGAAGTTTTTGAGAACAAGAGTGGAATACGGGTGGCTGTTCAGCACTGTCTGCCTGCATTTGACCGGTCTCCTTCTTGCTGGCTGCGCTGGAGGAAAATGCGGGAGTCTTAGGATCTATGTTGCCAGGATTGATCAGGGGAGGGGGGATGTTTTGTTGTTCATGTTACATGTGTCCCTGGATTCCGGGCTACTTTTTTTTTGCTGGTTTTGAAGGGTTTCATCAGGGCAATCGATGTGGACTGGACAGCTTTAACAAAGAATGACCCTGGCTAGCATTGGCTAACAGCACAGCGCTGAAGTGAACTAAATTGAATACTACTGGTTAAATGTTTGATAGTCTGTGTGTTGTTCGCTTGCTTTTTGCCTTTTGCGCAATCTGATCTTTTATTTTTGCATGTTGGGTGTTTGATATTTTCTTGAACCAGTGTTCCTTTGTTTCGTGGCTGACTGCAGAAGGATGAATCTCAGAGTAAACATACTCCAATAATAAATGTACTTTCAATCTTTCTTTTCCAATATCTTTATTAATTTACATATAAGAATACAGAGCACAGGTTAAAAAATATATCAATATATTATACTAAATCGCATATAAAGACTCCTTACCCTATATTCATACTGGTTAATTAATTCATAGCATTGAAATATAGTAATTTTATTATATTAAAAAATTCTAACCCACTACCAAGACCGAAGCTGATTAGTAAAGAAAAAAAGGAAATAAAAAAATATTAGTCATCATCTGTGCTTTAACAACAAATCAAAGGTTTTGAAAATAATTCAGAAAGGTCCCCACAATGTTTGGACGTCTTGATTAGATTCAGAGATTGATCATCGAATCTTCTCTAAATTTAAACATCACATCACATCACGTAACCATTGGACGTGAATCGGAGGGGCCGATCTTTCCACTTAAGCAAGAACATCCTTCTGGCCATAAGAGACATAAAAGCCAAAATGTGCAAGTCAGATGACTCCAAAATAGTATCCTTTCCTCCAACAATACCAAATAAAGAGGTCAAAGGATTAGGCTTAAAGTTTACTTTAAAAAGTATCGAGAAAGTTTGAAACACTTCTTTACAATATTTTCCAGGACTCGGGCATGTCCAAAACATAGGAATGAGTAAAGCTTCTCCATTATTACATTTATCACAATACGGAGATATATCTAAATAAAAACGAGACAACTTATCCTTGGTCATATTAACCCTACGGACCACTTTAATTTGTAGGAGGGAGTGGCGGGCACATAACGATGAAGTGTTAACCAATTTAAAAATTTGATTCCAAGTTTCCTCGGAAATTGAAGTCTGTAAATCTTGTTCCCAAAGATTTTTAATTTTATCTAAAGGAACACTTCTCATTCCTAGCAACATATTATAAAAATTAGATACAGATTCATTATAAAAAGGTTTTAAATTAAAAATTACATCTAGCAGATTCTTATCAAGACTTTTAGGAAATGTACTTATTTGAGACTGTAAAAAATCTCTAATTTGTAGGTATTTAAAAATGAGTTTTGAGTAAACTATATTTAGTTGACAGTTGTTCAAACGAAAAAAGACTTCCCTCTACAAACAAGTCCTGAAAGCATTTAATACCCAATCTATCCCATTCTCTAAAAGCCACATCAATCATAGAAGGTTGAAAAAATAATTAGAAAAAATGGGACTTGAAAGAGAAAATCTCAATAAGCCAAAGTATTTTCGGAATTGTATCCAAATTCTCATAGTGTGTTTAACTGCCAGATTATCCGTTAACTTACTCAGAGACAAAGTGGGTGAGGATCCAAGAAGAGAAATAATAGAAAATTTATTAACAGAGATAGCTTCTAAAGAAACTCATATTGGGCAATCCTCATGATTTATGGAATAAAACCAGAATGTAAGATTTCTTATATTAACTGCCCAATAATAAAATCTAAAGTTTGGTAAGGCTAATTCTACATTCTTTTTATCTTTCTGAAGATGAATTTTATTTAATTTTGAGTGCTTATTCTTCCATATATAAGAAGATATAATAGAGTCAAGAGAATCAAAAAAAGATTTAGAAATAAAAACCTGCAATGCCTGAAAAAGATATATATAAATTTAGGTAATATATTCATTTTGATAGAGTTAATTCAACCAATCAGCGACAACGAAAGAGGCGACTAATTTAATAGTATCCTTTTTACGTGATTCAACAGGGTAAGAAAATTTTCTTTAAATAGACATTTATAGCTTTTAGTGCTTGTTACACCTAAGTAGGTAAATTGGTTTCTTACAATTTTTAAAGGAAGGTTAGTATTTGTTGGTATTAAATTGTTCAAAGGGAAAAGTTCACTTTTATGTAGGTTTAATTTATAACCTGAGAACTGGCTAAAAGAGGAGAGTAAAGAAAGCACATGGGGTAGGTAATGAAGTCTCAACATTAGAAATAAATATCAGCAGATCATGAGCGTACAGTGAGACTTTGTGAATAGTGTCTCTCCTTAAAATACCGGTGATATTATTAGATTCTCGAAAGGCAATGGCTAAAGGTTCTAAGGCCAGATCAAAAAGCAAAGGGCTCAACAGCCAGTCTTGTCTAGTGCCACGTTGAAGCTCAAATGGTTTGGAATTATGAGAATTAGTGATAACCCTAGCAGAAGGAGCTAAATAAAGTAATTTAATCCATTAAATGAAAACGAGTCCAAAATTGAATTTTCCTAAAGTTTTAAATAAATAATTCCATTCAATTCTGTCGAAAGCTTTCTCAGCATCTAGGGATACCACACATTCCGATGATCATGTTAGAAGGAGAATAAATAACGTTTAGTAACCAACGAATATAAAGTGAGAATATCAATTTTTAATAAATCCGGTTTGGTTATCAGAAATGACAGATGGTAAAATATTTTCAATCCTATGAGCCAAAACTTTAGATAGGATCTTAGTATCAACGTTAAGTAAAGAAATTGCTCTCTGAGAAGTTGGATCCTTATTCTTTTTAGGAATAAGTGAAATGGAAGCCTCATAAAAAGATTGAGGGAGTCTGCCCGACTTAAATGAATCTGAAAAAACTAAATATAAATGAGGGATAAGCAGTGAGGAAAAGGTCTTGAAAAATTCTCCAGAAAATCCATCTGGACCCGGAGCTTTCCTCAAACGTAATAAGCGCACAGCCTCAACAATTTCCTCAAAAGAAATAGGTTGTTCCAATAACTTGCTGTTGTCGGCAGAAATTGTAGGAATGATTAGTTGATCTAAAAAGTTGTTTATTACAGTGGTATCCTTAGAAGATTCAGAACTATAAAGTTTAGAGTAAAATTCTCTAAAAATATCATTTATTTCTAAATAATCAGTTGTCCTATCACCATTAGCTTTGCATCTTTCTTTAATCTGCTGTTTAGCTATAAAGGTTTTAATTTGATCAGCCAATAATTTACCTGTTTTATCTCCATGAATATAAAATTGACTTATCTTTTAGGAGTTGGGTTTCAATTGGATAAGTTAAAAGGAGATCATATTTAGTTTTAGTTTCAACACGTCTTTTATATAAGGCAGGTTTTAGAGCCAAGGCATACTCTTGGTCTAACTGTTTCAGCTGATTAGCTAAATCACTTCACTCTTTATTAGCTTTTTTCTTAATATTTGCAGTATAAGAAATAATTTGTCCTCTAATATATTTGTCCTGTAATAGACTAGAAGTCTCCTCTAACATATTCTCTTTAAAAAAAGTAATTTGTCTCTCCATAAACTTAAAATTTCTTTATCAGATAACAAAGTTAGGTTAAATCACCAAAATCTATTTGTTTGAAGAAGACCAGGAAGATTTAAAGATAGAAACACAGGAGCATGATCTGAAACAGCAAACTCTTTATATTCATAGGATCGAACTAATGGAATCATTTGGCTATCAATAAAAAATGTATGGACTATGTATGATAGACTTGAGAGAAAAACAAATATTCCTTGTATACTGGATGAAAAAAAAATGCCAAGCATCAACAATACCATATTTCATTAAAAAGATTTAATAAACACAGCTGATTTATTTGGTATCATTGGTTTAGAAGATGAACGATCTAAAACTGGATCTAAGCAACAATTAAAGTCTCCACCCATCACCAATTAATACAGACTTAGATCTGGCAAAAATGAAAGAAACACTCAAAGAAACCTGGGTCATTTATATTCGGAGCATACACATTGGCAAATACCATTAATTTGTTGTTTAGTTTCCCGATACTATAACAAAATGCCCATTAGTATCAGAAATTACTTTATGTTGAACAAACGGAACTTTATTATCTATAAGGATCGAAACTCCCCTAGCTTTGGCCTGAAACGAGGAATGGAAATGAGATTCTTTCCATCGATTAAAAAGGCGTGAATTGTCACACTTACATACATGAGTTTCTTGAAGAAAAACAATTGATAACTTATGTTGTTTAATATAGGCAAACATGTTATTTCTTTTCACGGGGTGATTTAGCCCTTTCATGTTAAAACTAAGTAAATTAATACTTCGATTCATTTTAAAACTATAAGAAATGTTAAAGTAGCAATCAGAAAAATGTATATAAAACCCAAATAATAAACCTTGAGATATATTAGCTAAGCAACAGAATTGACTAGATTCCCAAATCAGCTTCAAGAAAAAAGAACTCCCCATCCTCCTCCCTCCTCCCAAAGAGAGAAACTCGGTCAAAGAACAACCGCTATCTACCTCCCTTAAACACATTCCCTTAGAAAGCCGGTTGGAACCACTCCAAAGAATTCAAGGTTATTTACTGTTCCAACCAAGACTAAATAATATACAGTGAAGAACAAGCAGACAGGTTTATCAAACAGAAATAGCAATTATTCACATGAAAAATATTAAACAGTCATTTTTTAAAATATGTAGTAAGATTTTTAATGTATTCAATATATACACACAGTCATTTTGTTTTGAGTCTAAAAATTCTTGTGCCTGCTCCTTCGTATAAAACCATTTAAATGATCCACCTTCTATTGTAATTCTCAGTCGAGCCGGAGAACGAAGAGAGGGTTTAAAATTTTGGCTGTAAAGCTTCGCCATAACTTTTTAAACTTGACACGTTCTGCCATAACTTCTGAAGAAAAATCTTCAACAATACGAATCTTTTGATCTTGGTAGTCAATCATACCTTTTCCACGGGTAGCACGAATCAGACGACCCTTTATTTGAAATTCATGGAAACATATAATGACTGATCCTGGTTTTGATTTTGAAGTCGATCTGAAGATAGGCAACCTGTGGGCACTATCAATCAAAGGCAGAAACTTTATAATATCAGGGAATAATTCCATCAAAAGGTTTGCAAAGAATTCTTTAGAATTATCTCCTTCCATTTGTTCTTTTAGTCCCAAGGTTCATAAGTTGTTCCTCGTACTTCTGTTTTCCAAATCAATAATCTTCTGTCTCGTTATTTCGTTGGACTCAGATTGTTTTTCATACAGCTTTTGTAAATCATCCATTCTCTCGTCCAGCAAAGTAATAACATCTTCATGTTCCTTTATCTTCTTATTGTGCTTGGTTAGAATTGCTTGAATATCTTCTAGTTTCGTACCTATTTGTTTAATTTCAACACTGATTTCTTTTCTGAACTGTTGAAACTCCTCAGTAAACTTTTGAATTGAACCTATAATAGCTTCCAAAGCTGCTTTGGTAGTCATAGTAATATAATAACCCATCTAACAGTAGTATTTCAAAAGGTTGGAGAAAAAAGTAAGAAAGTTAGTAGCACCAGCAGAGAGCTGTTACTCCATCAGCGGCCTGCAGGCAAATCCCACTTTGAATCTTTGATGTCATCACAGGTGCCGTGCTAGTGTAGCAGTTAGCACAATACTATTACAGTTCAGGGTGTTGGAGTTCAATTCCAATGTCATCTATAAGGAGTCCATACATCCTCCCTGTGGAATATGTGGGTTTTGTCCGGGTGCTCCTGTTTCCTTCCACAGTCCAAAGCATACCGGTTAGCAAGTTAATTGGTCATTATGAATTATCCCGTGATTAGTCTGGGGTTGCTGGACGGTGTGGCTTGAAAGACCTATTCCACGCTGTGTCTCTGAATCAAACTAAATAAATATATAAATGTCAGCAATTGAAAATAAACAGGTTGCAAGAGGGTAAAAGACCAGAAGAAGGTATCCAAGGGAAAGAGGAGTATTAAGGTCAGGAGAAAGGGTTACCAGTGGAAGGTAAGTACTCTTTATCAAAGAAATAGACATGGAGGCAAAGGAAGGATTTTTCCCAAACAATTAATGTTTCTCTTTCAGCTGACTGAACTGCAGTGCTTCCAACTTTTTCTTGTAACTACTTTTTATTTTCAAGTAGAGAATTTTTGATTGGTGTTAACACTGGATGCTGCCACCAATTTTAACCAAAGTTTCCCTGATTCCTGCCTCCCTCTTCTGTGAGTTTGCAGCTGCATTCATTGTAATTAGATCCATGGTGATGTTTTTGATTAAGTTGCTTCTGCTCATTTCTAAACACCAAATATTCTTGAACAAGGCTTCAAGAGTTCTGCAGGTAGTGGCATGAAGAGTTGATCTATTCTTCATTCAGAAATTGTACGTGTGATGTTTCTTGCAGAATTTTGAACAACTAACATTTGATTTTCAAGAAACACACACAAAATGCTGGAGAAACTCAGCAGGCTAGGCAGCATCCACGGAAAAGAGTATAGTTGACGTTTCAGGCCGAGACCCTTCAGCAGGACAGGAAAAAAACAGATGAGGAGTAGATTTAAAAGGTGGGGGAGGGGAGAGAGAAACACAAGGTGATACTCTCCCCCGGCTTTTAAATCTACTCCTCATCTGTTTTTCTCCAGTCCTGCTGAAGGGTCTCGACCCAACAAACACCGACTGCACTCTTCCAAAGATGCTGTCTGGCCTGCTGAGTTTCTCTAGCACTTTGCGTGTGTTGCTTGGATTTCCAGCATCTGCAGATTTTCTCTTGTTTGTGATTTGATTCTCGAGAGATTCTTAAGACTTAACCTCGTTTGCAATTTGCTGTAAAATTTCATGTAACAAAGTCATAGAATTGTGCAACATAGAAACAGGGACTTTGGTCCTCTGTGTCTGTTTATACTATTCCCACTTGGCTGTATTAATTCCATTTGTCTGTGCCTTGCTCATTCAAATATCGTTCCAGTGCTTCTTCAGTGTTGTTTCTGCTCTTGCCTCTACCACCTACTCATTCCAGGTTACCAACTGCTGTGTGAAATATCTACCCTTCAGATCCCTCTCACCTTAGATCTATGGCCTCTAGTTTTAAAACCACTGTCATGGGAAATAGGCTTTGGTTATCTACCCTGTTTACTGTGTTACAGATGTTAAAATCTGGAGCTAAAAGAAGCTGCTGGGGGAACTCAGTGAAAGAAAATGAACAGCTGACATTGCTGTCCAGATGAAGTCTTAATCTGAAATATTGACTGAACATTTCCTTCCAGTGAATTTCTTCTGCCTCCACCCCACATATTTCACTACAGTTACTGCAGGAATCATAGAGGGTACAGAAGGCAGTCCCTTGGTCTGATGTTCCCATGCCAGCCAATAAGAAAGGTTCTGTGTGGCAAGATTCTGTACCTATTACGCTTTCAAGCTGTAAATTTCCAGACCTTTGCTGCTGAGCGATTTAAAAATTCTACTCAGCTTTCTCCCCTTAACTCTTCCCTCACAACTCCCACATTCCCAGCTCCATTAGAGCATCCTGACAAACTGTTTCACTGCTTGCTATGGAAACTACCCTATGGCAGACAGGAAGGCACTAAAATGCCTAAAGCATCACTGGCACCAGTCTACCCAACTTTAAGTACATACACAAAGTAAGGTGCTAGAAAAGGGGAAGAAACATCATGCGGGATCCCACCCACACTGCTGTTAGACTGTTTGTCCCACTCCCATCAAGGAGAAGGCTGTGTAGCATCGATCCCAGGAACACCAGACTGAAAAACAATTACTTTCCCCAAGCAGTAAGACAGTAAGCAGTAAGATCATCACCTCCATCCACTAACTCCACCACTACTTTATTATTTCCTGTCAGTCACCTTGTGTATAGCCTAGCATCACTTTATGGACATACAATAAATCTATGTATATAGGGTACCGTATGTATTTATATTTATTGTGTATTTTATTATTGTTGTGTTCTTTATCTTTGTGGGGTTTGATCTGATCTGGGGTAACAATTATTTTGTTCTCCTTTATACTTGTGTACTGGAAATGACATTATACATTTTTGAATCTTGGATCTAATCTGTCCTCCTACAACATTCCATCTTTGACCCTTAGTTATTGTCCCTCCCCAGCATCACAATCCTCAACTGTTCACCAGTGAAATAGATCCTTGCAGTCTACACTTACCTCACTACTGACACTCAGCTTTTGAGGGAACTATTCACTGCCATCAGCAGATCTGTATTCCTTTGCGTGATATGTACCCACTAGTATGGTACTTAAATGTTACAATGGAACAGACCAGTCCCCACCAATATGTCAGCTCAGTGCTGTACAGGGACACAGCAGAATGTTTCTTATTGGCAAGCAGAGAACATCAGATGAAGGGACTGCCTTCTATACCTCTGGAGGCTGTCAAAGATACACTGGCTGCTATTTGGAAGAAGAGCGGGGTAGCTCTCCCCAGTATATACTCCTTGCATTTCTGTGCATGAGAAGCTTGTGGTGTGCAAATGACTGCCACATTTTTCTCTGTTGTCCTGGCAATTCTCTGGATTTAATCCCTGGCTCTACTTCAAAAATACATAAAACTTGACAAGGAAGCTATGTCCTAACAAGAATTAACTGTTTTAAAAGAATAGCTTGAGCTGGATTGCAGATAAAACATTTTTAAAGTAGATCCCTGTTCATATCCTCTACATATTCTATTCTTCTACGTACATTTTCTGAAAAGGCCATCAACAGGATTTCAAAGAAAATTTTTCAGACTTGTTATTACAAGATTGGCAAGGACACATTTGCTTACTAATAATTAAGTTAATAAGACATCAGAGCAGAATGAGGCCATTCAGCTCATTGAGTCTGCTCCTCTGTTCCATCATGACTGATTTATTTTCCCCCTCAACTCCATTCTCTGCATAATTTTTGACAACCTTACTAATCAGGACCCTATCAACCTCTGCTTTAAATATGCCCAAGTACTTGGCCTCTACAGCCATCTGTGGCAATGAATTTCACAGATTCACTACCCTCTGGCTTAACAAAATTCCTCCTCATCTCTGTTCTAAAGAGCCTCCTATTTTGAGATTGAAGACCAGAGGACATAGACTCACCCACTATAGGAAACATCCTCTCCATGTCCATTCTATCTTGGCCTTTCAATATTCCATAGGTTTCAGTGAGAGTGCCCCGATTCTTCTTGGGTCAGTAAACAAAGAGTTTTGCATTTGATTTGATTTTATGCCTTCCTGTTGAATATGATTTTCAACCAATTTTTTTTCTTTCCATGTGGCAGTTATTACCATTCTGTGACCCCAATTGATATTTCCACTCGTGTGCCAACTCAATGCAATGAACATGGAATGTCTTCTCTTCTTTGTCTGCGTGCTGGTTGGATTCTGTCCATCTGTTCAATGTTTGCTCAGAGATCCTTTTCAACATTACAGATGTTGTTTGCAGTTACTGGAAGATCCTCATCAACTGCACTTGTTGAGCAAATTTTCAACATTCTCATGTGATAATCGTAACAGAATACAGAGTCTTCTGCTTGGAACTCCTGTTCTTGATTTTATAGTCTTACTGTGATAGAAAGATTGTCAATCTTTGATGATCCTTGATGCTGCCGTTAATAAATATTACTGATTTATGACTTGGTAAAGAATCAAATGAAATTGCTAAATTAAAACTAATGAAATACCTTGATTCCAAACACTGTTCCAAGTTCTTCCTTATTAATTTGTGCGTGATTGCTGTTGTTCCTGTTGAGAGTGAAGTGACAAGTTTCTCTTGTTCATCATCCATCACATGAAGAGTTGCAGGGAAGCTATATAGCACCTTTCACAAGTAACCAGTCTTCAGATATGAACAGACTTGGATAATCTTGGCAAAGTAAATCCTTATAGAGGGCTGTCAATAAAGCCTAACTTTGTCCTTGCTGAACAGACACTACTTCATATTTTCAAGCACATGTCACAAGTAATCAGGAACGAATTTTATTGATCTTATTCACTTTTTTAATATAGTAAGAGTACTGAAAGCAACTCCTTTTGCTGCAACTACTGCTCCAGGATTCCCCAACAGGTATCAAGACCTTGCCTGACTGGTGGTGTGAGAGGCTCTCCCGGTCAGATCCTTCCTGCATGCCTGGAGCATCACTCCCACAACATGCTGCCTGCGCAATGACTGTCACAGGGAAGAGACAGTAGCTCACCTCTTTGTGGACTACGGGTTTGTGAAGAGGGTGTGGAGAAGGATGAAAGGGCCTTTGTCCCTTCACCCCGAGCAGCAGTATAACAAGAGAAATCTCTAATCCACGGCTGTTCCCAGGGATACACATGGAGCCTAGCATCAAGTGTTGCTGGCAGATCATCAACTTGGTGAAAGATGCTCTTTGGTCTGCTAGTACATCGAGATATCTATGGAGGAATGCTGCCGACTGGTGCTTTCCAGACTACAGGAGTATGTTCTGAGGAATGCACTGAAGATTGGTGTAGCCACAGCAAAAGTTCAGTGGGGAAGGACAACAGCATAGGGTTCTTCGCCTTCTGGAAAGGGAAGGGCTGGGTTGAGGGAGGACGCCCCTTAATTGTTGTGGTAGCAGTAAACCATCCCAAAGTACCACCTGAGGTGCAGGCGTGCTGTTGATGTGTATAAATGCAATACAGCAGAAGGGAACATTCCTGTTCATTTTTTAAATAATGAACAAAGTTTATTTTGTTTTTAATAAGAAAATCCATGAGGTAGTGATTCGCTACCCAGCTGACCTTGGATTAGTGCCTGAAATTAAATTGTGAATTAGACCTGGTACGTCTCCTCACAATTCAGTGCTCAGTTTCTTAACAATATGAAATAAATGAAGATGCAACAGACATCAAAGTTGCTGGTGAACGCAGCAGGCCAGGCAGCATCTCTAGGAAGAGGTACAGTCGACGTTTTGGGCCAAGACCCTTCATCAGGACTAACTTGATGACTAAAATGAAGATGCTTCATATACAATGATTACAACAGTACCTCAGTGCCACCTGCTGGCACAAAATTGCCTTGTAGGGGAAAACATTTCTTCAAGTGACTTCGCTTCAACTGCCATCTACTTCCAAAAAAGCTGTAGGAGGCAGAGTTGGTGGGAGTAAGTGAAATATGGATTATCGTACATAAAGAATTCAGGGAAAAATTGAAATGCATGAATACAACACAGAAATACATAGAAACAAATAAGATTTGCGAATCTTTTATTCAATCACAGAACTTGTACCTTTCCCAAGATTAACCAGTACATTACAGACCTCCTTTTAATTCAAATTTGCCCAATCTCAGGTGGTGATGAGAGGGCGTACAGGAGTGAGATATGCCAACCAGTGGAATGGTGCCTCAGCAACAACCTGGCACTCAATGTCAGTAAGATGAAAGAGCTGATTGTGGATTTCAGGAAGGGTAAGACGAAGGAACACATACCAATCCTCATAGAGGAATCAGAAGTGGAGAGAGTGAACAGTTTCAAGTTCCTGCGTGTCAAGATCTCTGAGGATCTAACCTGGTCCCAACATATCAATGTAGTTATAAAGAAGGCAAGACAGCAGCTATACTTTATTAGGAGTTTGAAGAGATTTGGCATGTCAACAAATACACTCAAAAACTTCTATAGTTGTACTGTGGAGAGCATTCTGACAGGCTGCATCACCGTCTGGTATGGGGGGGTTACTGCACAGGGCCGAAAGAAGCTGCAGAAGGTTGGAAATCTAGTCAGTCCCATCTTGAGTACTAGCCTACAAAGTACCCAGGACATCTTTAAGGAGCGGCGTCTCAGAAAGGCAGCGTCCATTATTAAGGACCTCCAGCACCCAGGGCATGCCCTTTTCTTACTGTTACCATCAGGTAGGAGATACAGAAGCCTGAAGGTACACACTCAGCAATTCAGGAACAGCTTCTTCCCCTCTGCCATCCGATTCCTAAATGGACATTGAATCTTTGGACACTACCTCACATTTTTTAATATACAGTATTTCTGTTTTAACACTTTTTAAAATCTATTCAATATATGTATACTGTAACTGATTACTTGTTTATTTATTATCATTATTTTTATTTTATTTATTTTTTCTCTGCTAGATTATATATTGCATTGAACTGCTGCTGCTAAGTTAACAAATTTCACGTCACATACCTGTGATAATAAGTCTAATTCTGATTCTGATTCAAAACCCTGAAACAGTAGTGGCAGAGGGTTATTCTTTACATTGTAGTCCCATGTGTGTTGCAGTGGGTTAGTGCTGGTTCCTTCTTTTGTTTAACATATAAATGATCTGGATGAGAATATTGGTGGCACGGTTAGTAAGTTTGTGGATGACAACAAAACCGATGGCATTGTGGACAGTGAAGAAGGTTGTTACAGGAAAGGATTCAGATGGGAAAAGGGGCAAGGGAATGGCAGATGAAAATTAACTCAGATGAGTATGAAGTAATGCATTCTGTGGTGCCTAAAACTAAAGAGCAAAGGATTGACATGAGAGGGAGGAAGTTTTGAAGGGGTTTTGAGGAGCAAAGCTTTCACACAAGTGAGAACTGAGTGTCCGCAGTGAGCTTGAAAAAAATGAAATATCCTTATTGTCATTGCATAGTACAATTTGTCATGTACCAATACAGCAAAAATGAGTTTGCAACTCTCATACTCAAAGCTATAAAACAACAAATAAAATAAGTAAACAATAAATGAAATCAAGTAACCAGCCAGTACAAGCAATGTCCAGCAGTACAAAAGCGCAACTCAGATGCATGACAGCCATAAAACCAGTATTAAAGTAGCAATATAACAAATTTATGGATGATGCTTGATCGATTGGTTCAGAGCAATTATTGCTCTGGGGAAAAAGCAATTTTTCAGTCTGGAAGTGCGGGCATAGAAAATCTTATAACGTCTGCCAGATGGAATAAGTTCAAACAGATGATTGCTTGGGTGTGTATTGTCCTTACAGATGCTCGTAGCTTTCCTTAGGCAGCAAGAGCTATAGGTGTCCTCCAGGGCTGGGAGCTGTGTCCCGATGATCTTCTGTGTGCTAGAGACGACCCGCTGAAGTGCTTTCCTATCAGCTGCTGTACAACTGAGATACCACACAGAGATGCAGTATGTTAAGATGCTCTCTGTGGTGCAGCTTCCATCAAAGATGGAGGAGGCAGGGACAGTATCAACACTTAGGAGGCATTTGGACAGGTACTTAACTGAGCAAGGCACAGAGGGGAATGGAATTAATGCAGGCAAGTCGTATTAGTATGGATAGGCATAGATGGAGAGGGCAGAAGAGACGGTTTGCATGCTGTAAATTCTGTGACTCTTTAACAGTTCATAACTACTTCTGAAATGAAATGAATATCAATGTCTTAAGAAATGAGAAGGAAAAGTCAATGCAAGCATGTTCTGTTATTTCGTAAGATCATGGTTAATTTCTAACTCCAATTTCCTTCCTAATCCATATAGCCCCAGATTCTCCTGCTATCTAAAAATTTATCAATCTTAGTATTAAATATGCCTCTGAGGGAAATTACAAAGACTGAATGACCCCTGAGTGAGGAAACATCAGTGCTTTTTAATATAAATGTCTGTGTAATCCCAAAACTGTGAACCCATGGTTCTACTTCTCCCCCAAGGGGAAAAGAACTGCTGCCATTCACATACGTGTGACAAATTAAATAAATATTCAGTTAGTATATTCTTATTGATGGTAATGGAAGATTGTCAGCTGGTATGTGAAGAAATTCACACCTTTTCCAACTAACCTTTTAAATTCACTTAACCAGCCATATGAGGCTTTACAAATAATGGAGAAGGAGGACTCTGATAGACTAACATAAACAATGAACCAGAGCTAAAATTCCAGTAAATATGAGAATAACTGATAACAACCTGGCAATTCATGTCATACTGAATTTTACCAGACCTGACATTCTAACAATTAAATATCTAAAAGTTCGCTATATATTGCGGTCTCTGATGAATTACTAGAATTCTACGTATTTTGAATATACATTTAAAGCAAGTTATAACAAGACAGTGCTTTTATAATATTTATCATGACACTACAAAGCCCATCACCACATCACAATAATATGTAAAATAATTGAAAGACACGGGATATAATGAATTATGTCAATTTCAGGGTTGTCTCATAACTTAGAATAGAAAGAGAATCTTGTAATATAAAAGGAAACTTGCCATACAGATGGTTTGAAATAATGGGGCTATTCAATTGACCCTGTCCTCTTGCTCTTTCATTGCAGCTCTCTTTTCACTTAAAAGATTTATCAAATTCCATTTTGAAAACAAGTACTGAATCTTCTTCCATAGTCTGGTATTTTAATGTGTGTTTCCTAGTTATAATCTTGTCAGTGGAAATATACCACCAAAGCTCTTCATGATTGTGAATGGCACCATTAGGACTAAAAAATATTCAGTCAGCTGAACAGTTTGTTATTTAATACTCTTGAACCGTATATGTATGCATCATTGCTGCACTTAATACTATTTACAAATGCACCACATCAACTTGTCAGTTTTTCTGACCATACCTCTAAAATCTGTGACCTATACCTCCCTCTGCAACTGGATCCTCAACTTCATAACCAGAAGACCACACTCTGTGCGGATTGGAAATAACATCTCCACCTCACTGACAATCAACACTGGCACACCTCTGGGATGTGTGCTTAGCCCACTGCTCTGTTCTCTCTCTGTACCCATGACTGTGTGGCTAGGTATAGCTCAGATGCCATCTATAAATTTGCTGATGATATAACCATTGTTGAGAGAATCTTAGATGGTGACAAGAGGGCGCACAGGAGAGCGATATACCAGCTAGAGGAGTGGTGTCGCAGCAACACCTTGCACTCAACATCAGTAAGACTAAAGGACTGATCAAGGGTAAGATAGAGGGATCAGAAGTGGAAAGAGTGAGCAATTTCATGTTCCTGGGTGTCAAGACCTCTGAGGATCTCACCTCTTCCCAACATATCAATGCAGTTATAAAGAAGGCAAGACAACGACTATACTTCATTAGGAGTTTGACGAGATTTGGTATGTCAACATATACACTCAAAAACTTCTGTAGATGTACCGTGGAGAGCATTCTGACAGCTGCAGAGAGTTGTAAACTTAGTTAGCTCTGTCATGGGCACTAGCCTCCATAGTGACCAGGGCATCTTCAAGGAGCAGTGCCTCAAAAAGGCAGCTTCCATCATTAAGTGTCCCTGGTTTGGAGGCTTGCGTGCCTCAATGACCTGGAGAGCTTTGTCGGCTGGAGTCAGGACTTTATCCTTTGGCTCTTGGTAGGGTCACCCATGCCAAACAGGTCGAAGGGTAGAGGCCAGATGAAGAGTGGTCCACTGGTCCTCCAGGTTTGGGGGTTCAGCTCAAGGCTAACAACCCTGATGGGTAAAACAGTGCTGTTTCTGTAACAATTTTGAAAAATTCTTCTACATCTGAGTGTGATGGTATTCCTGAGTCTCCACCCGGAACTTGCATGACTGAAAGAGGTGAAACCCAAGCTACTGGCACAATGAAGGAAGTCCCAAGCACCACCAGAGATGGAGAACCTTCATTGCTGCCTTAAACACTAATGGTATAACAGGCAGTAGAGATCACCCAGGCCCTGCCCTCTTCTATTGCTACCATCAGGAAGGAGGTACAGAAGCCTGAAGGCACACACTTAATGATTCAGGAACATCTTCTTTCCATCTGTCATCAGATTTCTGAATGGACATTGAACCCATGAACACTACCTCACTATTTCTTTTACTTCTATTTTTGCATTACTTATTTAACTATTTAATATATATACTTAATGTAATTCACATTATTTTTCTATTATGTATTGTATTGCAATGCTGCTACAAAGTTAACAAATTTCATGACATATGTCAGTGATTTTAAATCTGATTCTTTATCATTCAGATAGACAAGTGAGAAGATCTGCAAACTCTCCTCCATGTCATACTCCATTCTGAATTGAAAATGTATCACCATTTCTTCACTGTCACTTAGCCATATCCCGGAACTCTCAATTTAACAACTCTGTGTACAGACGGCTATAGTTCAAGATGGCAGGTTGCTGACATCTTTTTAGATAATTACAGTTGGCCAATAAATTCTGGACTTGCCAGAAGTATACACATCCTATCAGACAATCCAGTAAGTCAGATTTTTTTCCTGTAAGATTTTTTAAGTGATTCTTTCTTATAATGAATGTTCAGTGTCAAGCCACGACTAAATAAATAGCAGCAATATGTACAAATCTTCATTTCAAAAAAAAATTTGTGATACACTGTGACTGCTTCAAATTGAAAGTGACAATGTGCCCAGAATTGCAGAAAATTTTACATCATGGACATGTTTCCATTAGATTTTCTTACAAAGTTAGCCTGGGCTGCATCAGAAACCTTACCTGGAAGTAAAGGGACATTGTGAGATACACAGTCCTGTATGTTTGTAGAAAGCAATCTCCTCCTTTATTTAAAATTGATTAATTCAACTTATTTGATGATTCAATATTGTAAGAAATAAATTCCCAATTGTTATGTTGGTTGCACCATGTAATTCAAACTTGATAATTTGTTTTTAATGCAAAAAATATATTAGCTTTGAATGGGCTGTACATGATTGTCCAAGAATCTACAGAAAATAATTGAGCAACTGTAACCTACAGGGGATGTGCACACTGGTGTAAATTTTAACTCTTGATTGTTAAGGCAGAGGACCTAAGCAGCTCTGGCCTTATTTGAGTTTTCCAGGTGAACTATCGAGCACTAAAGGGGCTCACTGGATGGAAGACTGGGCCAGAACTGTCCACGAACATGATAAGTGCAGTGGAAGAGAGCAGGTCCTTTGGTGGCAGAAGCCAAGATTATTTTTGTGACCGAAGAAGTGGATACATCTTGTAATTAATTTACAGCACAAAGGTATCACCAGAAAGACTGCCATTTAATGCCTAACTCTATTTATTTCTCGAACTGAGAGGCTGTTAAAAGCCTACCAAAGTAAGGTTATTGTCATATGCACAAGTACACGTCTGCACAGATGAAATTAAAAAGCCCCTTTCAGCACCATCCTGGACATCAGCATCTCAGATACTAAGCCCAACACATTGATACAATCATGAAGAAGACACACTAGCAACTCCATTAAGAGTGTGAGGAGATTTGGTATGTCACCAAAGACACAAAATACTGTTTATGTTTGATGTCCTGTGAATCCGGAGGGAGGATTTATCTTGGGCCCAACACATTGACACAATCACAAAGAAGGCACTCCAGTGGCTCTACCTCATTCAAAATTTGGAATTTGAAATATCACCAAAGACTCTTGCAAAACCTCTATAAATGTATAGTGGAGAGCAGTCTGAGGGGTTGCATCACCACCAGGTATAGATCTTCCAATGCACAGATCGCAAAAGGTTGTAGAGGATTATAGACTCAGCCGGCTCCATCATGGGCACATTTAGGACGTCTTTAAGAGGCCATGCCTCATGAATCTGCCATCCATCATTAAGCACCCTTGCCATTACTGTCAAGAAGGAGGGAGGAGGTATAGGAACCTGAAACCCACGCTCAATAAGGAACAGCTTCTTCCCCTCTGCCATAAGATTTCTGAATGACCCATAAACCCATCAACACTATCCTGTTACACACATCAAAGTTGCTGGTGAACGCAGCAGGCCAGGCAGCATCTCTAGGAAGAGGTGCAGTCGACGTTTCAGACCAAGACCCTTCGTCAGGACTAACTGAAGGAAGAGTTAGTAAGAGATTTGAAAGTGGGAGGGGGTGGGGGAGATCCAAAATGATAAGAGAAGACAGGAGGGGGAGGGATGGAGCCAAGAGTTGGACAGGTGATTGGCAAAGGCGATATGAGAGGATCATGGGACAGGATAAGTGACAAGAGGGAGATCAGTGGGGACGAATGGACAAGGGAGTCGCGTAGGGAGCGATCCCTGCGGAAAGCAGAGAGACGGGGGGAGGGAAAGATGTGCTTAGTGGTGGGATCCCATTGGAGGTGGCGGAAGTTACGGAGAATAATATGTTGGACCCGAGGACCACCCCACCAGCCTCCGGGTCCAACATATTATTCTCCGTAACTTCCGCCACCTCCAACGGGATCCCACCACTAAGCACATCTTTCCCTCCCCCCCCCCCCCCCGCTTTCCGCAGGGATCGGTCCCTACGCGACTCCCTTGTCCATTCGTCCCCCCCATCCCTCCCCACTGATCTCCCTACTGGCACTTATCCTTGTAAGCGGAACAAGTGCTACACATGCCCTTACACTTCCTCCCTTACCACCATTCAGGGCCCCAGACAGTCCTTCCAGGTGAGGCGACACTTCACCTGCGAGTCGGCTGGGGTGATATACTGCGTCTGGTGCTCCCGATGTGGCCTTCTATATATTGGCGAGACCCGATGCAGACTGGGAGACCGCTTTGCTGAACACCTACGCTCTGTCTGCCAGAGAAAGCAGGATCTCCCAGTGGCCACACATTTTAATTCCACAACCCATTCCCATTCTGACATGTCTATCCACGGCCTCCTCTACTGTAAAGATGAAGCCACACTCAGGTTGGAGGAACAACACCTTACGTTCCGTCTGGGTAGCCTCCAACCTGATGGCATGAACATCGACTTCTCTAACTTCCGCTAATGCCCCACCTCCCCCTCGTACCCCATCCGTTATTTATTTTTATACACACATTCTTTCTCTCACTCTCCTTTTTCTCCCTCTGTCCCTCTGACTATACCCCTTGCCCATCCTCTGGTTTCCCCCCCCCTTGTCTTTCTCCCCGGACCTCCTGTCCCATGATCCTCTCATATCCCCTTTGCCAATCACCTGTCCAGCTCTTGGCTCCATCCCTCCCCCTCCTGTCTTCTCCTATCATTTTGGATCTCCCCCTCCCCCTCCCACTTTCAAATCTCTTACTAACTCTTCCTTCAGTTAGTCCTGACGAAGGGTCTCGGCCTGAAACATTGACTGTACCTCTTCCTAGAGATGCCGCCTGGCCTGCTGCGTTCACCAGCAACTTTGATGTGTGTTGCTTGAATTTCCAGCATCTGCAGAATTCCTGTTGTTAACACTATCCTGTTATTTCTTTTGTTTGCAGTTTATTTATATTTGTAATTTATCAATTTTACTGCCTCAAAACAACAAATTTCTTATTATGTGTCAGTGATATAATTCTGGTTTTGATTACATCCACATAACACAAGATAAGCAGCATTTCACAAGTAAAATATAAATTAGACATGAATTATACACTTATGAGAAAAAAAGTACAATCAGAATTAAAATATCCATTTTAGTGCAAAATGATCAAAGTGTTCATAATGTTGCTATACTGTGCTATACTGTTCTTGAGCTTGGAATATGTTTTGTTCCTGAAGCTATACCCAACCAGGTAATTATAGCAGATCTGAATTGGCATTAAAATGTTAATCTCTACCACGGTTTGAATATGCAAAGGAGGAACTAGTAGGAATGAGTATATACACTGTTTAATTTGTCCTCTTGTACATTGTATTGTCAATGATTTCTTGTTCCCCCACCCTGCACATTCACCACTCACTAAAGTCGGCTACAGAGGATTCATCTTCTGCTTTGCCAAACTAGTTGATATGGATTGAGTCTGTCATTTTGCTTTTGGCCTTTTAGTCCCATGTACTGTACCTTGTATGAGTCTACAGTCGACTGACTGATTCTTTCTTTCCTGTGTGATATATTTTGTCAGCAGTTTACTTGGAGGAATAAAATATTGATGTTTTAAATGGACTTCTTTCTTTCCACAGAAATAGCTGACTTATAGTCTCTCTTCACTATAGCGATTCATGATTCTTGATTATTTAATGTCACTTCCTATATACAAATGTAAAGGAGAACAAAATAATTACTACTCCAGCTCTGATGCAGCACAAAAAAAACACAATAAGATAAAGAACAAAATAATAATAAAAACACAATATGTATAAATACATAAGATAACTTGCATATATAGATTGATTACATAGATGTACATAAGGTAATGCTAGTGACAGGAGTGTCTACATAAGGTGACTGATGTGAAATGATAAAGTAGTGGTTGTTAGGGGTGTAGAGAATGGGTTCGTGCTTGGAGAGGTTGATCAGTTTTACTGCTCGAGGAAAGTAATTGTTTTTGAGTCTGGTGGTCCTGGTGTGGATGCTGCGTAGCCTCCTCCCTATAGACAGTGTGACAAACAGTCCATTAGCAGGGTGTTTGGGATCCTTCATGATGTTACTGGCCCTCTTCCAGCATCTTTCTGTATATATGTCCTTGATGGTGGGATGGTGGGTAGGCGGGTGCTGGTGATGCATTGGACAGCTTTGACTACCCATTGTGGAGCCTTTCTGCTCACTGCAGTGCAGTTTCCATACCAAGCAGTGTCACAGCTTGTTAGGATGCTCTCTGCTATGTATCTGTAGAATGACATGAGTATAGATATGCATAAAGCAGCTCTCTTCAGCCTCCTCAGAAAGTAAGGAAACTGGTGGATTGATTGAGATTACTGTAATGGTTGTTAATATGTGAAACTTCTTTCCAACATTTTACAGATCTGGTCTTTACTGTGTCATAGAGTCATAGAATCGTACAGAATAGAAATAGGCCATTTGACACAACTGATTCACACTGACCAGTGGGCATCCATCCATATTGTTCCTGTCTCCCAGCACTTGGTCTATCGTCTTTAATGCTTAAGCAATACAAGTGCTCATCTAGACAGTTCAACTTCAACCACTCTCTCAGGCAATACATAACCTCTGGGTGAAGAAGGCCCCCATTATATCCCCTCTTAATTTTTCTTCAGCCTTACTCTAAATCTCTGATTGCTAGTTTCATCTGTCTATGTTATGTGAAAATGCTTCCTATAGTCTACACGACTTATACTGCGTATAGCTCAATTACATATCCTGTTAACCACCTCCACTCCTTTTTTTCCGTCTCTCCTAACTAAACCTGTCCATCCCAAGCAACATGCTGGTGAATCTTCTCTGCATCCTTTCCAGCACTAGTACTCCTGCTATCCAGAGTTCACACAGTACTCCTGCTGACCAAAGCTTTATAAAGCTGGAGCATCAACACCCTACTTCCATACTCAATGGCGCAGCTAATGAAGACCTGTACCCCATATGCCTTACCTACTTTTGTTGCCACTTTCAAGAATCAATGGATTTAACTCTGAAGTCTCTCTGTTCCTCTGTACTTCTTAAGGCTTTGCCTCTCTTCGTTTTTATGCCCTACTCTCAGTAGTACTCCAGAAGGGAAGCACCTTGCATTTGTCTGGATGAAACTCCATCTGCCAGTTTTTAGCCAATTTCTTCCATGTTCCAAAACTCTCTGAACTTTAAAGCAAACTACAAACTATGATGAACTCTTCTGATATTCATGTCACCTGCAAACTTAATGATCATGCCTTCCCTGTCCATATTCCAAGTCATTCATGTATATTACAAACAGCAAAGGTCCCCATACCAATCCTTGTAGGATACCATTAGTCACAGGCATCCCATCTGAAAACATCTAATATTGCCTTCTGCCTCCTATTGCCATGCCAATTTTGGATTCAGTTTGCCAATTTTCCCTTGGTTTTTAGCTGTCACAGTAACAACTCTCTTAGCTAAGAAAAGCTTTCAGATTGCTTTATCTTTCAGCAAAAGGAACTGATTGGTCCAGTTTCAACCTGCAGATGGCAGCAAAAATTACAACTACAAATCATAGTCATGTGACCTGTAAAAGCACTGATTATTTTAAATGACTATTGGAATCTCAAAACAAACAAATTAAAGCTTTTGAAAATAAAGTCACAGTCAGTAAAAGGGTTCAGGAAGCAAGTTAATTAGTAGCTTTAAGGCCAGTTCACTGGAGGATGTTTTAAAAAACTGTGTGAAATTCTGGATAAAGAGCACACCAGTCTTCTGCTACATACAAATATCTGGTGGTTTAGCAGAGGAAGAGTTCTCAACAGAGTGTTTGAGCTGAAACGTGAATTGTAGGCCAGATTTTGCTGAGTTATTTGAAGATGAAGAATAGCTGCAGAAACTAGCCTACTTAACAAACATTTTTTAACCATATAGCCATATAACAATCACAGCACGGAAACAGGCCATCTCGGCCCCTCTAGTCTGTGCCGAACTCTTACTCTCCCCTAGTCCCACCGACCTGCACTCAGTCCATAACCCTCCATTCCTTTCCTGTCCATATATCTATCCAATTTAACTTTAAATGACAACATCGAACCTGCCTCAACCACTTCTGCTGGAAGCTCGTTCCACACAGCTACCATTCTCTGATTAAAGAAGTTCCCCCTCATGTTACCCCTAAACTTTAACTCTCAACTCATGTCTTCTTGATTGAATCTCCCCCACTCTCAATGGAAAAAGCCTATCCACGTCAACTCTATCTATCCTCCTCATAATTTTAAATATCTCTATCAAGTCCCCCCCTCAACCTTCTACGCTCCAAAGAATAAAGACCTAACTTGTTCAACCTTTCTCTGTAACTTAGGAGATGAAACCCAGCCAACATTTTAGTAAACCTCCTCTGTACTCTCTCAATTTTATTGACATCTTTCCTACAATTTGGTGACCAGAACTGTACACAATACTCCAAATCTGGCCTCACCAATGCCTTATACAATTTCAACATTACATCCCAACTCCTATACTCAATGCTCTGATTTATAAAGGCCAGCATACCAAAAGCTTTCTTCACCACTCTATCCACATGAGATTCCACCTTCAGGGAACTATGCACCATTATTCCTAGATCCCTCTGTTCTACTGCATTCTTCAATGCCCTACCATTTACCATGTATGTCCTATTTTGATTAGTCCTACCAAAATGTAGCACCTCACATTTTTCAGCATTAAACTCCATCTGCCATCTTTCAGCCCACTCTTCTAACTGGCCTAAATCTCTCTGCAAGCTTTGAAAACCTACTTCATTATCCACAACGCCACCTATTTTAGTATCATCTGCATACTTACTAATCCAATTTACCACCCCATCATCCAGATCATTAATATATATGACAAACTACATTGGACCCAGTACAGATCCCTGAGGCACACCACTAGTTACCGGCCTCCAATCTGACATGTAAACCAGTTGAACAAGTCTCTGCAAGGCCCTGGAGAAAATGTTCTGATTTTAAGGGGCAGTTTCTTGGATTTAAAAGGAAACCAAATCTTTGGAAAAATCATGTTGCAAAAGGAAATCTTGAAATGTTTCCACCACTTCTTGGGCTTGAGAGTGAGGAAGGACATCAGAAAGTCTCAAGTCTTATTGAAAACCACCCGGGAGAACTGCAGAACAAAATTAATCAGTATTTTACCTCCCTTTCAACACAACTGTATGACTGGGTCAGGGACACTTTCTCTGAATCTTTTGCTCAGTCTGAGAACTTGACCTTGAGAGGAGGAAGAAATTAGTGAGTTGCACTCTGATCATGCACTCAAGATGAGATTTACTGAGCTGCCCCTGGACAAGTTCTGGATTTCTGTGAAAGAAGAGTGTCCTGCCAATCATTGGAAAGCAATGAATATTTTGCTGCTGTTTTCAACTTCTTACATGTGTGAGCAAGCTTTTTCTTGTTTAACAAGCATCAAGAGCAAGGATACAAGGTGTCTCATTTCAGTTGAAGTTGAAATCCGTGAGTGCTTATCTTAAGTTCAACTCAGAGTTGAAAAATTTATTATGTTTGACTTATGAGATTTTAAAATTTATGAAAGGGAAAGAAAGAGATTAATTTCAAGAAAGGTAAGCTAAAAATTCATTCTCTACTCAAAAGAGCATTGACAATTATTTTTGGATTATTATATCTACAACTTAATAATCACATAATGTACAGTGAGCTGTACATACAATAATTTTTACGCAGGGGTTCCCTGACACCTGAAAATTATTTCAAGGGTCCCTGCAGGGCAAAAAGGTTGAGAATGGCTGCACTAAAGAAATGAGGGAGAACTTGTCAGTGCAGAAGAGAAAATACTAGAATCCATCTGATGCAATAACGAAATAACTTGGAAAAAAAGAATAGATTCGTCAGTTTGGATATATGAAAGGAAAATCATGCTTGACTAATCAACAATAATTCTTTGAGAATTTGTCCAATGGAAGAGATAAGGGGAAGAAGTAGATGTATACTATTTTGTCTTAGGAAGGCTCTCAATTAGGTATCACATGGGAGGTTTAGTCAACAACACTTGAACCAATGGACATTGGGGCATTATACTGACCTGGCTTGTTGGACAGAAAACCAAGAGTGGGAATGAACATTTCTTTCTCATGTCGTCAAGCAGTGGCTAGAGAGTATCTAGTTATAACACAAACTGTTCACAGTCTACATCAATGACTTAGTTGAGAACATTAAATGTCATATCTTTACATTCACTGATGACACATAAACTAGATGGATTGTAAGTAGGAAAGAATATTATAGACTAACTACATGAGTGGACAGATGTAATATGACATGAAACGTGAAGTTAAGCATTTTAGTACATGAAGCAGAAGAGCAGAATATTGTTTAAACAACCATGTATACAAGTAGCGTATCGGTACATTCAGCAATTAGGAAGGCAGATGGTATTTTGGTCTTTATTATGAGAGGATTTGAGTACAGGAGTAAAGATATCTTACTGCAATGTTATACTGCCTTTGGGAGACCACACCTAGAGTATTGTGTACAGTTTTGGTCTCTTCACCTGTCATAGAAGGAAGGAAGACTCACAAGACTGATTCCAGGAATGTGTTTTATTGAGATTAGAAGAATGAGAGGATAGCTTATTGCAAACTTCTTAAAGACTTGACAGTTTCGATGTGGGGTGAATGCTTTCACTGACAGAGAAGACTTCAATAATTGTTATTTTGCTCTATTTAATGCTTCTTATATTCATATTCACTTCAAACCCAATGTATCCCAAAGGGCATATTCTCAAGATGTTAGAAGGTCCATTACATGGATATATATAGCCAATATGTCCTTCTCCAAATTTCCATTTGGTCTCTGTACTATTAAGACACTGTGTGACACCATGAGTTCTGACCATTTTATAAAGATCTATGTTTAAATAAAATATAAATATTTTCCTGTGTTATGTTTTCAGCCAGTAATTGAATTGGAAGGATTTCAAGGAAGGCTTGGCATTCAGGGACCAATATCTATAAGAGACAAGAATCATACTGTGAAAAAGTAGATAAGAATGTTGGAGATTTATATTTACAGAAGCATTTAGAGGGAGTCCAGAAGTGTTTCATTATTTCATGATAGCCAGAGAACAATTTTGGAGGAATTCTATTTTGTCTATCCCCTAAGTTAGACAATGAAAGGGTTATTGTATGAAGTGCATTTGATGGCTCTGGGTCTGTATTCACTGGAGTTTAATAGGATGATGGGGAATCTCATTGAAACATATCGAATATTGAAAGGCCTGAATAGAGTGGACATGGAGAAGATGTTTCCAGTCGTGGGAGAGTCTCGGACCAGAGGATACAGCCTCAGAAAAAAATGATATCCTTTTATAACAGAGCCAAAGGTTACATGTAGGAAAATAGGGTTAAGAGGGAATAATAAATCTGTCATGATAAAATGGCACAGCAGACCGATGAGTCAAATAGCCTAATTGTACTCATGTGTCTTATGGTCTTTTGCAAAACGTATTCAAAGGAAGGTAAGGAAAAGAGTCGGTAGTGATGGGTATAATAGGAAGATACAAAGTTAAATCAAAATTTGGAGTATTGTCTTCAGTTCTTGTGGCCTCATTGTAGGAATGATATTTAAGCTTTAGAGAGGGTGCAGAGGAGATTTACCATGATTCTGCCTAGATTAGGAAGCAAGTCTTATGAGGATAGGTTGAGTGAGCTAGGGCTTTTCTCTTCGGAGCAAAGGGTGATGAGATGTGACTTGATAGAAATGTTCAAGATGACAAGAGGCATAGATCAAGTAGACAGCCAGAGACTTTTTCCCAGTGCGGAAATGGCTAATATGAAGGGCATAATTTTAAGGTGATTGGAAGAAACTATGAGGTGACTATATGTTTTTACACAGAAAGTATTTGGTGATGGAATGTGCAGCTAGGGGTGGGCCATTTAAGAAACTCTTAGTTAGGCACATGTATGATAGAAAAATTGAGGCCTGTGTAGGAGGGAAAGGTTAGATTGATCTTTGGTTAAAAGGTTGGCACAACATCATGGACTGATAGGCCTGTACTGCTGTAATGTCTGTGTTCTATATTCTAAGCTACAAGATGCTCTACAAGCCAGACAACAGGATGCTTTCCTTCGACCTGAGGTGAGATGGTTGGCTCCATGGCTGGCAGACTCCCCTATGTCCCAAAAGGGATGTTTTACCTACAGGCACAATTCCATCACAATTCCTACACTTCAGGAGCATCGACTTACCCTGTTCTTTTCTCATGTTGAGAAAAGCTTGTATCACCAGTGGGAGTTCACACCTGCACTCCATGACTAAAGACTGGTATTTCAGGGCCTTCCTTTCGTGAGCCTCCTCGCACCCTTCCTCCCATAGTACTGTGAGCTCCATCAGGATGATTTTCTTGTCTTTGCTGGATCATGGTACGATGTCTGGTCGAAGTGTGGTTTGCACCACCTCTGGGAACTGCAGCTTCCTCCCCACATCAACCCTCATCTCCCGTGATTTGGCAGTTTGCAGCAGATTGGATTTAGGCCTTTTTGAAATGACTGGCGAGGCCCTCTCCTTGATGAAAATGACCGCCCTGTTGCCTCTCTGCCAGCTGGTCTCTTTTTATACCTCTCCCACTCCAGTGTGTCAACAAGGGACAGCAGGACCTTGTGATGCCACCTATACCGTCTTTTTGTTAAAACTGTTTTGCATCCTGACAGTATGTGAGTGAGTGAACCCCACTGACCACAAAGCTTGCAGTTAGGGTCCTCTCTCAGCCCCATGTGTGCAACTGTGATGGTGTAGGGAGAGTGTTATACACGGCCTTCGATAACCGCCTTTCATTCTGCACCTATCCCTGCACGTGCATTCCCCCATCATTAGAAGTGTACAGAGCTGAGGCCTTGCCACCCCAGGAATGGGTTACCAAAGATTGCAGGGAGCTCACTGACTGGTCTATGGCCAAGCTGGCAGCTCAGTTTCGGCCTGATCTTGAGACTCCTACTTGACTTACTAGCTTGTCATCCGAGTCCCTCAGTTTTAACACAACTCTACATGATCCTATATAGAACCTCACTGAAGAAAAACCTGGAGGGGATCTCCACCCACCTCCGCAGGTGCTGTTGACTTTCCTCCCGATGCCTTCTACAGTCGTCATGAGGGACTCATACACCGTGAAAAGCCAGAGCAGCTTTGGTAGAAGACCATGTTGGTGCAGCCATGTCTTAAATTTACCAAGGAGTTCTGGTTGTCTCGATTTTATTCAGCCACTCTTCAGTCTGCTTTACAGTGTTGGTGATGTTAGCGCTGTCTGCCATTGCTGCATCAAACCACTTTCCAAGACAGTTTATGGGGTTGTTCTCTATGGATGGAATGACTTCCCCCTGTACTTGAAGACTGAACTTGTTAGTAACCTTGTCCATCTTGATCACCATGCATCTGGACTTCCTGGCCTTGAAAGTCATCTGAGAGAAGGTAGCTATGTTGTCCAGGGTTTCTAATATTCATCTTGCTCATCACTGTGATGTCATCCATGAACCCCTGTATCATTGGACGCCTGGCTCCAACACAGGGCCTCGGGTTACGTCAGCTGCTGCTGATGTGAGGAGGATCATACCCATGACAAACAAGACGGGAAGATGATACAGCCGGTTGGAATCCCTTTTTGGGGATCTTGCCACCTGGTTGAAATTGAAGAAAAAATATGAGTTCTTCAATGATTATCATGTACAGAAGTATTTTGTCTATAGAGTGACTGTTCTTGAACAAAGCAATTTGTTATGCGATCAATGCTCTGTCTATGTGCTTGGCAGCGTTAGAAATTAGAAAAAGGGTCCATTTGGCATCATGAGCCATTTATATAGTAACTGCTGGTTGCTAAGCAACAGACTAGTAAACCTTATGATTGCAAACTCTTTGTCCGTGCTTCTGATCCCATTGCCGTGTAAGTGACTAATTTTGCAGCAGTGTGCAGATTCTCTGGCTTTTCTGACCGTGATTGCATAGATTGTGGAATTTCTTTAACTGACTAATATTGCTAGTTTAACCCTGTGGCTCTGTGGCTGGGTGTGACCAAGCAGACTACTCTTCTGCAAAACTGATTAACCTTGATGTAATCCAAATCCAATGGCTGCAGACTTGTCTTTGCAATTTTGATTACAAGAACAATGCTGAAGGGAAGAAAACTATTCAGCTTCTTATACTGAGGTGTTGCCCCCTAGTTCTGGATTCACCCATGAAGGATAAAAACATCTTCTCTATGCCTACTTAGATGAGCTACTTCAGAATACTAGGTGTTTCAGTCAGATCATCTCTTTTACTAAACTCCAGCTCATCTGGACTCATTTATTCAATTATTCCTTGTACAACAGCTTCTACATCCCAGGAACCAATCTATTAACCAGTATATATTATGTATGTATGCACTCACTGGCCACTTTATTATGTATCTCTTGTCCCTAATAAAGTAGCCTATGAGTGTATGTTTGTGGACCTCTGCTGCTGTTACCCGTCTACTTCAAAGCTCAACATGTTGGTCATTTCGATATGCTCTTCTACATGCAACTGTTGTAATGTATGATTATTTGAATTACTGTCACCTGCCAGTCAACTTGAACCAGTCTGGTCGTTTTCCTCTGTCTTATCCCGTTAACAAGGCATTTTTGCTGAACATGTCCCCGTATGACACTGGTGCCATTTTGTCACACACTATGAAAAATGAATCTAAACATCCAATTGAATTTGCTTCAGGATCACTAATGAGCACAGAATGCAACTAAGCACAAATTGACCGAAAGGCCCTTCATCTAGTATGGGGAGAAAAGAGGTTCCACCACTACCTCTGTAGACAAAAAATTACTCTAGTGACAGACCATCAAGCTCTTGTGTCCATTTCCAATCCCAGGAAAGGAACCTCAGTGATGTCTGCTATCAAGTGGCAACATTGGGCCCTTTTCCAAGGAGCCCACTCTCATGACATAGAGTTCAAAGGTACCAAATAACACAGCAATGCTGATGGGTTGTCACATCTTCCACTGCTGACAACTGAAGAAGAAAGGTCTTAATTCTGTGACCCAGCACATGTGTTCCACATAGCATTGGTGAACCAGTTGCCAGTAACAAATTCTGAAATACAAAAATAAACAAGGAATGACCCAACATTGTCAAAAGTCTATGACATCATTATGCAGGGATGGCCAGCTCAAGGCAATCCTGTTTCCAGAGTACCAGAATAGATGATGCAATAGATTTACTGCCAGGTGTGTGTCCTCTGTGGAGTCAATTAGATGTGCACTCAGGTCAGGACAGAAGCGTGATGAAGGAGTATATTAAGGAGGCTCTTGCCCTGGGATTCATTCGGCCCACCACCTCTCCAGCCGGTACTAACTTCTTCTTTGGACAGATGAAGGACGTGAGTTTGCGGCCAAGAATCATAACCCTCTTCTACTCATGAACACTTCTTTCGAGATTCTCCAAGTGACAAGAGTATTCTTGAAGCAGGACTTGCACACTGTGTACAATCTTGTTTGCATAAAGGAGGGTGACGAGTGGAAGATGGCATTCAACACACTGACAGGGCACTATGAGTACCTGGTCACGCTCTTTGGCCTTGTAAACGTGCCAGGAGTTTTCCAGGTGTTTTTAAATGACTTGCTCTGGGTTGCGCTCCATCAGTACAACTTCATCTACTTGGGTGACACCCGAATTTTCTTGAAATCCATGGAGGAGCATACGGTTCACATCAGAGATATCTTATAGAGGATTCTTGGTCATGGACTTTACGTCAAGTTGGAGAAGTCTGAATTTCACATAACCACTATTTATTTTTTGGGCTTCATCATCTCTAATGGCAAACTCAGGATGGACTCTAATAAGACACAGTCAGTCAGAGATTGACCACCACCATCCAATGTGAAGCAGATCCAACAATTCCTGGGATTTGCCAACTTTTATCGAAAGTTTATCAGAAACTTCAGCTCAGTGGCAGCTCCACTGACAGCACTAACCAAGAGATCCACAGGCCCTTTTGCTTGGACTACCAAAGTGGAGGCTGCTTTCACAGAGCTCAAACAGCAATTCATGACAGCTCCCATTTTAGTCACACCTAAGCCAGACTCTCCCTTCTTCATGGAAGTGGATGTCGGAGTGGGTGCAGTGTTGTCTCAATGGACACCTTCGGACAATAATCTGCACCTGTGTGCATTCTTTCCCAGGTGGCTATACGCAGCAGAGGTGAATTACAACATTGGGTATAGAGAGCTGCTTCCAATCAAGTTGGCTGTGGAGGAATAGTGTCACTGGGTCAAGGGGGCCAAGAACCTTTTTATTGTATGGATGGACCACAAGAACCTGGCTTATGTTCGGAAGGCTAAGAGACTGAATTCCAGTCAGACCAGGTGGTCTCTTTTCTTTAACCATTTAAATTTCATCCAGACCTATCAACTGTGGGTTCTAAAAACCAGAAGCCAGGTGCCTTGTCCCGTCAGTTTGACGAACCCAAACAAGAAAAGCAGCCTATTACCATTTTGCCCCAAGCCCAGGTGATAATGCCTGTTCATTGAAGGAGTAACACACTTGTTCGCAAGGCCTGAACACAAGGGGAGATTTCTCAAAATGGCCCTCCGGGTCAGCTGTTCATTCCTAGTCCTATACGGTCTCAGGTTCTTCAGTGGGGTCTTGCATTGAGATTGACATCTCACCCAGGGATTACCAGGACGCTCAAGATCATTATGAGAAGATATTGGTGACCTGGAATGTCGAGGGAGGTCCATTAATATATGTTGGCATGCGAGTGGTGCACCCAGAACAAGGAGCCCTGCACTCAACATCAATGGCTCCTTCACCCTCTGCCTGTTCCAGAAAGACCATGGGCTCACATCTCCATGGACTGTGTAACGGGTCTTCCTCCTTCCAAGGGGAAGACGGTTATTATGGTAAGAGTAAATCAGTTTTTGAAGGTCTGCAAATTCATTGCCTTGGACAGACTTCCATCTGCAGCAGAGATGGCTGAGGTTGTCCTGCAGCAGGTCTTCAAGATCCATGGTTTTCAATGGACATTGTGTCAGATCGCAGTCTACAATTTGCATCTTGTTTCTGGAGGGTGTTTTCCAAACTGATTGGGGCAGCAACAAGTCTTTCCTCTGGGTTTCATCCACAGTCCAACAGCCAGACGGAGTAGGTGAACCAAGGGTTGGAATGTACATTAAAATGCCTGGCCTCTGAAAGACCGAATGAGTGGATTGACCACTTGATGTGGGCAGAGGTTACCCACAACACTTTATGGATGGGATGCCATCTTTCAAATGCCAATCTGGATATTCTCTGCCACTCTTCCCCGAGCAGGAGGCCAAGGTTGGGATTCCTGCAGCTGAAGATATTGTCCAGTGCTGCAAGGAGAAATGGACTAGAACAAGGGAGATTTTGTAAGCTTCTACCTGGAAGGCTGAAGTAAAGGCTAACCACAAGAGAAGACAGGGACCAGTTTTGTAGCCTGGGCAACAGGTCTGGTTGTCGAATCAGGATTTGCCTCTCCGGGTGGAGTCTTGGAAATTGGCACCCAAGTTCATTGGACTCTTCAGGATTCTCAGGAAAGTAAATCTGGTGCCTACACCTTGCAGTTCCCCAAGACCCTCAAGATCAATCCCACTTTCCACATTTCCAAGTTAAAGCCTGTTAACACCAGCCCGTTAGCCAACCACCATCAGCCCCACCACCAACCAGCTTTGTTGATGGTGAACAGATTAGCATATTCCCCCCCCCGTAAGAATTCAGACCAAAGGAGAGGTGCTGCATGCCTGAAAGAGGCATCTTAGATCTGGCTCTCATCTACGACTACAATCATTGTCTCTCCAAGCAGCCAGGACCATCAGGTGTCGGCCATAGGGGAGGGGGTCTTCATCCGTGTCAGCTTCTGAGGTTTAGATTCTCCGACTCTTTGGAATATGATAGCTGATGTGACCACTTTAAAGATTCAGGTCCGTTCTGCTAATTGGCGATCATGTTTTGGGTGCCAAGGATTGAGTATTTATGGAGCACCTGAGCTGAGCTTTGGTGCTTAATCCTAAGCCTACTCATGATTTTGCCCAGTGTTTGTTTTGTGGTTTGATTCTCGAACCAGCTTGAAACCGTGTCTCAATCCTAGCCTCAGACACTCCAGCTTCTGGGTCCAAGCTGTTCTCGTCAAGGACTCTTGTCACAGTAGTGTCCACATCACTCTGCAGTTTCTTGAGGTCATGGGTAAAGCAATTTGGATACCAATCCGAGATGCATCTGAATAAAATGCTTTCTATGGTGCAAAATTCAGGATGGACCTTAAACAGAGGTCTTTATTATGATGCACAAATTCTGTGAGTTATTTTAAAGATGTGCATTCAGTGAACAGGTGAAGTTGACTGAGAGTGCAGCCCCATAGGAAATAGATGCTAGCATAAATGCACCATAATTTTAATAAAACAACTTAAATCAAAGCAGAGAAAAAAGGGAGGGAGAAATAAAACCAAAGACCTAGATATGCTTTCATTTAGTGTAATACTTCGTTTGCTATATTTTAGAATTTTATTGAAAAGCTAGTGACTGAATTGAACTTGCTGTATTCATAGAGTTGGTGAGAAATATTTCCATCCTCTAATCACTTAACCCACTAACACATAGCAAGACTCTGACATGAACAATGGCAACTGACACTGGGCCAGGGCACAGTGAGCAAAGCAAGTATCTTCGTGTACGCTAAATTTACCAAAGTCTATCCTACCATGTACTGCAGTTTGAGCTTCATGCACAGTAGAATTTTGCAGCAAAGCATGTGTTACCCAGTTGCACATGGGTTGTTTAATGTACCTGTAACATGCTCACTGCTAATGTAAGGGCCTCTCTAATGTTTCACTGCTAATGTAATGGTTTCTCTGTACCAGCAATGTTTGGGTTATGACTGGAGATAACGGGGCTTGCAGTGTGGGGGGCCTATCCAATGAGAGAACTGTTGTTCTTTCTTGTGAGTTTGGAAGAGAGATTTTCACGGTCTTTTGCTAGGGAGAGATGAGGATAAGAAGGAAGACGCGTGTGGAGAGATCTGGTAGACCACCAGATAGAGTGGACGGGGAGCGGGGGTCCGAACGTCGGCGACACTCGGAGGAGGTCGATGGTGGATGAATGGCCGTATTTGTGAGCTGGTAGACCACCAGATGGAATGGAGTGGGAGCGAGGGTCCGAAAGTCAGCAACGCTCGGAGGAGGTTGATAGTGGATGAATGGCCGTATTTGTGAGCTGGTAGACCACCGGACAGGATGGAGTGGGAGCGAGGATCCGTAAGTCAGCAACGCTCGGAGGAGGTTGATGGTGAATGAATGGCCGTATTTGTGAGCTGGTAGACCAGCAGATGGAGTGGACCGGGAGCGCGGGTCCGAAGATCGGCGACACTCGGAGGAGGTCGATGGTGGATGAATGGCCGTATTTGTGAGCTGGTAGACTACCAGACAGAATGAAGCGGGAGCGAGGGTCCGAAGGTCGGCGACACTTGGAGGAGGTTGATGGTGGATGAATGGCCGTATGTGTAAGCTCCAGCGTGCACTTTTGACTTTTCTTTTAAAATGGGCCCTTTTTCTTTTATTTTCTTTTCTAACCCTATATTCAGATTAAGATTTATAAAGTTCAATCAGTTAATTGCATATGGTGAACTGATATTTTGCAGCGTGGATTTGTAACCGGGCAACACATCACGCAGCATCCACACGAACGAGATTTCTGGCAGGGCCAGAAGTTGTCGTCCCCTAGATGGACACATGCTGGCTAAGCCTGAGGGTTACATACCTCTCCTGAGATGGAAAAATTACCAGGCCATTTCTTTGAGTTGTATTACATAAAGCGGTACTTTATAGTTGTGTAATACACAGAAGATAAACACTATCCCTTCCCTCTCCCCTTTCATTTTTAACATATCTTGGTTTGTTCCTCATGCCCCTCACAGATTGAATATTGAGCAGCTGGACCATCGTGATTTTATTTTGAAGCTCTAAAAAGTACATGTGACTACTTTATCTCACATGCTAATCATGCCCTATAAGACTCGCGTGCTATGAACCACATCCTTGAAAATTGTTTTGAACATTTTTTTCCCAAAGGTGGGAGGGGGGTGGTGTTAGGGGAGTACTTTTGGTCTGGCCCTTTTACAACATCAGCTTTAGCAAGCAAGTTGCTTACATTATGAAATTAAACTCTTATTCTCCAGTGCCATGAGTTAGGATTGCCTGAGACTAACAATTAACCTTATCATGATAAAGCCACTTACAGTAGAAAGGCTAAGGATCTTTCAGTCCAGGGAATTGAAAATAATCACAACATAAGACTGCCTTGTACAGGATAAACTGCTAATCAACTATGTTACTAATTGAAATCATCTAAAGGACAGTCATTGGAAAATACATTAGGGTATAATTTAGACTAGTGAAGGATGATATGACCCTTCAAATTCAAAACTCAAAATACATTCATTATCAATGTAATGTGCAAATGTCTTAGGCACCCTAGATTTCTTAACTGGCTTCAGATGGTATATCCTCCACAGAGCTTTGATCTCAATGTCATCAAGGTTGTCTGGGATTACCTGGAGAGACAGAAGCAATTAAGACAGCCAAAGTCTGCAGAAGAACTGTGGCGAGTGAAGTTATGTCCTTTGGTTCTAGAGCATTGTTCCATTCTCCCTCAACAAGTTTGCAGATTATATTTTGAGCCAGACAATCACAGTAGTAAGTCAAGTTGCTGAACATTGGGTTAACGTCCAATGAGATATGTCAATATCACTTTGGCAACTGGAAGACAATTGCTGCAGTCTCTGAATGCTGAGTAAACAGGTTGTGTTTAGTGAGAAGGAAGTAATGACTTGCCCATCAAATCTTCATAGGTTTCATTGGTCAGCAGTTGTGAACCAGGCTGGCAAACTGTTTCCTTAAAAAAGAAATGTTGCTGTGTTTTTTAATATCATTCTTTCATGAAACATGGATATTGCTGGTAAGCACACCACTGCCCATTTCCAAATTAACTGTCTATAGTTGCTGGAGAGTTTGAAATGCTGAAGTCCATGTTGAAGTACACATGATTCAGTCATTTCAGAGGGAAGTTGGGAGCGAATCATGTTTTATTTGAGATACAGCTGGAACAGGCACTGTCCAGCAACCCACCTATTTAACTCTAGCCTAATCAGAGACAATCTGCTAAACAGTATGTCTTCGCACTGTGGGAGGAAACCAGAACACCTGGAGGAACCCACGCATTCCACGGAGAGGAAAGTACAGACTCCTTACAGATGACGTTGGAATTGAACTTCAAACTCCGATGCCCAGAGCTGTAATAGTGCCACGCTATGTTACTGCAGACTGGACTGGTGTGTTGCCCAGTTTGTTGGAAATGGCAAATTTTCTTCATCAAAAGACACTCATGAACCTCAGCTATTATGACAGACCTGTAGCTTAAAGGTCACTGTAATTGATGGAACGTGCCTACTGCAGAATTACCCTGAAGTATGTTGGGATTCAAACTCACATCTCTGGTTCTGTAGTCCAGTTGGTCCTGAACAGTGGAATAAATGAATTCCTGTTGTATTATTACACATATTGACTCAGTGCTTACAAAATAACAAAACTTAATGATTTCATTATCTCACTAAATGTGTTTTGAAGAGATCAAAGAAGATTAAGGACATATGTGGAAGTTAAGTTCCAGTATAATTCAATGATATAATACTGGACACTCTTGAACACATGCTCATGCCCAGATGATTTACAAGAATAACATGCACAAAATGCTGGAAGATTTGAAAACCTTTTAGCTTGTACTCTTTTCCCTCCCCACCTCCTTATTCTAGCTTCTTCCCCCTTCTTTTCCAGTCTTGATGAAGGATCTTAGCCCAAAATATTGGCTTTTTATTCCTTTCTATAGATGCTGCCTGACCTGCTGGTATCATCTGTGGAAGGAAACGGACAATTGATGTTTAGAGTCAAACCTTTCAGCTGGACTGAGATAGTAGAAGAGAGATAGCCAGTATAAATGTGAAGGGAAGGGGTGGAAAGTGATAGGTAGATGGATGAGGGAGGAGTGAATTTAGTGACAGAGATTGGGTGGTGATAGTGGATATAGTGACAGAGACTGGGTGGTGATAGTGGATATAGTGACAGAGACTGGGCGGTGATAGTGACAGAGACTGGGCGGTGATAGTGCCAGAGACTGGGTGGTGATGGTGGATATAGTGACAGAGACTGGGTGGTGATGGTGGATATAGTGACAGAGACTGGGTGGTGATAGTGGATATAGTGACAGAGACAGGGTGGTAACAGTGGATATAGTGACAGAGACTGGGTGGTGATGGTGGATATAGTGACAGAGACTGGGTGGTGATGGTGGATATAGTGACAGAGACTGGGTGGTGATAGTGGATATAGTGACAGAGACTGGGTGGTGATGGTGGTATAGTGACAGAGACTGGGTGGTGATGGTGGATATAGTGACAGAGACTGGGTGGTGATAGTGGATATAGTGACAGAGACTGGGAGGTAATAGTGGATATAGTGACAGAGACTGGGTGGTGATTGTGGATATAGTGACAGAGACTGGGTGGTGATAGTGGATATAGTGACAGAGACTGGGCGGTGATGGTGGATATAGTGACAGAGACTGGGCGGTGATAGTGACAGAGACTGGGTGGTGATGGTGGATATAGTGACAGATACTTGGCGGTGATAGTGACAGAGACTGGGTGGTGATAGTGGATATAGTGACAGAGACTGGGTGGTGATAGTGGATATAGTGACAGAGACTGGGCGGTGATGGTGGATATACTGACAGAGACTGGGTGGTGATGGTGGATATAGTGACAGAGACTGGGTGGTGATAGTGGATATAGTGACAGAGACAGGGTGGTAACAGTGGATATAGTGACAGAGACTGGGTGGTGATGGTGGATATAGTGACAGATACTTGGCGGTGATAGTGACAGAGACTGGGTGGTGATAGTGGATATAGTGACAGAGACTGGGTGGTGATAGTGGATATAGTGACAGAGACTGGGCGGTGATGGTGGATATACTGACAGAGACTGGGTGGTGATGGTGGATATAGTGACAGAGACTGGGTGGTGATAGTGGATATAGTGACAGAGACAGGGTGGTAACAGTGGATATAGTGACAGAGACTGGGTGGTGATAGTGGATATAGTGACAGAGACTGGGTGGTGATGGTGGTATAGTGACAGAGACTGGGTGGTGACAGTGGATATAGTGACAGAGACTGGGTGGTGATAGTGGATATAGTGACAGAGACTGGGAGGTAATAGTGGATATAGTGACAGAGACTGGGTGGTGATTGTGGATATAGTGACAGAGACTGGGCAGTGATAGTGACAGAGACTGGGTGGTGATAGTGGATATAGTGACAGAGACTGGGTGGTGATAGTGGATATAGTGACAGAGACTGGGCGGTGATGGTGGATATAGTGACAGAGACTGGGCGGTGATAGTGACAGAGACTGGGTGGTGATAGTGGATATAGTGACAGAGACTGGGCGGTGACGGTGGATATAGTGACAGAGACTGGGTGGTGAGGGTGGATATAGTGACAGAGACTGGGCGGTGATAGTGACAGAGACTGGGTGGCGATAGTGACAGAGACTGGGTGGTGATAGTGGATATAGTGACAGAGACTAGGTGATAACAGTGGATATAGTGACAGAGACTGGGTGGTAATAGTGGATATAGTGACAGAGACTGGGTGGTGATAATGGATATAGTGACAAAGACTGGGTGGTGATGGTGGATATAGTGACAGAGACTGGGTGGTGATAGTGACAGAGACTGAGTGGTGATAGTGGATACAGTGACAGAGACTGGGTGGTAACAGTGGATATAGTGACAGAGATTGGGTGGTGATAGTGGATACAGTGACAGAGACGGGGCGGTGATAGTGACAGAGGCTGGGTGGTGATAGTGACAGAGACTGGGCGGTGAAGGTGACAGAGACTGGGTGGTGATAGTGACAGAGACTGGGTGGTGATAGTGGATATAGTGACAGAGACTGGGTGGTGATAGTGACAGAGACTGGGTGGTGATAGTGGATATAGCGACAGAGACTGGGCGGTGATAGTGACAGAGACTGGGCGGTGATAGTGGATATAGTGACAGAGACTGGGTGGTGATGGTGGATATAGTGACAGAGACTGGGTGGTGATGGTGGATATAGTGACAGAGACTGGGTGGTGATAGTGGATATAGTGACAGAGACGGTGGTAACAGTGGATATAGTGACAGAGACTGGGTGGTGATGGTGGATATAGTGACAGAGACTGGGTGGTGATAGTGGATATAGTGACAGAGACTGGGTGGTGATGGTGGTATAGTGACAGAGACTGGGTGGTGACAGTGGATATAGTGACAGAGACTGGGTGGTGATAGTGGATATAGTGACAGAGACTGGGAGGTAATAGTGGATATAGTGACAGAGACTGGGTGGTGATTGTGGATATAGTGACAGAGACTGGGCAGTGATAGTGACAGAGACTGGGTGGTGATAGTGGATATAGTGACAGAGACTGGGTGGTGATTGTGGATATAGTGACAGAGACTGGGCAGTGATAGTGACAGAGACTGGGTGGTGATAGTGGATATAGTGACAGAGACTGGGTGGTGATAGTGGATATAGTGACAGAGACTGGGCGGTGATGGTGGATATAGTGACAGAGACTGGGCGGTGATAGTGACAGACACTGGGTGGATATAGTGACAGAGACTGGGAGGTAATAGTGGATATAGTGACAGAGACTGGGTGGTGATTGTGGATATAGTGACAGAGACTGGGCAGTGATAGTGACAGAGACTGGGTGGTGATAGTGGATATAGTGACAGAGACTGGGTGGTGATTGTGGATATAGTGACAGAGACTGGGCAGTGATAGTGACAGAGACTGGGTGGTGATAGTGGATATAGTGACAGAGACTGGGTGGTGATAGTGGATATAGTGACAGAGACTGGGCGGTGATGGTGGATATAGTGACAGAGACTGGGCGGTGATAGTGACAGACACTGGGTGGATATAGTGACAGAGACTGGGTGGTGATGGTGGTGATAGTGACAGAGACTGGGCGGTGATAGTGACAGACACTGGGTGGATATAGTGACAGAGACTGGGTGGTGATGGTGGTGATAGTGACAGAGACTGGGCAGTGATAGTGACAGAGACTGGGTGGTGTGACTAAGGACTGCGGATGAAGAAATCTGAAAGGAGAAGAAGGTGGAACATGGAACTGAATATGGGGTTAAGGTTGGCAGATGACAATATGGGAGTAGGGAGAGGAAAGTATTGGTGATGGGCACATTGAATGGGTGGAGGGGAAAGAAACAGGGTGGCGGGGTGTTACATAGGAGGAACCAGGTAGATCAAGAGGAGAGATAAAAGCAACAGAGAGGGAGCAGTTTGCCTGAAATTGGAGAATTTAATGTTCATGCCACCAGGTTTTAGACTACCTATGGGATGCTGTTCCTCCAGTTTGCATTTAAACTCACTTTGGAAGTGGAGGAGGCTGAGGACAGACATGGGGGTAGGAATACATACATCACTATAGCTCTGTATTCAATACTATCATCCCCTCAAAACTAATCAATAAGCTCCAAGAACTAGGCCTGAATACCTCCTTGTGCAACTGGGTCCTCAATTTCTTCACTTACATATCCAGTCAGTTTGGATTGGCAAAAGCATCTCCTCTGCAGTCTCTGTCGGCACAGGTGCAGTGTAAGCTACGTGCTTATCCCCCTGCTCTATTCGCTTTACACTGATAAATGTGAGGCTAAGTACAATTCCAATGCCACTTTTGAGTTTGCTGATGACAGTACTATTGTGAGCCAAATCAAAAATGGTGATAAATCAGCATATAGGAGGGAGATTGAAAATTTGGCTGATGGTGCCACAACAACAACCTCCTACTCAATGTCAGCAAAACCAAGCGGCTGATTATTGACCACAGGAGGAGGAAACTGGAGGTCCATGAGCCAGTCATCATCAGGGGATCAGATGTGGAGAGGGTTAGCAACTTTAAATTCCTCAGCGTAACTATTTCAGAGGATCTGTCCTGGGTCCAGCAGGTAACTGCTATTACAAAGAAAGCACAGCAACAACTCTACTTTCTTAGAAGTTTGTGCAGATTCAGCATGCTGTCTAAAAATTTGACAACTTCTGTAGAGCTGCAGTGGAGAGCATACTGACTGATTGCATTGTGGCCTGGTATGGAAACCTAAGTGCCCTCGAATGGAAAAACCAACAAAAAGTAGTGAATATGGCCCAATCCATCATGGGTAAAGCCCTCCCAACCATTGAACTCACCTACCCGGAGCACAGTGGCAAGAAAGCAGCATCTATCAGCAAGGATCTCCTCTCAAGCATTTCTTCTATTAATTTTTTTTTTTGGCGTGTACGTCTGTGCGTGTGCGATGTTGGTGGGACGATGTCTTTTTCATGCCTTTTTACAAGGCGCAGGGCGAGAGAGAGAGGAACTGTGTGGCGCGCCACTCCTCACACAGACATTTCGCAGTATTTTTTCCCTTTTATTTTATGAGGTCGAGTTGCGATCTCAACACTCAACCCCGCACGAATGGAAAGTGTACTCGGGAGCAGATCTGACTGTTCCAGAGTCTGGCGCTGATGTCATTGTGCCACCAGCCGGCCCCCTCACAAGCATTTCAAACTAACTAGAGAATTGAATGTCATCTCCATCTGTCCAATTGAGAAAGATTGCATCAATTTTTAACCATCCAGCAGTAATTGAGAGCTGGACATAAGAATCAACTTCACAAACTGGCACTCTGATTTATAAGCAGTTCATTCCATGTCTGAAACACCACATAACATGTATCAGTACAATTAATAAGCAATTGATTTTCCACCAGATTTAAAATTGATATGTTAATTTTCTCTGATAGAAAAGCAATTTCATTGAAGATGGTCTTTGGCAATAAAATTTTAAAAATTATAAACCAAATTGACAAGTTACTTGCTGAATGTATTAACATTCTCACCAAGAAACAACATAACAACAGTCTACTGCATTTATAATGCTCCTTTTAGTGTTGGGAGAAGATGTTAAAGTACTTTCCAATAGCATTATAGTAAACAATTCTAGTTGGAGACAGAAGCATCTATTGCTACATTTAAAAGTTGACAGATTGAAGGCTACCCTCTGTTTAACTCATTGAGAACTTTTCAGTTTTGAGATTTATTGTAATTTTTGAAACTGGCCATATGGTGGTTAATTTTTCATATTTTTTGTTAAAGTGTATGCCCATTGTTTCATTTCCTGCCACCCACCCCAATCTTTTAAACAGAAAAATGTGCCTCTGTACAGCTTGATACATATTGAACAGAAAATTCATCCAGCAAAATTAAAAGAAAAATTATAGTTCATAATTTCGTGACAGAGCCATGGCTTAATTGGAAGCAATATTATCTCTTATTTAGCATATACCAGACCTAATGTGAAAAATCTAGGCTAAATTTCTGGTGCAGTACTGGGGAGTTGCTGTCATGCCAGGGAGGTATCTTTTGGATAAAACTTGAAAACTCTAAAAATAAATGACCGGAAAAAAAATCCATGGCATTATTTTTTGAAGAGTGGGTGATGTGTCTTTTATGTCCTGACCAAATTTTATTTGTCAATAAACATTGCCAAAAACAGATTAACCAGTCATTTTTAAAAACACAAACGACAGGAATTCTGCAGATGCTGGAAATTCAAGCAACACACGTCAAAGTTGCTGGTGAACGCAACAGGCCAGGCAGCATCTCTAGGAAGAGGTACAGTCGACGTTTCAGGCCGAGATCCTTCGTCAGGACTAACTGAAGGAAGAGTGAGTAAGGGATTTGAAAGTTGGAGGGGGAGGGGGAGATCCAAAATGATAAGAGAAGACAGGAGGGGGAGGGATGGAGCCAAGAGCTGGACAGGTGATAGGCAAAGGGGATATGAGAGGATCATGGGACAGAAGGCCTAGGGAGAAAGACAAGGCGGGGGGGAACCCAGAGGATGGGCAAGGGGTATAGTCAGAGGGACAGAGGGAAAAAAAGGAGAGTGAGAGAAAGAATGTGTGTATAAAAATAAATAACGGATGGGGTACGAGGGGGAGGTGGGGCATTAGCGGAAGTTAGAGAAGTCGATGTTCATGCCATCAGGTTGGAGGCTACCCAGACGGAATATAAGGTGTTGTTCCTCCAACCTGAGTGTGGCTTCATCTTTACAGTAGAGGAGGCCGTGGATAGACATGTCAGAATGGGAATGGGTTGTGGAATTAAAATGTGTGACCACTGGGAGATCCTGCTTTCTCTGGCAGACAGAGCGTAGGTGTTCAGTAAAGCGGTCTCCCAGTCTGCGTCGGGTCTCGCCAATATATAGAAGGCCACATCGGGAGCACCGGACGCAGTATATCACCCCAGCCAACTCACAGGTGAAGCGTCGCCTCACCTGGAAGGACTGTTTGGGGCCCTGAGTGGTGGTAAGGGAGGAAGTGTAAAGGCATGTGTAGCACTTGTTCCACTTACAAGGATAAGTGCCAGGAGGGAGATCAGTGGGGAGGGATGAGGGGGGACGAATGGACAAGGGAGTCGCGTAGGGACCGATCCCTGCGGAAAGCTGGGGGGGGAAGGGAAAGATGTGCTTAGTGGTGGGATCCCGTTGGAGGTGGCGGAAGTTACGGAGAATAATATGTTGGACCCGGAGGCTAGTGGGGTGGTAGGTGAGGACCAGGGGAACCCTATTCCTAGTGGGGTGGCAGGAGGATGGAGTGAGAGCAGATGTACGTGAAATGGGGGAGATGCGTTTGAGAGCAGAGTTGATAGTGGAGGAAGGGAAGCCCCTTTCTTTAAAAAAGGAGGACATCTCCCTCGTCCTGGAATGAAAAGCCTCATCCTGAGAGCAGATGCGGCGGAGACGGAGGAACTGCGAGAAGGGGATGGCGTTTTTGCAAGAGACAGGGTGAGAAGAGGAATAGTCCAGATAGCTGTGAGAGTCAGTAGGCTTATAGTAGACATCAGTGGATAAGCTGTCTCCAGAGACAGAGATAGAAAGATCTAGAAAGGGGAGGGAGGTGTCGGAAATGGACCAGGCAGACTTGAGGGCAGGGTGAAAGTTGGAGGCAAAGTTAATAAAGTCAACGAGCTCAGCATGCGTGCAGGAAGCAGTGCCAATGCAGTTGTTGATGTAGCGAAGGAAAAGTGGGGGACAGATACCAGAACAGGCACGGAACATAGATTGTTCCACAAAGCCAACAAAGAGGCAGGCATAGCTGGGACCCATACGGGTGCCCATAGCTACACCTTTAGTTTGGAGGAAGTGGGAGGAGCCAAAGGAGAAATTATTAAGAGTAAGGACTAATTCCGCTAGACGGAGCAGAGTGGTGGTAGAGGGGAACTGATTAGGTCTGGAATCCAAAAAGAAGCGGAGAGCTTTCAGACCTTCCTGATGGGGGATGGAAGTATATAGGGACTGGACATCCATGGTGAAAGTAAAGTGGTGGGGGCCAGGGAACTTAAAATCATCGAAAAGCTTAAGAGCATGAGAAGTGTCAAGAACATAGGTAGGAAGGGATTGAACAAGGGGGGATAATACCATGTCGAGGTATGCAGAAACGAGTTCGGTGGGGCAGGAGCAAGCTGAGACAATAGGTCTGCCAGGACAGGCAGGTTTGTGGATCTTGGGTAGGAGGTAGAAACGGGAAGTGCGAGGTGTGGAAACTATAAGGTTGGTAGCAATGGATGGGAGATCCCCTGAGCAGATAAAGTCAGTGATGGTGTGGGAGACAATGGCCTGGTGCTCCTTAGTGGGGTCACGATCGAGGGGTAAATAAGAGGAGGTATCCGCGAGTTGTCGCTGTGCCTCAGCAAGGTAGAGGTCAGTACTCCAGACTACAACAGCACCCCCCTTATCGACGGGTTTAATAATAAGGTTAGGATTAGTGCGGAGGGAGTGGAGAGCAGAGCGTTCCGAAGGAGTGAGGTTGGAATGGGAACAAGGTGCGGTGAAGTCAAGGCGGTTGATGTCCCGTCGGCAGTTAGCGATAAAGAGATCCAGAGCAGGCAGAAGACCAGAGCGGAGAGACCTCCTGTCCCATGATCCTCTCGTATCCCCTTTGCCAATCACCTGTCCGGCTCTTGGCTCCATCCCTCCCCCTCCTGTCTTCTCCTATCATTTTGGATCTCCCCCTCCCCCTCCCACCGTCAAATCTCTTACTAACTCTTCCTTCAGTTAGTCCTGACGAAGGGTCTCGGCCTGAAACGTCGACTGTACCTTTTCCTAGAGATGCTGCCTGGCCTGCTGCGTTCACCAGCAACTTTGACATGTGTTGCTTAACCAGTCATTGTCATTTTACTTCTTGAGGAAACTTGCTGCATCCAACTTGGCTGCCATGTCCCATCACAAAAGTGACCATGTCTCAAGATTACTTTATCGGCCACCCCTTCTCCTCCCCTTCCCTCAGTTCGCCAATCACATATGGCCAATGACTCACCACTACTCCTCTCTTGTTTTTACTGGCTATCTCTTCTTCTCCCTCTGTGTCCTGATGCAGGGCTTTGATCCAAAAACATGGACAATTCCCACCACCCATCCCACAGATACTGCTTGACTCACTGAGCACTTCCAGCAGTTTGTTGCTCCAGATTTTAGCACCTGCAGTGTCTTATGTCTCCACTAAATGTAGATTTTTTAAATGTATGTTTGATCTGGCAATTCATCAGTTAGGGGAAGTCAGAATAAAATCTAGCACACCTTGGCCTTGGTTGTTATCCTTTAAAAATGGGATTATGTGGCTGTGAAGTACACTTGTGATTGTCAACTCAACATTTCACACCCTTAATAAAAAAGTATATTCTGCTCTCTGTTTTCAAGTTCTTGGAGTTAATCTGGAATTTATGAACTTTATTCCACACCTGTCAACCACTGGAAGCAATCTGCTTCTATCTCCTCTGCTCCATTCCTTTACAATTTTCAACATTAACAATAAATCATTCCACAAACATAAACACAAAAGATGCTGCAGTTGCTGAAAATCCAGACCAACACACACAAAATGTTGGAGGAACTTAGCAGGTCACAGACCAAGATTCTTCTTTAGAACTGGAAAGGAAGGGATAAGATGCCAGCATTTTCTTTGTTTCAGCAAAATATAGCCCAAATGTTTCAAATCTTTGTGTACATTTGTATTACTTGATACTAGATATTATCTCAGTGTATGTCCACCATTCCAGTGCCTTAACATCCTTCCTGCAGAGTGAAGGCCAAACGTTCACAGAATATTACAAACGGATTTTATTTAGCAATAATGTGGATTTATAACGATATACCCTATAATGTGCCTTGAAATCTGGTGTTAAGATTTCATTAAAATGACCAGGGTTAAAGTTGTCCACCTCTGAATTTACATCCTCAGTGAGACATAATTTGCTCTCAAAGCTGTTTGTTTTTAAGTTGGTAAGCAGCTTTTCAACTTCTTGTCAGTCAGGTTTTGGGGAAAACTGGAGCAAACTGAGCCACAGAGTTCTACAGGATGGAAAAAGGCCCTTCAGCCCAACTTGTCCATGCTAACCAAAGTGCCTTCCTGAGCTAGTCTCATTTGCCTATGTTTGGCCCATATCCCTCTAAACTTTAACTCTGCACAAACCTGGATGCAGCTGCTGTGAGATGCAATCAAAGATCTTACATCAATAGAGGAGGTCTTCAAAGTGTTCCTACCAGTGCCTTGTTATCCCTCTAAAAAATCACCTCAGTTCTTCTGCTCCCTTAGGTGGGGCCTTGGCATTTGGGACTAAGGTGGCCTTGACAGAGCTGAAGAACCTGTATGCTGTGTACGTCATCACGTTATTGAGCCTCCTGCACCATTAAAACATAACTTTTCTCTGTGTATCACATTTCTTCTGGGGCTCAGCCTTAAGGTGTTTGAAGAGCTGCTTCTCTTTCCTTCAGGTATGTATGTTGGAATATACAATGTAGGAATGCCATGCCTTTGGATTTAAGTAGCTATTTCATCTGCACCATCTTAGACACTACCCATCCACCTGTACTGTCAGGAACCTTGTGCCCCATCTGAGAAAGGGTCTGCAGTTCCCACATCAACCTCATTGGCCAGCTCAGTATCCATCAGTCCAAAATGGTACCAAGTTATCATAGTTCCCACTTGTCTGCATTAGAAGGAAAATAAGCAGGGGAGGAAGACATGCTCCCTCAAACATGCTCATCTATTAGAAAGGATTCTGACTGATCATGAACCATTTCCCAATTGTTAGAATGGTGCGAGGACAACAACTTGAGTCTCAATGTGGACAAGACCAAAAGGATGATTGTGGACTTTAGGGTAGACCACTCCTCACTGCACATACACATGGCTCCTCCATGGAGACAGTTAGGAACACTAAGTTTCTGGCAGTGCACATAATGGACGATCTCATCTGGTCCTTCAATGTCACCTCTTTGGTCAAGAGAGCACAGCAGCATCTACACTTCCTGAGGAAACTGAGGCAAGTGTGGCTCCTTCTCCCTCCCCATTTTAACCAACTTTTATGGAGCACTATCAAGAATGTCCTGACCAGCTGCATCACCATCTGGTATGGGAATTGCAAGGCATCTGACTACTAGTTCCAACAAAGGATTGTGAGGACTGCTGAGAGGATTGTCAGGTCTCTCTTCAATGCATCAGAGAAATTAATCAGAAGTGTTGTGTACACAGGGCCCTTGGTACTATCAATCATCCCTCCCACTCATCAAACAATCTCTTTGACCTCCTACCATCAGGCAGAAGATACCATAGCATTAGGACAAGAATTGTTAGGATGGGAAACAGCTTCTTCCCGCAGGTTGTAAGACTTCTGAACTGCCTGCCGCCACATATGAAGCACCAATAGAGTTAGGCTGCTTACTTTTTAACTTGTATCATATCTGCATCTCATTATTTGTTCATTTATTTGTGGTAATATTACTTTATGTGTGTGAGTTATATTTAGTGTGTTGTGCACCTTGGTCCAAAGGAATGCTGCCTCATTTGACAGTATACGTGTATACAGTTGAATGACAATAAACTGAACTTGAACTTGAGTTGATCCTCCTTTTTTTTCCTCAATTCCCTTCAGGTCTATATATCAGGCATTCTCAGATCTAAATTTACTCAGTTGCTGAGCATGAACAAACCTCTGGAGCAGAGAATTCCAAAGAAACACAAAATAAATCATTTTCCCCACAGCTCAGACTACATGGCCAAGAACTAACACTTTGTTCTATCTTCCTTAACGAAAGTTAAAATCCTTTGCATGTTCTACATCAAATCCCTTTAGTTCTTTTCTGATTTACCCGAGGTGGTGATTTTATTTCTTCTGATCCTTAACACTCAAATGCCTGTATTTTTTCACATTCTGCTCAAAGGTAATTCCTCTTATGACTGAAATATTTCATTTGATATTGATTGGCATTGACATTGATCGTGTCTGACTATTGGCACTGTGTTTTGCACCCTGGCCCTGGAGGAACACTGTTTTGCTTGGCTATATTCATGGGTATTCATGTCTGGTTGAATGGTAATTAAACTTTCTATTTAGATCCATTTTGATTCCACAAGCTGTAACTGAAATGAGTTCAGGAGTACAGGAAGGAGATAGAGAGCCTAATGTTATGGTGCATTGACAACAATTTTTTCCCTTAAAATCAGCAAAATAAGCTGCTAATTATTGACTTCAGAAGGGGGGGGTCAGTGTATATGTTCGTGTTACGTTAATGGCACTGAGGTCAAGAGCTTCAAGTTCTTACAATATCACCAATAGTCTCTCCTGCTCCAGCCATGTAGAGGCAATGGCCAAGTAAGCTCACCCAATATCCCTACTTCGGCAGGAGGCTAAAGAAATTTGATGTGTCTCCTTTGACACTCACTAATTTTTATTAATGTTCTACAGAAGCATCCTACCTGATTGCACCATAGGTTGGTATTACATGTGCTCTACCCAAGACCACAAGAAACTGCAGAACGTCGTGGACACAACTCTGAACATTACAGAAACCAGCCTCCCCTGTATACTTACTGCTGCCTCAATAAAGCAGCCAGCATAATCAAAGATTCTACCCACCCCAGACATTATCTCTCTTCTCTCTCCCATCAATAGGAAGATACAAAGGCCTGTAACCTCAAGGACAGCTCTATCTTGCTGTTGCAAGACCTTTGGAATGGTTTCCTATTACAATAAGATGGACTGAGAAGCTCACAATCTACCTTGTTATGACCTTGCACATTACTGCTTACCTACATTGCACTTCCTCTGTAACTGTAACATTTTATTTTGCACTCTTACTGTGTTACCTTTACTACCTCAATGCACCATTGTGTCAATGATAGGAACAGTATATCTGACAAGTTTTCACTGTGCCTCAGTAGATGTGACACTAGTAAACAGATTTCAATTCCACTTTCCACTCTTGCCAGAGATTATGAAATCCATCTTAACCACCTAATAGTTCTTAGAATGACTTACATATATCACCATTAAATTTAGCCATATGTTTATCTTATCCTGTGAGTTATTACTTATGTACGTAAAAAAGAAATTCAGTTCCCAGTGCTGTTCATGCAGAACCGGAAGTGACATTGGTGAGCTGGTTGCTTGTGCTCAGGTCGAGCTGAAGCCGTTGCTGGAGTGCCCCAAATAAAGACATGTTAGTTTTTACCCACGCTAAGTTTTTCTTCATTGAGAACAAACATAGCATCCTAATTTATTTATTTATTCATTTTATTTAGGATATAGCATTGAGTAGGCTCTTCCATTCCTTTGAGCCATGCCACCAGCAGCCCCCGATTTAACCCTAGCCTAGACATAAAAATTTACAATTGACCAATTGACCTACTAACCAGTGTATCTTTCGACTGTGGGAGGAAATTGGAGCACCCTGAGAAAACCCAAGCCTTCCACAGGAAGGACGTACAAATTGATTAGTGAGGGCACTGAGACTGAACCCTGAACTCTGACGTCCCAAGCTGTAATAGCATCGCTACTGTGGCATCCAATCATTTCAACACAGTGAGGAGTAACCATCCTGGAACAAAACATTCCAGAGCCACTTGCCATCCAGGCTGACAAACTGTGCTTCCTTCATATTATCTGTTCCCAATCACTCTCTTCACCCTTCTTGAATTTTATGCCTCATTATCTTATTCAGTAGTTTCCTGTGTAGTAAACTGAATGCTTTCTAAAATTTCACATGCATGAAAATTGCTGCATTTCCCTAGCACTATATCAGTTGCTATGTCAATGAGTTAAAAATATTTTATCATTGTAATCTAGTGAATTTCGTAGCGCCTGCAATCATATCTCTTTAATTTTACTCTGTAATAAGCTTAAATTGTAGTTCATACTTGAGATCTAAGTTTATCCAAATATTATATGTTCAATCTGTTGGTGAAATGGGGTGAGTAACAGAGTTTTATTGGCAGCAATATACAGCAACAGGATCATATCATTAAATAATTCTAATCTATCTCAGCAGTCAATAAGTTTAGACAGAACTGGGATATATCACCATGTACACATATTCTTTTTATATCCTTTCAAATCTTCGACTAATTAAAAACATTTCTGAAAATCTTGGATCTGGATTTTAGACTGTACTCCCTAATCCTCAACTCCTAACCTCAGCAACTACCAATTCCATTCACCTCAATATTTTAAGGATTTAGATCATATTTTCCTTCTTTAATTTTCAGGGAATCCAACCCTAATTTGTGTAATCTGATGGTATAATTTAACTCTTAAAAATGCATCATCATTCTGACAAGAGAACTGCAAATAGGTTATATATCACTTCAGTCATTCAACCTCCCAGATCTCTTCATTTATTAAGCCACATTTCAGGGTTTAAGGCTGATTTGGACATGTTGGTATAAAATATTTATCTATATTTATTTATTTAGTGATAGAGCATGGAGTAGACCCCTACGGCCCTTTGAGCTGTGCTGTGCTTATTAATTAGTGAGTGTCACCCCGGCAGCTCCTGATTTAACCCTATCCTCATCACGGGATAATTTACAATGTCCAATTAACCTATTAACTAGTATGTCTTTGGACTGTGGGAGGAAACTGGTGCACCCAAGAAAATCTGCACATTCCACAGAGAGAACGTACAGTCTCCTTACAGAAGACACTGTGATTGAACTTCTGGATTTGACTGAAGCCCTGTGCTATGCCACCATGGCACCCAATGTTACTAAAAGTAGATGAATTTATTTGTTTGTTTGATTATGAAATGGAACTGTTCACTTAGGTTACTAAGAACTTTGAAGAAGGCAGAGCAGTATTCACTGTTTACATGCACTTCAGTAAGGATTTTGTCTAGGTTCCATATGGTAGTTGGTCCAGAAGGTTCAGACACAAGAGATCTGAGGTGTGTTGACAAGCTGACTGCCAAGTTGGCTTGGTGATAGGAGGCAGAGTGGTAGACAGGTGTTTTTCAGACTGGAAACTTGTAACAAGTGGTGAAATGCAGGGATTGGAGAAGGGACAGTTGTTGTTTGTAATATATGTAAATATATTAGATGAAAATGTATACAGTCTAATAATTAAGTGCCAGGCCTGCACAGGCAGGTGCCACCCAGCTAACAGGAGTCGCTTGCCACTCGATTTAAATTCATCACCTGCAGCCTATTTAAACCCAGCTTTCAGCCACAATCCTTGTTCACACATATGAACTAGTTAACCTCAACCCAGTGCTCTGAGCCTTCAGTTACCTTGTTGTGACTAGTATCTTTTCCCTCTTGTTTTGCAGCCACTCATGGTTTCAAGTTGTGCAGTTTATTATTAAAGCATTGTTTACTGCTAAATCATCTCCACAACTCTGCTTTTGGGTCAAACCATATAACCATATAACAATTACAGCACGGAAACAGGCCATCTCGGCCCTTCTAGTCCATGCCGAACGCTTACTCAAAACTTCCTCTACAATCCCTGGCAGTAAGTTTGCAAATGCCATGAAAATTGGTGAAAATAGACAGCAAATAAGGCTGTCAAGATTTTTGAGCTGTATAATTCAAAGATTTTCTTTTTTTGTATAAAAAATTGCAAAAATATTCTAATACTTGGATGGATAATTTGAAAGAAGCAAATAGATATTGAACTATATGGTAGTATTTCATTGAAATTTTTCAGCAAATAATCATTTCTGTTATATGTAACTGTAACAAATGATACAGTTTTCATAAAATTAACAGTAATAATGTTTTGCAGCACAGTGGAAGACTTTTGCCTTGGTTTATAATTAGCAAGAAATTTACTAGAAATAATATTTATGGGGCTTATACTTGACAAAATATGAATTGATCTTTTCATTATTTCCAACTTCCCATTATTTCAGAATCTTTTTCATTTTTTATCCACTCTATCCTTTGCTGGTGGACAATTCATCTTCAGATTTGTGACCATAGAACTCTGTGGCCAGTTATTAATAGGCCAGAAATTTTTTCCTGTCTTAAATAGATCCTTTAATCTGATGCTGCTTGTATTTGTTTATAAAAATATAAGAAATAGAAGGAGTAGGGCATTTGGGCTCTTTTTCATTGTGACATTCAATTAGGTATTAATTTTATTCTTTTAACTGTGAATGACTTCCCTGTTCTACCCAAATCCCTGATTCAAATATCTGTTGAGCTCTGTTTTGAACATACTTGGTGGCCCCACAGCCCTCTGTGTGGAGAATTTCAAAGATTTGCCAAATTGAGGGTGAATATACTTCTTCTCCTCTCACTCCATAATAAACAGCTCCTTAGGTTGAGACCATGATTCCTAGTTGTACACCCCCTAACAGATGCTATCCTTGCATCTGCCCTGTTAAGCCCCTGTAGTATTTTGTATGATTCAAGAAGATCACTTCTGATACTTGCATACTCCGATAAGTTTATACTAAGTCTGCTTGATCCCTCCTTATAGGAAACCATCTATCTTTAAAGTAACTCTACTGAATCTTGGGTTCACTCCCCCTGGTGCATGTACAGTATATCTTTCCTTGGACAGGCATCCAAGAACTGTACACAAGGTTCTATATAACTCCATTTATCAAAATCAGAATCAGATTTAGTATCACGAAATGAAATATCATGAAATTTGTTAACTTTAAAATAAGTGAAATAAATAACCTCTTTTTAGGCTGTTTCATCATCGTTGGTGATGAGCCCCACCACGGTTGTGTCACTGGTGAACTTGACAGTGTAATTAATCCAATGTTTGGCCAAGCAATCTTGGATGTGCAGCAACACGTCCATGACGGCACTATAGGAACTTAACAGGATAGGCAGCATCTATGGAGGAGAGCAGACAGTCGACATTTGGGTCGAAGCCATCACTGGCATACATCATGAAATTTGTTAACTTTACAGCAGCAGTACAATGAAATACATGATAATTAAGTACAGAGAAAAAACCTGAATCATACCAACTATGTTCGTCCATCGTCGACGTCGATGAGGACCTCGACACCATTATTGATGGTGTCGAGGCTAGCGCATGACTTGGATTTAAGTGAGGGAGGGTTGTGCAGCGTCAGCCTCACTCTCTCTTCCCAATTCCCATCTGGATCCAGTGGCAAGACAGAGTCGAGACGGCTGGAGATGGGACTAGGCGCAGTGGATGACCAGGACGCCTTCTGTGTCTTGTCCTGCTCTACACGTTCCACGACGCTTGCAGAGACCGCCTTCTTGACCGTTGGACCTTCCATTGGTCTTGTCCGCTCAATCCGCCGGAGTCTGTCTTCACATGCTGGGATAGACAACTCCCTATCTCACCAAGGGTTTGAGACCCGTCGGCTACCCTCACCTGGATTAGTCGGCTTGTCAAAGCCGTTGCCTGGGGTGTGGCCGCTGTCGCATGCAAACAGCTACGGGGAGCCACAGGTGAGAGCTGAGTGCCAGGTGGGGACCAAAGGTGGACTAACCGCCTTGAAAAGGATGCGACATGTTCCCCCACCAGAGGTGCTACCCCTCCCTGACACCCCATACACCCCAACTATACCAACTATGTACAGTATATGTCTGTTAAATAGCTAAGTTAAAATAAGTAGTGCAAAAAAAACTCAAATAAAAATAGGGAGGTAGTGTTTCATGGATTCAACGTCCATTTAGGAATCAGATCCTACTTAATAAATCCTATTGTCCTAGTGCCTCTGGTACCTGGATTTTATTGACAGTCATAATCTAAATGCATTATTTTCATCACATAAGATGTTGTTCGTCATCTGTTTTAATGACTTGGATGAGAATGTTGTTTTCGTAGTTGTTAAGTTGGTGAAGGATACTAAAATTGGTGGCATATTGGACAGTGAAGAAGGTTATCTAAGACTACACCAGGAAGGAGATCAACTGGGAAAGTGGGCACAAGAACAGCAGAAGGATTTTAACTTGGACAAATGTGAAGGGTTGCATTTTGTACAGCAGAATGTATATTATGAATGACATGTCCTATGTATTGTTGAACAGAGTTTCTGGAAAGTAGTGACACAGGTATACAGGGTAATGGCTTTAACTATCGGGGCATTGTGTACAAGACTTGGGATGTCCTGTTACAACTGTCCCAAGAAGCTGATAGGACTACACGTATGCCATTCTCTTCACTTAGCTTTCGAAAGGATGTCATTAAGTTGAAAAAGGTGCAGAAAAAATTCATCAAGATTTGGAGGGCTTGAGTTATAAGGAGAGACTTTCTAGTCTGGGACACTTCTCCCTGAAGCATGGAAGCCTAACAGAGGTATATAAAATCATGAAAGGCACAGATAAAGTGAACAGTGACAATCTTTTTTCCAGGGTGGAGGAGGTGTAAAACTAGAGATTTAAGGTTAGGAGCTAAGATTTAAAGGCAATTTGAGGGCCAACATTTTCACACAGAGTGGTGGGTATATGGAATGAGCTGCCAGAGGAAGTAGTGGGGCAGATGCAATTACAACAAGTAAAAGACAATTAGTTAAGTACATGGATAGGAAAGATTGAGGAATACCAACCAAATATAGGAAATAGAACAAGCTCAAGTAGGCAACTTCATTACTATGGATAAGTCAGGCAAAGGGTCCTTTTTCTGTGCTGTATAACTCCACAACTCTGCCTAGGTCCAGAGCTACTTGTAGCTAACCTTCATGACCAAATGTGACACAAAGATGGAGAACAGTCTGATTCAAACAGTAGCTAAGAAGTGGGCTGACATGGGTATCTGGAAAATGGATTTTATGACTAGAATGTGGGGCAATGGACATTCTTCCAAATATTTACACAGAAGAAATTTATGCTCACAATATGCTAGTTATTGGATGATCTTGCAAGATGGTGGCAAGACAAAATTGAGCCTTGCATGTAAACATATGGAATGTGATGTTATATTTTAAATGACATCCCTGAGGAGCAACAGGTGGGTGATAAATAGAAGGGGGCACAAGCATAGATCTTTGGACAACAGAGAAAACAGCAAGGAAAAACAACCATTAGTAATGAAGGGGAAAATATAAGCATGCGAGTGATACAATGTGAAAGATTTATGGTTGGACATCACTGGTTGATGTTTAGTGTAGGGGAGAATTACATCACAATATAGTTGAAAGTTAGGATAGATGTTGTATTGATCTCCAAGGAGAAAAAAATCCAGAGATCTCTCCATTCTAATGTTGAGTTTGTTGCTAGGTGTTAAAATATTAGTTTATGTATTACAACTACTCCAACAGTTATAATTAATCTGAATATTCCCAGAGGAAAAAAAATTCAAGTTCACACCTTGATATATACTGCAGGTTAAAGGGAAACAGGGCATGACTTGTGGATTGCAAGTCTGGTTCGAAATGTTTCCTCTGTCTCCAGGCAAAATAAACCACAGGATGTGTTTTAAATGTTTTCAGCAAGTATCCTTCCAGGGGGCCAACCAGATTACTAAACTGCTAGTGGTTAAAGCATAGGAATGGCAAGCTGATTTCCCAAATTATGGGCAAGGCAATGTTGCAATTTGATGGCACTGAACATCACAAATTGTAGGGAAGTTCATGCATTGCCAGACATCGGGTGTTAGATGCTGAATTACTGAAATTTCCAGTACAGAGGGAAGCCATTTGACTCAGAGTCCTTGCTAGCTAAAACTATACGTGTGCAGCAAAGCACAAAATACTGGATGAAGTCAGTGCGTCATACAACACCAATGGAGGAAAATAGACAACTGACATTTTGTCAACAGGACTGGCAATATCTTTCACGATAACCGTACAATCTTCATCAGGACAGAACTATAAGTGTGTATATTACTCTCACTTGCCAGCTCTTCTCAGTCCTTTGCTAACCTAGTATTTAAATGTTATGTGCATCTTTGACTAAACCATTCTTTCAGGCAATGAGTTATGAACTCCACCACTTGTTGGGTCCAAAAAAACTTTACTCAGCTCTCCTTTGATCCATGAATTTAAATCAATTTTATATGGCTATTGATCATTCACAAAGGGAATTCAATCCTTTCTGTCCTGTGTCTCTCAGAATTTTATACACAGCAGTTGAATCCCGTCATTTTCAATGAAAATCGGTGCTGATGGGCCAGTCTTTTATAGAATCATAGATCACTCTAGCACAGAAACAGGCCCTTTAGCCAATCTAGTCCATGACAAAGTACATATGGAAAAATCATAAACACCAGAAAACCTGCAGATGTTGGAAATCCAAAGCTACACATGCAAAATACTGGAAGAACTCATCAGGCCAGGCAGCATGGTAAGGAGTAAACAGTCGACATTTTGGGCTGAGACCCTTCATCAGGACTGGTAAGGAAGGGGACTCAACTACTTTCTCTTTTCCATAGATGCTGTCTGGCCTGTTGGGTGTCTCCAATATTTTGTGTGTGTTACATATGGAAAAGGATAGGTCTGGTCCATGGGTTGAGTTTCTTAATTGGAGAAAGGCTAATTTTGATGGTCCCAGGAAGGATCTAGCAAGTGTGCATTGGGACAAGCTGTTTTCTGCCAAAGGTGTACTTGGTAAGTAGGAGGCCTCCAAAAGTGAAATTTTGTGAGTACAAAGCTTGTATGTGTCTGTCAGAATTTTTCGAGAGTTATTGAGGCCCTGGTTAAGAAAAAAGAGGTGCATAGCAGGTATAAGCAGGTAGGAGCAAATGAGGTACACATGGAGTACAAGAAATGCAAGAGAAATCAGGAGGACTAAAAGAAGGCATGAGGTTGCCTTAGCAGACTAGGTGAAGGCGAATCCTAAGAGATTCTATGGATATGTTAAGAGCAAACAGATTGTAAGGGACAAAATTGGTCTTCCACAAGATCAGAATGATAATCTATGTATGGAGCCAAAAGAGATGGGAGAGATCTTAAATCGATTTTTTTTTGCATCAGAAGACAGAAGCTAAAAAAAGTGAGGAAAGCCAGCAGCGAGGTCAAGGACCTTCTACAGATTACAGAGGAAGAGGTGTTTGCTGTCTTGAGGCAAATTAGGGTGGATAAACCCCAGGGCCTGACATGATGTTCCCTTGGACCCTACGGGATGCAAGTGCAGAAATTGCTGGGGCTCCAGCAGAGATATTTAAATCATACTTAGTGACAGGTGAGATACTGAAGGATGGAGGAATAGCTAAAGTTGTCCCATAGTTTAAGAATGGCTCTAAAAATAAACCAGGAAATTATAGGTCAGTGAGCCTGACATCAGTTGTAGGAGTGTTATTGGAAGGTGTTCTAAGGGACCGGGTATATGGGTACTTAGACAGACAGGGACTGATTAGGGAGAGTCATCATGGCTTCATGCATGGTAGGTCATGATTAACCAATCTTATAGAGCTTTTCAAGGGAGTTACCAGAAAAGTGGATAAAGGCAAAGCAGTGGATGTTGTCCTCATGGACTTTAGCAAGGCATTTCACAAGATCCTGCATGGGAGACTGGTCAAGAAGTTTCAGTCACTCGGCATTTAAGATGAGGCAGTAAATTGGATTAGACATTGATTTTGTGGGAGAAGCCAGAGAGTGGTAGTAGATGGTTGCCTCTCTGCAGGAATAATGCAGTGATCGCTGCTGGGTCCGTTATTGTTTGTCATCTATATCAATAATCTGGATGGTAATGTGGTTAACTGGATCAGCAAATTTGCAGATGACACCAAGATTGGGGGTGTAGTGGACAGCGAAGTAGACTATTTGTGTTTGCAGCAGGATCTGGACCAGCTGGAAAAACAGCAGATAGAATTTAATGCAGACAAGTACAAGGTGTTGCACTTTGGTAGGTCCAACCTGGAAAGATCTTACACAGTGAATGGTAGGGCACTGAGTAGTGCAGTAGAACAAAGGCAGCTTGGAATATATAATTACTTGAAAGTGGCGTCACACGTAGATAGGGTTGTCAAGAGAGCTTCTGGCACAATGGCTTTCGTAAATCAAAGTACTGAGTACAGGAGTTGGGATACTATGTTGAAGTTGCATAAGACGTTAATGAGATCTAATTTGAAGTATTGTGTGTAGCTTTGGTCTCCTACCTACAATCAAGATGTAAATAAGAAAGATGTGACATAGGATTGGAAGATGTTCAATACTTGTGGGTTGAGTTAAGAAACTGCAAGGGTAAAAGGATCCTGATGCCAGTTATATACAGGCCTCCCAACTGTAGCTAAGATGTGGACCACAGATTACAACAAGAAATAGAAAAGGTGTGTCAAAAGGGCAATGTTATGACAGTCATGGGATATTTCAACATGCAGATCGATTGGGAAAATCAGGTTGAAAATGGATCTCAAAAAAGTGAATTTGTTGAATGCCTACAAGATGGCTTTTTAGAACAGTTTGTTGTTGAGGCTACTTGTTGAGGCTACTTGGGGATCAGCTATACTGGATTGGCTGTTAATGAACTGGATGTTATTAGGGAACTTAAAGTAAAAGAACCCTTAGGAGGCAGTGATCATAGCATGATTGAGTTCAACTTGAAATCTGATAGGGAGAAAGTGAAGTCTGATGTAGCAGTATTTCAGTGGAGTAAAGGAAATTACAGAGGTGTGAGAGAGGAGCTGGCTAAAGTAAATTGAAAGGAGCTGCTGGCAGGGATGACAGCAGAGCAGAAATGGTGTGAGTTTCTAGGAAGAATGAATATGGTGCATTCCAAAAATGAAGAAATGCTCAAATGGTAAAATAGTACACCATGGCTAACAAGGGAAGTCAAAGCTTTTGTAAAAGCAAAAGAGAGGACATACAACAAAGCAAAAATTAGCAGGGAGATAGAGGATTGGGAAGCTTTTAATAACCTACAGAAAGTATCAAAAAGAATCATTAGGAGGGAAAAGATGAAACATGAAAGCAAGCTAGAAACAATATGAAAGTGGATAGTAAAAGCTTTTTCAAGAACGTAAAACGTATAAGAGAAATGAGAGTGGATAAAGGACCGCTAGAAAATAAGGCCGGGGAAATAATAACGGGGACCTGGAGATGGCAGATGAACCCTAAATGAGTATCTTCACTGTGGAAGACTCTAACAGTGTGCCAAATTGAAGAATGTGAGGAAAAAGAAGTGAGTGCAGATACGATTACAAGGGAGAAGGTGTTCAAAAAGCTAAAAGACCTAAAGCTACAGAGGTCACCCAGACCAGATGAACTGCACCCTAGCGTTCTGAAAAAAGTAATGGTTGAAATTACAGAGGCAATAGTAATGATCTTTGAAAAATCATTAGCTTCTGTCATGGTGCCAGAGGACTGGAAAATTGCCAATATCTCTCCGCTCTTTAAGAAAGGAGGAAGACAGAAGAAAGGAAATTATACACAGTTAGCCTGACCTCAGTCGTTGGGAAGATGTTGGAGTCAATTGTTAAGGATGAAGTTACAGAGTACTTGGTGACACAGGACAAGATAGGACAAAGTCAGCATGGTTTCCTTCAGGGAAAATCCAACCTGAGAAACTTGTTGGAATTCTTTGAGGAGATTACCCAAAAGATAGATAAAGGGTATGTAGTGGATGTCATATATTTGGACTTTCAAAAGGCCTTTGACAAGGTGCTACATATGAGGCTGCTTACCAAGTTAAGAGCCCATGGTATTACAGGAAGGTTGCTGGCATGGTTAAAGAATTGGCTGATTGGTAGGAGGCAGCGCGTGGAAATAAAGGGATCTTTTTCTGCAAGCTTTGAAAACCTACTTCATTATCCACAACTCCACCTATCTTAGTATCATCTACATACTTACTAATCCAATTTACCACCTCATCATCATTACGACAGAGAAAGTACTCAGGAAGCTGAATAGGCTAAAGGTAGATAAATCTCCTGGACCAGATGGAATGCACCCTTGTGTTCTGAAGGAAGTAGCTGTGGAGATTGCGGAGGCATTAGCGATGATATTTCAAAAGTCGATAGATTCTGGCATGGTTCCGGAGGACTGGAAGATTACAAATGTCACTCCGCTATTTAAGAAGGGGGCAAGGAAGCAAAAAGGAAATTATAGACCTGTTAGCTTGACGTCGGTGGTTGGGAAGTTGTTGGAGTCGATTGTCAAGGATGAGGTTACAGAGTACCTGGAGGCATATGACAAGATAGGTAGAACTCAGCATGGATTCCTTAAAGGAAAATCCTGCCTGACAAACCTATTACAATTTTTTGAGGAAATTACTAGTAGGCTAGACAAGGGAGATGCAGTGGATGTTGTATATTTGGATTTTCAGAAGGCCTTAGACAAGGTGCCACACATGAGGCTGCTTAACAAGATAAGAGCCCATGGAATTACAGGAAAGTTACATACGTGGATAGAGCGTTGGCTGATTGGCAGGAAACAGAGAGTGGGAATAAAGGGATCCTATTCTGGTTCGCTGCCGGTTACCAGTGATGTTCCACAGGGATCAGTGTTGGGGCTGCTTCTTTTTACATTGTACATCAACGATTTGGATTATGGAATAGATGGCTTTGTGGCTAAGTTTGCTGACGATACGAAGATAGGTGGAGGGGCCGGTAGTGCTGAGGAAATGGAGAGTCTGCAGAGAGACTTGGATAGATTGGAAGAATGGGCAGAGAAGTGGCAAATGAAGTACAATGTTGGAAAGTGTATGGTTATGCACTTTGGCAGAAAAAATAAACGGGCAGACTATTATTTAAATGGGGAAAGAATTCTAAGTTCTGAGATGCAACAGGACTTGGGAGTCCTCGTACAGGATTCCCTTAAAGTTAACCTCCAGGTTGAGTCGGTAGTGAAGAAGGCGAATGCAACGTTGGCACTCATTTCTAGAGGAATAGAGTATAGGAGCAGGGATGTGATGTTGAGGCTCTATAAGGCGCTGGTGAGACCTCACTTGGAGTACTGTGGGCAGTTTTGGTCTCCTTATTTAAGAAAGGATGTGCTGACGTTGGAGAGGGTACAGAGAAGAGTCACAAGAATGATTCCAGGAATGAGAGGGTTAACATATGAGGAACGTTTGTCCGCTCTTGGACTGTATTCCTTGGAGTTTAGAAGAATGAGGGGAGACCTCATAGAAACATTTCGAATGTTAAAAGGCATGGACAGAGTGGATGTGGCAAAGTTGTTTCCCATGATGGGGGAGTCTAGTACGAGAGGGCATGACTTCAGGATTGAAGGGCGCCCTTTCAGAACAGAAATGCGAAAAAGTTTTTTTAGTCAGAGGGTGGTGAATCTATGGAATTTGTTGCCACGGGCAGCAGTGGAGGCCAAGTCATTGGGTGTATTTAAGGCAGAGATTGATAGGTATCTGAGTAGCCAGGACATCAAAGGTTATGGTGAGAAGGCGGGGCAGTGGGACTAAATAGGATAAAATGGATCAGTTCATGATAAAATGGCGGAGCAGACCCGATGGGCCGAATGGCCTACTTCTGCTCCTTTGTCTTATGGTCTTATGGTCATCCAGATCATTAATATAGATGACAAATAACATTGGACCCAGTACAGATCCCTCAGGCACACCACTAGACACGGTCCTCCAATCTGACACAGTTATCCACCACCACTCTCTGGCGTCTCCCATCCAGCCACTGCTGAATCCATTTTACTACTTCGATATTAATACCTAATGAATGAACCTTCCTAACTAACCTTCCGTGTGGAACCTTGTCAAAGGTCTTACTGAAGTCCATATAGACAACATCCACCACTTTACCCTCGTCAACTTTCCTAGTAACCTCATCAAAGAATTCAATAAGATTTGTCAAACATGACCTTCCACGCACAAATCCATGTTGACTGTTCCTAATCAGGCCCTGTCTATCCAGATAATTATATATACCATCTCTAAGAATACTTTCCATCAATTTACCCACCACTGACATCAAACTCATAGGCCGTTAATTGCTAGGTTTACTCTTAGAACCCTTTTTAAACAATGGAACAACATGAGCAATACGCCAATCCTCCGGCACCATCCCCGTTTCAAATGACATTTGAAATATTTCTGTCAGAGCTCCTGCTATTTCCACACTAACTTCCCTCAAGGTCCTAGGGAATATCCTGTCCAGACCCGGAGACTTATCCACTTCTATATTCCTTAAAAGCGCCAGTACTTCCTCTTCTTTAATCATCATACCTTCCATAACTACCCTTCTCGTTTCCCTTACCTTACTCAATTCAATACCCTTCTCCTTAGTGAATACCGAAGAAAAGAAATTGTTCAAAATCTGCCCTGTCTGTTTTGGCTCCGCACATAGCCATTCACGCTGATTTTCTAAGAGACAATTTTATCCCTCACTATCTTTTTGCTATTAATATAACTGTAGAAACCCTTTGGATTTATTTTCACCTTACTTGCCAAAGCAGCCTCATATCTACTTCTAGCTTTTCTAATTTCTTTAAGATTCTTTTCACATTCTTTATATTCCTCGAGCACCTCATTTACTCCAAGCTGCTTATATTTATTGTAGATCCCTTTCTTTTTCCAAACCAAGTTTCCAATATCCCTTGAAAACCATGGCTCTCTCAAACTTTTAACCTTTCCTTTCAACCTAACAGGAACATAAAAATCCTGTACCCTCAAAATTTCACCTTTAAATGACCTCCATTTCTCTATCACATTCTTTCCATATAACAAATTGACCCAATCCACTCCTTCTAAATCCTTTCAGATCTCCTCAAAGTTAGCCTTTCTCCAATCAAAAATCTCAATCCTGGGTCCAGCCCTATCCTTATACAAATATACAAAGCTAAATGCAAAAACAAATTCAAAGAGAGAAAATCCATACCATTAAATTGTTGAAATAAATCCATCTGACATAATTCAACACAAATTATTGAGAAAAATATTTGCAAAATTATAAAAAAGCAGATTTTGCTCTAGTGATGATCCACATTATTCCATCACTGAAAAAGATGGTGGTTTTGTAAATTAGGCAAGTGTCACTCCAAATTAGAAAGATTGCTCATCATTGCGTAATTAGTGGTCACCTTTGTCTTCCTTTGCCTGCACCTCAGTGAGTTCTGCACCCACCATGACACCAAGCTCTTCTTCCATCGCCTCCATTTCCGAACCCACTTCTTCAGCGAGAATTCCCCACTCTGCACCGAGGATCCCTTCTCCTGCCTCCAACCCTCCTGATACTCTTGGACACCCTGTTCTGCTTCACTGGCTGCTCTGGATCTTTTTATCTCTAACTGCTGATGAGACATTAACTGGCTCAACCTCAGCACTCCTCACTCCTCCTCGAACCTTACCCCCACAAAACACACTGCCACGCACTCTCTCCACACCAATCCCAACTTTAACAACAAACCTGCAGACAAAGGAGATGCTGTTGCAGTGTGGCAGACTGGTCTCTATCTTGCCGAGGCCAGGTGACAACTCTCAGACACCTCCATGGTGGGGGAGTTTGGGACAAGAGGGCACAGCCTCAGGATAGAGGTTTGTCCATTTAAAACAGAGATGCGGAGCAATCTCTTTAGCTAGAGGGTGGTGAATTTGTGGAATTTAATACCACAGGCAACTGTGGAGGCCAGGTTATTGGGTATATTTAAGGCAGAGTTTGATTGGTTTTTGATTGGACACAGCATCAAATGTTACGGGGAGAAGGCTGGGGAATGGGGCTAAGGAGGGAAAGAAGGATCAGCCATGATTGAATGGTGAAGCAGACTTGATGAACCAAATAGCCTAATTCTGCTCCTATGTCTTATGGTTTTATGGTCTAATGATCTCAAATAAGCTTGAAAGAGTACAGAGAAAATTTACAAGGATTTTGCTGGGTCTGGAGGACATGAATTATAAGGTAAAATTGAATAGGTTAGGAATTGGAACATTGAAGATTAAGGGGAGATTTGATAGGAGTATACAAAATTATGAGGGGTATAGATAGGGCACATGCAAGCAGGCTTTTTCCACTGAGGTTGGGTGGGACTACAACCACAGGTCATGACTTAAGGGTGAAGCATGAAAGTTTAAGAGGAACATGAGGGGAAACTTCACTTTGAGGGTCATGAGCTGCCAGTGCAAATGGTGCTTGTGAGCTCGATTTCAATGTTTAACAGAATGTTTTGATAGCCCTCCATACCCCTCCATGTTACTGTCCAAATTTCTCTTAAATGTTGAAGTCAAACCTGCAGGCACCACTTTGCTTTTCAGTATAACTCCACAATCTTAGCAACATCCTTTTAACCTTCTCAAATGTTATCACAGCCTGGACATTGAGAAGAGTTGTCTAATATTTTGAGGGTTTGAAAGATCAAGGTTAGAAGCAAGGCACTGCAAGGAGGTGGTAGACATAGTGGGCTGCAGTAGAAGGTGTAGTCTATAGTGCTTAGACATTGTAGGGAATTAGATTCCATGGGGTTTGATAGATGGACAACATGGGGCTGGGAGCTGGATGATTGCAGGAGTGCAATCAATTGGTACAAAGCCTGTTGAAACTGAAGGAAACTCTCCTGAAAAGCCTGTATAAAGTGGACTTGGAGAGGATGTTTCCAGCAGTGAGACAGTCTTGGACCAGAGGGCACAGCCTCAGAGTACAAGGACATCCCGTGAGAAGAGACGAGGAGAAATTTCTTTAGACAGAGGGTGGTGAATCTCAAAAATTCATTGCCACAGACAGCTGTGGAAGACAAGTCATTGGGTATATTTAAAGAGGAGGCTAATAGGTTCTTGATAGTTTCTTAAGAAGGCCAAAGGTTATGGAGAAAAGGCAGAATAGGACTGAGGGAAAATAATTCAGCCATGATCAAATGGCGGAGCAGACTCAATGGGCTGCAGAGCCTACTTCTGCTCCTACCATAAGTCTTATGATCATTTCCTGTTTTTATTCCTGTTTGTGAGATAATTGTTGAAAAGTTCCAGTTCAGATATTCAGTGAGGATAGGATCAATTATGATGCACCCCACAATGAAACCATTGCTGTTATTTACTTTGTTCTCAAAACTGGAGCGTAGTTATTTGGATGAGACGTTGGAAAGCTGCCAGTTCTTGTGGAGCTGTAACCCAGCAACAACCAGGGCCTTCAGGCAGAGTGGAGAGAAATGTGGAAAAGCACAAATTAAAATAGGTGCCACAGAAGTAGACACTTGGCTGTGGGGCACCACTCTGTTCTTTGTTACGCTTCTGTGAACTTATTTTTATTCAGTAATTCACTGTTCCAGGATATCACTATTTTCCTGAATATGTAGTCAGCAACCCTTCCTTTAAACATCTGTCTAAACTTAAATCACATGCTGTCTCGTGTCTCCAAACTTGTTTTTTATACATCAGCCTGGATCAGTGGTTCACAGTAATGACACTGTCAGAAGGTAGGCTATCAAACCTCAGTCTGTGCATTATCTAATGTGCATAATACAAATGGACAGCATTGATACACTGCCAGACATTGTGTCTTTTTGATGAGACATTATACAAACACCGTGTCTGCCCTCTCAGCTGAATGTAAAAGATCACTTGGCACTCACAAAGTATTAGTCCTCTTATGATACAAATATAAATATAATGCTGTGGAAGCTAAAAATACCTGAAATACGAAAATTGTCTTATGAGGAAGGTTGGCAAGTTGGATTTGTTTCCACTGGAGTTCACAAGTGTAAGAGGAGATTGATTGAAACATAGAGGAGCCTAAGAAACCTTCGCAGGGTAAATGTGGAGAAAACGTTTGCTCTTATGAGAATGGGGAAGGGGAAGCAAGTGTTGTTTTAAAAACAGACAAAGCTAAAGTTCTTTCCTCACTGAGGATTATGTGCATTTGGAATTTTCTTCCTTAAAGGATAGTAAAAACAAAGATTTTGAATATTTTTAAAACAGATCTGGATTGATGGGTAAGCAAAAGGATGAAAGATTATTATCTGTGGGTGGGAATTACAAATCAGGTCAGCATTCCTTTTAAAGTAATACACACAAAGTGCTGGAGGAATTCAACAGATCAGGCAGCACCTGTGGAAATAAACAGTCAGCATCTTGGGTTGAGACCCTTTGTCAGGACCGGAAAGGAAGGGGAAAGATGTCAGAATAAAAAGATGGGAGCGGGGAGGACAGCTAAAAGGAGAAAAATGAAGCCAAGAGGGTGGGAAATGTAAAGGGCTGGAGAGGAAAATATCTGATAGGAGAGCAGAGTAGATTACAGGAGAAAGGGAAGGAGGAGAGGACCCAGGGAGAGGTGATAGGCAGGTGAGAAGAGGTAAGAGGCCAGATTGGGAGATAGAAGAAGAGGAGGGGGGAAGATTTTTTTTTACTGGAGGGAGAAATCAAGGCTACCCTGATGAAATATAAGGTGGTGCTCTTCCACCCTGAGGGTGGCCTCATCTTGGCACAAGAGAAGGCCATGGACACGTTGCAAGGGGAATTGAAATTAAAATGTTTGGCCACCATGAAGTTCCACTTTTGGTGGTTGGAGTAGATGGAGGTGCTCAACAATGCGGTCCCTCAGTTTACAGCAGTTCTCACCAGTGTAGAGGAGGCCGCATTGGGAACACCCGGCACAATAGACAACCCCAGCAGATTCGGAGGGGAAGTGTTGCCTCACCTGGAAGGACTATCTGGGGCCATGAATGGAGATGAATGGGCAGGTGCAGCACTTTGGCAGTAGTGTAGGTATTAGTACTGGGAGGGTGATTAGCGGGGAGGAACAAATGGACAAGGGAATCACAGAGGGGGAAATCCCTGCGGAAAGCAGGGAGTTGGAGGCAGTAAAGATGTGTTTGGTGGGAGGATCCCTTTAGAGATGGCAGAAGTTGTGGAGAATGATATATTGGATGAGGAAGCCTTCCTGTTAAATGACTGCCTCAATAGGGCGAGTGGCCTACACTTGCTCCAAATTCACGCGTTCAGAAAAATTCCTGGATAGTGAACTATATTGAAGTGTAATTTTAATTTTATGTAGGCAAATTTTATGGACTCACTTTACACCGCACGCTGTTGGAGCAGTGCTGCCAGGATAATCAAGGACACGACCCACCCAGCCAACACACTTTTCGTCCCTCTTCCCTCTGGGAGAAGGCTCAGGAGCTTGAAGACTCATACGGCCAGATTTGGGAGCAGCTTCTTTCCAACTGTGATAAGACTGCTGAACGGATCCTGACCCGGATCTGGGCCTTACCCTCCAAATATCCGGACCTGCCTCTTGGTTTTTTTGCACTACCTTACTTTCCATTTTTCTATTTTCTATTTATGATTTATAATTTAAATTTTTAATATTTACTATCGATTTGTAATCCAGGGAGCGGGAAGCGCAGAATCAAATATCACTGTGATGATTGTATGTTCTAGTATCAATTGTTTGGCGACAATAAAGTATAAAGTATAAGTACACAGTGAAATAGAACACAAAAGGATTTCACTGAGATGAAATGAAATGATGTCTGCTTTGATAATGATGATTGAATGATGAAAATAAATAAATAGGGATATTAGAGGGACTTATTTACCTTTCTTCCAGTTACACAATGAAAACTTAACATTGACCTGAGCAGATAAATAATAACCTTCAACAGCGCAATACTGATTAAATTCAAACCTGAGAAAATCTGCCGAAGCTAGAAATTCAAGCAACACACATGAAATGCTGGTGGAACGCAGCAGGCCAGGAAGGCCAAGGGTCTTGGCCCAAAACGTCGACTGTACTTCTTCCTATAAATGCTGCCTGGCTTGCTGTGTTCCATCAGCATTTTGTGTGTGTTGACTGGTTAAATCTAAATCACTTAACTTCCTGAAATGGGATTTGAAATTTAATTGCTGACTTAGACATTGAAGCTTATCACAAAACCAAACTGATAATTAAGTCATGTTATCTTTGTAATTTTTTTTAGCACTTAAGTTGCAATATCCTTTACTGACAGGTATTACATGATTTCTGCCTTCTTGACATATGCCAATAGCTCAAAAGCTCTAGCCTGTTCTGTTTACCATAATAAGAAATAGAAAATCTGATTAAGATTAGGGGATAAAGCCTGGGTTTGCTAAATACAGCTTGATACCTGTGCTGCACTTTCACCAACAGTAATCAAAGGAATACCACAGAAGGTTAAACGATAGCATTTATTTCTGTGAGTTATTCATCCGGTGAGTGTACAACAGCAAAAAGCTTAGGCAATCACTGGCAATTATCCAAAGATATTTTGCACAGATCTGAGGAAATACAATTATATTTATTTGGCAAACATTGACTTTTAAGTTCCTCAGAGATGGAATAGAAACAACCTTCAAAATGGAATGCTTTGGCATAGATTAAATAGAGTAAATACAGTACGCAGTGGAAACTATGAGCGGTTTCAAACTCCTGGGAGTCTACATCTCAAGCAACCTCTCATGGTCTCACAACACATCATACACAATCAGGAAAGCTCACCAATGCCTCTATTTTCTGAGGAGGCTGAAAGAGCTGTAGCATGCTGTATGTACCGTCCATACACATCTGGAGAAGAAGGATGATTATGTGAGAATGCTGTTCTTGGATTACAGTTCAGCTTTAAACACCACAATTCCATCCAGACTCGACAGGAAGCTTAGAGACCTCGGCCTTGACACTGCCTTGTGCAGCAGGATCCTGGACTTTCTGTCAGATCTCCAGCAGGTGGTAAGAGTGGGCTCCCTCAGCTCTGCCCCTCTGACTCTCAACACAGGAGCCCCTCAGGGTTGTGTACTAAGTCCCCTCCTTTACTCCCTGTATCCCCATGACTGTGTCGCCACTCACAGCTCTAATCTGCTAATTAAATGTGCTGATGACACTACATTGATTGGCTTAATCTCAAACAATAATGAGGTGGCTTACAGGGAAGAAGTCATCTCTCTCTCACAGTGGTGTCAAGTAAACAACCTCTCCCTCAATGTCGCAAAAACAAAGGAGCTGGTTGTGGATTACAGGAGGAATGGAGACAGGCTAAGCCCTATTGACATCAATGGACCTGGGGTTGAGAGGGTAAACAGCATTAAGTTACTCGGCATCCACATCATCGAGGACCTCGTGGTCTGTACACACCAGCTGTGTGGTGAAAAAAGGCACAACAGCGCCTCTTTCACCTCAGACAGTTGAGGAAGTTTGATATGAGCCCCAAAATACTAAGAACTTTCTACAAGGGCACAATCGAGAGCATCCTGACTGGCGGCATCACTGCCTGGTATGGGAACTGTACTTACCTTAATCATAGGATTCTGCAGAGAGTGGTGTGGACATCCCAGCACATCTGTAGTTGTGAACATCCCATGATTCAGGACATTTACAAAGACAGGTGTGCAAAAAGGGCCTGAAGGATCATTGGGGACCTGAGTCCCCCAACCACAAACTGTTCGAGCTGCTACCATCCAGGAAATGATGCCACAGCATAAAAGCCAGGACCAACAGGCTCCGGGACAGCTTCTTCCACCAGGCCATCAGACTGATGAACTCACGCTGATTTGAGTGTACTCTATATTACATGTTCTATTTATTATAAATTACTATGATTGCACATTTAGACAGAGACATAACAAAGATTTTTACCTCATGTATTTGAAGGATGTAAGAAATAAAGTCAATAAAGTCAATGTACATCTATATTGACGTCATTCTATAGATGCACAGTGGAGAGCATCCTAACAAGCTGCTTTGTACGGAAACTGCACTGCACCAGACAGGAAGACTTTACAACGGGTAGTCAAAACTGCCCAATGCAACACCAGCACCAGCCTACTTGCCATTAATGACATATATGCAGAATATATAAAGAAACATACTGGAATAGGGTCAGTAACATCATCGAGGATCCCATCCACCTTGTTCATGGACTGTTTGTCCGACTCCCACGAGGGAAGCATCCACACCAGGACCATCAGACTCAAAAACAGTTACTTTCTCCAAGCAGTAAGGCTGATCAACACCTCCACCCACTAACCCACCCCACTATCACTAATTTATTTCCTGTCAGTCACCTTATATACAGACACTTCTGTGCCTTGTGTCACTTTATGGACATCCAATCAATATACGTAGATAAACGCTACGTATTTATATTTATTATGTTTTCTTTCATTATTATTGTTTCTTATTGTGTTTTTTTTGTGCTACATTGGATCTGGAATAACAGTTATTTTGTTCTCCTTTTCACTTGTGCCCTGGAAATGACATTAAACAATCTCGAATCTTGAATTTTTTGCACGAGCAGACTTACAAAATTTTTAGAAACTATGCTAATGAATTGGAGAGAATCAGATTAATAAATGTAAGGCTTATTTTAGGCACATTTAACTATTTTCCAGCTTGGGAGATTGAAGAAATGGGCTGGGGACATTTTGGGATGGGGGAATTGAGTGGGAGTTGTTAAGGTATCCCTTTTGAGTTAAATGTCGAAATAGCTTGTCAAGAAATGAGAAGGGCTGAACTCTTTCCAATGTATAGTCTAGATAGGGTTAAGAAGACAGTGAGAGAGTTAAGATGTATCCGAACTTAAAAGGTATCCACTCTTATAGAAAGTATTGCTTGTAAGGACGTTGGTTCCTTCAAAACACAAAATACTTATCTTTAAACTAAATAAAACTATGAGGTAATAAAATTGATTTTCCAGTTTAATCTTTAGTGAGGCATCTCGACCCATCTTAACAGGGTTAGTTTTTTTTTATAGGCTCTTATTGGAGAATATAAATGTTTTTAGCTTAATATGTGTTTTATTCCTCAAGATAACATTTACAAGGAGAAAATAATATTTTGTTTCGAAAGGGTAAGTGCAATGCTCAGAAAATTCTTTAGTGAGCACAGGCTTTTCAAATGCATTTTTTACATTGTGTTCCAAAAGACAAGGGTAATATTCAATTTTAGCAGTTACACCTTCACACCTTGAAAATTGGACCAAGAACGTGTCCAATTTTCATCCCATTGATTTCCGCCAACCACATTCTGCAATACACAACTGACCTATTGCTAGATATACTCCAGTGGCAAAAATCAGTCCTGATAACTCCTTACTTCACACCTGTCTGAGTTAAATTCCATCTGCCGTTCCCTTGTTCACACTCTCTGTTTATCTGTATCCTACTCTAACCTTAGACAACCTTATTCACTGTCCAGCACATCACCAATTTTAGCATCATCTGCGGATTTATTAATCTTGCCAGCTACATCCTCATCCTAATTGTTGATATACAGTATATGATAAACAACAGTGGGTGCATCACCTGTCTCTGTGGCACATTGACAACACGAGGAAATCTGCAGATGCTGCAAATTCAAGCAACACATAAAAAAAGTGCTGGTGAATGCAGCAGACCAGGCAGCATCTATAGGAAGAGGTACAGTCAACGTTTCGGGCTGAGACCCTTCTTTCAGTTAGTCCTGACAAAGGGTCTCGGCCCAAAACGTCGACTGTACCTCTTCCTATAGATGCTGCCTGGCCTGCTGCGTTCACCAGTATTTTTTGCCTGTGGCACATCTCTGGGTCACAAGCCTCCAATATGAAAAACAATGTTCAACATCACTCTCTGACTCATTTCATGAAGTCAATTTTGTATCCAATTAACTAGCTCACCATGGATCTCCTGTGATCCAAACTTCCAGACCACAGAACAAACTACCATGCAATATCTCATTGAAGTCCACGTAGACAACAATCACAACCCTGCACCCTTTTGGTCACCTCTTCGAAAAAAAATCTCAGCTAAACTCAATTCCCACATGCAAAGCCATAGTTAATAATAATTCCACTCCTTCTCCTTATTTTAAAGATACAACCAACCAAGAAACCAGTAGGATATCAAAATTGCTCCTCTTGAGGCCCTTGTTTGGTCGGGCATTAACCTTGGATGGTGCGACTTAGCTGTCCATACTGTTGGTGCAGCACTACCAGTGTGAAAGCCCGCTCAGTACGGTATGGAGATCAAGCTGTTATTGTTCCTCTATGGTGAAACATATACTGTTGTGCAACGTTAATTATTTACTCAGAGAAACAGCACGGAACTGCCCTTTCCATCCCAACACGCTGCACTGCCCGGTAACCCCCTTATTTAACCCTAGCCTAGTCACAGGACAATTTACAATGTCCAATTAACCTGCTAACTGGTATCACCTGGAGAAAACCAACAAGCTCATGGGAAGTAAGTTTAAACTTCTTACCAAGGATGCCGGAAGTGAACTCTGAATGCCAATGCCGCGAGTTGTAATAGCATTGTGCTACCATGACGTCCTAACGTGTACTATATAAATTTGATGTAGCACGTGTCAGTGGAAACTACAACACCTGTGGTATAAGTTACTAAGTTACACTTGTAATAAATGAATTTAACATATATCTATGTTAAAACTACTTTAAGTAAAGGCAGTGATGTTCCCAATCAAGATATCCTCAACCTTACCCCTGCACTCGATTATTCCAATGCACTCCACTCCACTCCAAGTATGAGCTTGTTAACCTATAGTTTAATCACTGGCCCAATTTTAGAATTTTTATATACATTTTCAATTCTCTCTATGGCCTTGATCTCTTCTTCTCTGTCTTGTTTTATGGTGGTTGGCACCCAGCTTAATGGTGCATTACTGCCACCTCTATGGCATTGTTCCTGCATTTCACAATAATAATTTATAATCATATAACAATTACAGCATGGAAACAGGCCATCTCGGCCCTTCTAGTCCGTGCCGAACTCTTACTCTCAACTAGTCCCACCAAGTTGCTCTCAGACCATAGCTCTCCATTCCCTTCCTGTCCATTTATCTATCCAATTTAACTTTAAACGACAACATCGAACCTGCCTTAACCACTTCTGCTGGAAGCTCGTTCCACACGGCTACCACTCTCTGAGTAAAGAAGTTCTCCCTCATGTTACCTCTAAACTTTTGTTCCTTAACTCTCAACTCATGTCCTCTTGTTTGAATCTCCCCCAATTTCAATGGAAAAAGCATATCCATGTCAACTCTATCAATCCCCCACATAATTTTAAACACCTCTATCAAGTCCCCCCTCAACCTTCTACGCTCCAAAGAATAAAGACCTAATCTCTTCAACCTTTCTCTGTAACTTAGGAGATGAAACTCAGGCAACATTTTAGTAAACCTCCTCCGTACTCTCTCAATTTTATTGACATCTTTCCTATAATTCGGTGACCAGAACTGTACACAATACTCCAAATTTGGCCTTAACAATGCCTTATACAATTTTAACATGACGTCCCAACTCCTATACTCAATGCTCTGATTAATAAAGGCCAGCATACCAGAAGATTTCTTCACCACCCTATCCACATGAGATTCAGGGAACTATGCACCATTATACCTAGATCCCTCTGTTCTACAGCATTCTTCAATGCCCTACCATTTACCATGTATGTCCTATTTTGATTAGTCCTACCAAAATGTAGCACCTCACATTTTTCAGCATTAAACTCCATCTGCCATCTTTCATCCCACTCTTCTGTCCTAAATCTCTCTTCAAGCTTTGAAAACCTACCTCATCATCCACAACACCACCTATCTTAGTATCATCTGCATACTTACTAATCCAATTTACCATCCCACCATCCAGATCATTAATATATATTACAAACAACACTGGACCCAGTACAGATCCCTGAGGCACACCGATACACACTGTTCTCCAATCTGACACACAGTTATCCACCACTACTCTCTGGCGTCTCCCATCTAGCCACTGCTGAATCCATTTTACTACTTCAATATTAATGCCTAACAATTGAACCTTCCTAACTAACCTTCCATGTGGAACCTTGTCAAAGGCCTTACTGAAGTCCATATAGACAACATCCACCGCTTTACCCTCGTCAACTTTCTTAGTAACCTCATCAAAAAATTCAATAAGATTTGTCAAACTTGACCTTCCACGCACAAATCCATGTTGACTGCTCCTAATCAGACCCTGTCTGTACAGATAATTATACATACTGAAGCACCTTCAATAACTCCAAAAGACTGAGGTTGGGTAAAATACTGAAAGGCTTTTATTCGCTGTACAATACAACCTCCATGGTAAGTGTCTGCCCCCGGACTGAGGGGAAGGGGCAAGGCGAAACACCTTTATATAGGAATCAGTGGGAGGAGCCACAGGGGCAGTCAGCAGAGGGGCGTCTCCAGTCAGTTAACCCAGTTACAACATATATATGGTTTACCACATTCACCCATCCTTTTTTAAAAAAAGAGTCCCGCTGGGTGAAGTGACTGACAATATTTAAAACAAGTATATTTACAGGTCAAGTCTATCAGGCGGTCGAGTCCGTCGCTGTGATCTACGTAGCTCCAGTGGTGATTACATCGGCGATGGAAGTTGTGCTGGCTCCGGCCTGACTTGAGGTGCCAGCACATTAGGCATTGATAATCCCTCGTGCGTGTGCGTCGCGCCCGGTATGGGAGTGTCGTGTGGTGTCTGTGTAGGGTTTGGAGTGAACGGTGTCTCATGGGTACATACATCGGTGGGTAAGGGGTCAATAGTCACCACGGAGTGTTCAGAGTAGGGGCCCGGTGCTCCTGCGGGTGCCAGGTCATGGATGGAGACCGTGTCCTCCCGCCCATCAGGTAAAACCACATAGGCATATGGAGGGCTCACATGAAGTAAGTGAACCCTCTCGACCATCAGGGAGTATTTATTGTTCCTCGCATGTTTCCGGAGCAGCACTGGCCCCGGGGACGTCAGCCAAGTTGGTAGGGTGGTCCCAGTGGTCGACTTTCGGCCGTATCATGAGTCCGCAATGCTGCACCGTGTCTGGGTGGATAAAACTCTCTGTGCTGCCTGTGTCAAACAGGCAGCTTGTCCTGCGCCCCTCCACCAGGATGTCCATCATTGACCTTGCGAGCTGGTGGGGAGTACTTTGGTCAAGGGTCACGGAAGCCAGGATTGGGTCGCTGTCTTGGTCCGGCGCGGTGGGGTGCCCCATGAGCACCCATTGGTCGTAGGCGGTGGGAGGTGGTGCCGACCAAGATGGTATCTGCTATCTCCTTACAAATTTGCTCCTCTAGTTCTTGGTCCCCATTAGGAGTTCTATAATACACCCCTATAAGCGTATCAACACCTTTCCTGTTCCTCAATTCCACCCAAATAGCCTCCCTAGACCGGTCCACTAATCTATCCTGCTAGAGCACTGCTGTTATATATTCTCTGACAAGCAGTGCAACACCTCCCCCTCTTGCCCCTCCTACTCTATCACACCTGAAGCAATTAAATCCAGGAATATTTAGTTGCCAATCACACCCCTCCTGTAACCACATTTCACTAATAGCTACAACATCATATTTCCAGGTATCAATCCATGCTCTAAGCTCATCCACCTTTCTTACAATGCTCCTAGCATTAAAATAGAGGCATTTTAGAAACTCTCCACCTCCCACTCTCTGTTTATCCTTAATGGAGCAAACTACTTTATCTTTTTCTTCCTTTTCCCCTACATCCTTGGTCTGATTGCTCCTGATCTCTGTCCCCTGCCTATACTACCACACACACCGCCTACCTGCCTTCTCCATTTGTGAACCAACCTCCCCTCTCCTAGTTTCCTTAATTTGATTCCCTCCCCCCAACCATTCTAGTTTAAAGTCACCTCAGTAGCTCCTGCAAATCTCCCCGCCAGGATATTGGTTCCCCGAAGATTCAAGTGTAACCCGTCCTTTTTGTACAGGTCACGCCTGCACCAATAGAGGTCCCAATGATCCAAAAACTTGAATCAAAAATTTCCAGCCCAACAACAAAGATATCTATGCTCCTTGGCTTGTGGCCTCTCCATTATCCGTGAATGTAATTATTCTGTTACTGGAGATTATCCCTTCAGCTACCATAGTCTTCAACTCTGGAATTCTATTCCAAATCTCCTTTTGCTTCCTTCCTTCCCTTTCCTCCTTTAAGATGTATCTTAGTTATATATGACGTGAAATTTGTTGTCTTGTGCAAAGGTATAAGAATTCTACCACTGCCTGTAAGGAGTTTGTTTATTCTCTGTGGGTTTCCGCATGTGCTCTGGTTTCCTCCCACAGTCCAAAGGCCGACCAATTATTTGGTTAATTGGTCATTGTAAATTGTCCCATGATTAGGCTAGGATTAAATCAGGGATTATTAGTGGTTAAAGGGCCTATTCCATGCTATATCTTGATAAATAAATAATCTGTAAATTTCAGAAGTGTATAGTGCAGCAAAAAGGAATAACAAGGTAGTGTTGATGGGTTAAAATCTTGACCAGGATTCTGATCATCGGTAATATTATTTTTATTCTGTTTTATTTATAGTGTGCCGATGACATCACAGGAGTGAACACCGATGACATCACAGGGAAGCTGCTTTGACAGAGTCATTGACTGTGACGGACAGCATGAAGAAGGTGAATTAACATCCAGATTTTTTCTCAGAAAGCCAGAAGTATTTTTCATTTGTTAATGCAATTTTTTCAATTGCTCTGGTTATCCTAGTTTTATTCTTTTGTTTGACTTAGTGCTGGGAATGATTAAAATTTTAACTGAAATATTATTTGATTTCAAAACATTGTGAAGTGTAAGGCACAATTACATCACCTGACCTCACTAAAAATTTCTCCACTGCATTGCATCGTGTTTTTGTATGTGATGCGATAATATACACTGACCCCAATTGCAGAAAAATATTTTGTTACCACAAGATATTCTGCAAATTCTGGAAATCCAGAGCAACACACATAAAATGCTGGAGAAACTCAGCAGGTCAGGCAGAATCTAAGGAAATGAAAAAGCAGTTGACACTTCAGCCCAAGACCCTTCTTCTGTACTGTTACAATTCATTTAATTGATTTCAGATAAAATTGCTCACTGATTTCAAAAAAAGTCCATGCTAAAGTGTCTAACTTAAAGAAAATCTCAATGAAAACATACCGTTGGAAGGATATTACGAGTGAAAATGTTGATTTGATTATTGCTACTGTAGAATTAATCTCATCTTATTCATTCACAGTGATTAATCCTTCCATTAAAATTTGTGCTAATGGTACATCATATATCACTCATGATTCATAATACCACATAATTCATTTGAAATGCCATGTTATGCTTTAACAAACTTGAAGGGTATTATCACAGCATTGAGAATTCGTTTTACTTGGGGAGACATATTAGATTACTTTGGCTGTATCATGTTAATTCTGTGTAGCTACATTTGCAGCAATGTTTCCTGAAATGATCAATTCAAAGGTCAAATCACGTCCTGGAAACTTGCTTCAAGTTCTAGGGCATTTTTCACTGAGGTGTTCTGTCAGCTTCAACCTCACCATTTATTCTTAAGAGTGGATTTTATGTGCACTACCTTTTATGTTGCAGCTGGTCAACAAAGTACATTAATCCTAAGCAACACACACAAGTACTGGAGGAATTCAGCATTTAGCTAATCAGTAAGCATCCAGAGCTTGGCCTCAATACCTTGTTGTGCAATTGGGATCCTCAACTTCTTCACTTGCAGATCCCAGTTGGTTCTGATTAGCAACAAAATCTCCTCCACAACCTCCATCAGCACACGTTCACCACAAGGCTGTGTGCTTAGCCCACTGCTCTACTTTCTTTACACTTATGACTAAGCACAGCTCCAATGCCATATTTAAGTTTGCAAATGACACCACTGTCGTAGGTTGAATCAAAGGTGGTGACGAATCAGTATAGAGGAGGGAGACTGAAAATCTGGCTGAGTGGTACCACAACAGCAACTTTTTACTCAATGTCAGCAAGACCAAGGAGTTGATTATTGACTTCAGAGGGAGGAAACAGGAGGCCCATGAGCCAGTTCTCATCGAGAGATCTGAGGTAGAGAGGTTCAGCAACTTCAAATTTATCAGTGCTATAATTTCAGAAGACCTGTCCTAGGCTCAACAAATATGCAGCATGGCCACACCTCTACTTCCTTAGGAGTATGCAAAGATTCGATATGACGTCTAAAACTCATTCAAACTTCTATCGATTTGTGGTGGAGAGTATATTTATTTATTTATTTAATTAATTAATTAAAGGCAATGGTGAACAATAGCCAGATCAGAAATGCTGATCAAGTCAACTAGTTCCCAGAGAGAACTCTGATAGGCCAGTCAGATGGTTCACTGCTGCTCAGTGATAGAACACAAAAAAATCATATGTACAATTAAGAAACATTAAAAAATAGTAGAAATACTGGAGTCATGATCATGATGAGGTCTGCTGAAGAAAGACATTTATACACATGCTGTCCTCCATAATTCAAAGAGATTGAAGGATAAGGTTGTAGGGTGACAAAACGTGGCAGGAGCACTTGGAACTGAAAACTAATCCCTACGGGGAGAAGACAGCACCTGTTCTTTCCGCACTGTTCCCCAGCAGTTTAAGGACCAAGTCCATAACTCCCAAGTGCTCTTGAAAGTCAGGTATTAACCCTACCTACCAACAAGCAAGCATTGCCACCTTGGTCCCCTTCATGATAGCTTATGAAGGAGCATGTGACTTCCCTCCCAGAGATGATAGGTGTTTGTGCACTCAACTGTTGAAGGCTTGGACCCCATCGTGGCAGATGTTTCCAACCACAGCATCTGGAAGGCTGTTCCAAATTCTGATAGCACAGTGAAGGAAGCTTCTATCCAGTGCGTAGGTTCTCATATCATATTGACTGGATACATCACAGCCTGGTATGAAAACACCAATGCCCTTGAACAGAAAATTCCTCAAAGAGTAGTGGATATAGCCTGGTTCATCACAGGCATAGCCCTCCTCACCACTGAGCACATCTGCATGGAGCATTGTCACAGGAAAGCAGCATCCATCATCAACTTTAACTTAAAATTTATGAACATTAATAAACAGTCAATATTTTGGGCTAAGACCCTTTATCAATTCTGGAAAGGAAGGGGGAAGATGTCAAAATAAGAAGGTGGGGGGAGGGAAGGAGTACAAGTTAGAAGGTGATAGGTGAAGCCAGGTAGGTGAGAAAGGTAAAGGACAGGATGAGAAGGAATTTGGTAGGAGAGAGAGAGTGGGCCATGGGAGAAAGGGAAGAAGGAGGGGACCAGGGTGTCACAATGGGGGGCGTTGGGAACAGACCCAAATGCAAGACACAGACACTGAAGTACTAGGAATGGACAAAACTAAATGACGGGACAGGATGCAGACTAGGAGTAGGGACAGGGACACAGACTAGGCTAGGGAAGCAGGACCAGGATGAGGGACTGGGAACAAGGAGCCTGGGCGTGGACTCTGAGCCAACAGACCCAACTGCAGGGTAATGGCAAACGGCTTGGCTTACTCGACGGAGGCAAGGGACAGGAAGGGAGCTAGGTCTGGGGTGGCTCCAAGACTTGAGGCGGCCGGTAACCTCGGCGGGCCACGGAACAGCCAAATCCATATCTCGATGACTGCACTAGCCTTCCACCGGTGGGTTGCTCCAAGGGGAGACTGACGAGACAACCCAGCAACCACACTCAATCCCAGGGCCACTTATATTCCCAGTCCCAAGATGAGCATCAGGTGCTTATGGTTAAGTCCAACGGAAACAAGCGACAGCTGGAAGACCCAGAGTCTGCGGACCAGACCATGAACTGGAATGCAGACTTCGAACCAGACTATGACACAGAGGGAGGTGATAGGGAAGTGAGGCAAGAGGCCTGAATAGGAAATAGAAGAAGAGCAAAGGCGGAGGGGAAAAGAAAAAGAAGAAAAGTTTCCCAGAAGGAGAAATCGATGTTTATGCTTGGTTGGTTGGAGACTACCTAGGTAGGTTTTGCTCCTCCAGCTTGAGTGTGGCCTCATCGTGGCAGAATAGGAGGCCATGGACTAACATATCAGAATGGGAATGGAGATAGAAATAAAAATAGATGGCCAGAGGGAAATTCCACTTTTGGTGGATGGAGCACAGGTGGTTGACAAAGCAGTTAAAATGAGTGTGTTTAATCTGTTGTAATCTAATGCAAGCAATCGCAATTCATAGCACGGTAGCATAGTCGTTAATTACTTCAATCTTTATCCAGAAATCTGAGCTATTACACCAAGGACCATGGTGGCTGGAGGCTTTAAGTTCACTCAAAAGATGTGATTCACTGGAGAGGTTGTAGAGAAGATTCACCAGGACATTTATGTGGATTGGAGGACTTTAACCATGAGAAGAGATTAGATAGGCTGGCTTTGTTTTCCCTGGAGAAAAAGAGACCAATAAAGCTACGGTATAGGGCAGAGAGTCAGAATATTTTCCCCATAGTCGGGGGCTTAGGTTTAAGGTTTGATGGTGATTAAAGGGGGAAATTTTGTCACCCTGCCTGTTATTTGGTGCTCATTGGCAGAGGAGGTGGTAGAGTGAGATAGAATCATCATGCTAAGAGACTTAAGTGGACAAGGTATAGAAGGATAGGAACCTAGTGTAGGCAAATGGCCAAAAACTACAGATGGGCTAAAAGGTTGGCATGGCTAGGCCAAAGAACTTATTGTACAACTGTATGACACTAACAAGAAAAACTGGTCAACACCCCTGCCCACTAACTCCACTACTACTTTATTATTTCTTGTCAGTCACCTTATGTACAGCCAAGCATCACTTTATGGACATATAATCAATATATATATAAAATTTTTCTCACCCCTTATGGATGGTATGTATGTGTATTTTTCCCTCGATCTTGGGTCCACTACCAGAGGCCTGGGAGCTTGAGGGTTTGGCCCAGTATCCTTGCTGTTCCTAGTAGTGTGCCGTTCCGGACCGAGATCTCAGATATTGGTCCTGGGATTTTGTGGAGCCACTCTCCCAGTCCAGGTGTCACAGCTCCAAGTGCTCCTATCATCACAGAGATTACGCTGGTTTAACCATCCACATCCTTTCTATCTGCTCTTTCAAGCCCTAGTGTTTCTCCATCTTCTCATATCCTTTTTTCCTGATGTTACTGTGATTTGGGATTGCCACATCTATTACAATTGTTTTCTTCTGTTCCTTATCCAGTATTGTTATGGCTGACAGGGGTGTATTGGGTGTCTAGAGAGAGGTAGCACCTCTGGTGAGGGGGCCTGCCGTGCCCTTTTCAGGGCAGCTCGTCCACCTTTGGTCCCCACCTGGCGCTCAGCTCTCACCTATGGCTCCAAGTGGCTGTAACATGCACAGCAGCCACACCCCAGTAAATCGTCTTGGCAGACGGGCCAAACCAGGTGAGGGTAGCCGAAGGGTCTTCGACCCTCGGTGAGGTAGGGGATCTGTCTATCCCAGCATGTGAAGTCTGGCTCTGGCAGATTGAGCGGAGGAGACCGATTAATGGTCCGATGGTCAAGAAGGCAGGCCCAACAAGCGCTGTGGAGTGCTGAGAGCATGGCAAGACACTTAGACATCCTGGTCATCCACTGCAGCAAGAGAGGTCTCCAGCCGTAACGGTTGTCCGTGCCACTGGATCAACGTCTCTTCTAACGAGGGAGTGGGATTGTCCCTGTGCAACTACTGTTCCACTTAAAACTCCATCACGCACAGGTTCCTGTGTCTTCTTCGAATCCGAAGGACTACCACGAGAGGATGGTTGACCAGTACCTGATTATCAGTCTGTATTTGGGAGTCCTACAGGATCTTAGCTCTGTCATTGTCCACTACCTTCTCAGGTGTTTCCCATTTGGACTTGGGAGTGTCCAATCCATACTCATACGCAGATGTTCTTTTGTGTTTTACTGTGCTGCTTCAGATCCCAAGTAACAATTATTTTGCTCTCCTTACATTTGTGTACTGGAAATGACATTAAATAATCTTGAATCTTAAAAAGCCAAATAGCCAAAAAAAGAAAGCCAATGGGCACCAAGAAACTAAGATATTACATGGAAATCTGAAATAGATAACAACTGTCAGAACTATTCAGCAGGACAGACCTGCCCTAATATGTTAACTCATCCACAGATTCTTACTGACCCAATGAATATTATAAAAACTCATATGATTTCACTGATCTCCTTTAGAGAAGCAACTCTGCTGTTCTGACCCAGAACCACTAATATGTTTGACTCTAAGTACATTCTGAATTGCAACAAGCCACTCAGTTCAAAAGATAATAATGCCTTGCTGTTGAATTTTGGCCCTTTGGTGACATCTACATTTTGTAAATAAACAAAAAACATGTCTGAAAATACAGTGCAATCTGGTCAATACACACTAAAAATTGATTTATTTTATGTAGATGAAAGAAGATAACATGATTATCAAAATTGGATATACTAATTTCCTTCCGCCAAGTTTCCAAGTAAAAAAATGGAAGTGTACTCTAGACACTCCACACTACATCTTACTCTCCAAATAGCAATCCTGAACACACTAGCAAGATAATTATATAATATGCAACGAGATCACTTTGCCAATTTGCAGACTTGAGAGTAAAAGATGTTTGAACTGCCTACATTTTGATGTTAAGACAAGATATCCAAATGAGCTTTAGACTCTCTGAACTAATGTTTGATGGGAAGAAAAAGGCAAGTCTACTGCTATCTCATATGTGCTATATGTGCCCCGTGCTATGTATGACTGTTGGTACTGTGTTTTGCACCTTGGTCCTAGAGTTACACTAGAGTTCATTTGGCTGTATTCCTGGGTATTCATGTATGTTTGAATGTTAATTGAACTCGAGTAGGTTAACATTGTGGGCTGAAGGACCTGTACTGTGCCATAACATAATATGTACTGAGATATCATCTGTAAGGAGAGAAACAGGAGCAATGACCATTCATCGGAACTCAGTTTGCTTTACAAACTGCAGAGTGAATATACTTTTGCTTTCTTCCCCAACTACTGAAAAAGTCAAACCACAACTCTGACAAACTTCAAAATCACAGTTAGTATTCCTTGTGCCACTGTTGCTGCTTTTCTCCTTCTTACACAGCTTCTTAAAATCGAGGTTGACTTCCGTCTTCCATTTCAAATCAAACCATTAATTGATTACACCATCTGGTATGGGAATTGCAAGGCATCTGATTGCAAGTTGCTACCAAGAATCACAAGGACTGCAGAAAGGACCATCAGGATCTCTCTTCCACCCATTGGAGATATTAATCAGAAGCGCATTGTCAATGATCCCTTCCATCCATCCAACAATCTCTTTGACTCCCTACCATCAGGCAGGAAGTACCGTAGCATTTAGACAAGAACAGTTAGGATGGAAAACAGCTCCTCCCCACGGCCGTAAGACTACTGAACTTCCTGCCATGACCCAGGTCTCATCATGTATGAAAAGCCAATAGCGTTTATACTTTATATTTTTTTAAGTTGTATTGTTTCTGCACCCTATTATTTGTTAACTTAATTGTAATAATATTAATTTATGTTTTATGTGTGTGTGTTAAATGTACTGTGTTCTGCACCTTGGTCCAGAGAACAGTTGTTTGCTCCAGCGGTATACATGTGTACGGTTGAATGACAATAAACTGACCTTGAACATGACCCGTACTAGTTCGGTAGGTTCAAAGGTGGATGGTAAGGTATTTAGACCATAAGACCATAAGATATAGGAGCAGAATTAGGCCATTTGGCCCATCAAGCCTGTTCCTCCATTTCATCATGGCTGATCCATTTTTCCACTCAGCCCCAATCTCCTGCCTTCTCCCTATATCCTTTCATGCCCTGATTAATCGAGAATCTAGCAACCTCTACCTTAAGTATACGTAAAGACTTGGCCTCCACAGCTGCCTGCAGCAGAGAATTCTACAGATTCACCACTCTGGCTAAAGAAATTCCTCCTCATCTCTGTTCTAAAAGGATGCACCACTCTTCTGAGGCTGTGTCCTCTGGTCTTAGATTCTCTCACCGGAGGAAACATCTTCTCCACATCCATTTTATCAAAGCCTTTCACCATTTGATAGGTTTCAATGATGTCACCCCTTATTCTGCTGAATTACAGCAAAATACAGGTCTAGAGCAATCAAATGCTCTTCATATGACAAGTCATTCAACCCTGGAATAATTTTCGCGAACCTCCTTTGAACCCTCTCCAGTTTCAGCACATCCTTTCTAAGATAAGGAGCCTAAGCTGCTCCCAATACTCTAAGTGAGGCTTCCCCAGTGCTTTATAAAGTCTCAATATTATATCCTTGCTATTACATCCTTTGATCTATTTATAGCTTTTGATAACTAGTCTATTGAATATTGGACTTATGGCTGTGATGGATAAACCTGAATTGAATTTCCCAATTTATCTAAATCAGCAGAACGCAAATAAAATAATACCACGTAAACACATTGATGCAGTTAAATGTCTAATTTCAGATTTGTGAGAGCATGTCTTGCAAATTGAACTATTAATTGATTGACATAACAACTTAGATATGTATATGCACTGAACAATATTTTTATTGAACAATTATGAAATCTGTTACTTCAAGAAAAACATGTAATTAACTGATTCATGTCAGAATTCTTAATCTTGTAAATGAGAATGCAGGCAGCTGATTTAATCTAAATGCTTCTCAAAATTTGTATTTAGTGTTTACTTAGATTTAATTAATATCAGTTCATTACCAATCTATTCCCCAGTATGGAAATTAAAACATATTGTTGATGATATGAAATTACAAGCAAATTTTCAGTAAAGGTATGCTTTAATTTGTTCCTTTTCATATGTAACCTAATGATTGGAGTAATTAAGGAAAAGTTGCTGAAGATTAAGTAAGTTTGCGGATGACATGAAAACGTGGTATGGTAGATAATAAGGAAGGTTGTCTAATGATGTAGATCAGATGGAGAGTTGGGTAGAATTTTGTTCAGATTGAATTTAATCCTGATAAATGCAAGCTGATACATTTTGGGTTGTCAAGTAGTGGTAGGATATATGCAGTACATGACAGGGCACTAAGGAATAATGATTAACAGAGAGGCCCAGGTGTCCAAATCTATTGTTCTCCAGTAAACAGTAAAGGAGTTGTGAGAAGGATAAATGGCATTCTTGCTTTCAAAAGCCAGGCATAGAATTTAAGAGCTGACATTATGTTGCAGCTTTACAAAACATTGCTTAGGCTGAACCTGGAAAATTGTGTGCAGGTTTCCAGTTCAAGGTTCAACAGCACAATAGCTTCAGTAGCAAATAATGGGCACGCTAAGAAGAAAGTTTGAATGAGCAAATTCTGATATACATTTTCAGGGATTCTCTATTTCTCCACAGAGAATTCTGTTACAGCCTTTACCAAAATGCTCAACATAGAATCAGCAAACTGGTTATGCTGTTTCATGAAATTCTCTCACACTTACAAAAAACAATGAGAATATTTCAACATTACTGGTCTTCCAGTAGTTTAAATGCTCGGCACAACGTTGTGGGCTTAATGGCCTGTACAATGCTGTAATATTTGCTGCTTTAGTAAACAGCAGTTGGACTGCACCTGGAGTGAGTATTGTGTGCAGTTTTGTTTGCCACATGATAATAAAGATTCCACTTCAGAAAGTGCATGGGTGATTCACCAGGACGTTATCTTGAATGGAGGACTTTAGCTATCGGGAGAGTTTGGATTAGTTGGGTTTGCTTCCCATGGCGAGGAGACTGAGGGGTACACCTGATAGGACCCGATGAGAAGATGATAAGATGAGAGACATGAATAGTATTGATAGTGAAAATTTGTTTCCTGTGGTAGGGAGATCAAAAATGAGATATGAGGGTAAGAGTGTTTATTTTATTTATTTATATTGTATTATTTAGAAATACAGTGCAGAACTGGCCCTTCTGGCACACCACACCACACCACCCAGTAAACCCTCCAATAACCTAGCCTAATCACAGGATGATTTATAACGACCAATTAAACTATTAAACAGTACGTCTTTGGACCGTGGGAGGACACCAGAGCACCCGAGCACATGCACATGAGAAGAATGTATAAACTTTCTTACAGATGGCATTGGAATTGAACTCCGAAGCTGTAATAGCACTGCACTAACCACTATGCTACCATGGCACCCTACAGTATCATGGTGTCCTAGGCTATGATTTACGCAGTGCATTGCCAAAGAGAGAGGTCAAATCAGATACCATTACTACATACAAAAGAAAATTAGATAGATACTTAGGTCAGGTCAGGTATAGGATAATATGGTCATCAGTGGGCATGTGGGCTTAGTGCAGAGTAAAAAGATTGCCCAGGATGTGTTGAGCTGTGGTGTATGAAATAGCTAATGTGCTTAATAATGACTGTTCGTGATTGACTCTTCTGATGAAGGAAAATCACTTTCATTGAATGCAGCTGAACCCACAAAAGCCAGATCATGCAGATACCTCCGAAGTTTGGAGGAGATTACAGGGATAAGGAGGAGTGAGGATAAGGATAACTGTAAGACTGAGACATTGCTTGAGTAGGAGCTCATGAAGATCTGTGAGCATGACATGGAGAAGGATGAAAGGAATGGGGTCTGAATTAGTTCCAAGGCACAGGGCTAATCTCACTAAGTTAATGGAGAATGGAATGTGAGAGGTTGTCCAGGAGTACGGTGGAAGAATCAAAGTGTCAAATGTCAAAAGCATTGATGAGGTTTCAGAAGCAAATAAGCTGAGTTGGGACAGAGTCGGGCAACATTGCAGAGATATAAAAAAGGCAATATTAGTGAATAAAAATCTGACAAAAAAAGTGAAGGAGACAGCCCAGTCCATAAAGCTGTCCCCGACTTTGAGCACATGCGCATGGAGCACTTTTGAGGAAAGCAGCATCTGTTATCAAGGACCTCCACTATCCGCGCAATACTCTCTTCTCGCTGCCGCCATCAGGAACAAGTTCAAAGTAAATTGTCCTGTGGAGCCTCAAGTCCCACAGCCACGGATTCAAGAACAGTTTTTACCCCTCAACCATCAGGCTCATGAACCACAGAGGATAACTTCACTCACCCCATCACTGAGCTGTTCCTATGGACACACCTTCAAGGACTCCTTATCTATTCTCGATAATTATTGCTTATTTATTTCTTTATTTGTTCATTTATTTATTATTTTTATATTTGCACAATTTGCTTCCTTTTACACACTGTTTTTAGTCCGTCCTGTTGGGTGCCATCTTTCGTTGATTCTATTGTGTTTCTTGTATTTACTGTGAATGCCTGCAAGAAAATGAATCTCAGGGTTGTTTATATTGACATTTACTTTGAATTTTGAACCTTGCAAATACTGTACCATACATGTACAATGCTAGATCAATAACTTCTCCAACTTCCACACTTATGGGCAAAAGATACAAAATTAAAATCTAAATGCCAGAACTGAGGATGTAGATTGAAACTGAGTGTCAAAACCACTTCAATATATTTCTAAAGTGACCTGCTCAATTCCATTGAGCAATCTGACCGAAACTTAATTCAGTCCTGGTGATATCAACAATCTGAAACAACTTGCCATTAGTCAAGATTAACGTTTGGTAAGTTCCAGAGTAATGAAGTGTTGGCATGTTGGTGCCCCATCCAAGAAAAGCAACAATACAAATATATATTTATAAATAGATAAATGTTATATGTGGATTAAAAAATAGCATTGCCTTTCCTATTTTCCTCCTAACTGAAAATAAATGATTTAATGGGAAGTGATAAGAGGAAGTAATGTTCATGTTGTGCTTGGTTCACAAATCTCAGTATTGAATCACAAGTTTGTTCCCATGTACACGCAGACTTATTGTTTTCCTATTCCCAAAGGAAGCAAATGTCTTTTAATTATTCATATTCATCAATATTACTTCATTGTGTCCAACTGATCTAATGGTAACATTCCTGATTTAGTCATTAACTCCAGGCTAACACCTTTTAATATTGTCAGAACTGTTTCTATTCTACTGAGAAACTGAACACTTCATGGCAATTTCTTCTGAGAAGCAAGAATGACTTTTAGGTTACATGTTGTATCGGAGGGATAGGAAGGCAGGTAGAGGGGGTGCCATGGCTCTGCTGGTAAAGATCGCATCAAATTAGCAGAAAGATGTGACATTGGATCAGAAGATGTTGAACCCTTGTGGGTTGAGTTCAGAAACTGCAAGGGCAAAAGGATTCTAATGGTTGTTATATACAGGCTTCCCAACAGTAGCTGGGAGGTAGACCACAGATTACAACAGGAAATAGAAAAGGCAAGTCAAAAGGACAATGTTGTGGTAGTCATGGGATATTTTAACATGCAGGTCAATTGGGAAATTCAGGTTGATAGTGGATCTCAAGAGAGTAAGTTTGTTAAATGCCTACAAGATGGCTTTTTAGAGCCGTTTGTCGTTGTGCCTACGAGGGGATCAGCTATACTGGATTGGGTGTTATGTAATGAACTGGAGGTGATTAGGGAGCTTAAGGTAAAAGAACCCTTAAGAGGCAGTGATCACAATATGATTGAGTTCAACTTGAAATTTGTGAGGGAGAAACTAAAGTTAGACATAGCAGTATTTCAATGGAGTAAAGGAAATTTCAGTGGTATGAGAGAGCAGTTGGCTAAATGAAATTGGAAGGAGATATTGACAGGGATGACAGCAGAGCTGCAATGATGTAATTTTCTGGGATAAATGAGGAAAGTGCAGGATATGTGTATTCCAAAAATAAAGAAAGACTCAAGTGGCAAAATAGTACAACCGCGGCTGACAAGGGAAGTCAAAGGTAATGTGAAAGCAAAAGAAAGGGCATACAATAAAGCAAAAATTAGCAGGAAGATAGAGGATAGGGAAGCTTTGACAAACCTACAGAAAAACAAAAAGAATCATTAGGAGGGAAAAGGTGAATTATGAAAGCAAGCTAGCAAGCAACATCAAAGTGAATAGTAAAAACCTTTTCAAGTATGTAAAACATCAAACAGAGATGAGAGTGGAGATAGAAAATGAAGCCAGAGATATAATAGCAGGGGACAAGGAGATGGCAGATGAACTAAATGCGTACTTTGCATCAGTCTTCACTGTGGAAGACACTAGCAGTGTGCCAGATATCGAAGGGTGTGAGAGAAGAGGAGGGAGTGGTTACTATTACAAGGGAGAAGGTGCTCAAAAAGCTGAAAGACCCAAGGGCACATAAGTCACTCGGGCCAGATGAACAGCACCCTAGCATTCTGAAAGAGGTAGTGACAGAATTATGGAGGATTTAGTAATGATCTTTGAAAAATCATTGGATGCTCGGATGGTGCCAGAGGACTGGAAAATTGCAAATAGCACTCCACTCTTTAAGAAAGGAGGAAGACAGCATAAAGGATATTATAGACAGTTACCCTGACCTCAGCGGTTGGGAAGATGTTGGAGTCAACTGTTAAGGATGAGGTTATGGAGTACTTAGTGACACAAGACAAGTTAGGACAAAGTCAGCCTGGTTTCATTCGGGGAAAATCCTATCTGACAAACCGGTTGGATATCTTTGAGGAGGTTATATGTAGAATAGATAAAGGGAATGTAATGGATGTTGCATATTTGGACTTTCTGAAGGCCTTTGACAAGGTGCCACACATGAGGCTGCTTACCAACTTAAGAGCCCGTGGTATTACAGGAAAGTTACTAACACGGTTAGAGCATTGGCTGATTGGTGGGAGGTAATGATTGGAAATAAAAGGATCCTTTTCTGATTGGCTGCCAGTGACTAGTGATGCTCCACAGGGTTGGCGTTGGAACTGCTCCTTTTTATGCTGTGTATCAAAAATTTAGATGATGGAATAAATGGCTTTGTTCCGAAGTTTGGAGATGATACCAAGATTGGTGGAGGGACAGCCAGTGCTGAGGAAACAGGCAGACTGTTGGAGGATTTCGATAGATTAGGAGAATGGGCAAGAGAGTGGCAAATGAAATACCATGTTGGAAAATGCATGGTCATGCACTTTGGTAGTAGAAATAAATGCACAGACTATTTTCTAAATGAGGAAAAAAATCCAAAAATCTGAGATGCAAAGGGACTTGTTAGTCCTTGTGCAGAACATCCTAAAAGTTAACTTGCAGGTTGATTTGGTCATGTGGAAGACAAATACAATGATAGCATTCATTTCAAGAGGTCTAGAATACAACAGCAGGGATGTGATGCTGAGGCTTTATAAGACACTGGTGAGGCCTCACCTTGAGTATTGTGAACAGCTTTGGGTTCCTCATCCAAGAAAAGATGAGCTAGCATTGGAGAGGATTCAAAGGAGATACACAAGGATAGCTCTGGGAATGAAAGGGGTATCATATGAGGAATGTTTGATAGCTCTGGGTCTGTACTCATTGGAATTTAGAAGGATGGGGAGGGGAATCTCACTGAAGCTTTTCAAATGTTGAAAGCCTAGGCAGAGTAGATGTGGAAAGGATGTATTCCATGGTGGGGGAGTCCAGGACAAGAGGGCACAGTATCAGGATAGAGGGCCATCCATTTAAAACAGAGATGCAGAGAAATTTCTTGAGCCAGCGAGTGGTGAATTTGTGGAATTTGTTACCACAGGCAGTTGCGGAGGCCAGGTCATTGAGTGTATTTAAGGCAGAGAGTGATAGGTTCTTGATTGGGCATATCATCAAAGGTTATTGGAAGGTCAGGCAGTGGGGCTAAGGAGAGGAAATAGGATCAGCCATGATTGAATGGGAGAGCTGACTCGATGGGCCAAATGGCTTAATTCTGCTCCTAGGTCTTATGGTCTTAATACTTTGGCCAGCTTCATCCTCTCATTAACCATCTCCAAGACGTAATTGCTTGGAAATAGTATTAAGATGACTTAATCTGATAAACCTGGAATTAAAAGCTAGGTTCCATATTGTTCACCAAGAAACAATCATTAAACCTTAAAATTAAAAAAATATGCTGATAAAAATCAGAAAAAAATTCTGACTATTCACCCCCCATAATTTTATAAACCTCTACAAGGTCACCCTGAGAATAAACCCAGGCTACTCAATTTCTCCTTATAGCTATCACCCTTCATTTCAAGCAACTTCTTGATGAATCTCTTCTGCACTTTCCGAATTGCTACCATATCCCATATAGTATGGTTACCAGAACTGCACACAATACTCCAACCAATCTTTTGCACCACTGCAACATGACAATCCAACTCTCAAATTCAATGTCTCAGCCATAAGGCCAAATGCAACAAATACCTTTTTCAACACCCTTTCCACTTGTGATACTTACTGCTTTCTGGGTGGTATGGATTTGCATCCCACGATTTCTCTGTGTAACATAGTTCCCAATGTGTCTGAAATTTAACTTCCTAAAGTGCATTGCCATTACCTCTGCCTCCTCTCTGCCCAACTTTTCAGTTGATCTATATTTCAAAATATCCTTAAACAAGTTTATTCACTGTCTACAACTTTGTCATCTGCAAACTTACTAATCATACACCCGACATTCTCACCTGAGTCATAGACACCAGCATTGATCTCTATGGCAAACAAGAGAAAATCTGCAGAAGCCGGAAATCCAAGCAACACACACAAAATTCTGGAGGAACTCAGCAGGCCACCAGGCAGCATCGATGGAAAAGAGTATAGTCAACCTTCTGGGCTAAGACCTTCCATCAGGACTGGAGAAAAAATGAGGAGTCAGAGTAAGAAAGTGGGGGAAGGGGAGGAAGAAACACAAGGTTACAGGTGAAGCTTGGGGGGAAGAGGTGAAGTAAGGAGCTGGGAATTTGATTAATGCAGGAGATACAGGGTTAGTGAGGGAGAACCTAATAGAGAGGACAGAAGACCATGGAAGAAAGAAAAGGGGGAGGAGCACCAGAAGGAGTTGATGGGCAGGTAAGGAGATAAGGCGAGGAGGGGAAAGGGAATGGACAATGGTGAAGGTTGGGGGTATTACTGGAAGTTCAAGAAATTGATGTTCACACCAACAGGTTGGAGGCTACCCAGACAGAATATAAGGTGTTGTTCCTCCAACCTAAGTATGGCCTTATCACAACAGTGGAGGAGGCCATGGTGGAATGGGAATGGGAAGTGGAATTAAAATGGGTGGGCTCTGGGAGATCCTGCTTTTTCTGGCGGACGGAGCAGGATGTGCTTGGCAAAGCTGTTTCCCAATTACATCGGGTCTTACTGATATACAGGAGGCCACACTGGGAGCACCGGCTACAGTAGATGACCCAATAGACTCACAGCTGAGGTGTCGCCTCACCTGAAAGAACTGTTCGGAGCCTTAAATGGTAGTGAGGCAGATGTAGCACTTGTTCCGCTTGCAAGGATAAGTGCCAGGAGGGAGATAAGTGGGGAAAGTTGAATGGATGTAGGGAGCAATCCCTGCAGAAAGCAGAAAGTGGGGAGGGGGATGGAAAGATGTGCTTGGTGGTGGCATCCCGTTGGAGATGGCAGAAGTTACAGAGACTTATGTGCTGGATGCAGAGGCTGATGGGGTGGTAGGTGAGGACAAGAGGTGAGGTGGCGGGAGGATGAGGTGAGGGCAGGTATGCACGAAATGCAACAGATGTAGTTGAGGGCAGCATTGATGGTACAGGAGGGAAGCCCTTTCTTTGAAGAAAGAGGACTTCTCCTTCATTCTGGAATGAAGAGCCTTATCCTGAGAGGAGATGCAGTGAGAGAAAGGGGTGGCATTTTTATAAGCAACAGGGTGGTAAGAGGTATAGTTGAGACAGCTGTGAGAGTCAGTAGGATTAACAGATAAGCTGATCTCCATGGATCACAGTTTATTATGGATGTCCAGCCAGAAAAGCACCTTGCCACCCATACCTTCTGCCTCCTGTCATTCAGCCAGTTTTGGATCCAGTTTGCCAACACACCTTGAGTCCCCTGTAGGCAAGTTATCTATGATATGATCTTGCCAAAAGCCTTATTAAAATCCACTTTAATTATTTATCATTCTACCTTAATGAAGCTTCCTTGTCTCCTCCAGCAAAAACTCAACCATGTTTGTTTAAAACCATGCTAACTCCTAATCAGACTCTGCCTTTTAAGTGAACATAAATCTTGTCCTTCAGAATCTTCCCCAGTAACTTCCTACCAATGATGTAAGATTCACCTGCCCATAGTTTCCAAGCTAGCAAATCCCATTTTTTTCAATCCTCATTCTCACTCTATTCAAAGTAGCTAAATTTTTTTTTTACAGATACAGTGCTTGGGTAATGTTACATCCCTATAAAACCCTGTTTAGAACATACTTGGAGTCTTGTGCTCAGTTCTCGTCGCCTCATTATAGGAAGGATGTGGAAGCTTCAGACAGGGTGCAGAGGAGGCTTACCAGGATGACAGCTGGATTAGAGAGCATGTCTTATGGAGATAAATTGAGCAAGCTAGGGTTTTTCTCTTTGGAGCAAAAGAGGGTAAGAGGTGACTTGACAAAGGTGTACAAGATAATAAGGGGTTAGATCGAGTGGATAGCCGGAGACTTTTACCTCGTGTGGAAATGGCTACTACGAGGGAGTGGGTTGAGGACCCATGTCAGAGTTAAGTTTTTTTCACAAAAGTGGTGTATTCGTGGAATGCCTTACCGGGGTGATGGTAGAGGCAGACACATTAGGAGCATTTAAGAAACTCTCAGATAGACACTTGGATGATAGAAAAATGGAAAGCTATGTAGGAGGGAAGGTTAAAAGGTCGGCACAACATTGTGGGTCATGGGGCCTCTACTGTGTTGTCATGTTTTATCTTCTATCTCTGATTCGGCAGTGAGCTGCAATGTTGGAGAAATGGTAGGGATGAGCTGTTGTCACTGTGCTCTGTGACAAATTAGTTCGAAGTTCGACATTACCTTGAGTTCCACTGGGAGAGAAGTGCAGCCAGTAGACTGTGGCTGCAGCTCGCTTGTAGTTGCCACATATCTGAATGATGATATCTTTGGAAATTTGAGCGTGTGAATACACTGTTGATAGAAGTCCAGGTAGAATGTGGGAGTGCACTCGTTGCTGATGGGTAGGCCTGGTCCTACCTGGAAGTTCCCAGCCCATTCTGAGTGAGTGATTGTGCCCATAAAGCCACTCACAGTAAAGAAATACACCTAGCTGTGTTACAACTGAGATGGTGGTTGTTCGTCGTATCCAATGATGAAAGGAAAACCTGTGCAGGAAAGTTGTTAAAGTGGAAAATCCCTGGGTACTGGGGCAGTTCCACTCTGTCAACCAGCGTAACGAATAGTCATCACAACTGGGGGCTTCCTTGGTTGCGGTGGATAACCATGACTTCTCCTGTGCTTTGTCATGCCCTTCACTCTCCACAGAGGGTTGCAGAACTGCCTTTCTAGCTGTTGGATCTCACTGCAGAATTTACTTTCGAATAGCAAGAAAAGCAACAAGCTAGAATGGTGTTCAATGTGTTTCTTGGTGTTATGTCTGTGTGATTCCTTGCTGTGGTTGCATGTGCAAGACCTCCATGAATTATTACTAGTAGAGCAATCACTCGCGTTGAATATGATGTTCTTCTAAGGGGTTGTCTATTGGTGGTCCTGAGGTCAACTTTTAATGTTTTTTATAGCTACGCAGACTAACTAATGTTCTGAGTAGGAATCTTTACAAAACTGTGCAGCACTTTAAACGTTTTTTGAAATATTAGATTAGATTAGATTTGATTCAATTTTATTGTCATTGTGCCGAGTACAGATACAAAGCCAATGAAATGCAGTTAGCATCTGACCAGAAGTGCAAAAGAATAGTATTATTTACAAAATAACTGCAAATAAAAGAGTAAGTGCGACAGCATACAAATATAAAAGTACTGAGATAGTCCAATATGGGTGCAATATTGCTTAGCGCAATGATGTGAGATTCAGCAGGGTCACAGCCACAGGGAAGAAGCTCTTCCTGAGCCTGCTGGTGCAGGAGCAGAGGCTCCTGTAGCGTCTATCGGATGGGAGGAGAGTAAATATGCATACTATAAATATTTAGAATGAAAATTTGGAAATTACATACTTTTGATTTTATTTATTAATTTAAGGATATAATGAAATACAGCACGACAAAGAAAATCTTTCACATTTTGTAAGCTTTTAAATTGAGACACTGTCGGTGTTTAGCAGACCAGTGGCTTATTAAAATTTAGCCACCAACTTCCATTCTGTGTTTATTGTTACAATTTGTAACAGTGTTGTAACTTGAAATGCTGACTATGTAAGTACTTTGAAGCTTCAAGGAAAGATTGTGCTACATTTATTATTTAGAAAATTTATGGATTATATTCATTAACAAATAATTAATTACAGGGTATTTCACAATTGTATTTGTGTAGATTTCCAAATTATATTAATATAATTTCAAAATTGTATTAACATTATATAAAAGAAAATTCCAGCCACACGACAGCAAAAGCCATGTGTATGGCCGCACACCAATGCAGTTTAGAGAGAAAGTGCCTCAGGTTGCTGTAGAGGCCAGTCTGGGATATATATGTTCTGGTGCAGTGTGGACATGAGTCAGTGGTGGTTGTGGTTAGTGGTTGGGTCTTTTGGTTGTTCAGTCTCTCTTTTCTAAGCTGCTGCTTGTTCTCTGTGTCACAGCGGAGGTCGCTCTCATGTAGCGCAGCTCCATCTTGGAAAGATTTCCTCAAGGTCCTTTTGAATGCAGTATCTTCCCAGTTTTTAGATGTTATGTTGAATTTCTTCAGGCTGATTCTGATGTTATCTTTGAAGTGCTTCCTTTGTCCGCGCAGAAAAAGAAAGATGGCGCCGGTAATGGGCGACTTTGCGCGTGCTCTCCCAAGCAATCTGCCCTCTCCACTATCCTTTACCCGAGAAACCCTTCTAAACCTCCGATCTAGCAAGATCAAGAACAACAACACCCTGGTGAAGCTACTGACCCAGCTGGAGACCACCGCGCCAGAATTGCTTTTTAAACTCCAGACCGCATCTGGACCTGACCAGCGAGGCCCACCACGTTCCCAGAGACCCGCGGTCTACTACTGTGCCGGAGCGCTTGGAGACACGGCCCATTCCGACCAGCACCTCTCCGGAGCAGACGACCACACAGAAGTGACGGCGGAGACCTCAAGCTGCCCCAGACGCTTCCCCGGAGCAACCACCGTAAAGCCCTGTTGGTGGCCAACCATAGCTGCCGGAAGTGAGGCCTCTGCCGCCGATCTCGGAAATTGAGTCCGAAGCTCGGCTGGAGCGGAGGCCTCCGCAACCGTGACTCGGCTTAAGGACTTGTTTCAGCCAGCAGCCCGGCCATCTGGGATTAAGTGTCGGCTTTGGGGCCCCACCCAATCGACAGCCCAGGCCCCCGGCAGCTGGAAGTGGCAGCAGAGCCTCCCCCGTTACTCGGCCCGACCCGGAGCGTCCAACGACGCGACCCGCCGATCAATACCCGCGGGACGCGTCCACCAACCTCAAAGAGCTGACAACAACACACTGCATCAATGAAAACCTGGAAAGATGTACTATTTACCGAGGAAGTGTGGGAAAAGAGCTGGGCTGCTGGTCAGATTGAAGCTGAAGGGCTTCAGGGTCCCTATGCCCACCATCCTACTAGCTAATGTGCAAGCCATAGAGAACAAGGTGGATGATCTTAAAGTGAGACTCACCTACTGCAGGGAGATGCAGAACTGCTGTGTATTCTGTTTCACCGAGACCTGGCTCTCCCCTGCCACCCCCGACTGTGCCATCGGACCGGAGGGATCTTCGATCCATCGGATGGACCGCACGGTGTCTTCCGGCAAGACATGGGGAGGTGGTGTCTGCCTACTGATCAACACTGCATGGTGCTCGGACACAGTGGCACTTTCAAGCTCCTGCAGCCTGGACCTGGAACACCTGTCGGTGAAGTGTCATCCCTACTATCTGCCACGGGAATTCACCTCGGTCATACTGACAGCGGTCTATGTTCCCCCCCAGGCGGATGTGGAGTGTGCTCTGAACATACTGTATGCCAACAACAGTGAACTTGAGACCAGGTATCCGGAGGCTTTGCTCATTACAGCCAGGGACTTTAACCAGGCCAACCTCAGGAAGGCACTGCCAAAGTTGTAACAACATGTCTCCTGCCCCACTAGAGGCCCAAATATACTTGACCACTGCTACACAGCAGTCAAGGATGCCTACCGTTCCGTCCCACAACCTCACTTCGGAAAATCGGACCATCAGGCCATACTCCTCCTCCCGGCTTACAAACAGAAACTGAAGTGGGAGACCACGGTGTCAAAAGTAGTGTCGCATTGGACGGAGGAAACGGATGAGGTCCTCCGTGACTGCTTTGAATCAGTGGACTGGTTATTATTCAAGGACTCGGCAGCTAACCTCGATGAGTATGCCTCAGCTGTCACGGAGTTTATTTGGAAATGCACGGAGGACTGTGTGTCTCGCAAGACGATCCGGGTATTCCCTAACCTGAAACCTTGGATGAATTCTGAGGTCAAGTCCCTTTTAAAGGCTAGAGCTGCAGCTTTTAATTCCGGGGATACCAGTCGCTACACGGAATCCAGGCATGAACTCCAGAAAGCCATTAAGGGCGCCAAGAGACAATATCGAGCCAAGTTGGAAGCCCAGGCTAACCAGAAGGATGCCAGTAGACTATGGCAGGGTCTAAATGAGATCACTGGGCGCAAAGAAAAGGCTGGGAATATCAATAACTGTGGCACTTCTCTTCCTGATAAACTTAACATATTCTACGCAAGATTCGAACAGAAGAGGAGCATCCCGCTCCCTCCGGATGAACCGGACCTGGTGGCATCGAGATTCATCATCACCGAGGAGGACGTTAGAAGGGCCTCCCTGAAGATAAATCCAAGGAAGGCGACGGGCCCAGATGGTGTCCCAGGACGGGTTCTCCAGGCCTGTGCAAGCGAGCCAGCTGGAGTGTTTGCTGACATCTTCAACTGCTCCTTGCTTCAGTCTAAGATCCCCTCGTGTTTTAAGAAGGCAATGATAATCCCAGTGCAGAAGAAGAGCAAGGTGGCATGCCTGAATGACTATCGACCTGTGGTTCTGACATCAATTGCTATGAAGCACTTCGTGAGATTGGTTATGGCACACATCAACCACAGCCTACCGGTCAACCTCGATGCTTTGCAATTCGCCTACCGGAGCAACAGTTCAACGGCAGATGCCATCTCTCTGGCCCTACATTCCTCCTTAGAACACCTGGAGAATAAAGATGCATACATAAGGCTCCTTTTCATTGACTACGGCTCTGCCTTTAATACCATCATTCCACATAAACTGATTCCTAAGCTCTGGAACCTGGGCCTTAGCACTCAGACCTGCAGCTGGATCTTCAACTTCCTCACAGACAGGACCCAGGCTGTAAAAATAGGGGACAAGCTCTCCTCTACAATCATGCTGAGCACCGGTGCTCCACAAGGCTGCGTACTCAGCCCCCTGCTGTACTCACTGTACACCCATGATTGTGTAGCCAAGTTTCCATCAAACTGAATATATAAGTTTGCTGATGACACAACAATTGTAGGCCGTATCTCGGGTAATGATGAGTTTGCGTACAGAGAGGAAATTAAGAATCTGGTGGCATGGTGCGAAGACAATAACCTATCCCTCAACGTCAGCAAGACGAAGGAATTGGTTGTTGACTTCAGAAGGAGTAGCGGACCGCACGACCCAATTTACATCGGTGGTGCGCAAGTGGAACAGGTCAAAAGCTTTAAGTTCCTTGGGGTCAATATCACAAATGACCTTTCTTTGTCCAACCAAGCAGAGTTCACTGCCAAGAAGGCCCACCATCGCCTTTACTTCCTGAGAAAACTGAAGAAATTTGGCCTGTCCCCCAAAACCCTTGCATTCTTCTCGGGTGCATCACAATCTGGTATGGAAGTTGTCCTGTCCAAGACCAAGAGATGCTGCAGAAGATCATGAACACGGCGCAGCACATAACACAAACCAATCTTCCGTCCATGGACTCACTTTACACTGCACGCCGTCAGAGCAGTGCTGCCAGGATAATCAAGGACACGACCCACCCAGCTAACACACTTTTCGTCCCTCTTCCCTCTGGGAGAAGGCTCAGGAGCTTGAAGACTCGTACGGCCAGATTTAGGAACAGCTTCTTTCCAACTGTGATAAGACTGCTGAACGGATCCTGACCTGGATCTGGGCCGTACCCTCCAAATATCCGGACCTGCCTCTCGGTTTTTTTTGCACTAACTTACTTTCCATTTTTCTATTTTCTATTTATGATTTATAACTTAAAAATTTAATAATTAATAATTTTTACTATTTTTAATATTTAATATTTGTAGTCCAGGGAGTGGGAAGCGCAGAATCAAATATCACTGTGATGATTGTATGTTCTAGTATCAATTGTCTGGCGACAATAAAGTAGAAAGTATAGTATAATCCATGAATTGGCAACACCCGATTTATGGCCACCCTGTTCACATGAACAAGCATTTGGGACAATGGTTGAATGGGTTTGCTGGCTCCTCTTTTGTTGGATGGGTACAGGGCATTTCCACGTGCCTCTTCTCTCCCATTCTTTTCCCCCATCCTCTCCCCAAGGCGCAACAGTCAAGGATGGATCAAACCAAGTAGAACTGGGAGTGCTGAGCAGATTGAATCACTCATTGAGGCAGTGAGGCTAGCTGGTGACCTCTCTTCCCTCGCCTGCTAACTCTCCTGCAACAGCTGTTTCTGTGATCCTCTCCTTCAAACCTGGTTTTGTATACAATGAATTCCGGCCCATTGGTTAATTGTGACAGCCGCTTATTTGGGAAAGCTCTCAAAGAACAAGAACTAATGAAAAAATAACCGGGCAAACACGAGGAAATCTGCAGATGCTGGAAATTCAAGCAACACACACAAAATGCTGGTGGAACGCAGCAGGCCAGGCAGCATCTATAGGAAGAGGTACAGTCGACATTTCGGGCTGAGACCCTTCGTCCTGACTGTACCTCTTCCTATAGATGCTGCCTGGCCTGCTGTGTTCCACAAAAAAATAACCAGGATTCCCTTCGTTTATTTGGGACACAATGCCACTTAATTGAGACAGGAGACTTGCTGAACTGTTTCTAACTGGCATCAGTCACAGGCACTGGTGTGGCCATTGGACATTACACCATGCTTCGAGCAAACACTTTTTAAATAATGTCAGTTGCGTAGGTCTGTGTTCAAAAAGAAGTATATTTTTTCCCTGATAGTTGGCAAGAAATAAGCAGTAAGATAATTCAGATATGTTTTGCCCACTGTGGTTTCAGGCTTGAAGATGCCAGAAATGACTGGGAGTGAAAATGTAATGATTTCACTATTTCAACAAATTAAGAACAACAAATACTTTGCATATATCGACAATCACCTTAATGTTACAATGAAAATGACATTTGGAGGATGCAATTGTCTACAGGATTGTATGAAGGTAGTCCATTATCTACACTAGAAGTCTATGTTGATTTTGTTCATTTACAGTCAACCAAAAGAACACGTCAGTGTTCTCTGTCCATCAATAACTATTAGGAAATAATACACAATTTTATAGTACAGTAGTAGTATTGATAGTGTTCCAATTTGTTCTGTGTTTTATTTAAATGAATAATTGGTGACTCAGTTAAACATTAGATTTGTCTTTTTTGTACATTTTTAACTATATCCATGAAACTTCAGCTAATTAGGGCAGCCACTTAATTGGGCCAAAAAGTTGGTCCTGATGTGAACCAATTAATTGGAATCCACTGTATTTCCAACTTACACACTGTTCGGTTCCGAGAACCAGAACCCGTTTGGAATCTGGGGACTGCCTATGCTATTCCTCACACTGAACAGAGTTAACAACAGCCAATTTTCCCAACTGAACAGCAGCGTTTGATACAACAATGTAACAAGGTCATACCACATTGTACACTCAGTTCTTAAAGGTACATTCTCACAAAATACATTGCATTACTTAGTTACAAAATGCCAAATCATTATAAGCTATCAAAAGCAACGTACATTGATTTTTTAAAATTAACTATCAATTCTATTTATATACATATTAAATCATGCAGGACATATATCTAATTATTTATAGAATCAAGATTGTTTAATTCCTGAACACAAGTGTAAGAAGAATGAAATAGCTGTTATTCTAGATCCAATGCAACACAAAAAAACACAAAAGATAAAGAGCACAATAATTATAATAAAACACACAATAAATATACTTACTTTATACTTCATTGTCGCCAAACAATTGATACTAGAACATACAATCATCACAGCGATATTTGATTCTGCGCTTCCCACTCCCTGGATTACAAATCGATAGTAAATATTAAATATTTAAATTATAAATCATAAATAGAAAATAGAAAAATGCAAAGTAAGGTAGTGCAAAAAAAACCGAGAGGCAGGTTCAGATATTTGGAGGGTACAGCCCAGAAACCAAGAGGCAGGTCCAGAAATTTGGAGGGTATGGCCCAGTCTCTTATCACAGTTGGAAAGAAGCTGTTCCCAAATCTGGCCGTATGAGTCTTCAAGCTCCTGAGCCTTCTCCCGGAGGGAATCGGGACAAAAAGTGTGTTGGCTGGATACATAAGATAGCTTATATACATAGATTGATTGCATGTCCACAAAATGATGCTGGTCTGTACATAAGGTGACGGATGGGAAATAATAAAGTCGTGGCGGAGTTAGTGGGTGGAGGTATTGATCAGCTTTACTGCTTGGGGAAAGTAATTGTTTTTGAGTCTGGTGGTCCTGGTGTGGATGCCATGTAGCCTCCTCTCTGAGGGGAGTGGGACACACAGTCCATGAGCAGGGTGTGTGGGATCCTTCATGATGTTACTGGCCCATTTCCTGGCACCTTTCTGTATATTTTTCCTTGATGGTGGGTAGGCTGATGCATGTATTCATATTTATATTTTTAACCAAAGATCCTATCCTATTTAACAAACACAATACAATTGGAGGTGATGTTGATAGTGAAGACTGTAGTATTGGGCTGTGCAACAATAATATCATCTAATGAACTGAGAGGCGCAATGACAGGTGGAATTTAATTCAAATAAGTGTGAGCTGATATACTTTGGGAAATTCAATTATGATAAGAAATACAGCAAGGATGATACAGCTCTAATGGATATTGAGGTACTGAAGGAACTTAGTGTACAAGTCCACAGACTCCAAAAAAAGGTAGCATAGGCAGATAAGGTGGTAAAAAAAATTGCTGTCCTTAATTAGCTGGGGCATAGAATAGAAGACTATAACAGAGGTAACAACAGAACCATATAAAACTTTGTTTAAGCCGCAGCTGGAGTATTACGTGCATTCTGTTTGCCTTACTAAAGAAAGGAGATGTTTGCACTCAAGACAGTGCAGAAGACTTTTAATGTGCTGTTCCCTGGAATAGAACATTTCAAGTGTGAAGAGACATTGGATAAATTAGGTTTGTTTTCATTGGAATGGAAAAAGCTCATTCAGAGTATTTCAAAATCATACAGACTCTTTTCCAACCAGAAGCCCTGGGTGAAGCATGTGATCCATAATCTGCTGAGGACTAGGCTTGAGGCATTTAAGTCTGGTGATCAGGAAAGTTATAAGAGGTCCAGGTACGATCTCCAGAAAGCCTTCTCATGGGCGAAGTGGCAATTTCAGACTAAACTTGAATCAATGAAGGATGCTCGCCAGTTGTAGCAGCGCTTGAATACAATCGCCTCTTATAAAGTTAAATCAGGTGACATTGCAACAATAGGGCTTCACATTCAGATGAGCTCAAAACCTATGCTGCTTTGACCGTCAAAACATGGGGGAACCATCATGAACTCTCACAGACCCCGATGATCCTGCGATTTCAGTCCCTGAGGCTGATGTCTGAACAGCCTTCAGCAGTGTGAACCCACGAAAGGTATCTGGCCCAGATGGGGTACCTGGCCAAGTATTAAAAACCCGTGCTGTTCAAATGGCTGGAGTATTCACTGAGATCTTTAACCTCTCACTTCAGCATCTGAGATACTGACCTGTTTCAAGCAAGCTTTAATTATATTGATGCCTAAGAAGAACATGGTAACCTGCCTCAATGACTATCATCCAGTAGCACTCACATCCACAGTGATGAAGTGTTTTGAGAGGTTGGTGATGCAACACATCAACTCTTACCTGAGAAGTGACTTGATCTGCTCCAATTTGCCCATCAAAGTAACAGGTCCACAGCCGATGCCATCTCATTGGCTCTTCACTCAACCCTGGAATTTCCGGACAGCAAAGATGCATACGTCAGGATGCTCTTTATTGACTACAGCTCAGCATAGAATATCATCATCCTCTCAAAACTAATCAATAAGGTCCAAGACATTGGCCTCAATACCTCCTTGTGCAATTGGATCTTTGATTTCCTCACTTGCAGTCCACAGTCAGTTTGGATTGGCATTGACATCTCCCCCACGATCTCCATCAGCACATGTGCACCACAAGGTCTCGTGCTTAGCCCCTGCTCTACTCACTTTACACTTATGACTGTGTGGCTGAGCAAAGCTCCAACATCATGTTTAAGTTTGGTGACAACACCTTTGTCGTTGCTGAATCAAAGGTGGTAATGAATCAGCATATCGGAGGGAGACAGAAAATCAGGCTGAGTGGTGCCATAATAACATCTTCTTACTCAATTTCAGCAAGACCAAGGAATTGATTATTAACTTCAGGAGAAGGAAACCAGAGGTCCATGAGCCAGTCCTCATCAGAGAATCAGGGCTGGAGAGGGTCAGCAACTTTAAACTCCTCTGTGTTCTTACTTTGGAGGACCTATCCCGGGCCCAGCACATAAATGCAATTACGAAGAAAGCACGGAAGCGCCTCTACTTCCTTAGGAGTTTGTGGAAATTCAGAATGACATCTAAAACTTTGACAAATTTCTATAGATGTATGGTGGAGAGTATATTGACTGGCCACATCACAGTCTGGTATGGAAATAACAAAGCCCTTGAGTGGAAAATCCTATCAAAAGTAGTGGATATGGCCCAGTCCATCATGGGTAAAGCCCTCTGCACCATTGAGCACATCTACACGAAACATTGTCACTGGAAAATAGCATCAATCATTAGGAACCCGAACTACCCAGGACATGTTCTATTCTTCCTACTGCCAAAAAAGTACTGGAGTCTCAGGACTCACACTCCCATATTCTGGGACAGTTATTAGCCTTCAACCATCTGGCTCTTGAAACAAAGGGGATAACTTCACTTGCCGCATTATTGAAATGTTCCCACAACCTATGGACTCACTCTTCATCTCATGTTCTCTATATTTATTGCTTATTTATTTATTATTATTTCTTCCTTTTTGTATTCGCATAGTTAGTCATCTTTTGCATACCGGTTGTATACCCACGCAAGTGCATTCTATGATTCTGCTGTGGTTGTTACTAAATATTATGATTTACTAAATACGTCTGCAAGAAATTGAATCTCAGGGTTGTATATAATGACATTTATGTACCTTGATAATAAATTTACTTTGAACTTTGAACTCTGGAAGTGGAGCTGACAAAGGAATGAAAAATTATGAGGGGCATAAACAACACATATATTAAGCAGCTTTTCTCTAGATTTGAGGTGTTTCTAACCAGTAGGCTTAGGTTTGGGGTGCAGAGAGAGAAGTTTGCATGGGATATGAGGAACAACATTTTCACCAAGAGGGTTGTTGGAACCTGTAACATGCTTCCTGAGGGGAGACAGGGACTCGTACCATTTATGAAGTTTCCGGATCTGCACTAGAATTGCAGGACATAGGAAGTTATGGACCAAATTCTGGTAAATAGGATTAGATGTGTATTTGAAGGTCATCAAGGAACTGGTGGGCCAAAGGGTCTATTTTCATGGTGTGATTCTATCACTTAACAGTTTTAAAGTATTCTCTCTCTCTCTCTCTCTCCCTCCCTCCCCCCCTCAATCTGACACAGGCTTCTTTCCTTTTTTTGTTGCTTATTTTTGTACATATAAGTAATATGTCCTTCTTCTTAAGCCCATCATCCCTACTGGGACATAGGACACCTACAGCAGTTCGCTAGTCCTTTGTCCTGGTCCAGTCTTTCAAGTTATCCCAGGTGTAGCCCATTTTTGAAAATTCTTAATAAGAAAAGAGGCTTGCACCAGTCTGAGATAGAGAGAAACTGGAGTAGTTAAATGAAATATATTAATTATGATTAGGTTAACTTATGTCTGTTATATTGTAATATACTGTACTGTTGCTACAAAATCTGATCTTCATGACATTTATACTCTGTCTATGCTGATGAAAACAATAAATTTGAACTTGGTGCCCTGACAATCACCAACATATTGAGGTAATCTGCAGCATCTTTGCTTCTCCTTTCTATGCATGTTTAAGTGTACCAGAGTGGAAATTTAGAGTGTCAGGGGTCAGAAGTGTGTGAAGTTGCCATTATTACGGAGAAAGTTCTTGGGAAACTGAGAAGTTTGAAAGTTGATAAATCACCAGGACCAAATGATGCACGCCCCTGGGTTCTGAAACAGGTGGCTGAAGAGATTGTGGAGGAATTAGTAATTATCTTTCAAGAATCACTAGATTCTGAACTGGTTCTGGAAGACTGGAAAACTGCAAATGTCATTCCACTCCAAGAAGGGAGGGAGGCAGAAGAAAGGAAATTATAAGCCAGTAAGTCTGACATCAGTAGTTGGGAAGACGTTGGAATTGATTGTTAAGGATGTGGCTTAGGGGTACTTAGAGGCACATGATAAAATAGGTTCCTCACAGGAAAATATTACCTGACAAATCTGTTGGATTTCTTTGAAGAAATAACAAGCAGGATAGACAAGGGACAATTGGTTGGTGTGGCGTACTAGTATTTTAGAAGGCCTTTGACAAGGTGCCACACGAGGCTGCTTCACAAGTTAAGAGGCCATGGTATTACATAAAAAATACTAGCATGGATAAAGCAGTGGCTGATTTGCAGGAGGCAAAGTGTGGGAATAAAGGGAGCCTTTTCTGGTTGGCTGCCAGTGATGAGTGGTATTCCACAGGGGTTTATGTTGGAACCACTTCTTTTTACGTGATATGTCAATCACTTGGATGATGAAATTGATAGCTTTGTTGCAAAGTTGGTGGATGATACTAAGACAAGTGGAGGGGCAGATAGTTTTGAAGAAGTAGAGAGGCTACAGAAGGACTGAGACAGATTAGGAGAATGGCCAAAGAAGTGGTAGATGGAATACGGAGTTGGGAAGTGTATGGTCATGCACTTCGATGGAAGAAATAAAAGGATAGACTATTTTCTGAATGGGGAGAAAATTCAAAAACCTGAGGCACAAAGGGATTTGGGAGTCCTGATGCAGGATTCTCTGAAGGTTAATTTGCAGTTTGAATCTGTGGTGCAGACGGCAAATGCGATGTTAGCATTAATATCAAAAGGATTAGAATATAAAAGCAAGGATGTGATGTTAAGACCATAAGGCCATTCAGCCCATCAAGTCTGCTCTACCATTCAATCATGGGCTGATCCAATTCTTCCAGTCATTCCCACTGCCCTGCCTTCACCCCATACCCTTTGATGCTTTGACTAATCAAGAACCTATCCCTGCCTTAAATACACCCAATGACTTGACTTCCACAACCGCTTGTGGCAACAAATTCCACAGATTTACCACCCTCTGACTAAAGTAATTTCTCCACATCTCAGTTCTAAATGGACATCCTTCAATCCTGAAGTCGTGCCCCCTTGTCCTAAAATCCCCTACCATGGGAAATAACTTTGCCATATCTAATCTGTTCAGGCCTTTTAACATTTGGATGAGGCTTTATAAAGCATTGCGAGGCCTCACTTGGAGTATTCTGAGCAGTTTTGGGCCCCTTATCTTAGAAAGGATGTGCTGGCACTGGAGAAGGTTCAAAGCAGGTTCTTGAAAATAATTCCAGGATTGAACAACTTGTCATATGAAGAGCGTTTGATGATTTTAGGCCTATATTCACTGCAATTCCAAAGAATAAGGGGTGACCTATTGAAACATATCGAATGGTGAAAGGTCTTGATAGAATGTATGTGGAGAAGATGTTTCCTATGGTGGGAGAGTCTAAGACCAGAGGACACTGCCTCAGAATAGAGGCACATCCTTTTAGAAAGGAAATGAGGAGGAATTTCTTAAGCCAGAGATTGGTGAATCTGTGGAATTTGTTGCCACAGGCAGCTGTGGAGGACAAGTGTTTATGAATAATTAAGACCGAGGTTGATAGATTCTTGATTGGTTAAGGCATGAAGGGATACAGGGAGAAGGCAGGAGATCGGGGCTGAGAGGAATAATGAATCAGACATGACGAAATGGCAGAGCAGACTCAATGGGCCAAATGGCCTAATTCTGCTGCTATATCTTATGGTCTTATGGTGATGTTGTTCATGTTAAGAATGAATTCCATAGTATCTATATTCCCTGCTGTCCTCTCCATGTGTGCTGCAATGCAGTCAACCCTAGTTTGCTTCTTCTTACAACATTCCCAAACTCAACACCTAAATGGTAATTGCTCTGCTCCTGACTGCAAGAAACTACAGAGAGTTATGGACACAGCTCATCACATCACAGAAACCAGCCTATCATATGTGTATACTGCTTAAAATTCTCCCTGCTTAAGTAAAGCTGTCAGCATAATGAAAGACCCCCACCACACTGTACTGTATATTCTTTATTCTGCCCTCTCCCACTGGGCAGAGATACAAAGGCCAGAAAGGACGTGCCACAGGGCTCAGGGACAGCCTCTATCCCACTGTTATCAGACTTCAGAATGGACAATAACTCGGACTCTTGATCTTACAATCTATCTCATTGTGACTTTGTACCTGTTTGCTTACTTGCACTGCACTTTCTCTGTCGCTGTTACACTTTATTCTGCTTTGGTATTATTTTACCTTGTTTGATATCTATGTACTATTTAATGATTTGATCTGTATGAACAGTATGCAAGACAAGCTTTTCACTGTATCTTGGTATGTGAAAATAATAGACCAATTTCAATAAATGCCACCACTCAGAGTAAACTGAGCTAACAGAATACAGAACATCCTTTATTGAAAGGAGCTACTGTATTTTGACCTCAGCAGAGCATCTGGTACAAAAGTGTGGTAAGATTATATGTAATAGTGTGCTTGGTTCTTAAAGGTATATATCACTCTACATGAAAATGGTTGTGTGAAACTTTGAACTCCAATTTATATTGGCTTGGATGGAAGTAGATATTGTGTGTATAATAACATCATCAGTTGTGTGCCAGATGACAAGGAAAAAAAATGCAAGCATACACTCCAATTGCAAGTGCCTGGCCTGATTTCAAAATGGCATAATTTCAGCGAATCATAGTGAAAATTAGCAGGGAAATAGGCCCACCAAATCTGATCAGACCTTCAAATACTCATTTCCATGACTAATTCCCATGAAAACGGCATTAATCCTATTTTTAAAGAGATTTACTCCAGAAAGAATCAACACTGTTACTGTATTAGTTAAAATTTTTAAAAAACGTGCTAGGTATTCTAATTTATCTGCACTTTGGGTGCAAGTTGGCACATTTCTTCCCCGGAACATTGTACTGTAACTTGGAAAGGTGCAGGTATTTTAACCAATATAAATCATTGTAGTCAGTAGACTACAATGTCCATTTAATACGCGGCAACTACTTCCCTTTTTGTGGCAATGTCTAACGTTCTTTTAACGGTCCAAAAGCATCTGTACGGCGAAAATAATAACGGAGACGGTGAGACATCTCAGCAACCAAATCTTTTTTAAAGACGTGACTCATTATTTTTATAATACACACGTTCATATAAGTATTGTGTGTTATTACACACTATTCAAGTCTGGATCGGTTGGTAACGATGCTTTTGAACTTGAATTTGGTTGATTTTGAAGGATTTGTATACCTGCCTGTTGTCTGCACGATGCTAGGATGCCGTTGTTTTGCAACAAGTCTGTTGAAATGGAGCAGAACAAATGAATTAACACTTAAAATCAAAGTGTAATTAAAGCTTCACATGTAAAACCAAAAAAAGTAAATCAAAAATGTGCATATAATCATGAAAAAATATATATTATTTAAGTCAACAAAATGCGATCTCAAGCGCCACCAATCAATCAAAAATGAACAGCTAGAGAAAAAAGTCCCGTAGTCAATCAATGTGCCCAAGGGCGGTGAGCGAGGAGGTTCGCGGCATGCTGGGAGTTGTCGTTTCCTCTGTGCGTGAGCGGCGGGCGGGAGGGGTGGCGTGGAACTACAGGTCCCAGTAGGCTGCGCGGGTTGCAGTGCCAGTCCCATCCGGGAGCTCGTGCGCTGAGCGGAGAGAGCCCGGAGCTCGCGGCTGGACTCGGAGCGGGGTGTGGCGGAGCAGCCGTGTAACCCGCAGAGTGATTGGAAGCACTAACAACCCCGAGAAAATAAGAAAACAACTTAAAATCGCACAGGAGCCTGTTGCATCTCGCCTGAAAGGGAGCGAAACGAAAATATATCTTCAGTTCTTTTTAAAAAATCAAATGAGAAGTTTCTGCTGAGACGTCGGCTGGTTCTTTTTTCCCCTCTAGGTGGTTGGAATCGGAATTAAAGGAGAACTTTTCAAGCACATCTAAAACAAATTTATCCTCTCCTAACTGGCCATGGGTTGCACCATCAGCGCCGAGGACAAGGCAGCCGCGGAGCGCTCGAAAATGATTGATAAAAATCTGCGGGAGGACGGAGAGAAAGCGGCCCGGGAGGTGAAGTTGCTGCTGCTGGGTAAGTTTGCGGGCGACGTTTCATTGGGGGTGGGGGGGGGGGAAGAGAGAGAAGCGCCACACCTTAAGGAAAGCGTTGCCAGCCTGTATACCCCCCCCCCCAACTTTACCGTGCAGTCTTTCACGAAACACAAATTTGAGTACAAGTTCCTTCATGGGTGCCGATCTGTGTGATTTTTCTTTCAAGCAAGAACTGTTATAACGGAAAAAGGAAGTTGTGAGAGGAGAGATCTCAGAAACAGGCCTTTTATATTGCTAAACATCTCCTATTATTCATAAACTCTCCTTTCCAGTAAGGAAGTAATTTGAAACTCTCGAGTGTTCAAATTAACCAGTTCTGTCCAGGATATTTTAAAAGTGTGTGGGTGTTTCATCCAGGTTTGTGAACACTCATCGGCGTCCTTAGGATAGAGCTGGTAACCATTTGATTTCTATTTCAAAAACAAGCATACAAAATAACCTTTTTTAAGATCTAAGTCTAAATTTATCTTCTAAATTTGCAAGCTGTATTTTCAATTACATAGCAATGGTAGCTTTCGTAGTTAACTAATTGTCCCGTTGGTTTATTGTGGCGTAAAATAATAAGGCTGGATGTCCATCTCAATGGCTGCTATTGTTGATGTCGCATTCATTCTGTAGGAATAAAGAAGGAACGGAGGAATTCTTTTACGAAAAGCCGAGCTCTAAGTCCATCAGTGACTGTCCAGAGCCTGTCATATCCTCTTGTGGGCATCATACAGGTTCTAGTCAGAAATTGCAGCGCTTATAACAGGAAAGGGCCGAGAGATCTCACAAAGCTAAAATTGAGTCGTTGACTGATTCACTTTGTTTATTAAAGCAAGTTTCTCGCTTTGTCGGTTGCGTTAGTCGATTTAATTGCAGATTCAGCAAAATTAGAAATTTTCAATTTCCACCAAATCACGCAATTACGTCAGGGTAAAATCACTTTAAAAGGGCAATTTAATTCGAAGGGAAATGCTCCGTAAAGAATAGGTCCCTTGTATTACACAATGTGAAAACTTGGAAACTGTTAAAGCTGGAATATTTAATTTAAATTGGTTTCAAATATCTAATGCTTGTTTTTGTAGACAATTCGCTCAAGTTACTTGAACTCCCTTATCCCTCCCGCCCCCCCCCTCCCGCAGCTAAGCACATTTCCCGATTGCGATGAGTGTATACGCTAGGTTTCCACTGAAGGTAACTTTTTAAAATACAGGTTATTTGGTGTTTTGTGTAGGCTAGCCAGGATTGTGAACGTTATAGGTGTACCTTAACCACACTAGAGTGCTGTGTTTATATCAGGAATGGATCTTCCACTTAGAAAACTGAATTTAATTAAAACAAAAAAAAACATCCTTTGGGTGTGGGGCCAGCGGATGAGGTAACATCTGTGGTGTTGGAGTAGGTTGTATAATTTCCTGTTGAGATCGTTTTTTTCTCTGATTGCATTTGGATTCTCTTATAACAACAATCTAAAAGAGAAATAATGGTGCATTGGTAGTTAATATAACTCTTGTTTAAAATATCTTCAGCATTGAACACAGATACCAAGTAATAAAATGAATTTATCATTGTGAATTGTTCTCTTTTGAGAAGAACAAGGTATTTGCCTGGTCTTTCTTGGTCTTTCAGATACTAATTCAAATCCACTTCAGGAGGCTTAGTTGAGAATGTTCCAGGAAATGCTGGGCCAAGATGATTGGTCTGCAGCAGTGTGCAGCCTTTGGTTGTTCTACATCCTTCCTGTAATATGGTGATGTCAGTCGTGTATCCTCTATAAGATTTGAGGTTTCTGTGCTGAAGTTGCTGGTTTACAGCATTGGATTTTATTCAAGTTACTGATACAGGATGATAACAAAACCATAAAATGTGTGAATAAAGAACTGGTGTTTCTGTTCTGAAATAGAACTCAAAGTGGGGAAGCTGTACTGAATTATTAGCATCTTTGATCCCTTGTATAGTACTGTACACATTTCACATCTCTGAAGGACCCACTGGTGAGGCAGTTGTTGCTGGAGATTAAGTGTATTGGTGTAGGGTATCCTGGTACTTTGTCCATGCAGTGTTCTGAGGTGGATTTTAATGAGCATCTTTCAGACAGCGGTTAAGAGTCTTGAGCTTGAAACCACATGACTGAAGGCAGGCAGCTGGTGATAGTGATTAAAACCAAAAGTGTGGTAATAATTTTATTTATATAGCACCTTTCATGGTGGGCTGATCTGAGAGAATGCAAAGACGGTTTTCAGGGCTGCAAAGAAAAAGGTGCTGGCCAAGGACATAAGAAATTAGAAAAGAAACATGAAGATTTGTTGACTTTAGGAGAAGGAAACCAGAGGTGCATAAGCCAGTCATCAGAGGTGCAGAAGGTCAGCAACTTCAAATTCCTCCATGTTATTATTTCAGAGGACTTGTCCTAGGCTCAGCAGGTAATGCAATCATGAAGAAAGACAGCAGCACTTCTACTTCCTTATAAAGCTGTGAAGATAAACACGACAAATATAATTTCCACAAACTTCTGTAGATGTGTAGTGGAGACAATATTATCTGGCTGCATCACAGTCTTGTATGGAAACACCATTACTGTTGAATGGAAACTCTTACAGGAAATAGTGGATATGGCCCAGTCCATCATGGATAAAGCTCTCCCAGCTATTGAGCACATCCACATGGAGCATTGTCACTGGAAAGGAGCATCCATCATCAGAGACACCCACCACCCAGGATATGCTCCCTTGTTGCTTCCATGAGGAAGAAAGTACAAGACCTGCAGGACTCGTGCCACCAGGTTCAGAAGCAGTTAAAGTTCCTCAACCATGAGGCTATTTCTTTATGTATTTGTGCAGTTTGTCTTTTGCACACTGGTCAAACACTCAAGTTGGTATAGTCTTTCTTAAATTCCATTATAGTTAATATTCTTTTAATTCATTGATTATGCCCACAAGAAAATTAATTTCAGGGATGTATATGGTAATCACTTTGAACTTTGGAACAGGTGTGAAGGCATGGGTATGATGACTAAGTGGGAGCTTGGTGAATGAAGATTTTTGATGAGTTCAGATTTATGTAGGGTAGAGATGGGGGGCTGCCCAGGATTGTTTTCAGAGTAGTCTTGTCCAAACTTAACTAAGTCACACTTGATAGTTCCATTAGTAGATATGCTGAGACAGGGAGGAGCAGACCTGAAAGTGGGCGGTCTAATTAATTGAAAATTGAGTTTTGGTGAAAGCAGGATTTGTGTCAGGCATTGTATCTATCAAATGTGCTTTTCCACTTTCCCACAGACTGGCTTTTGGAAATTCTTCATCACATTTTTAACAAGCCCAAGATACAGCAGAGAGGAGAGCTGAGTGCCATCAGCCCTGCATCCAAAGCCTGATGTTCTATCTTGAAACAATATGGGTGGTTCTCCAAAGAGAAGTGGAAGACCAAATGTAGCTTTTCAGAGAATTTTGGAGATGGATAAGAATCCATAGCAAGTGGTGAAGGCCAGAACGAGGGGTCACAGTTTGAGGATAAAGGGGAAGCCTTTTAGGACCGAGATGAGGAAAAACTTCTTCACACAGAGAGTGGTGAATCTGTGGAATTCTCTGCCACAGGAAACAGTTGAGGCCAGTTCATTGGCTATATTTAAGAGAGAGTTAGATATGGCCCTTGTGGCTAAAGGGATCAGGGGGTATGGAGAGAAGGCAGGTACAGGGTTCTGAGTTGGATGATCAGCCATGATCATACTGAATGGCGGTGCAGGCCGTTTTCTATGTTTTTCTTTGTTTCTATGGTTGCAGTTTGATCAAATAAGAACCTGATGAATTAAGAATCATTCCATCCAGCAATAAAGGGAAGGTGGAGACATTAAGAAGAAGGGGGTGTTCATTGCAGTTCATGATTTCGAAGAATGGATTTTGGTGGCAGCAGTTTCAGCACATTTGGAATGATTTAAAGGTAGAATTGTAAGCAAGGCAGGCATTGATATGGGAGATGAGATACTATTTGTGGACTTCGGAGTGGAATGAGGAGATGAGAATTTTCACGGACAGGGACGGAATGATTTTTGTTTTTGCAGCCGGGGTGATAATGCCAGGTTTAAAATTCGTGGCGGCAGGATTTGAAGAGACAGAGTCCTGCTAGCTTCGGGCCCTGGAAGGGTCACGTTTTATATTTGTGCTCTGCCATTGCCAGGTAATGACCAATCTCAAGAGTCCAGTAGCCATCTTTTGACACTCAGTAACATTGCAGTTGTTGAGTCTCAATTATTACATTAGGAATCAGCAGTACTGGTTCTCCACAGATTATGACATGCTTCTGTTCCTAATGACTGTTTATAACATAATTTTTAAAGATACTTGGGCAGGTACATGGGAAAGATTTTAGGAGGATGTGGGCCAGATATGGGCAAATGGAGCTTAACAGAGGAACCTTGGTCAGGATGGACCATTCTGGACTCAGAAATTGAACCTAGTTTGCAAGTTGGAGCTTTGGGTACATTCACAAAATGCTGGAGGAACTCAACAGACCAGGCAGCATCTGTGGGGAAAAAAAAGTACAGTTGATGTTTCCGGCTGAAACCCTTCAGCATTAAGTGAAAGTTAATCTATCCTGCTGAAGGGTCTTAGCCCGAAACGTCGACTGTACTTTTTTCCCTAGATGTTGCCTGGCCTGCTGAGTTCCTCCAATATTTTGTGTGTGTCAGATTTCCAGCATCTGCAGATTTTCTCTTGTTTGTGACTTTGGGTACATTGTCACAGATGGCTGTGGAGGCTAAGCAATCAGCTTTCTTTAAAGTTGAGGTTGAGGCAGGAGAATGGGGTTGCTGGGGGGAAAATCAGCCTTGATGGAATGGCGGAGCAGACTGGATGGGCCAAATAGCCTGATTTGCTCCTATGTCTTATGGCCTGATGGAGTAGAGTTCCTGTGTGGTTGGCAAATCCTCCTTGTCAGTCTCTCAAATGCTTGTTCATACTGTATTCGCTGTGGATGAGTTGGGCTTTCATAAGATTCTGACTGCAGATTCCACCCCCCCCCCCCAGCATAAATGGAATGGCCATCAAAATACTGTGTGAGAGTGCAGGTGACCAATTCCACAAGGCATTTCTGCCAATTACAAGGTTCAAATCAGGAATCTGGAGGCAAACTCTCCACATAGCTGGGTAAGTGCTGTTCCTGTGACATTGGGGTGACTTGTGTAGAGAAGCAAGTGATTGCAGAATTGGTACCCTGTCTTCATTCTCACGATCAAAAATCTTAATGTTTGGGTTCACAGCAGCTTTTGACACACATGGAGGTAGTTCAGGTTTTCAGTTATCTAGTGTCCATGCCATTCTCCTCTTCTTGCTGCCATGAGGAAGAAAATACGGGATCCTGAGGACTCAAACACCAGATTCAGGAACAGATCTTGAACCAGAGGGGGTAATTTCACTTGCCACATCATTGAACCATTCCCATAACCTATGGACTCACTTTCAAGGACTCTTCCTCTCATGTTCTTGATATTTATTCCTTATTTATTTTTTTTGTCTTTGCACAGTTTATCTTTTGCCCAATGGTTGTTTGCCACTGTGCACAGTTTTTCACTGATTCTGTGGTGTTTCTTTGTACTTTGATTACCTGCAAGAAAATGAATCTCAGGGTTGTAAATGGTGACATACATGTACTTTGATAATAAGTTTACTTTCTGCAGCTTTTTGATTTTTAATTCTTAAAGTGGTTCAGGTTGGCTATTCATCTTAAGTGTTTTTAGACTTGTGCAATAATCGACTTTGTCAGTAATTCTTGCATCTAGTGAATAATGCATATTTAAAATCTAGAAATATTATAGATTCAATTTTGTGCTCAGTTTAATTGGTGTCAGTGAGTAACTTGCAAATCCCATTCAGTTCTTTGCAATTTTTATTTGCAACATGTTAATGTGATAAATGGATAAACTTAATTAGCTAAAGAGATGGAAGGGATGAGTTTAATGATGCTAAATATTCCTTTGTGGTTTGCTTCCAGTGCAGCAAGCTAATTATTCTCCTGTGTGGTTTTAGTTTAGAATGTTTGCATTGTAGGTTCTCAGAAAAATTTTCAAAGTAAAATTGGTGCAGTAATTAAACATGTATACAAGATTAGAAGTTAGTGGAAATTACTAGCATGTGTTAGTATGCTGTGGATCTACCTGGGGATCTAAATTTCAATTCAGAAGACCAGCTGAGTGGTAAATAGAGGGAAATTACACTGTGAAATCAGTACTGTAGATGGTGAAAATCTGATGAAATGAAGAATTAGAAGTACCCAGCAGGTTGGGCAGCATTTGTGGATGTGAAACATGAGATGTCTAGAGTTGTCTTCAATTTCTTCTTTTTCATGCTCACCTTTGCTGCAGTGAAAGTTGATCTTGCATCAAAATGCAATTGTAACATTCCTGAAACACTGAATGTGTCTCTGTCAAAGAGGTACAGGAGCCTGAAGCCACACACTCAATGTTTCAGGGCCAGCTTCTTCCCACCACCATCAGGTTTCTGAATGGACTCTACTCTCACTACTTTTCCCCTCTTTTTGTGCTACTTAACTTTTAAAAATAAATATATACTTACTGTAATTTATAGATTTTTATGATGTGCTACAGTTAACTGCTACCCCAAAACAGCAAATTTTGCAACATATGCCAGTGATGTTAGATCTGATTCATATGGGTGGTTTGTGTAATTATTTCTGGATGCATCTAAATTCTGTCCTCTCCACATAAATGGGACCTGGTTACTTCAAGTGAAACATAGTTTGTCTAGGTTCTATCCTTCAGAAAAGGTAAAGATTAAATATTAACCTGGAATTTTCTCATTCTGATACCGACAATATTTGAAATAGTTATCGGTGTTCATTGAAGAGAAAGTGGTTTTGGAGGGTGTGCAAAGGCAGGGTAAGAAAATGATTCTCCACATCATTAATCCATTTGTGAACTTAGAACCAGAGAATGCTATAGCACAGAAACAGGTCCTTCGACCCAAATTGTCCTCACAGAACTATTTTTCTGCCTAGTCCCATTGACTCGCATCTGGCCATAGCCCTTATCTAAATATCTTTTAAATATTGCAATCGAACTGACGATCACCACTTTTCCTGGCAGCTCAATCCACACTTGCACCACCCTCTGAGTGTAGGCGTTCTTATGCAAAAGTAGTTTAAATTCCTGTGTCTGACTCTGGTTTGGTAAACATTTTAGTGGTTACTGCATAAAGTTCAATTGCAATCCAACTAATTTGTCAGACAGACATCGCTTTTCATAGGCTGTGCATTATTATTGGTTTGCAGTGAGTCCTGACATCTTGTTCAGTGTGTGTGGAGAAATCCACAAGCATAACCACTGTCTGATGTGACATTGCTCTTTCAGTGATCTTGATAGCTGGCTTTACAAAAACAAAGTTGTATGTTATGAAAAGGGTAATGTGCATGGCTTTTTAGACTAAGACATAGGAGCAGATTTAGGCCACTCAGCCAGTCAAGTTCTGTCCATCATGGCTGATTTATTCTCCCCCTCAACCCCACTCATGCCTTCTCTTAGTAACCTTTGACACCTTTACTAATCAAGAACGCATCAATCTCTGCTTTAAATATACTCAATGACTTGGCCTGTATGCCGTCTGTGGCAATGAATTCCACAGATTCACTGCCCTCTCACTAAAGAATACCTCATTTCTGTTCTCTATTCCAATACTGTGCCCTCTGGTGCTAGACTCTCCTACTATAGAAAACATCCTCTCCATGTCCACTCCACCTAGACCTTTCAATATTTGATTGGTTTTAAAGAGGAAATTTGAAAGGTCATGACTTTGGAAAGAAACTGAATGTAATCTCTTAGCTACCAATTAGAGACGGTAAGTGGAGTCTACTGCCTTCTTAAGAGACAGATTGCATGCATCAAGTTTGAGTTCATGGAATCATCGGAAGATACTGATTTGCAGTGCAGTGCTATTATTCATCAAAGAGTGATGAAGCAAGCAGTTAGGAGGAGGTGGATGCTGAACTGAAACATTTTAAAATTGGAAGTGGTTGAGCAAAGAATTGTCATCAGCAGAATATCCATTTTTAATTAAAATCTAAATTTTTTTTTATAGGAGTTGCAGTTCACAGAGTGCCTGGAATTACAGATGAACTAATTTATGGATATCTGGCTTTAAATAGATTCTTCCATATTTTTAAAGGCAGTAATAAAATGTTTCGTGGTACTTTGTTTGGAGATGCAGCATGGAATGGGCTTTTCTAGCCCTTCGAGCTGTATCGTCCCAGCATCCCACTGATTAACCCTTGCCTACTCACGGGGCTGTGTACAATGACCAATTAACCTACTAACTAGTACACACATTCTGTGGGGAGGACATAGAGACTCCTTGTTGAGCTCTGGACTCCGTGCTGAACTGTGATAATGTCACGCTAACTGCTACGATACAGTATTCACGAATGACTGAATATGGTTTATATTTCTTTAGGGTCATTATTCAATGAGATTTACAAGGACATTGCCAGGACTTGAAGATGTGGGTTACAGGGAAAAGTTGAACAGGTTCGGACTTCATTACCTGGAGTATAGGAGATTGAGGGAAGATTTGATAAAGGTATACAAAATTATGAGGGGTTTAGCTAGGATAAATACAATCTGGCCTTTTTTCACTGAGGTTAGGAGAAGACTAGAACAAGAGGTTATGAGTTAATGGTGAAAAGTGAAATGTTTGAGGAGAACATGAGGCACTTCACTCAGAAGATGGTGAGGGTGTAAAATGATCTGCCGGTGGAAGTGATAGATGCAGGTTTGATTTCAACGTTTTAAAAAAAAAAGTTTGGATGGGAGGGATATGGAGCTGTAGTGTTCTATGACTCTATGAAATGAATAATAGCAAGTGTATGTAGAACAGTACAATAGGGAGTAAAAAGGAGTGCAGCATGGTTTAGGCACTTTGTCCCATGATGTGCTAACTTTTTAACCTTGGAACAACTTAATGCTTCCCTTCCCCATAACGCTCCTTTTTTCTTTCATCCATTGAGTCCCTTAAATGTTCCTTCTGTATCTACCTCTACCACCACCCCAGTAGCACATTCCAAACACCCACCAATCTACGTTTTAAAAAAAAATTACCTCTGACATTCACTCTCTATACTTCCCTTGAATCACTTTAAAATATTGCCCCCTCATATTAGAAAATAGAGATTTCAGACAATTCTCAGCAATGGAACCATGACATAACCTGGGTACTGCCTGTACTTGGAATTCCCCTCTTTTTACTTATGTTTGAACGATGAAAAACAACTCTGGGATTGACAGTGTGAAAGGATTGAGCTAGCACTTATAAGAGTAATGACAGCATTGCCAAAGTGCAAATGAATTAATGTCTGTCTGCAGAAATTCACTTCCCCTACTTTTAAATCAGAAATGCCTTTTGGGTTAAACAATTTCTTTCTTCTAACTGCTTATCTGACTGGCAAGTGCTGATGAAATATAAATCCCTATAATTTGTAGTTTTTTGTCAGTTTAGGAATGCAGAGGAGAGTGGTAGGTGTCTGATACACTGTTGGTGATGGAGGCAGATCCAATAAAAGTGTTCAGGAGGCTTTCAGAGAGGCACATGAACATGGGTGGGGGGAATTGGATTGTGCAGGTAAAAGGGATTAGTTTAATTTGGCATTGTGCTTGGTACAGACATTAAGGGCCTGTTACTGTGCTGTACTGTTCAATGTCGGTGCTTATTTCATCTGCTATGATAATATACATTAGTTACACTGGATAGAAGGTTGAGTTCACCTCCAGTAAGGAGCTTGTAGCTCGATGTCAGTGAACAGTTTTGTGCTATCACTTTTATTTGCTCTCTCTGGTCCTGAAACATGAGGTTTTGGATCAAGCATTGCCTTGGCAGGAATTAAGAGATGTCACCTTCTATAAAGGTGTCAATGCAGTGTAGCAATTAGCATGACACTGTTACAGTTCGGTGTCAGAGTTCACTTCCAGCATCCTCTGCAAGTCCTCTCCAGGGAATGCATGAGTTTTCTCCGGCTGTTTCGCTTTCCTCCCACAGTCCAAAGACCTTCTGGGTAGTAGGTTAATTGATTATTGGAAATTGTCCTGTGATTAGGCTAGGGTTAAATTGGGGGTTGCTGGGTGGAGGTGCTTGAAGTCTTGAAGGGCCTATTCTGTGCTGTGTCTTAAAATAAAATAGATATCGTTCCAAATAATAGATCTCAGTCCACTATTTTGCAACAGAGTTTTCCATATAACAATTACAACACAGAAACAGGCCATCTCGGTCCTTCTATTCCGTGCCGAACTCTTACCCTTACCTAGTCCCACCAACCTGCACTCAGCCCATAACCCTCCATTCCTTTCCTGTCCATATAGCTGTCCAATTTAACTTTAAACGACAACATGGAACCTGTCTCAACCACTTCTGCTGGAAGCTCGTTCCACACAGCTACCACTCTCTGAATAAAGAAGTTCCCCCTCATGTTACCCCTAAACTTTTGCCCTTTAACTCTCAACTCATGTCCTCTTGTTTGAATCTCCCCCACTCTCAATAGGAAAAGCCTATCCATGTCAACTCTATCTATCACCCTCATAATTTTAAATACCTCCATCAGGTTCCCCCCTCAACCTTCTACATTCCAAAGAATAAAGACCCAACTTGTTCAATCTTTCTCTGTAACTTGGGTGATGAAACCCAGGTAACATTCTAGTAAATCTTTTCTGTACTCTCTCTATTTTGTCGACATCTTTCCTATAATTCGGTGACCAAAACTGTACTCAGTACTCCAAATTTGGCCTCCACCAATGCCTTGTACAATTTTAACATTACATCCCAACTTCTGTACTCAGTGCTCTGATTTATAAAGGCCAGCATACCGAAAGCTTTCTTCACCCCCTATCCACATGAGATTCCACCTTCAGGGAACTCTGCACCATTATTCCTAGATCCCTCTGTTCTACTGCATTCTTCAATGCCCTACCATTTACCATGTATGTCCTATTTTGATTAGTCCTACCAAAATGTAGTAACTCACTTTATCAGCATTAAACTCCATCTGCCATCTTTCAGCCCACCCTTCTAACTGGCCTAAATCTCTCAGCAAGCTTTGAAAACCTACTTCGTTATCCACAACTCACCTATCTTAGTATCATCTGCTTACTTACTCATCCACTTTACCACCCCATCATCCAGATCATTAATTAATATGACAAATAACATAGGACCCAGTACAGACCCCTGAGGCATACCACTAGTCACCGGCCTCCAATCTGACAAATAGTTATCCACCACTACTCTCTGATGTCTCCCATCTAGCCACTGCTGAATCCATTTTACTACTTCAATATTAATACCTAACAATTGAACCTTCCTAACCAACCTTCCTTGTGGGACCATGTCAGGGGCCTTACTGAAGTCCATATAGACAACATCCACCGCGTTACCCTCGTCAGCTTTCTTAATAACCTCATCAAAAAAATCAGTAAGATTTGTCAAACATGACCTTCCAGGCACAAATCCATGTTGACTGTTTCTAATCAGACCCTATCTATCCAGATAATTATATATACCATCTCTAAGAATACTTTCCATCAATTTACCCACCACTGATTTTTTCCTCTGCATCCTGGCCAATATTCAACATGCAAAAATTTCTGGTTGTTCACATTTTATTTGTTGGGAGCTGAATTCCACACTTATTGAGTGATTGCACTTCTTTAGTCCTTCAGGAAACTTTGTGATGAGCTGACTTGAGTCCCCTTACTAGTTTTTCACCTGTCCCCTTGATCCTTCCCCTTACTGGTTTCTCACCTGGCACCTACCAGCCTTCTCCTTCCCACCCTCCCCCCACCTTCTTTATAGGGCCCCTTCTGTAGGGTTCTGGCCCGAAATGTTGACTGATCATTTCCACGGATGCTGCCTGACTTGCTTAGTTCCTCCAGCATGTTGTGAGTGTTGCTTTGACCCCAACATCTGCAGAGTATTTTGTGTTGAGTATGAATGTTGCTCTGTAAATTCACTTTTCTTTAGTCAGGAAAGTGCTTATTATAATGTACAATTTCCTCTATGTAAACAGAATATAATACAACCCTTTAATACTATTCATTTGGGTATTGTTCTCTTAATGATCACTTCACAAACATCATCAAAAAGACTTGCAAGATGTTTAATTGCTTCACTATTTTAGGTATTGTTCTCTTAATTATCATTTAACATCAAATGGATTTACAAGATGTTTTAATTACTTCACTGTTTCTCTTTAAAATTAAAGCTTGCACGCTTAATCTGATTTGACTTCACAGGCAAGGGAACAAAATGCTTTTGCTTAAGTGGAAAAAAATTGGTTCAGTTTTTAGCCCATTACTGAACAGGAAAGGCCTTTAGTTGGCTGCCCAGTTGAGCCGATCCACACTATTGGTGTGGTCTTGGGTGCAAAATGTTTACAAATCATTCTGATGGAGAAAACTGGCTCCTAATCAGAAAGCCAGTCTGGACAATCTGTGCATGAGAATCGGGTGTGGACAGATTTGAGTTTCTTATTATTTCCATGGCTGAAATGCTTGATGGCTAGTCCCATTCGAAGAATGTTGAATGGAACATGATTAACGATACCACCTTTGCCATGCCGACAAGGAAGTTGTGTCCAAGGATGAAAAAGTGGTGGTGAGAACAAAATTTCACATAATAGATTTTTGTTAGTTCACAATAATGTGGAAGTCAAATTAGAAGTATGTCTGTTAATCACAGAAACTGATTTGCTTTTTGTAGTCTGAGGGTGAACAATTTGATGAAAACTCTAGCAATACTGACAATGAGCTTCGTGTCTTCATGTTGTCCACCCTTGACTTCCACAGGTGTGCGTTGTCTTGTCTTCTGAGGGAGACTTTGCTTGCACAGACTGTGGATAGTGCCATAAAAACATAACTGATTATTGAAGTAAATGATTAACATCAGTGTGCATATGGCAGTCATTTAATGGAAGCGGACAAATAATATCATTGTTGTCAGTTTTGCTTCTGGCTTTTGTTCTATCTTCTCCTATGAATTCCGCTCTGCTCCACCCCGCCCCTAATCCTCAGTGGAACCATAGAAAATATGAATTCACTTTTTTTTTCAAAGACACTATTTGAGAAGTTTTGCTTTCCTTGTATGTGGAGATCCTTGTTGAAACGTTGAATTGTTGTATATTATTGATGTAATTTTAATCTGCCTTGTGCTAGAGTTGGGTAGGAGTTGAAGAATGTTTATTTTCATTTAGAGATGCAGTATCAAATAGGCCCTTCCAGCCGTTCCATCTGCACCACCCAGCAATCCCAGATTAACCTTAGTCACAGGACAATTTAAAATGACCAATTAACCTACTAATCTCTATATCTTTGGACTGAGTGGAAATCAAAGCATCTGGAGAAAACTTGCTCCGAACTCCACACCAAGTTGGATTAGTGTTGTGACAACCCCTCCGCTACTGTGGAGTGTTTGCTGAATGAGTGAATCAGAGAACTGGGCTGCAGTGCAGATTTATATATTGATATTTTCAGCTGCATTTCGTTAAAGATCTATGAAAAGCTGTTTGGGGAGGAAAAAGTTCTTGGCAATTGTATGTTTTTTTTTCCAAGATAACTGTATTTGAGGTGGTAATGTTGAGAGTTGAGCCAAAGTTTAAAGCTTCAGTAGCTTCTTTTATTGTCTTACTCTTCTAAGTTATAAGCACCTTGCCCACAGGAAATATTTTCTTTAGCAAATGCAGGAAGCAGCTATCAAAATTATTTTGGAAGTAAGTCTCTCCTGAAACCTAAGTTTGGATCCTTGGATTTGACTCTCAGTGGTTTCCTCTTTGGCCACTCATTTTTATTTGTGCACATCTAAAACACTGCAGTGTGGTGGGACATACTCACCCTGTACAATAACTCTAATTCTCATTTCTAATGTCACTCTGGTCCCTTAGGCTTCCTGATGTCTCCATCACCGGTGCCTAAACTCTAAGTGGCCAGTCTCCCCCTCTCTCGTAGCCTCAGAATACATGGAACATGAGGAATTTCTTCACCCAGAGGGTGGTGAATCTATGGAATTCATTGCCACAGGTAGCTGTGGATGCGAAGTCATTTTGTGCTGTATATTTAAAGGGGAAGTGTGGAAGTTGATTGGCATCAGAGGTTACAGGAGGAAGCAGGAGAATGGAGTCGAGGGAAAATAAATCAGCTGTGATGGGATAGCGGAGCAGATTCAATAGGCTAAATGGCCCAATTTTCCTATATTTTATGACCTTGTAGTCTTCTCACCCCCCCTCCAAATTTTGTTTAACTTCCTCTGATCTTGCCACTGATAATCCCTCCATGATCATTTTCTTTTTGTGGTCTAGTGTTCCTTTTTTTTTAATGTTGATACTTGTTTAGTGTCATGACAATTTCTTTGTACTGGTGGTTCATTGTTCCTATCAACATCTCAATTGTTCTTGAGTAAACCATTTAAATAGTCATGGATGTACTGCTAAGATTTGAGGTTCTAAAAGTTGAGTGGTTTTATTGAATAAAGCTTTATTTTGAGTTCTGGATTTGTTCTCTCTTCTGCTTCTGGGTCTCATCAGGAATTATAGGCAAACAAGCACAACATAAAGCAATTTTAAAAAAAAAAGTAAATTCCATTGTATGGTATCATGTATCCCCAAGCTCACCACAGGAAGGCTGTCAAATCAATGTCCAGAAGCTTGATAAGAGGGGTTGTGTGAAGTGCATTAAAAGAGGAACTGGTGTGAAATGTTTGGGCAGAAAATTCCCAAGTTTAGGTCAATGATGGAGCATTTAAAACTATTGATGACCAAGAGGCCAGAATAAGATTGTGGTGGTTATAGAATGGAGAGGCTCAAGTATGTGATGAGGAGGTGGAGGCTGGGCTGTTCGAAGATCTGAAAGGATGTGAAAGTCATTTGCAATATTGAGTGCAGGGCACAAAGAATCTGGGGAGGGGGGGAGAACAGCAGTGACTGAATTTCCAGAGCGTAGAACAGGGGAGGTTGGAAGAGTCAAATCTGGAAGCAAAGGACTTTGATATGGGTTTTGGCAATACTGGATAGGGGTGACGCTGACGATACATGATTGAGATTTTCGATTTTTGCTTTATGCAGTTTTTCTATTTTTCATTAACCTCATTACATATGTGAGATCACTTCTCTGAAGTGTCATTGGTGTGCACATCATTTGGGAACTTTCCTGGCGTCTTATGGAATTTTCCATCTGTAACATATCAATGCTGAAATAAAATCTGGATTTTGGAATTTCAGATGAGGGGTACTGAAATTACCCCTCATGCAGGTAAACTTATTCAATTGCTTCCAGTGGACAAGGATAAAGCTAGTAGCTAGAAGTAGATTTTCAGTGAATTGAAGACAGTGGTTATCATTTTTTGGCTCAGGAAGCATTTCTACCTATCTAGGAGATTTGGCAAATGTTCTAACCATCTGAGGATAGTGTACATCCACTTCATAACTGTTTCTTTTTCCTGCTTTCCTCTCTCCTGTTACATTTTTTTCGCTTAACTGGAGCAGTAATTTAATAAAGTTTATTTCAACACCTACTGTTACTCCATTTTGTGTAGTTTCACTTCTCAGTTGCTTCTGGGGCTGTTTGGTCAGAACAATAAGCTGTGGTAAAGCTGTTTGAAGCACTTTGATGCTATCTATATCTTGCTTTCCTGGCTCAGTGCTGTACTTAAAATCTAACTGTTTAGAAAATGAAGTCAGCACCCAAATGCCAACGCAGCATGCCCAGAAGTCTCTAATCCTAACCCTCATCATATATCTTTGGAATATGGGAGGAAATCAGAGCACTGAAGTCCAAATTCCTTGTACACAGCAGCCAGGATTGAAGCCTGTTAGTTTGGTGTTGCAAAGCCTTGTACTAACTGCCATGCTACTTGTTGATGTAATGATTGTGTATCTGAGCAAGGAATGGCTGCCATTATTCTTTTGTGTTTCCCTTGTGTGGTTGATGAAGATTTATAGAGTTGGTGCTGCAAATCCAGTACTGACGAAGGGTCTCAGCCGGAAACGTCGACTGTTTATTCACTTCTATAGATGCTGCCTGAACTGGGTTCCTCCAGCCTTTTATATGCATTAGTATATTATGCTGGCAGAAATGGTAAACGTTCATTTTGATGGGTTGGGGGCTGATCAAAGTTTTGGAAAGCATTACATTTTTTTTGGATTGAGCGATTAGGGTTCAATTTTGGCTGCTCTCTGCAAGGAACTTGTTGCAGGAAAGTGACATCCATCAGCGGGGACCACACTACACAGGACATCCACTCTTCTTGCTGCTCCCGTTAGGAAGAAGTTATAGGAGCCTCAGGTCCGAACCACTAGGTTTGGGAACACTTTATTACCATCCAACCATCAGGCTCTTGAACCAGAGGGGATAACTTCACTCAGCTTCACTCATCCCATCACTGAAATGTTCCCACAACATATGTCCTCATTTTTAAGGACTTTTCATCTCATGTTCTTGATACTTATTTCTTATTTATTATTATTTCATGTTGTATTTGTACAGTTTGTCTTCTGCACTCTGGTTGGACGGCCCAGTTGGACCGTATTTCATCGATTTTGTTATGGCAATTATTCTATAGACTTATTGAGTATGCCCATAAAAAAAATTTTAACGTTGCATATGGTGACATACAATATATGTACTTGAATAATAAAATTTACTTGGAACGTTGGTGCTCTGGTTTCTTTGCACATTCTAAAGACATATGGTTAGGGTTTAGGATTTGAGTTGTGGGCATGCAATGCTGGCGCCAGAAATGTGATGACACTTGCTAGCATAATCCTTGATGTATGTTGGTCGTAGTAACAAAAAAGCTGTGCTTATCCAGGCATGGGGTATTTTGCATTAGGTTTGTGCCCTACTTTGAGATTGTGTATGTAAGCACTCACTATGGATTGCCCATTCTCTGATCTGTCCTGGCTGTATGGAATTTATAGAACTTATCCAGTTATGTTGCTGATTGTTGGCAGCTGTTTGGATGTGAATGATGGGTGGTAGTGAAATTCAAGTGTAGTTGGCTAAATTTTATTGGAGTCGCCATGTCATGTGCATGGTGGTAATGTTACTTGCCATTATTCTGGCTTGTGTTGGCGCGTGGCCAAGTGGTTAAAGCGTTCGTCTAGTGATCTGAAGGTTGCTAGTTGGAACCTTGGCTGAGGCAGTGTGTTATGTCCTTGAGAAGGGCACTTAACCACACATTGCTCTGCGGCGACACCGGTGCCAAGCTGTATGGGTCCTAATGCCCTTCCCTTGGACAACATCAGTGGAGTGGAGAGGGGAGACTTGCAGCATGGGCAACTGTCGGTCTTCCATACAACCGTGCCCAGGCCTGCGCCCTGGAAACCTTCCAAGGTGCAAATCCATGGTCTCATGAGACTAACGGATGCCTAAAAGATGATCCTGGCTACTGCAGCCAATACTTTACTGTGATGCATGGACTGTCTGTTTTGATGGATTGTAACTAGCTGGGTACTGCAGTTATGTCCAGTTCTCTCTCTGACCTAATGAGTGTAGGTGATGTAAGAAGCAGGTGAAGATGGTTGGGCTTTGAGGAACATCAGTGTCTGGCATTGAAGTTGCTTTTTGTTTGGCAAATTAAACAATCTATTGTATTGGCTTTAAATTTAGTTAATGGGAGCTTTCTTTCTCTGGGTGTAGGGGGGTGCGGGAAGAGGTGAAAATGGCACCATTCGAGACTTCATTTTGTACATCCTGCCTTCTGCAATGGCTGTAGACTAGAACATGGAGCAGCGGAGCACAGGAGTAAGAGTAGGTCTGTCCATGATCATCTGTGCCAGCCATGCTGTCAATCACAATCTCATCTGCTTGTATGTGCTCTGTAATCTCTCTACTCCCTTCCTGTTAGTGCTTGTCTAAATGTCTTTTAAACATTGCTATTGTATCTTATTCTTTCACCACTTGGCAGTGCATTCCATGCATCTACCACCCTCTGTGTAATGAAAAAAAGCCTTGTAATCTTTGTAGCTTTTCTACTCTTCGGTTTAAAACCATGCCCTCTAACATTTGACGTTTTTGCACTTGGTGGAGAGGATGGGTGAGATGAGTACTATGTACCCTATTTATGTCAGCAATAACTTAACATACTTCCATCAGTTCATCCTTCAGCCGCTGCGACTCTGGAGAAAACAGTTTGTCCAACCTCTCCTTGTAGCTCATAACTCTAATTCTCTCAAAGCCTTTCTGTAATGTGGTGAATGGATCTGCACGAGGCCTAAGCAAAACTTTATACGCCTGCAGCATGTCACATTTTTTAAAGTCAAAATATTGCAAGTTCGGTGGGAGGCACCATTTGCGCAAGCAAGAAGCAGTGATCTGCCTGAAAGGGCAGTGGAAGCAGATTTGTGCGCTACTAAAAAAAGGGAATTTGAATGGTATTTGGCAAGAAAATTCTTAGGGCTGAAGTTGGAGATTAGGTTGTCATACTCAGAGAATTGGCATGGGCTCTGGTCAAAAGCTGAACTCTGTAATGCTCATGAGATTCTTTTAAATATTCCTCTTTCAAGGATAATTTTTAACTGGTGGTTCTGACAAATGTCATTTTTGGTTCTGAGAAAATATGCCATAGGCTACCAAGCTAATGGGAATTGCATCAAAATGCAAGGGCCGTGGTGAATGTATGGACTGGGGTAGCATTGGTGTAAGGCAGAGGTTTCCAACCTTTTTATGCCATGGACAATTACCATTTAACAAGGGGTCCCTGGATCCCACGCCTGGTGTAAGGGGGTGATGTGGTGAGAAAAATTTCTGATAGAACTTTGTTTCCAGTCAAAAAGAAAATAGATTTCTGGAATCTGACTCTGAGAAACAGACACTGTATCATAAGGTTTTGATTCATGATGGAAAGGCCAGTATTCTGGAGTAAAAGTACTTGATTGGAGGGATGCCACTTTTGAACTGAAAATGAATCTCTGTGTACATTAGAATGGCAAACATGAGATTCTGCAGATGCTGGAAATCCAGAACAACACAAAATGCTGGAGGAGCTCAGCAGGCCAAGCCGCATCTATGATATGAATCTACAGTCAAAAGTTTTGGGCAGAGACAGAATCACTGATTGGCAGGCAAAACTGAATGAATTTGAGCCAGCTATTAAAATGTGGGTGATTTGTCAGCTTATAGAAGATGGTCTGCAATGGTAATTCTAAAGGTCTTACCGGGACCCTTACTTGTGAGATATTAATCACTTGGATTTGGAGTAAGTAGTTTCATAATGTTTAAATGACATGTTAATGTTGAAATGTGTATTGAGTATAATGGAACACTGACATTCGCATGTCTGTATCCTCAGAAGTCAGTGATGGAAATGATCAGGAGAACTGTGTAGGGAGAATCAAATAGACAATGGAAAATGGACTGAATAGATTGATGTTCATAAAACTGGTATGAACTTGATGGACTGAATGGCCTGTACTGCAATAACTCTAGGTCATGGGTTCCCAACTTTATTTATGCCATGGACCAGTACCATTAAGCAAGAGGTCCGTGGACCCCAGGTTGGGAACCCCTGCTGTAGGTCAAGAGTAAAAGTGCTTGAAGGCATTTATTCTATCAACTTCCTTTTGACAGCATTTGCAATTGTTTCATATCTGAAGGTATGAATTATTATTAAGAGTTCCTTGTATATTATTAAACTGGTGTTAACTGATTCCATTTCTGCCATTGTTACCAATCTTGCGAAGTCTTTCCGGCATTTTGTTTTCTCATATCTATAGCATGTGCAATGTTTTTATTTAAAGTTTATATTTTAGCTGACCCTCTTTCTGAGTAAAGCCTTGGTTCAAAGCAGCTTAACTCATTGGGCCAGGTTTCCACTGTGGTGTAGTTTGAATATTGTCCTTTCAAAGTTAGTACTGCGGCAACTTTCCAGTTGAAGGAAGTGGGAAGAAACAGTTCTTTCCAACTCTTAACTGTGAAATGTGATTCTCTTTGGCCGAGAATGTACTACAATTGTTATCTTGTTACCATTTATGAATATATTGTTCAATGACTCTCAAAAGTGGTTTGGTGGAGATATTGGTAAGGTTGTGTGGATGTTGTAGGAGTGATCCTGCTGAAGTTGGATTCAGTGATTGAAGGTGAACTTAATTTCTGCAGCTCAGACACAAACTGGCCATCTTTCCAGCAATGGAAGCAATCTATAAAGGAAAAATCAGAAACTGGACTCTTTGTTTCTGGTTTTCTCATTGTCATTGTTGCAATACTATTGCACAGTTCTAAGGTATGAGAGATCCATTTAAGTTCCTGGCCTAAAAACATGTACAATGGCTTTTTACAGGAAAGAGTATTTGTATTCAGTGTGGCTACAATTGAATTGATGAGCATTGTAGTTAGAATGATAAAGTAAAAACTTAGTGATGGCTGAATTAGGATGTCGGCTGTTGGGGATAGGGTCTTAAGTCCATGAGCAGTTGAACTGAGTTGCTGAGAGAAGTTTTTGTAATTGGGGGGGTAAAAAAAAACATTCCCACAAAAAGGGATCAGTATACGTAAAGCATTCCAGTGTAAGGCACTTGCATCTGAAAAACAAGTTTTGCTATCCTTACACAGTCTAACTTCAAATTTGTTTAATTATCATTCAGCCATATGTGAATATAGCCAAATATTTGGGGCCAAAGTGCAGCACACATTACCCATGGCACACAGCACAAAAAGCACATATTTGATTGCAGAAAAACAGTTACCAAAAAAAATTAATGTGGTTAACTGTAAACTGTCCATAACTTGGTCAAAGCATTCTGTTCAAGGGACAATTAAGAGTGGGTACTGCATCCTGTCTTGTAAGTAACATCCATGTTGAATTAAATAATTTAAAAGATTGAACCCTCTGGTTCAAATTTAGTTCTGTTCGGTGAATTGTATGTTATTGTGAGAAGTGCAGAACTAAATTACTGTGAAAAAGTAAAGGACAGTGTTGCCACTGCTTTCCAAGGTAATAACCTCTATGATGTGGCCAGATAGGATGCAATATTGGTATCTGTTTTCTTGAATCAGTGTTAGGGAAGTGGGTAGCTTTCTTGAACAATCTAATTGCTTTCTAGAGCTGATGGTGTGTTTCCATGGATCATTTATAGTATTATGGTAATAGTGCTCCTTTGGTTCATCAGGAAACATTTATCCTTTCAGCATCAATTCTGGCACTCTATTTGCGGCACTTGTCTTCAGAACCTTAATCTCTGCAGTCAATGCTATAAATGCCACAACCCAGAAATACCAACTTGCTTTTCACATCATGACTTCAATGTAGTAAAGCAATCAATGTAATTGAATAATTTTCCAGGAGCATTGTGCAAAATTGGATATTGATCTGTAGATGATGAATTTGGGCAGATTGCTTGAAGTTTATATAAAAAGGAGAGATTTTAAGGAGCATCTTAAAAGAAAGAGGTGGAGGAGCTTTGAGGAACTCGTGCTTTGGCATTAAAGTGCACTTACTGAGGAGCTGAATATGAAAATCCCCAGAATTGGAAGAGTATGAAGATCTTTGGCAAGTTATGTGATTGGAGGAGTTGGAGAAAGAACGGGAGGACATGATTTGGGCAGTGGAGGCATTTAATTTAAACTTGTTTTTTGATGCAATTTTAATTCTATTAAACCCATATGAAGTCTATTTAATGTGGTCCAGATCTAGATGGTGCCAGTTGCAGTCAGAACTCAGGAATGACATTTATATTTTTTGTATTTCTTCTAAACACCTTGTATGAATTCAGTGGAGGACAATGATTTCAGGGAAGATTGATGCAAGTTGACACTATTCACTGTCTTATGCTGGTGCTGCCTTTTCTCTAGATGATGGCTGATTTGACATTCTACCTATTTACCTCATGATCAAAATCTCAAGAGTATCTGTCACATCAGAGATGTTCTCCTCCTTCAAAGAACAGGGTTTCCCTTCTTCCACCATCGATGCTGCCCTCACCTGCATCTCCTCCATTTCCCAGGCATTAGCCCTCACTTCATCTTCCTGCTGCCTTAACAGGGATAGAGTTCCTTTTGTCTTCACAAACTACTCCATGAGCCTCAGTGTCCAGCACATCATTCTCTGTAAATTCCACCATATTCAATGGGGTCCTACTGCCAAGCATCTCCTTACTTGCCCCTACTGTCCACTTTCTGCAGTGGTCGCCCTCTCTGTGATTCCCTTGCCCATTTGTCCCTCCCCACTATTCTCCCTCCTGGCGCTTTTCCTTGCAAGTGGAAGAAATGTTGCACCTGCCTCCATTCAGGGCCCCAAACACTCCTTTTAGGTGATGCAACACTTCACCTGCAGGTGCAAGTATGTCATCTACTTTATCTGGTGCTCGCAATGCAGCCCCTACATTGGTGAGACCAGATGTAAACTGGGGGAATGCTTTGTTAAGGACCTTTGATCCATCTGCATCAAACAGTATTTCCCTGAGGCCAACCATTTTAATTTCTATGCCATGATGAGGCCACTCTCAGGTTGGAGTAACAACACCTATTTCCATTTGGTTAGATCCAACCAGATGGCATGAACATCGATTTCTCTAACATCAGTTAATTTTTGCCCATCCCCCTTTCCTCTTCTCATTTGCCTTTCACTTTCCTCTGGTGACCCTCCTTTTACCAATGATCCATTCTCGTCTCCTACCAGATTCCTTCTCGAGCTCTTGGATTTTCTATCTCTCACCTCCCAGCTGCTCACTTCATCACCACCTCCTGTCCTGCCACCTCCCCCAACACCTACCTTCCACCGAGCTAACTCGGCTTCCTTTCCAGTCCTGATGAAGGATCTTGGCCTGAAATGTCAACTGTTTATTCACTTCCATAGATGCTGTCTGACCTGAGTTCCTGTAGCACTTCGTATATTTTATTCTGGATCTTCAGCATCTGCATGATCTCTGTGTTTCAGCATTTTAAATGTGAGCTCTTCCAGCCAAAGGTATAGCATACAAGAGCAAACCTGCAGATGTTGGAAATCCGAGCAACACACAGAATGTTGGAGGAACTCAGCAGGTCAGGCAGCATGTATGAAAAATCAGTCGATGTTTCGGGCCAAAACCCTTTGGCAGGACTGCCAATTTTTCTGGCAGTTAACCAAGAGATCCTACTGATATTTTAAATAGATTCAGCCTGAAACTTTGACTCTTTATTCCTCTCCATAGATGCTGCTTGATATGCTAACTTCTGCCAGCATTTTGTGTATGTTAGTCTGGATTTTCAACATTGCAGAATCTTTTGTTATAAATAAAATATTGTCCAAGATGTGAATCATGTACTCTTGACATTGGAATAAAATTTATTTTTGCGCCAATGAGACTCTCATCATGATATGGCCAAAATGATGAATGGATACTTAGCTGTAACAATGCTGACAACCAGAGCTGTGTCTGACCTTTTGCTTTTTCATTGTAATGCTTTTAAACAGAAATTAATAATTGATGAAGGCATGAATAACTTGTAACTATAATTGATTACTTTTGAGAAGAGTGGATAGGCTGCATCTTAGATTGAAATACTGTCAGATGAGGGAGCAATTACTGTGTTTCACTTTCCTGTGTTGCACTGACTCACTTCCTCTTCTGTATTTTTTTGATGAGGGAGAGGTTTCCAGAAATCAAATGCTTGCTCTTCACAATGAATTTCTCTGAGATTGCATGTGAAGATGTGATGTGAGATTAGTTCAGTAGAGCTAGGATGTTGGTCCCGAATTTAGCAGGGGCCCTTGGCAAAATAGTTTGAAGATACAAGCTGTTCTATTGTGAGTTTAGTTGATTTTTTTTGTTGTTTTTTGAATAAGGAAGTGGATGTGCATGTGACTTCCAGCTGGACTGTATTTTCAAAGGAAAGGGTGTGTAGGGCTTTTTTTTAAACAAAGAAAGGGGCCTCTGCTTCAGTTTGAATATACTGATGTCCGGGGCAGTTCATCATTCAGTCTTTGTGACAGTTCACTGTGGATTAAGTAAACTTGCTTTTTGATGATATAACTTGATTTTAGCATGGGAGGCTTGACTGGGTGTTCAGAGCAGTTAACTACTCTAGCATGTTGAATAAAAAATGCACTGTTAATTCATTTCAACAACACTGGAATATAAAAGCAAGGGTGTAATGCTGAGATTTTATAGGACGTTGGTCAGACCGCACTTGGAGTATTGTGAGCAATTTTTGGCCCCTTAGGAAGGATTGGAGTGGTATTGGAGTGGGTCCAAAGGAGGTTCACGAGAATGATCTCAAGGATGAAAGGTGAACATATAAGGAGCATTTGATGGGTTGACAGAGAATATAAATCAGCGTGATGGAATGGCAGAGCAGATTTGATGGGCTGAATGGTCATGTTCTTCTGTCTTATGGATATAGAGATCTACAAAGAGGTCGTTGAATGAATTGTAGTTAAGCCAGAAAATATTCTGCTGTAAACATATTTGTTATTGAGTTGTTTGGGTCAAGTTTACCTAGCAAGTTCTTATTTAAACATCTGGGATGCTTCTTCAACTGCCTTGTCTCCTTGATGTAGGCACCAGGAGTAGCAACCAGGTGATTTTAATATAAGAACAAAATACTGCAGATTCTGGAATTAAAACAAAATACGAGAGATGCTCAGCAGGTCAAGCAGCCTCTATGGAGAAAGAGTTGACAATCCACGTTAGTGAAAATTGCTACCTTTATTAATTTCAGGGCAACATCATGTTGCACTCTTTCAGTAAGAAATTCCCAGTTTAGTGTTTTATGAACTGTTATTAAATCCATCCCTTACCAAAATTGTTTGGATTTTAAACAGTACCTGATGCTGAAGGGCTTCGAGTGAGGATCTTAGCCAAACCTGAATGAGGCCAGATTGTATGTCACTTGGGATCATGGAGAATACAATTCATTTTTAGAAAGCTAAATTTAAGACAAAGAGCCACCCTGTTTAGAATAATACTGCACAGTAGAGGCAGTTTGGCCCAAGATGTTGTGTTGACCCTTTCACACAGCCCTCCATTTTTTCTTTTATCTGTGTGCCTTTCCAAGTCTCTTGAATGTCACAAATATTTCAACCTCCACCACTGCTCATGGCAGCGTTCCACAAACCCTGCTCCACATTTACCTGTTACTATCTGAAATGTAGGGCCAGGTTTCTCCTGTTGTCTTCACATAAACTCACTGCTTTATCTCCAATCACTTCTGAAAAGTTGCTTTGACAATGATTGAGGACAGGGAAAATGATTGATATTAAATGATTCTGGACAGGAAAAGGAATATTCTTCTGCTGTTCGATTATAACATGCTTATTCGGTGCCTTAATAGTTACCCATCTTGGTTGTGTAGTCAGAAGTGTGCCTGGTTTTCAGTTTAGGGGAGTTGGGTTATATTATGAATTGTCATTTCTAACTGGCCTAATTCAAAGCTCCTCTGCTTTTAACATGGACTCTTCTCTGTCCGACTCCTAATGCTCCAATTTTGTTACCCTCATTGGTACTTAATTTACAGCTTTGCTTCTATGTGTATTACTTATTACATGTCTCAAGAGCTCGCAGCGTGCTGCTACTTGTTCAAAGTCATTGATCAATATAGAAATACCAATAATTCTTCCAGGTCCTACTGCTAGTCGCAATGCAGCTGGTACACACTGACTTCTTTCCAAATCGACCACTTATCCCTGGCAGTGTCTCTTGCATGGGACCTTTTCAGGAACCTTTGGAAAATTCATGTAAATATTCAAGTCAAAGTATATTTAAAGTATGTATACTATATGCATGCTTGAGATTGAGCTGCTTGGAGTCAGCCACTAAACAAACACAGTAGCATTCACAAAAATCCCCACACCTCAGAGTCAAACATCCAGTGTGCGAAAAGAACATTTGTGCAAACAATGTAATAAAAAAATCCTTTGATCTACCTATTACAAATCCTTGGATCAGATCACGTTTGTTTCACTATATACAGATACAGAATCTGTCATCCTTGATATTCCTTTTTAATATCCATGGGACTATCTGTACTTTAGTTCTATAGTTCAATTTGTATTCAAACAAAGAAAAGCCTGTTATGTTACAAAATCACACATCAAAGTTGCCGGTGAACGCAGCAGGCCAGGCAGCATCTGTAGGAAGAGTGAGTAAGGGATTTGAAATTTACTCACTCTTCCTTCAGTTAGTCCTGACGAAGGGTCTCGGCCTGAAACGTCGACTGCACCTCTTCCTACAGATGCTGCCTGGCCTGCTGCGTTCACCGGCAACTTTGATGTGTGTTGCTTGAATTTCCAGCATCTGCAGAATTCCTGTTTATGTTACAAAATCTACTCTTTCAACAGATGTGCAGTTTATTGTGCGTGTTCTCCAGTTTAGTTTAGATTTACAGGTCTAATCTATCGAATAGCTGAGAGGGATTTGAAAGTGATGTATTTTGCTTACTAGCTTTTAATGTCCCTTGTTACAAAAGAAAGGCTTGGAATAGTTAGTTACTCTGCATATGGATTGGATGTAACACAAGTACATTTTCTGTGTTCCCAGAGTGTGGAATGTGAATGAAGCTCAAGTATTTGCTGATTGGACTGGCAAAGAACTGTTAAATCCTTCCCCATCCTTCCCAAATAAGAATGGAAGAGAATGGCGAAGGATGACACTGGATTATTATCCATGAATTTGGATTGTTGATGAATTCAAATCCCTTTATTTTCCTTGGGGAAATTTTTAATCCATCATGTACATAATTGGAATTAAGGCAGATATGGTGACCATAGAACTGATTGTTGTAAAGGGTTATTTTCACAAGCCTTTTAGGGAAGGGGACATTGATCTGGCAATGTGTGTTTGTCCCTTCAGTGGTGTGGTTAACTGTTAACTACTACTCACTGGGGCCGTTAGGAATGGCGGTCTATGTTGGCCAAGCTAGCAACAGTGTTGAGATGTGTGGTTCCATACCAGGTGAACCATGACTCTGATTGTTTGTACCTGCACAACCAAATTCACGGAGTCTTGCTTCAGCAGACATTAACACATTAACAGCAGGAGCTGAACGAGGTTGTCGTGTCCTAAGACAGAGGTCAGTTACAGAGCTCCCACTAACATTCCAGCTATGGACTGGCAAAAGCAATTTGGCTCTTGTTTATGTTTCACTCTGAAATTTGTTCAGATAATTTACGTTGTGGATTGTAACAACCCTAGTTTCTCTTGTACAAATACGCTTTGTGCAAATCTGAGTTTTGTAATCATGGGCAAATTTCAGGCCTCCATTTAAACAGATCCTTGTACCTCAAAAGATATTACATGAGCAACTTTACTGAGTGACTTCCTGCGCGTAATCAACTGAAATGATATCTTGGCTATGTAGAAGCTTTGCAATCATTTTAAAGGAATCGCAATTGTTGGTGTGCAAGGACTTGTTTATATTTATTGTGCATTGAATAACTAAGTGTTTGCTGAATGCTAGCAGTCAAAGTCCCAATAGAACTTTAATTTGTATGATGCTTTTGAAGAATAAACATCATGGGGCACTTCACAAGAGAGCTATTAAACAAAAAAATTGCTCTAATCAGCAAGGAATTAGTCAGTTCAGAGACTTGTAAGTTTGGTTATAGGAGGTGTATCAGGAGCAGTGTGAAGGGAAGTGGTAGAGGACTGTAGGGAGGGAATTGTAAGAGTAGAGATCCACCCAACTGTCAATGTCCTTTGGTCTAGGTAAGTACTCTGTGGATACTTTAAGAACAGGAGTGGAACTTGCTATGGTCTTCTGCTGTAGCAGATCCACTTCAGGGTTTGACATGCTCTGTATTCAGAGGTGCTCTTCTGCACACCACTGTTGTATAGTGTGGTTAATTGAGTTACTGTCGCCTTCCTGTCAGCTTGAATTAATATGGATAATCACCTCTGACCTCTTTTGTTAAAAGGCGTTTTCGCCTGTGGAGCTGCAACTCATAAAATCTTACTTTTTTTTGGCACCGTTCTCTGTGAACTCTAGAGCAGGTGTTCCCAACCTGGGGTCCACAGACTTTTTGCTTAATGGTGTTGGTCCATGGCATAAAAGTTGGGAACCCCTGCTCTAGTCATTGTTGTGTGCGAAAATCACAGACGATCAGCAGTTTCTGAGATACTCAGATCACCGCGTCTGGCACTGACAATGATTCCACAACCAAAGTCACTTGGATCAGATTTCTTCCCTCTTCTGATGTTTGGTCTGAACAACACTGAACCTCTTTACCATGTCTGCATGCTTTTATGCTTTGAGTTGGTGCCATATGATTGGCTGATTAGATATGTGGATTAATGAGCAGTTATACAGGTATAACTAATAAAGTGGCCACTGAGTATATTTCTCTGACAGTATTCTAAATTTGGAGAACTTCAACTGAATAGGCAGTAGGGAAAGCAAATTTAAAATTGACAATGCAAGCCAGATGTGGGTCCAGAAAGATTGGATGGCAGCTTGGGATACTTTGGCAAGAGATAGGGCAGTTTAAAAATAATGCTTGTGGTTGTCAGATGAAGTGGTTGAGAATTGGATTGTTAGAAAATCTGAAATGTTGAATCCCAGTAGGAAAGTTTGGGAAGGAGATTTTTGGCAGGTGTGACAGCATGATGTTCTAAAGCAGTTGTGTGGTGACTACTAAGTAATATTTTCTAGTGTAGGCTTCTGAAACAACTACAAGCCGCCAAAATGCATGTATCAGTCCAACATTGAAAGTGCTTTATCAAACCAGACTTCCATCATGTTCCAATCGCCATTTCCTGAGTAATACAAATGGTATCAGAGATCCCATGAAATTATATTCCGCTTTCCTCTGGTGATCCTTCAGTGTTACTTAGAATGAACCTTGATTGTTGGTATATCCTGTTCGCCTGGTAAATAAAATACTTCCTTGCCATGTCCTTCCATTCTGTTATTTACTAATGGACCATAATGAGCTGCTTGGTTTTTGAAATCGTACTAAACTATTGTGTGTATAAAATGTTAATGAGAATTCTTGGTGTCTCAGTCTCTAGAATTTGATTATTTTCTAAGTTTCAATTATTACTCTGGTTATTATGCGGAAATTGGTATTTTTAAAGAGAGAACAGTTTAAAAAGCTGCCATTTCTAATTGAGCGTTGTCCCAAATTGGAGACAACTGAGTTTCTTCAATAATGAACAAAAGGTTAATTCTAGCATTTATTGAATTTGTAATGGTAGCATGACATGTCAGAAAGCTGTGAGTGCTCCATCACTCAAGATGCATAATATTACAGTAAGAAGCCAATGGAAACTTAAACCCCTCTGAGAACCTTTCCTTTTGGTCAAAAGGAAATTCCCAATGGTAAAAAGCTGCTGGTATGTTCAGTGTCACATACAAAATGCTGGAGGAACTCCACAAGTCAGGCAGTATCCATGGAGGAGAGATGGTCTGATTCGTTGCAAGTTTTCCAGAAATGTGAAGTTGTAGTTGGCCTAAATAGAATTAAACTAAGCAAAGATACTGCATTGAGTGATGCCAGATACTGACATGGTAAGTTCATTTGGACGATTGATGGGGAAACTATCGTAAACTTGCACTAAGGTCCTGTTGAGAATCAGCAATTCTGTGTAGGTAACTTCAGGCTCAGCTGAGAATTGAAAAGGGAATTGTTTAACTGCTGGAATTGTCTTCTGCAAGGAAATGTTACTAAAATGTTACTCTCATTACCTGTTGTGATATTTGGGTGCCATGGTATGGTAATGTATCAGTTCGTGAGTGCTATACCACTCGGGGCATCGCGGTGTCATGAACTCTGAAGGGGGCAGATATTGCAACAAGATATAAGCAGTCTTATGGAATGGGCAAGCATGGCGCAGATCAAGTTTACTGCAGAGTGGGGAAAACATTACACGAGGCTGTGTTTGGAGCTGGAGAGTAGGTTGAGTAGAAAGGTGTGGATGTGATTGGCTTGAGGGGAAAAAAATCTTGAAGATCACGTGTGAGGGTGTGATTGGGACCCCAAAAATAATTAAATTTGGATTTTGACTCATTCAGTTTTTAGGGGGGAAAAATGTATTGTTAGTCAAAGGAATTGATTGTGAGTCTTCATTTTGAGGAGAAAGATATCACTAGACAACCCATTTAAAATGAAGTTGACAGGCTGAGGTTGAATCCGAGGTCTGTGCTGTCACCCTCTACTTGGAGAGCAACATTTGTTTGTTGGTGGTGGTATCCTGTAGAAAGGATGCTAATAGGCAGCCATTGATCCCAGAGGATCATGGGTTTGCACCTCTGGACTGTGCCCTCTCCAGGGCGCAAGCCTGAGTGGGAAGATTTGAAGAACTGGCTGTTGCCCCTGCAGTGGGTTCCCCCTCTCCACGTCACTGATGTTGACCGGGGAAGGGCAAGTGCCTACATAGTTTGGCACCAGTGGCATTGCAGAGGTTGCCAGAGTGAAGTTGAGTTGTAAACAACATCAAACTTCTTTGGGGACCCCAGCTCTGGATTTCTTCCTCAGTGTTTACTCCCGAAGCCTTTCTCATGAATGGGTATGGCCGCAAGGCAGTGGTGGTTTAAATTCAGAGTTTTCCTTTTAGGTGGGCTGCCGTCCAAGGCTGACGAGCCCCACTTGCCCGAAGCAACAGGGTTTGAGGGGCCAGTGGTCCGCGTTTGCCCTTTCTGTCAGCAGAAACAGTTCCACCAGGCCTAGTAGCTAAGCCACATGTGAAGGCTGAGAGTTGGACTTTGTTGTCAGAGGCTGTGAGAGTCGCACGCTGTTTGGAGCATTTTATAGCTATTATCTCCACTACCACCCCTGGCTATGACTGCCTTAGGAACCTAGAAAAGATAAATAATCCAAATATCTCTTAGCAATCTCTGACTCTTGAAGGCTGATGCATTGGTATAGTCATCAATTAATTGTGTGTTTCTGCACTGATGTGGTGCAATCCCAAATAATCTTAAATATAAACTTGAATATAATATTGCGAGAATTTTGACTGTAATGTTGGATTCTGCTGTTTCAATCCTAGATTCTTTTGGAAGTCAGGAAAGAGGCACAAAACTTGCTGTTTCACGATCAATTTTGCTTTGTTCTATCAACCCTGAATAAAGTGAACAGGCAATAATGGGACTACTTAGCAAAGAGAGAGGAACTAAGATGGTGCCTAGCTTAGAACAACTTTTTACACCAGAGATGGGGAAAAATGTCATTCAAGTTTGGATAAGAATTAACCAATTAGAAAGATATTCAAATACTGCAGTACCAAGTTAACCAATGAGAAAGCACTTACTCAAATAGTGCAGAACAAAGAACCTCCCTGAGCTTTCCAGAATTATAATTTGTATAGCCACAAGAGACATATTAAACTGTTATTATGCATATGAGAACTACTTAAAAATAAGCAGAATTAATTGTTAAGCTGGAAAGAAAATAGCAATTAATCAGTGTAGTCGAAGAATTAAAGTATTAAACAATCAGATCCAAAGGTAATATTTTACGGGAATTATAAGTATTTGGATGGAGACAAAAGCAAAATGCTAGGAATATTCAGCAGGTTAGGTAGCAGCCGTGGAAAGCAAAACATGATCAGGTTGGAAGGAAGATTATTGATCTGAAGCTGTCGCTTGTTCCCTCTCCAGGTGCTGTATTTATGGCACTGTTTATATTTCTATTTTGCATTTTGGTCTTTGGTAAGTTTTAAAAATAATATGCCTGTTTACTTGTGTATGGTGAAGCTTCTTCATAGGGCAGAGATAGTGGTCTAATTGAAGGCAATTACTATGAATCTTCAGCTTTTTGTGTTCAGCTAGTACACTGTTCAAATAAATAAAGATGCGTTTTGAAGTTGCCTCACTCAAACCAGCTTTTAGTTCCTAACAAGTTGCTGTTATCCATGCTTTTAACGTCTGCAGTTTCTCTGTCACCATACGTTCTGTGTCAATGTAATTGAATAAATCAGTAATGGAGGTTTTGACCATGTTCAGTCTTGAGTATGATGTAAACTTGTCCATGAATTTTCCTTGTCTCAACTTTGTTTCAAGCAAATATTTAACATTGCAACGTCACTATAATCATTGGCATCATTGCAAAGTCAAAAGATGAACGTGTTAATGCTTTTGTTGGGAATCAACACAGATTTGATAAATTGATAAAATTGCACAGAGCGGTTTGTAATGTTCAACCACATTTTATTCCTCATAGCAAAAATATTTTTGCACGTGAGTACATTTCATATTATTTGAACAATTCAGTATGCTTAAAAACTGGGTTTTAAACATGTTTGTTTATGATAGTGGGCATGGTTTTTGTGTAGAGTTGAGTGCTCAAACATGGACAAGGATAGATCTGGTCCTAGGGTTGAGGTTCTGAACTGGAAGAAGGCCAAATTTGAAGAAATGAGAAAGGATCTAAAAAGCGTGGATTGGGACAGGTTGTTCTCTGGCAAAGATGTGATCGGTAGGTGGGGAGCCTTCAAAGGAGAAATTTTGAGAGTGTAGAGTTTGTATATTCCTGTCAAGATTAAAGGCAAAGTGAATAGGAATAAGGAACCTTGGTTCTCAAGGGATATTCCAACTCTGATAAAGAGGAAGAGGGAGTTGTATGACATGTATAGGAAACAGGGAGTAAATAAGGTGCTTGAGGAGTATTAAGAAGTGCAAGAAAATACTTAAGAAAGAAATCAGGAGGGCTAAAAGAAGACATGAGGTTGCCTTGGCAGTCAAAGTGAAGGATAATCCAAAGAGCTTTTACAGGTATATTAAGAGCAAAAGGATTGTAAGGGATAAAATTGGTCCTCTTGAAGATCAGAGTGGTCGGCTATATGGGGAACCAAAGGAAATGGGGGAGATCTTAAATAGGTTTTTTGCATTTGTATTTACTAAGGAAACTGGCATGAAGTCTATGGAATTAGGGGAAACAAGTAGTGAGATCATGGAAACTGTACAGATTGAAAAGGAGGAGGTGCTTGCTGTCTTGAGGAAAATTAAAGTGGATAAATCCCCGGGACCTGACGGTGTTCCCTCAGACCTTGAAGGAGACTAGTGTTGAAATTGCAGGGGCCCTGAAATGTCGCAGGTGAGGTGCCGGAGGATTGGAGAGTGGCTCATGTTGTTCCGTTGTTTAAAAAAGGATCGAAAAGTAATCCGGGAAATTATAGGCTGGTAAGTTTAACGTCGGTAATCGGTAAGTTATTGGAGAGAGTACTAAGAGACAGAATCTACAAGCATTTGGATAGACTGGGACTTATTAGGGAGAGTCAACATGGCTTTGTGCGTGGTAGGTCATGTTTGACCAATCTATTGGAGTTTTTCGAGGAGGTTACCAGGAAAGTGGATGAAGGGAAGGCAGTGGATATTGTCTACATGGACTTCAGTAAGGCCTTTGACAAGGTCCCGCATGGGAGGTTAGTTAGGAAAATTCAGTCGCTAGGTATACATGGAGAGGTGGTAAATTGGATTAGATATTGGCTCAATGGAAGAAACCAAAGAGTGGTAGTAGAGAATTGCTTCTCTGAGTAGAGGCCTGTGACTAGTGGTGTGCCACAGGGATCAGTGCTGGGTCCATTGTTACTTGTCATCTACATCAATGATCTGGATGATAATGTGGTAAATTGGACCAGCAAATTTGCTGATGATACAAAGATTGGAGGTGTAGTAGACAGTGAGGAAGGTTTTCAGAGCCCGCAGAGGGACTTGGACCAGCTGGGAAAATGGGCTGAAAAATGGCAGATGGAGTTTAATACAGACAAGTGTGAGGTATTGCACGTTGGAAGGACAAACCAAGGTAGAACATACAGGGTTAATGGTAAGGCACTGAGGAGTGCAGTGGAACAGAGGGATCTGGGAATACAGATACAAAATTCCCTAAAAGTGGCATCACAGGTAGATAGGGTCGTAAAGAGAGCTTTTGGTACAGTGGCCTTTATTAATCAAGGTATTGAGTATAGGAGCTGGATTGTTATGATGAGGTTGTATAAGGCATTGGTGAGGCCGAATCTAGAGTATTGTGTTCAGTTTTGGTCACCAAATTACAGGAAGGATATAAATAAGGTTGAAAGAGTGCAGAGAAGGTTTACAAGGATGTTGCCGGGGCTTGAGAAACTCAGTTACAGAGAAAGGTTGAATAGGTTAGGAGTTTATTCCCTGGAGCGTAGAAGAATGAGGGGAGATTTGACAGAGGTATATAAAATTATAATGGGTATAGATATAGTGAATGCAAGCAGGCTTTTTCCACTGAGGCAAGGGGAGAAAAAAAATTAGAGGACATGGGTTAAGGGTGAGGGGTGAAAGTTTAAAGGGAACATTAGGGGGGGGCTTCTTCACACAGAGTGGTGGGAGTATGGAATGAGCTGCCAGACGAGGTGGTAAATGCGGGTTCTTTTTTAACATTTAAGAATAAATTGGACAGATACATGGATGGGAGGTGTATGGAGGGATATGGTCCGTGTGCAGGTCAGTGGGACTAGGCAGAAAATGGTTCGGCACAGCCAGGAAGGGCCAAAAGGCCTGTTTCTGTGCTGTAGTTTTTCTATGGTTTCTAAATGCACCCTTGTACCAGGAAGCTTTTGAGAAATGACTCCTGTAAACCTTGCCCTTTCAGAACCCTTCTGGGCTATTTTCCTGTGATTTAAGTGTTTAGCACAGTTCTGTCTGGTACTTGTGATTAGGTTGCTTATGGGTTCTCTGACATGAGATGCAAGCTAAATTTGTTTATGAGGAATGATTCAATTTTTTGATAATGGAAAATTTGCATAGCTTGTTTGCTTCCATCTGATTTTACACTGAGTGGAACATGAGTGTGAAATGCTGGGCCCCACTCTGTTGGCTGCTATCCATTTCATTCTTCATTTTGGCATCTGGTTTGGCTTCATGTTTCACAAAACTAGTCCCTGAAAGACACTGAGTCCCAAATGATTTTTCAGTGCATTAAAACTTGGAAATTCGTAAATGCGAACTTTGTATATGTGACTTTTTTTAAAATTGAAATTTAATTCTCTTGACATCCATGACTGGTTGGCAAGCTCACATTCAGTGCTCCAGATTAGAAATTTACTGATAACAAGCAAAAGGATACAAGAGTGTCTAATGTATTGGAAGAATTGCAGATAGGTCAGAGTATGAGATTTTTTAGACTTGCCTGGTACAGAAGGTGTCAGGGCAGATCATTTCCTATTCTGGATTTCCCAGTTTATGGCCACTAACCTACCAAGTACTGTAGAACTTTGTGTCATCTGGTGCTCACAGTTAGTGCTAACTCCAAGACTTAAGCATAACTAACTTTTTAACAAGTGTAACATTCAGCATTATCGTATCATGAAGTGGATTCTGACAGTATTTTAGTGAAAGGATTAATGTTTGGCTTCAGGCCTATACTCAAGTTCAGAAGAATGAAGAGGGATCTCAGAAGCCTATTGAATATTGAAAAGCCTCAATAGAGTGAATGTGGAGAGGATGTTTCCTATAGTGGGAAGTTTAGGACCAGATGTTACAGATTCAGAATAGGACATCCCTATAGAAAAGATTAATTTCTTTAGCCAGAGGGTGGTGAATCTGTGGAATTCAGTGCCACAGATGGCTGTGGAGACCAAGTCATTGGGTATATTTAAAGTGGATGTTGCTAGGCTTTTGACCAGTAGGGGTTACAGGGAGAAGGCAGGAGAATGGGGTTAAGAGGGATAATAAATCAGCTGTGATGAAATGGCAGAACAGACTCGCTGGGCCAAATGGCCTATTTCTGCTCCTATGCTTTATGACCTTAACGCTAACAGAACTGATCAAACCAAATGTTGAGAAGCTGCTATGTTCAGCAAGCCATCAGATCCAATTTCTATAAGGCTCAAGGTGAGTGTGGTGTCTGCTTCTGTAGCTTTTGTGATTTCTCCTTTAATTTCATGGCTTTTTTTTTCATATCTTCATTTATCCTTGAGCTTTGATAAGTAATTTAAATTTTAGTAAAAATATATGAATACGTTCTGCCCACTGTGACAGTGCATTTGGGGATCAGTGGTTAATCAGAATGGCAGTTTCTTAAAATTGCCAATTTTTGACTTGTAAGTGGATGACATAGTTTTAAAAGGAACACTGTAGAGTTTGCGTATGCATAGGAGAAAATTGCAGCAGTCATAGAACTAGGGTCACTAATCGTGGAGGTATTTAATGGGCTGTCGACTTGTCTTTGAAGTGGGAATAAATACAAGTGCTGATGGGTTCATGCTGCTGCTGCCAGGAAAGAAACAGAACCTTTTACAGGACTCCATTAACATTGATTTACAAATTTAATACTGAGTTAAATGAGTGAGCATAGCTGTTTACATTGAGTGTGTGTGTGGGGGAGGAGTTAATATAGAGAAGTAAAATTATTTGTAATTAAATTATTAAAAATGTAATTTTTCAAACAATGCCCTGTTATATTACTGCGCTCTTAATGTTGGAGTAGAATTTGCGGTATTCTGATGAGGCAATGAAAGTGCACCCAAAATGAGTAAGAGGGCAGTGTGAAAACTCTTTATAATTATATAACATAGTTTCCATACATAGTTTTGTAGCCATTAATTTTTTTGTGCAGTCACTTTTTTTTTGAGACAAATAATTTATATAGGACAAAGTCCAGAAAATCTGTCAAAGGCATAGATAATAAATGCCACTGGAATAAATTGAGGCACAGATCCAGAGCAGAGTACTGGGAGATTTCCAACTTGGAGGGTAGAAGCAAATAAAACCATTTTGGGTTTTAAGTCTGCATATTTATAGATAATCAGCATTCAGATAATGCTTCTGACAAACTTGGCATCTTTTCTGCACATACATAACTGTCTGATGCTTGATCTTGGATGGAGGTTGAAATTAGTGTAGATCGAACCTGCATGATTGCTGCTGAGTGGAGCTAATGGTTTACGAGACAGTCGGAGAGAGGAATATGGCACTTGGAGGAGTACACTTTGACCAGACATATTACAAAATTCATGATGGTGTCTATTATGTCTTAATCTCAGCAGAATTGGGCTGTTTTTATGGTGCAGGAGTACTCGTGTAGTCACACTTTCTGTTACAGCAGTAAATGTAGAACAGAATTTATGGTCATTGCAGCTGTGTTGCAATATAAGACATAGGAACAATATTAGGTAATTCAGCCCATCGAATTTGCCCTGCCATTCAATCATGGCTGATTTATTATCCCTCTCAACCCCATTCTCCTGTTCATTGTGTGTGTTTTCACTCATAAAATACTGGAGGAACTCAGCATATCAGGCAGTATCTATGAAAATGAATGGAGAGTTGACATTTCCTGACCAAAACCCTTTATCAGGACTGGGGGAAGGAAGGGGAAGATGCCAGAATAAAAGGTGGGGGGGGGGGGTAGGGAAAGGTGGACAAGATAGAAGGTGATATTTGAAGCCAGTTGGGTAGGAAAGGTGGAGAAGGAGGAATCTGATAAGAGAGGAGAGTAGACCATGTGAGAAAGGGAAGGAAGAGGGTTCACTGGGGGAGGTATTTGGCAGTTGAGTAGAAGTAAGAGGCCAGAGTAGGGAATAGAAAATGAGGGAAGGGGGAAGTGAAAAGAAAAAAATTATACTGGAATGATAAATCGACGTTCATGCAACCAGGTTGGAGGCTACTCAGATAGAATATGATATATCGCTCCACCTTGAGAGTGACCTAACTGTGGCAGAAGATCATCAAGGACCTACCAACCTCTGCTTTAAATATACCCAATGAATGGGCTTACACAGCTGTCTGTGACAATAAATTCCACAGATTTGCCATTCTCTGGCTGAAGTCATTTTTCCTCATCTCTGTTCTAGATGGGAGTCTCTCAATTCAGAGGCTGCTCCCTCTGGTCCTAGACCACACCCTCCTACTATAGGAAAAATCCTCTCCACATCCACACTATCTAGGCCTTGCAAAATTTGATGGGTTTCAACGAGATCCCCTCTCATTCTTCTGAACTCCAGTGAACAGGCCCAGAATCATAAAACACTCCTTGTAATGTTAGCCCTTTTATTCTCAGGGTCATTCTCGTGAACCACTTCTGGACTCTCTCCAACACCAGCGCATCTGAGATGAGGGGCTCAAAAGTGCTCGTACTACTCTGTGCGGTCTGACCAATGCTGCCTAAAGCCTCAGCATTAAGCATTACATCCTTGCTTTTGTATGCTAGTCTTCTGGAAATCAATGCCAACATTGCATCTTTCTTCCTTGCCACTGACTCAATCTGCAAGTAAACCTTCTTTGGAATTAAGAATTTATTTAAATCTTACATCCATCTCACAATGTGAGGGAGTAAAAATCTTTGTTATGACTCTGTTGCAATGTACAGACATGTGAACTTAAAAGACCAATGGCTTGTCAAAATAAGCTGTCCTTTAGCCTGTTGGATCTGGCTTTAATGCTGCAGTACCATTTGCCAGATGGAAACAGCTGAAACAGTTTATGGTTGGGGTGACTGGTGTCCCTGGTGATCTCCCAGGCCGCCTTTACGCACCTGCTGCTGTAAATGTCCTTAGTGGATGGAAGCTGACGTCCACAGATGTGCTGGACTGTACGTAGTCCAGTCCAGCACATTCTGCAGTGCCCAGTGATCAAGGCTGGTACAGTTCCTGTACCAGGTGGTGATACAACCAGTCATTTATGCTCTCAATGGTGTCCCTGTAGAAGGTCTTGAGGATCTGAGGGCCCATGCCGAACTTCAATTGCCTGAGGTGGAAGAGACACTGTTCTGCTTTTTTTTTTTGCCACAAAGTCGGTGTGTACAGTCCAGGTGAGATCATTGGTGATGTGTATACCGAGGAACTTGAAACTATTCACCCTCTCAACTGCAGACGCACTGATGTTGATTGGGCCAAACTTGTCTCTGTTCCTCCTGTAATCCACAGCTGTTTTGTTTTTTGGACATTGAGGGAGAGGTTGATATCCTGGCACCACTGTGTCAGGGTGTCAACCTCTCTGTAGGCTGTTTAGGGAATCCTGCACATGTCCCCTTTACATCTAGTATTTTTTGAATTTTTTCCCCATTTAGAAAATGGTTCACATTTTTTATTTCTGCAAAAGTGCATGACCATGTACTTCCTAGCAACGACCACTTCTTTTCCCTTTCTTCCAATCTAAGTCCTTCTGCAGATACCCTGCTTCCTCAACACTACTCATTCCTCCACGTGTCTTTGTGTCATCCACAAACTTGGCCACAAAGCCTTTGATTCCTTCGTCAAAATTATTAACATGTAATGTGAAAACAAGCGGTTCCATCATGGTCACCTGTATACATCACCAGTCAAACAGAAAAGGCTCCCTTTATTCCCATTTTGCCTCCTGCCAATCAACCAATCCTCGCTCCATGCAAGAATATTTACTGTAATACAGTGGGCAGTCTCATTAGCAGCATCTTGTCAAAAGGCCTTCTGAAAATCCAAGTACACAACATCATTGTTTCTCCTTTATCTATCCTGCTTGTTATTTCCTCAAAGAATTCCAACTGAGTTGTCAGACAGGGTTTTCCCTTAAGAAAAAAAAGAACTGACTTTGGCGTATTTTATCATGTGCCTCCAAGTACTCTGAGACCTCATCCTGGACAATTGACTGCAAACTTTTTCCTCAACCATTGAGGTCAGACCAACTGACCTGTAATTTCCTTTCTTCTGCCTCCTTCTCCTGAGTGGTATGACATTTGCAATTTTCCTCTGCCAGCTACCGCATTCTTAGCCCTGTCACTGTGGTTCCCATCCTCCTGCCATATTAGTTTTAAATCGTCCCCAGCAGCTCTAGCAAACCTGGCCACAAAGATATTGGTTCCCTTTGGGTTCAGGTGTAATCCGTCCCTTTTGTACAAAAAGAGATCCCAGTGATCCAGAATTCTGTAGCACAGGCAGCAGTTGAAAGATCATTACCCTAGAGATGCTGCTTTTTAGTTTTTAATCCAACTCTCTTGATTTTCTCTCAGGATCTCCTCCCTTTTTCCTGAGAAGGGAGGAGGCCACGGACTGACAAGCCGGAATGGGGAGAGGAATTAAAATGATTGACCACTGGGAAAATTCCACTTTTGGTGGAGGGTCTGGAGTTTTGTGTTGAATTGTTATGCATTCATTGTAGAGGAAAGCGAACACTGTTCAGTACCACAATGTGCATCGCTATCTCTTGAGAGGAAAGATCCGGCACTTTTGAAAAGAGCTGTATGTTCTGCATGGTTCTATGACAAGATAATTATTGTCAAAAGTAATTATGGTTGATAAGCCTCCTAGCCAATGGACAGGAGGCTTGGAGACAGATGTAGAAATTAACCCATAAGATTTGTCTTGGGTTGTGTATGTCCTTCACTGTTTGTCTCAGCACATTGTCAGTAGCTAATCTGACTGATATTCCCAATGGTCATGTTGCTTGTAGAGTTGACCATTATTTATTTTGAGATATAGGGTGCAACTTCCAGCCCTTGGAGCTGTGCTGCTAACAATGCACTGATTTAATAGTTGAATCACAGGTCAATTAAATTTGCAATGACCATTTACTGGTATATCGTTAGACTGTGGGAGGAAGCTGGAGCACCCAGATGTAACCCACACCTTCCATGAGGAGGACGTGCAAAATTCTGAGAGAAGATGGCGGAATTGAACGCCAAACTCCACCCTGAACTGTAACAGCATCTCGCTAACCTCAGCGCTACAGTGGCGCCCCTTGTTGGGTTGGGAATTTGCAGAAACTCACAGCAAATTGCTTGTGTTTTTTGAACATCTAAGATACCATAAGGGTAATAGAGTAAAGGTAAGTTTACTGAATAATGAAGCAAAAACTCTACTGTAATTTGTTGCTTAAGAGGTGGACGGGGATTGGGCTAATAAATTCCATGCTGAACTTGACCTAGTTAAAGTTCCTTTGCACAAATAAAACTATGTTGATTAATCATGATTTGAGAAGAATGCAGTAAGCCACATAAGAGTGAATTTTACTTTCCTATACCAGCTATCCTTGGAGTCGCAATGAATCAGTGCTATTTTTTTTATTGCTGAATGTGTGCCAAGCAGTGATCAGATTGTTTTTAAATTATACTTGTTAAGAAACTGAGCAGCTGTTAGAAAAGAATTGTTTTAGTTTTGGGCAATTGGTTTAAATCAATAGGTAAATCTGCTCAAGGCAGTAACGTGCGTGTGTGTGTGTGTGAGATCATGTCAATTCAGCAGGTATCTTGCAATGGAAGATATTCTCTTCAGCCTTTGTAAGAGGAAATGGGCATGAGAGAAAGTGGTGTGTACCACAGTGCTGGTGATTGACTTCAGGAAAGAGGGGCAGTGCACATTTTCGTGTCGACGACAGCGGTAGAGTTTCAGAAGATTGAGAGCTTCTTGTTCTTAGGGTTGAGCATCAATACATTCTCCTGGTCCATTCACAGAGATGCCATGTTTGAACATGTACCAGTGACTCCACTTCCTCGGGAGGGTAAAGCAATTTGCCTATTTATCTCAGTGCACCACAGAAAACATCCTATCTTGATGTATCATGGCTAGCTTACGGTAGCTGCTCCGCCCATGACTGCAAGAAACTGTGGAGTTGTGGATATGACTCAGTATATCATGAAAATGAACCTCCCCTCTATGAAGTTTGTCTGTATTTCTCACTGTAACGGTAAAGTAACCAGTATATTCAAAGACCCCACCCACCCCTGATATTCTTTCTTACCCCTCTTTCCCACCCCTCTTTCCCATCCTTTCCCCCATAATTGGGTAGCAGATACAAAAGCCTGAAAACACATGGCCAAGCTTTTATCTGGCTGTTATAAGACTGTTGAACAGACTACTGAACGGTTGGTTCCCTAGAAACATAAAGTGAACTCTGGACCTGACCTTGTAGCTTGTTGTCTACCTGCACCGTTCTTTTTCTGTAGCTGTCCCATTTTGTTCTGAATTCCGTTATTGTACCTTGTCCTAACTTGGTGGACTGTGTAATGAATTAATCTAAGTGAACAGTATGTAAAACAGTTTTTTCTGATGTACCTCAGTGCATGTAACAATAATAAACCAGTTCAGTTAGGTTGCAGGCTGCTGTTTTAAAAGTTTACTTAGAGATAAAGGTTAGAACAGGCCCTTCTGCCCTTCAAGCCATATTGCCCAGCAATCCCCAATTAACCCGAATCACAGGACAATTTACCGTGACTGGTTAAGCTACCCGGTATGTCTTGACTGTGGGAGGAAACAGGAGCACCCACAGAAAACCTGTTCATGTCAGAGGGAGAATGTACAGAGGATGCTGGGATTGAACTCTGAGCTCAGGCACCCTGAGCTGTAATAGCGTCATGCTACGCTACCATGGTGCTGTGCTAATGTGCGTGAGATGTTTTTTTGGCAGAAGAGACTTCCTGGACAATATCTTTGTAACTGGGTGTGCAGCATTTGAAAAATCTCAATTGTACTGTATGTTTTGCATTTCTCATTAACTTGTGAAGATTCCCAACAAATATTCATGACTGCAATGGGCAGGGAACTACCCATATCCTTCTGACGACAAATTGGCATTAAAAGGTGAATTGCTGTATTGATTCACTGAGCAAGCTAATGAAGGTCTTTGTGAAATTGATTTATTCTAGCTTAAGTTGTGGAATAATGGACCAAATACTGGACTGCAATTTGTAGCTTAAATATCTCTGTGCTTAATTTATAGCACTCAATCTCAACACGAACTCAATTCTTGTTGGGCTAATAGCAACACAGAATGAATAGTTTTGCCTACCAAAGGAGGATTGGCTATGTAAACTGTACAATAACTCAATCTGAGTTAATGAGGGAACATGAACTAAGTTGCCTGCACACACAATGCTGGCGGAACTTACCAGGTCAGGCAGCATCTATGGAAATGAATTAACAGTTGACATTTCGGGCAGAGACCCTTCTTCAGGTCTGGAAAGGAAAGTGGAAGATGTCAAATTAAAAAGGTGGAGTGAGGGGAAGAATGATAGCTCACTGTATAACCAGATGCAATAGATGACTCCAGCAGATTTGCAAGTGAAGTGTTGCTTAACCTGGAAGGACTGTTTGGGGCCCTGAATGGAATGAGGGAAGAGTTGAATGGGCAGGTATAGCATTTTGGCCACTTGCAGGGTTAGTGGCGAGTGATGAACTGTGTTTCTTTCAACCTGCTAGGGTTGTCTGATGTGGCCTCCTCTACATTGAGATCCATCCTAACTTGGGGTACCTTTTTTTCGAGCACATTTCTCCATCTGCCAAAAGCAGGACTTCCTGGTGGCCAAATATTTTAAGTCTGCATCCCATTCCCATTCTAATTTGTCGGTCCATGGCCATCTCTTGTTCCACGATGAGGCTACCTTCAGGGTAGAGGAGCAATACCTTGTATTTCGTTTGGGTAGCCTCCAACCTGATGGCATGAGTATCTATTTTTTCCTTCTGGTTTAAGTGTTTTCTTCCCCCTTCCCTTCCCTGTTCTTTGGTCTCTTGCCTCTTCTTACCCATCTATCACATCTCACTGGGTCCCCTCCTTCCCTTTATTCTACAGTCCTCTCTCCTCTCCTATCAGATTCCTTCAACTCCAGCCCTTGCCTTCCCACACACCTGGCTTCATCTGTCACCTTCTAGTTTGATCCTCACCCTACCCCCATCTTTTTATTCTGGTGTCTTTCCCCTTCCTTTCCAGTCCTGCAGACTTGTGTGTCCAGCACCTGCAGAATTTCTTTATATCTATGAAATAAATTCTTTAGATGAGATAAGCATTGGGAAAGCTAACTACTTGGGTTTGGGGAAATGAAGGAAAACATTGGACATCAAATTTGAAAACAAATATTTATTATTGTAAGTGAAGTGAAGTCCATTCCTTGTAATAGGAAGAGTGCAGTTGTACTTTATAACCTGATAGGAGCCTGACCAGGATATTATACAAATTGTTTTTTCCTGCCTAAAGAAAACTACGGAGTTAGTTATGTACAATGAGTCAAAGAATATGAATGACCCTCAATTTGGACTTACTGGACTTTCTAACATTTCTGCCTTTTTTTGAGCTGTTTAAGGCTTTTACCAGGAATGAATTAATTTCAAATAAAATATTTTCTTTGCAGGCCAAAGGAGCTGTTGCAAAGGCTAGCGTTTGTATACCCAGCGTTTCTGGGAGGAGTAAAAGTAAAGGCATCCGTTAGTCTTGCGAGACCATGGATCTGCACCTGGAAAGTTCACTCTCCAGGGTGCAGGCCTGGGCAAGGTTGTATGGAAGACCAGCAGTTACCCATGCTGCAAGCCTCCCCTCTCCACGACATCAATGTTGTCCAAGGGAAGGGCATTAGGACCCATACAGCTTGGCACCAGTGTTGTCGCAGAGCAATGTGTGATTAAGTACCTTGCTCAAGGACACAACATGTTGCCTTGGCTGGAGCTTGAACTCACAACCTTCAGGTCACAAGTCCAATGCCTTAACCACTTGGCCATGTGCCCAAGTAAGTAAGGTGCTGTTAATTATCCGCATTGCAGTGCTCTGGGAGAGAGTATTCCATTGCAAGCTAAGAAGTATTACCACAGTGGCAGTGTTTCTAGTTCAAGGTGGTTAGTGTTTTCAACAATGAGGGACAGGTTGTGGGTGGAACTTGTGGAGAGCTCTATAATAGCAGGTACTGGACTGGTACAAGCTCCATGCCCATAATTTCTCCTATAACCATGGATAAGTACTTCATGAGAAGAAATACCTAACTGTAGGCTTTTTCAAGTAGCTAAAGTTGTTCACACTTCACTCCTGTAAGCGAGGGGACTAGACATATTCTTTCCCCTCCATTCATATCCTGAGGAATGCCCCGCCAGGGTTGATGGGAAAGGCAGATACATTAGGGACATTGAAGAAACTTAGATCGGCACAGGGATGATAGAAAAATGGAGGGTTGTGTAGGAGGGAAGGGTTAGATTGATCTTTGACTTGGTTGAAAGGTCAGCACAACTCTGCACTGTGCTGTAATCTTTGGTCTCACTGAGATGTGCAGCTCATCTAACACTTACATTAAACTCACTGGTTTTGTAAATATTGAAGACTTCAGAAGCACTGCCAAAAAGTTACTGAAAGTTGTTGCAATTTATGCTGTAGAGACAACACACCAAGGGAGAATTAGACGATGCAATTGGGGAAGTTGGGAGAACAGGCATTAGTCTTCATTGAGGGTCTGTAGTGGAAGGAGTGAGCTAATTCAAGTTCCTGGGTGTCAACATCTTGGACCTAACATATTGAAGCATTTACAAAAAAGCACATGCTGGTGGCTCTACTACAGTAGGAGTTTGAGCAGATTTGGTATGTCAGCAAGATTCTTGCAAGTTTCTAAATATGTATGATGGAGAGCTCCACCGTGTATCTGGTTGCATCACAGCATGGTACAGAGCCTCCAGTGTACAAGATCACAAAACATTACACTCAACCTTCCCTAGTGCCTCAAAGGCAGCAGCCATCATTAACGATCATGGGGGAGGAGGTACAGGAACCTGAAGGCCCACACTCAATGTTTTAGGAACAGCTTCTTCCCCTCTGCCATCAGATTTCTGAATGGTCCTTCAACACCATCTTGTATGTCTTTTATACTATTCATTCATTTTTGAATTTTTGTCATGCATTATACTGTGGCTGAAAAAGAAATTTTGCAACATGCAGTATACCAGTGAGAATCAACCTGATTCTGAAGATACTGCCCCACCAATTCTGACTGAACAACTGCTTTGATGTGCATGATGATGACCTTGATCTGTTCATTTTCTCCCTTTCCCACATGCACACAAATATTTGGTTTATTTACCTCACCAGCTGTTTGAGTCAGCATCTTCAACTCTTGGATTCCTTTGTCCTAGTTCACTGCTACCACAGCTCTTACTGGATTAATCAGAGGTGGATTTGTTGTCCTTTACACAAAAAGTATTGTTCAAGTTGCCTGCACTGGATTTAAGGTTGGGCATATGTAATATGGCAGATAGCAGTGTTATTTATGGTTATGTGTTAGTAATTGAATGATTTCCTTGTCCAAGGCTCCGCTTGCTGCCCCGGTGTGGTTTCCTTGCATGTCTGAGGTACGAGATAAAGTGCAGTGGTGTGCACTTGACACCATATGGGTTGGAATGGAAATTGTCACACCTCCTGTTTCAGTTGATTTTAATTCTGAATGGACTTACTTTTCAAAGATAGGTGTATATTAACCCTTATATTGCATGCTGACTTTCACAATACAACATCTTGAAAATTAAATTTTAAAATGAGGGAAGTGAATCACGGGGTAGTGTATGGTGACATATACGTACTTTGATAATAAATTTACTTCGACTTTTTTAAAACAGTGTTGGAGTTACCTGAAGCCTTTGAAATCAAAAGTGAACTTGGATTGTTAGAAATAGTTTTATTTTGATTATTTTGGAATTTGCTAAGTGTAACTTGGGGTGATGTCTATCCAGTATAATTTTCACGTTCTGTTGATCCTGGAACAGAATTTTAAATGAATTATGAATTCAAGCACATTTTAAACACGTAAAATAGAGCTAAAGTGCTTAATAGGTAAAGCCAGTTTAAAGGGGAGATTAAGGTGCAGGCAGTATTGGAAACATTGATCTGCATATGCAAGACCAGATATAGAAAAGGGAAATGTTTTGAGCACCTGTGCTCTGTAATGGCCTAATAGAGTTCCCATTTGTACGCCATTTGAACTCCCCTTCTTAATTCCATATTAACATGTGTTCTTTGCCTTCTCCATAGTCAACATGAGACCAAATGCAAACCAAACAGTAGCTTATTTTCTAATGGGGTATTCTACAACCCAGTGGTAATACAAAATGCTGACAAAACTCAGCATGCAATGGTATGAACATTTGAACTTTCAGTTTCAGGAAACCTGTAACCTCTCTGCCTGATCCACCCAGGCACGCTCTGCTCCCTTCCCCTGCTTCCATTTGCTGATTATCTACACACACTGGCCATTGTATCTCTTCTTCCTTTTCTCCCCCCACCCCCCCTGCTTCATCTGCTCATTTCTTTTTTGTTTTTTCAGTCCTCTCCCTCATCAGACTTCAGAATCTGCTGTCCAATGTTGTCTCCACTTATCACCTTCCAGCCTTTGTCTCTACCTTAACCAAGCCCCTACCTGGTGCCATGTACCTCTCTTCCCCTTCCTCACTTAATTTCATCTAATTGTCTGCTGGTTCCTGCCTTTCCCTCACTACATTGTTCTGGTTCTTTTCCCTTTACTCTCTGTCCTGGATTGCTCAGTTTTTTTTACAGAGACACCTTCGGGGTTGGGGGGGGTGGTGTTGCCGTTTCAAGTCCAGATTTATTTACTGAGATACACTGCGGAGTAGACCCTCCCAGCCATTTGAGCCACAAGGCCCAGCAACCCACAATTTTAACACTAGCCTAATCATGGGATAATTAATAGTGAACAACTAACCTCCTAACTGGTGCTACTTTGGACTGAGGGCAGAAAGCAGAGCACATGGAGGAAGCCCATATGACGGTGAGAATGTACAGAGGTGGGAATTGAACATGGGTCGCTGGTACCGTAAAGTGTTGTGCTTTATGTTACCGTGCTGCCCCAGTTATCTGGACATGAATAGGTGCTTGCCTTCGTGAAGCAGGGCATAGACTACTAAAGCCAAGGCAATAAGTTGCAACCCTTCAAAGCATTGAATAGACTGCATGGAGAGTTGTGCACAGTTCTGATAACCACATGTAACGTTCTGTTATATTGGCTCATGTATGTCTAGGGGAAATCCCGCCCAGCACCTGCTTCAACACTCCCCTCAGGGTCAGTCGTTGCCCGAATCAATCACAAACATCAATCATCAGCCAGCACACCCAGTAAGTTTTAACACATACACTTTATAGATATTACTAATTCTATGACATTAATATACATTTGATACAGAGAGGAAAGTAATGGGAAAAAAAAGGCGCCACCACTTATCAAAGTCCAAGTTCTTCGCGCGCTACCGTTGGAGCTCAATTCGACGTCAGACGACCACCCGAATTCCGTCGACCCACGGCTCGGGACCACCCGGAGTGATCGACCGGAGCCTCTCTGCCCGTCCGCCGTCCTCCTCGTCTCTCCTCCGACTCCCCGCCAAAACTCAGTCCACAGTCATATCATACAGCATGGCATCCGAAAACAAAAGGATACATAACCACCCATTGGCTAATAGAACCTGGTTATCTCATTTAAAGTAAAACAAACTGTTAGCGTAAACTCTCTGCAGCGTTAAAACACAACAAAGCTACATTCCACAGACTAACATAACAAAATCGCCATTTTAAATGTAACAAAAGAAAGACCCCGTACACACACAATAGGAAAGATATTTTGCACTGGAGAGAGTGCAGACAAGATTTGCAAAAGTTTTGCCTGGATTGGAAGATTAGAGTTACGTGGAGAGATTGGATAGACTGGGGTTATTTTTCCTTGTGTGAACAAGGCTGAAAGGTGACCTGCTAGAGATAGGTAAAAAGTCAGTTTTCTTCATAATAGGCCATCAAAAGCAAGAGGGAAGTTGTTAAACAAAAAGGAAAGAATTTTACAGTTATTGGTATCTAGAATACACTGTTAGAGGATGCTGCAGAATCAGATCCTAACACTATATGGAATAGATATGTAGACGCCTAAATAGGCAAGGCTTAATAGGACTTGGATATGGCAAACACACAATACTGTCGGCATCGGCACTAAAGCATGATTCTTTGCTGAATGATTGGCCCCAATTCAAATCTATCCAGTTTTAACTTGTTCAAATTCATTGTCATTCAATTGCACACATGTATATCACCAAACGAGACAATGCTTTCCCAGAGCAAGGAGCACAACACAGTACATATATCTCACACACGCAACACATGAAGTAATATTGTCCAAACAACGTTCCCCTCTTTTTTTTATATATATAAAAATAATGTGCTGACCAACCATTGTTTCAAGTAGAAATTTTTTTACGTGGTCTGAAAACTGTGCAGCACTTTAATAAAACATTATCTATATACTACTAAAACTCTCATGTTCTGTCTGTTTGTGATCTCCAATTAGCGCAAGCGGTGCATAACAGCGGCACTTTTTTTTGGCTAAATCGAATTAAAATGCGCTAACTTACAGAATGCAGGCAAAGTTGCTGGTTTTCACCCAAGACCCGATCGGCCATCATGGAAATCGGGATGCGACAGCCCGACGCATGCGCACGGCCAGCCTCAGCAGTGACACCTACCAGAGCAAAAGGGCAGGGCAGCTCTATTTTGAGGGGTCACATTCTGCTAATCACCATCAGCATGTGCAGGATTGGGACAGATCTAACTGCCACCCATCAATAAGAGATAATTAAATGTTATTGTAATGATGTACTTCGAGACACCCATAAAACCCTTTGCTGCAGTCAAAGGACAGCGGTGACTATATCACGTCCATTTAGGAGAGTGCCAAGCACATCATCAAGAATAATCAGCATCCTTTGGTGTTACTGCTTCGTATCTTCTATCCAGCATTAGGATAAAAAAAAGTCAGCCTAATTATGCTGCGTGGAAAGGGGAGGGGGACATTATGGTCAAGAGATGACACCAGACGTCGTCGGGAAGCAGCAAGGAGAGGGAGAGAACAAGAATCGGATGAGGCTAGGGCCGCACGACTCCAGGATCAAAGAGTCAGGACAAAGAAAGATGAGACAAGAAGAGACAGAGGAGGAGAGGCATGCATGTCTCCATGATCAGAGACAAACAACAAACAGCAGAAGAGATGAGGAGACGGGGGATGAAAGGGCTGCATGTCTCCAGAATGACAACGAGAGGCATAAGGGTGGCAGATAAATGAGAAATGATGCCATCAAAAGTGTCCTTCATTGAATGAGAAGGAGCTATATTTGCTTTGCTACACGTCGTTCTTTGATAAACTGAAGTTTTGTACTTCAGTTTCCAAAGTGCAGCGATACCAATAGCATTCAGGAAAATTTACTGTTCATTCTGGTCACATCAGACTGCACTACCCTTCTCTGAAAGGGTGCCCCAATGGGTCACCCCGTTGTCTAGCATAAAATAAAATTCCAACTGCATGGCAACAAATGCTGTGTGCACAGGAGCGTTTCAGTTACCGTGCAGCTGCGCTCCTGTCCAGCTTGGAGGGAACATTGACCACATAAATTAACAAATAAGGTGCAGATATGAAACAAGTTATAAAGTAAACAGTTAAACTAGTGCCTCAAATGTGAGACCTGGGTGCTGGCAGGGAGTTCAATAGTCTTCCAACCTGAGGGAAGTTGTTTTCCATCCTAACAGCTCCTGTCCAAACACTTGTTCCCCTTTGTAAGGGGTGTGTGTCAAGGCTGTTTATCCCCCATGCTGACCTCCAGATGGTCAGTAGTATAACTGGCAGAGAGGAAACTCATTTTGCTTTTGATTGGGCAGGTTAAAATTGCGCAACCCAGGGTGCTGGAGCATGTTGTGTTTTTACTTGCACTTGCAGCCTATGACCTATGTTGTTGGTTCAGCTCCTGTGAAGGTTATCATAATCCGACTCCATCGTTCAGAGCTTTAATTTTTTGGAGTCATGTTTACAGAATGTTTTAATGGCTTCAAACAAATATATGTGAAGCTATTTATGTAATCATTTGCATAAAAATAATGGCAAAAATTTGGGAATTGTGGAAGAGACAAAATTTAATTAGGAACAAGGTCCTTTAACGATTGACTATAAAGGACACCAAATCTATTTAAACCTGTTCTGAAATCAGGTACACAGCAGACTTTGCAGATGCTGGAAATCCAGAATGGCATGCGCAAAATGCTGAAGGAACTCAGCAGGTCAGGCCACTTCTATGGAAAAGGAAAAAAAATGCTGATATTTTGGGTCAAGATCCTTTTGACTGTTTATTCCACTCCATAGATCTTGTGAACTTGCTAACTTCCTCATTTTGTGTGCATGTTATCCTGAGGTCAGGTACTGCTGGTGCCATACCATGTGTTCATTTAGATCACATTCCTATGCTATTACGACCACAGAAACCCATTATTTTCCTTTTATCCCCATTTATTTATTGGTCTTAAATGATGGTAAAGAAACACTAATAGTCAGCATGAGAGGAAATTGTAATATTTTGTAAATTAACAATCCAACCCTTGACTCTTTTCCCTGTTGTAAAAGGTATATGGTGTATCCAATTGTGAACATTTCGACATCAGAGCTTAAAGTGCTATCAGAATATTTGAAATGGGCTTTGACATCAGCGGAAAAGTATATCAATGATGCTCATCGACATGGTCTTTTAGGTTGTACCCAATAACTACAAGATTTAAATTCAAGACAGCACATTTAGATTTGTGGTTGTGGTTTTATATTGGTGAATGGTAAATTTACTATTGCAGTGAATTTGTTGCTTGATTACTGTGTAACAATGAGGCAATGCTGGGAGAGGGCACTGGAGTTGGTAAACTGAGACTTGTTCTATTCTCATCATTATGTTTAGCTAGGATAATGTGCTGTATCAAGTTATCTTCAATTTGTTGTATCTTCTGATTTGAGAGGTTGCTCTTTGACTTGATTGAATATAGAAGAGAGTTGGAGTTGTATTGAAGAGGCTAAGGGAAGATTTAATCAAAGCATAAAAATGAAGCCAATCTGCAGTGAACTGTTTCTCTTTGCAAAGGGATCTTTCTAGATGAAGGGCTGAAGTTGGCAGAGGTTAATGTAGGCATGAGTATTTCAAAGAAGGGTGCTGATATGGTACAGAAAGCAAAATATTGGTCAGATCCCTTAATGAGCAGAGGAAGGATCAAAAATCAGCATTTAAGACAGATCTTGACAGTGTGGTTTAGCCTAAATACTTTGTGACTGGCTTTGACTTCTTGATAGTCCTAGCAACAATGTCATAGTTAACATACACACAGTTCAAATGAGATGCATGCTGGTGGACGCTGTGCTTTTTTTTAAAAATGGCTGCAACTGTAACTTGGCATGGGCAAGTTCTGAAGCCTTCAGTTACACACTTGCATAATAATGGTTGTCAAGCAAATAGAAGAATCAAAATGGGGCAGAATAAGAATGCTGCTTGTGTTGCAGTATAGTCTTGTATAACCAACCACAATATTGCACCATGATTAATATTACCAGATTTCCCTTTTATCTTTCATTTCCTGGTAGAGTATGTGTGCAGTTCAGTTTGCCCTTCATCTCGCCTTTGGGGATTGGGTGGGAGGGGCACCCCAATACGATTCCTGTGTCCACATGAAATTTGTATTTTGGTCTGAGATAACAAGCTCAAGTAAATGGCATTGATCCAGTAGAGAAGCCTGCAATGTTTTCTTGTTTGCTTTAGTTTGTTCAACAGGGCCATTTTTAATTGTAAATCAGTTTTGCGTGTATTTTAAAGCTAAATTTATGTTCAGACAGTTCATCCATCTCTAACGTGCAGTCTACTGGAATGGGTTTCGACTGATGTGGCCCACTGGATACATTAAGGTTTCATTTTCTGCCTGGTCCATTTGTCAACTTCTGTATGGGAGGCTGTGGAAGTTGAATCCGGATAAACTCACTCAGAGACTGTATAAGTGCAAACACTTTATTCAAAGCCTCTGGGGCACTTCAGTTTGTCGCTCAAACAGGAACAGTCTGTGACTGTCCCTGCTCAGTCCACCAACTAACTGGCAGTTCCTCTTACAGAATAGATATAGTCGTTCAGATACCCCCACACATACCAAGCTGGAGCCGGTCTTATCTATGTGCATGACAGTACCGAGAGACAAATTACAGAATAGGTATAATGGCTCATGTACACAGAACAGGCTGGAGTGGTCTTAATTTTGTGCATGATTGCACAAGGAGACAAGGACCCTGAAACACACTGTCTAACTCCAAGAAGAAATATGGCTCAGCATGGCTTAGCACATCTGTTGATCAGCAGTTTCTTGCAGAAAAAACAGCCTATGTTTAACGGACTGTATTAACCCTTTACATACTTTATCAAGGCCACAATTGTTTGGCATTCAGAATCCGGTTTAATATCACTGGCGTATGTTGTGAAACTTGTTAATTTTGTAGCAGCAGTACAATGCAATACATGATACCTAGAAAAAAAGAATTACAGTCAGTATATATGTATATTAAATAGTTAAGATGAGTAGTGCAAAAAACAAATTGGAAAAAAGTAATAATATAGTGTTCATGAGTTCAATGTCCATTTAGAAGTTGGGTGCTGAGTGTGTCTTCAGGTATTTCCTTCCTGTTGGTAACAATGAGAAGACGGCATGTCCTGGGTGCTGGAGGTCCTTGATGATAGAAGACACTCTTCTCAGGCACCACTCCTCGAAGATGTCTTGGATACTGGGAGGCTAGTACCCATGATGGATCTGACTAATTTTATAATTCTGCTGCTTCTGCTTGCTTTGATCCTTTACAGTAGTTTCTCTCCCTGCCCCCCCCCCCCCAAATACTGGATGGTGATACAGCCAGTCAGAATGTTCTCCATGGTTCATCTGTAGAATTTTTCAAGTGTTTTTGGGTGACGAACCAAATTTCCTCAAACTCCTGATGAAATATAGCCACTGTCTTGTCTGTCTTTATAGCTGCATTGATATGTTGGGACCGTTAGATCCTTGGAGATACTGGCACACAGCACCTTGAAATTGCTCACTCTTGAAACTTGAAATTGTCCACAATCAGCTCTTTGATTTGCTGATGTTGAGTGTAAGGTTGTTTCTGCACACCACTCAACTAGCTGATATATCTCACTCCTGTATGCCATCTAAAATTATGTCAATAGTGGTTGTATCATTAGCAAATTTATAGATGTCTCTAGATGAAAATTTATAGCAATGTGTGTTTTCAAAGTATATGAATCCTGCAGAAAATACAAGCTGATTAGAGAACAAGAAAATAGGTGACTCTTTAAATATATTTAAAAAAACGAATCCTCAAGTGGCTTATTTAACTGGGTTTGCAAACTTTCAATGATTGAATAATTTCTGGAAAGTTGTGATTTTTCTGTGTCCAGTTCTTGGTATAAGCGGATAAGTCAGCTGATCCTATTGATGGGGAATTGGCCCATGGTAATTTGCCTGTAAGGTAGGTATCCTTATGGTTAAGTTTATGGTCTACCATCCAGAGTTCTTGACCGTCGATCCAAATGGAATTTCAAATCCCACCATGTTTGGGAACTTAAGTTTAACTAAATAACTCTGGAATTCAAGCTACTTTTAAGTTGTGATCACCATGAAAATACTTGATCATTGTAAAAATCGATTTTGTTAACTCTTCGGGGAAGGAAACATTTCTTGATTGAATCAGGCCCAAATGTTTTTTGGGGGGGGGCAATTTGGGGGCAAGTAGAGGTAGTCAGCAAGTACCAATAATGCCATGTCACCCACATGAATTGAATTAAGTTTCATTGCCTGGAATGGAAACAATAGTTTGCATGTTACAATAAATTTTTCTTTCCCACCACTTTCTTTCTTTAAAATGCAAGGAATAATACCAGCAATGTGGGATAATGTAGTTCAAACGCAAGCACATGGATGGAAAGAAGAAATTTGCATTTGAGTTGTGCTTTCAGCTTGTTTAACCCTTGCCTAAATTGATGGGAAGAACAAACTTTAGGCAGGAACATTGTCAACTAATGAATAAACCTAACAGCATTACTTAAGTGTATTCAATCAGCCAATATGGTGCATCATTTTAATAAATGAGCCTTATTTGTATCTTGTAATACGGCACTTAAAGCAGCTCAGTTACCCCTGATATTACAAATTATGCAGCTTGGATATAACCAAATGCTGTTTGAAATTTTGTAGACACATTTCTGGATTGTGAGACTCAATGAAGTTTGAATAAATTTTAGGCACTGGGCAGTGTGCTTTCCATATTGACTGCCAAATTCAGAAATAATGGTAACCTGCAAAGGAATCAATCCTGCTCGCCAGGGCCTTGTGTAGTGAAAGGCCCTCCCTTGCTGCTGTTGTGTGATCATGAGAAGGAGCAGGAAGTATCTAGCCACAAAGAATGAAGTGGCAGATGATGAAGCCCTACCCATAATGAGCTCTCAAAGATGGGTACCTATGTCAAAAAGCTGCTTAAATTACTTTTTAAAATTTGTAAATAGTACAAGTATCTGAAATTTTACCAATCAAAACAACTGATGTTGCCCTCATAAAAATGAATAGGAAGGTCCAAAAAACATTAGCTCTAATTGGCGCAGGGTCATGGTGCACATTTCTCAAGTCATGGGCAATATCCATAGCTGGGATATTCGGAAAAGTCTAACATCTGTCACTGTGTAGGGAAACCACCAGTGCATTTGGGACTTCTGTATGAATGTACCATGCATGGAAATCCCACAGCTGTTGCTTGCTAGGGAAATGACAACAAATTTGTCAACATGTTTCCCATGAAAGCCTAAACTAATTTAACACTCAGTAGTTCGGTATATTGATACCAGAGATCATGGTGTCCTTGTGGAAGTGATTTAAATTGTGATTGTCCATCCAACCTGTGGCTGTTGCATTGAGAAACAAAACAGGAACCAAAGGAAAATAAATTAACTTGCAAAGAAGGTCCTAGTTGCTTCTCCACAACATTTAGAAATTGCCTCCATTGAGATGTGCAGTCTTGCGAATGAGACTGTGTACCAAGCACCCCTTTGGTCTTAACAGTTGCTGAGAGAGACCCCTTTGTATTATTTTGAAGAGGACCAGGGTGTTGTCCTTGAAGTGAAGACAGTGACAATATTTGTCTACCAGTGTCACTGGAATGGATTACTTTGTTGCCTCATCAGTTGAAGTGCTTCCCAGATTGACTTTAATAGATAGCTTGTAACAATAGACAATAGGTACAGGAGTAGGCCATTCGGCCCTTCGAGCCAGCACCGCCATTCACTGTGATCATGGCTGATCATCCACAATCAGTATCCAGTTCCTGCCTTATCCCCATTACCTTTGATTCTGCTATCTTTAAGAGCTCTATCCATCTCTTTCTTGAAAGCATCCAGAGACTTGGCCTCCACAGCCTTCTGGGGCAGAGCATTCCATATATCCACCACTCTCTGGGTGAAAAAGTTTTTCCTCAACTCCGTTCTAAATGGCCTACCCCTAATTCTTAAACTGTGGCCTCTGGTTCTGGTCTCACCCATCAGCGGGAATATGCTTCCTGCCTCCAGTGTGTCCAATCCCTTAATAATCTTATATGTTTCAATCAGATCCCCTCTCAGCCTTCTAAATTCCAGAGTATACAAGCCATATGACAGTCCCGCCATCCAGGGAATTAACCTTGTGAACCTACGCTGCATTCCCTCAATAGCAAGAATGTCCTTCCTCAAATTTGGAGACCAAAACTGCACACAGTACTCCAGGTGTGGTCTCACCAGGGCCCTGTATAGCTGCTGTATAGAAGCTCTTCTACTCAATTCCCCTTGTTATGAAGGCCAGCATGTTGTTAGCTTTCTTCACAGCCTGCTGTACTTGCATGCTTACTTTCAGTGACTGATGAACAAGAACACCTAGATCGTGTTGTACTTCCCCTTTTCCTAACTTGACTCCATTTAGATAATAATCTGCCTTCCCGTTCTTACCACTGAAGTGGATAACCTCACATTTATCCACATTAAGCTGCATCTGCCATGCATCTGCCCACTCACCCAGCTTGTCCAAGTCACCCTGCATTCTCATAACATTCTCCTCACATTTCACACTGCCACCCAGCTTTGTGTCATCGGCAAATTTGCTAATGTTACTTTTAATTCCCTCATCTAAATCATTAATATATATTGTAAACAGCTGCGGTCCCAGCACTGAACCCTGGGGTACCCCACTGGTCACCGCCTGCCATTCTGAAAGGGACCCGTTAATCGCTACTCTTTGTTTTCTGTCAGCCAACCAATTTTCAATCCATGTCAGTGCTCTGCCCCCAATACCATGTGCCCTAATTTTGCCCACTAATCTCCTATGTGGGACTTTATCAAAGGCTTTCTGAAAGCCCAGGTACACTACATCCACTGGCTCTCCCTTGTCCATTTTCATAGTTACATCCTCAAAAAATTCCAGAAGTTTAGTTGAGCACGATTTCCCCTTCATAAATCCATGCTGACTCGGACCAATCCTGTTACTGCTATCCATATGTGTCGTAATTTTATCTTTTATAATTGACTCCAGCATCTTTCCCACCACCGACGTCAGGCTAACCGGTCTATAATTCCCTGTTTTCTCTCTTCCTCCCTTCTTGAAGAGAGGGACAACATTAGCCACCCTCCGATCCACAGGAACTGATCCTGAATCTATAGAACATTGGAAAATGATTACCAATGCGTCCATGATTTCTAAAGCCACTTCCTTAAGTATCCTGGGATGCAGACCATCAGGTCCCGGGGACTTACTAGCTTTAAGTCCCAACAGTCTATCCAACACCATGTCCTGCCTAATATAAATTTCCTTCTATTCATCCATTACCCTAGATCCTTTGGCCACTATTATATTTGGGAGATTGTTTGTATCTTCCCTAGTGAAGACAGATCCAAAGTACCTGTTCAACTTGTCTGCCATTTCCTTGTTCCCCATGATAAATACACCTCTTTCTGTCTTCAAGGGCCCAATTTTGGTCTTAATTAATTTTTTCCTTTTCACATACCTAAAGAAGCTTTTACTATCCTCCTTTATATTCTTGGCTTGCTTACCTTCGTACCTCATTTTTTTTCTCCGCGTATTGACTTTTTAGTTACCTTCTGTTGCTCTTTAAAAGTTTCCCAATCCTCCAGCTTCCCACTCGTCTTTGCTATGTTATACTTCTCTTTTATTTTTATACTGTCCATTACTTCCCTTGTCAGCCACGGCCTCCCCTTAGGATCTTTCTTCCTCTTTGGAACGAACTGATCCTGCACCTTCCGCATTATTCCCAGAAACACTTGCCATTTCAGTTCCACTGTCATCCCTTCTAGGGAATTGTTCCATTGAACTTTGGCCAGCTCCTCCCTCATAGCACCATAGTTCCCTTTGTTCAACTGTAATACTGACACTTCCAAGTTTCCCTTCTCCCTCTCAAATTGTAGATTAAAACTTATCATATTATGGTCACTACCTCCTAATGGCTCCTTTTCCTCGAGGTTCCTGATCAAATCCAGTTCATTGTACAACACTAAATCCAGAATTGCGTTCTCTCTGGTAGGCTCCAATAATCATAGTCATAGTCATACTTTATTGATCCCAGGGGAAATTGGTTTTTGTTACAGTTGCACCATAAATAATTAAATAGTAATATGTAAATTATGCCAGGAAATAAGTCCAGGGCCAGCCTATTGGCTCAGGGTGTCTGATCCTCCAAGGTACACGCTGTTCTATGAATCCATCTCAGAGGGACTTCACAAACTCCCTTTCTTGGCGTCCAGTACCAACCTGATTCCTCCAGTCTACCTGCATGTTAACGGAGTGAACATTTGACATCCTTGATTCCGAGGCATGTCTAAGAAGACATTCGAGTGATTAATATGTTTGTGCAAGGTTGCTGTGTGTGAATTACTGCCAGGCTTTTACTCCTACAAGAACAGTTGCACTTACAAGTATTTTAATGGCTGCAAGGTGCTATGGGATGTTCTGCAGGAGATTGAAATGATGTGTGTCAGGGGCGCCATGGTACTGTAGTGCGTAGTGCAGCACTATAACAGCTTGGAGTGTCAGAGTTCAAGTCAAGTCCTCTGAGGGGTTTGTACATCCTCCCAGTGGAATGTGTGGGTTTACTCTGGGATCTCCGGTTTCTTCCCATGGTTCAAAGACATAATGCTAGTTAGGTTAATTAGTCATTGTAAGTTGTCCCATGATTAAGCTAGGGTTGAATTGGGGATTGTTAAAGTAGCATAGCTGGAAGGGCCTATTCAGTGCTGGTTCTAAATTGTTGCTGGTAAATGTTTTGAATGCCGAGGTATCATATCTGATGAAGGGTCTTGGTACAAAGCATCAACTGTTTATTTCCATAGATGCTGCCTGACCTGAGTTCCTTCAGCATCTTGTGTGTGTTCAAATTGTCCATGGTTGCCTCGTACAGGACAGTAATACAGCCCTGCAAACTTAGGTTCTGAACCAGGTTTACAGTCACTGGTATATGCCCTGAAATTTGTTAAGGGGAGAAAATTAGTGAGGAAGTATCCACGAGTTCATCGTCCATTCAGAAATCTGATGGGGGAGGGGAAGGAGCTGTTCCTGAAACATTGAGTGAGTGTCTTCTGGCTCCTGTACCACCACCTTGATGGTAGTGATAAGAAAAGGGCTTGTTGTGGGTGATGGGGGTGCTTGATGATAGATGCTGTCTTTTTGAGCCATCGCTTTTTGAAGGTGCCCTGCATGCTGGGGAGGCTGGTGCCCATAACGGAAATGGCTGAGTTTATCTGGTTAAGTGTCCATCTCCTTCTCTTTCCAAAAGCCTGATTAATTTTGCTCTTTCCTTCATTATGGGCACACTGTTCCAGCTCTGTCATGTGTTTTAATTTTAATTTAAAAATTGCCATTTCACACTTCTGTTGCCAGTCATTTTCCTGATCTTTGTTTGATCGCTTTGGTGTAGCACCAATGCCTAAATTTGTGTTCGTACTTTGCAGGACTCCTTAGTATTTAAATAGAGATGAGAGTGATGCTCAGCAGCAATGAGCACTGGAGGATTATTACACAATATTCCCTGATGCTCAAATGGATTAATCACCAGCAAAACATTGGAAGCAAGGATTGCTGATGGCCTCTTTGCTCTCGTTACCCAGATAAGAACATAAGACATTGAAACAGGAGTAGGTTACCTGACCCCTCCAGATTGTTTACTACTTGCAGAATATAGCAGGGAGATTGAAAATCTGGCTGAGTGGTGCCACAACAGCCTCTCGATGTCAGCAAGAGAGGTGATAATTGACTTCAAGGGGAGAAACCAGAGGTCCATGAGCTGGTGGTCTTTGGGGAATTGGAGGAGGAGAGTGTCAGCAACTTTAAATGCCTTGCTGTTGTGGTCCCAGAGATCTGTCCTGGGTCCAGCATGTAAGTGCCATGACAAAGAAAGCACCGCAGCACCTCTACTCTTTTTGAAGGTTGCGTAGATTCAGTACATCATCTAAAACTTTGACAAACTGTTATAGATGAGCAGTGGAGAATATCCTGGCTGGTTGCATTACAGTCTGGTATGTAAACACCAATGCTCTTGAACAGAAGAAGTGGGTACAGCCCAGTCCATCATGGCTAAAGCCTTCCCAACCATTGAACGCATCTACGTGGAACTCTATTGCAGAAAAGCAGCACCCATCATCAGGGGCTCCCACCATTCAGGCCATGCTCTCTTTTCATTACTGACATCAGGAAGAAGGTACAGGAGCCTCAGGACCCACACCACCGGGTTCAGGAACATTTACTACCCCTCACCCATCAGGCTGTTGAACCAAATTGCCTGTCCTCTGATTGCTGGTAGGATTGCTGTGCTGCCAAAGAGGAAGCCTGTGTGGCCTATCGCTGTGCCTGCAGAGTAGGCCTTTGGGTCTCCTTCGACGATGCTGGTTGATGTTACTGACATTGCTGCCTTTATGGACTTTTTTTCAGTCTTGTGGTTTCTGTGTTCTGTGTTTTGGCTTTCTCGTTTATTTGTGTGGGGAAGAGGGGGATTTGGGGAGGTCGATGTTCTTTTGGCATTTTGTGCAGGAGAGGGGTGTCTGGGGTTTGATGTTCTTGCTGCGTTTTGTGTGGGGGAAGGGGGAATGTTGGGGATAGATGATGGTTTTGCAGTTCCTTTGTGGGGATTTGGGTTTGCTGTTTCTCTCTGAATTGACTGCTGTGGGTTTTCATTGTTTCCTGTCTATTTGGAGAAGAAGACTCTCAGTTGTATACTGTATACACACTTTGATAATAAATGAACCTTTGAATTTTATTGAACTTCACTTGTCCCTTCACTGAGCAGTTACCGCAACCTACAAACTCATTTCATGGACTCTTCCTTTCAAGTTCTCTATTTATTACCTATTTAAATAAGTATTTGCATAATTTGTCTTTCGCATTTTGGTTGTTTGTCCATTTTGTTATGTGTGGTCTTTCATTGATTCTGTCGTATTGTGAATGCCCACAAGAAAATGAATTTGTTTTATATGGTGACATTACTTTGATATTAAATTTACTTTGAACTTAGACGCTTGCTAATCTGATTTTGTTCTTTACTCCACCTGCCTGATTTTCTAAGCCATCTGTTTCCTTGGCAGAAGAAACACTTCCAACTCTCATGGATATAGCAGACTGCATGCCAGCTCTGCAGAAATCTTTGTATCTGCAAGGTTCAACAACCACAAGTGTTGTTTCCACATCTCTAATCAGAATTAGACTTATCGCTTATCACTGACGTATGTCGTGAAATTTTTTTGCAGCAGCAAGTGCAAGATATAAAATTTACCATAAATGATAAAACATAGTGCAAAAGACTAATAACAAGGTCATGTTCATGAACTGTTCAGAATCTGATGCTGGAGGGGGAGAAAGCTGTTCTTGAAACATTGAGTGTGACTCTTCATTCTCCTGTGTCTCCTCCCAGATGGTGGTAATGAAGTGGGCATGTCTCAGATGGTGAGGGTCTTTGAGTCACCACCTCATGTTGTTCTCAATGATAGAAAAGATGGTTCCAGTGATTTGCACAACCTTTGCAGCCTCTTGGCTTCCTGTGGATTGGATTCTTCATGCCAGACTCTGATACAACCAGCCAGGATGCTCTCCACTGTCATCTGTATAAATACAAGATTCTTTGGTGACATACCAAATCTCCTCAAACTCCAAATAAAGTAGAGCTGCTGGTGTGCTTGTACCAGAATTTGAAACAAGAACAGAAATACTAGAAGAACTCACCTTGTCAAGCAACATCTGTCAAAAGAGAAACAAGTCAACATTTTGAAACCCTCCCTATGTTTTTGTTTCAGATTCCAATATTTGCAGTTTTATATTCCTTGTTATCAGAGGCCGCTTCATATTTTTTTTAATGTGTCTCTAATTGGTGCCATGGTGGCATAGTAGTTACGGCAACGCTGTTATGGCTTGGGGCATTCTGGAGTTCAGAGTTCAATTTGGTGCTATTCTTTACGGAATCTCTGTACGTCCTCCCTGGAGTATGCATGAGTTTTCCCCCGATGCACTGGTTCCCACAGTCCAATAACGTACCAGGTAGATTAATTGGTCATGGTAAATGTCCTGTGATTGCTCAGTTAATTGGGGTCGTTGGGCGCTGTGGCTCGTGGGGCCAGAAAATGTGCAAATGCTAATTAAAACATTTCATGAAATAAAGTAGGCAAAACTTTTAATTTTTTTTAATTAATGAGAGTTCGTGATTCCATTCAAATGAATTTTGGTTGTACTAGATTTGTAAGTTGCATCTTCATTAAAGCTGAGGGGCCAGCTGTGAAGTGTATTCAACTCCTAAGTTACGGAGCACTCCTGGACTCCGCAGTAAGTCCCATGGCAGAGTGAGAGGGTGGGCAATGTGGCTGCAGTATACATATGGATGTCTGGAATGTGATGTGCATGTTGCAGCTAATTGGTGATTTTTGAAGAGTTGGCCTGTTGGGCCACAGAGCAGTACAGCACAGGAACAGGCCCTTTGGCTCTGAATGTTACGTCACAATTAAATCAGTAGTAAAATGGCAAACTAGACTAATTGCTCCTGCCTACACAATGTCAGTATGGAATCTTTTGTGTTTATTATGTCCAAATCTTCCTGTTTTTCTCATTTGTTTGTCTAAATGTCTCTTAAAAGTTCCTCGTGTTTCTGCCTTTGCCGCCACCCAGTCAGTGCATTGTACTTTTGGTCCAACTTGACATTTCATTGGTCCATAATTTTTCTGGAATAGAAACTCTGACGTTTTGATCATCTTGAGAAATTTGAATCTATCTTTGATCCTGCTTCATTGTTATTGGCCACTGGGTTGTGAGAAATTGTTAATACTAGCCAGAGGTCTGGGCTCTGCTGCAAAGGGAATCTTCTTGTCTTTTTCCTGTCATGTTCCCTCAACTTTCTCTCATATTATTATAAACTCCTGATACTGAAGACTGTGTTCAACCTTTATGAGACATCAGAGGTTTGTCAACAATGCTCGCATAATGTTTTAGCTCATGCCAGTAGTAACTCATACTGTGATGGTCGTTTTCAGCTGCAGTCTGAATGCTATGAAAAGTTGTTAAGATTTATATTATGATTAACTTTACATGATACATCAACAGGAAGGGCAGGGTTGTTGAGTACTGAGTTCCCGAGGAAGTGAAGGGGTGCCTTCAATACTTTCAATGGTTATTTGCAACATGAATATCTTGCTATTCAGCATCAAACCCTTCTTGGGTAGCTATCATTTATAGTTAGTCACTGGGTTGCGAGAAATTATTAACTCTAGTCTGAGATTGTTGTAACTTTCACACCTGGTACTGCTGAAATTTTTTTAGGGATTTGGCAGAGAACATTGATTAGTTTTATAATGTGTTGAAACTGTAATGACTGCAGTTTGTAAGCCTTTTTTAATGAATGGTTAGTCACATAAAAACAATGTTCCCTCTATTTATTTTAACAGCTGCATAGACCAATCATTGCTCTGAGCTGGAAATTTTTACACGGCCTGAAAACTGCACTTTTTTTAATATTCATTCATTTTTTTAATATTCATTCATGCATATTCATTTTAATATGCATTCTATGAATATTTAGAAAATTACAAATTCATATTTGATTTATTAATTGAAGGGTATATTGAAATGCAGTATACAACAAAAAAAATCTCAAGTTTTATGAACTTTTTCCTCATTTCTTTATGCCAGCTGCATGGCAACAAAGGCTATGTGCACGAGAGCATTTCAGTTACTGCGCAGCTGCGTATCTGCACAGCTCAGAGGGAACAATGCTTAAAAGCAAAACCAGACTGGTGAATTGATTCTAAAAGACTATGAAATTCTGCTTTTTGATAGATTGACAGCCTAAATCTGAATCCCTTCAAACATATTGCTTTGTAATAGCTTTTATTTATCAATTTTTTGGGGGTCTTTTTGTATGTGGCTTATGTTGTACGTCATCTGCAGATTACAAACTGTGTAGAATTTATGTAGCGTTGTATCGGGTGTTAAGATGCGTAGGTTGAGTGGATAGCCAGAGACTTCCCCCATACCACAGGGAAAAAATAGTAATTTTAAGGTGATTGGAGGAAACGACATGGGATTGTTACAGGTAAGTGTATTTTTACATGGTGTATGCCAGAGAATGCGCTGCCGGAGGTGGGTGATGGTAGAGGCAAGTATATTAGGAGCATAAGAGAAATTGTTACGTCACCCAGATGACCCAGTCTGTCATTTATAGAACATAGTACAGTACAGGCCCTTCAGAGCACAATGCTGTACCAACTTTTTTCACCTGCTCTGGGATCAATCTAACCCTGCTGGTTGGGAAGCTTTAAAAAACTTGTAGAAGGAAAGTAAGAAGGTCATCAGAAAGGAAAAGATGAATTGTGAAAGGAAGCTGGCGACTAATATCAAAGAAGATACAAAGATCCATAGGACACTCAAAGCTGCAGCACAGGTTGACTGTGGTTAAGAAGGTATATGGTGCATTGGACTTCATCAATCGTGGGATTGGGTTTAGGAGCCGAGAGGTAATGTTGCAGCTATATAGGACCCTGGTCAGACCCCACTTGGGGTACCGTGCTCAGTTCTGGTCACCTCTCTACAGGAAGGATGTTGAAACTATAGAAAGGCTGCAAAGGAGATTCACAAGGATGTTGCCTGGATTGGGGAGCATGCCTTATGAGAAGTGGTTGAGTGAACTTGGCCTTTTCTCCTTGGAGTGACAGAGGATGAGAGGTGACCTGAGATGTATGAGATGATAGTCGTTGATCGTGTGGATAGTCAGAGGCTTTTTCCAGGGCTGAAATGGCTAACATGAGAGGGCACAGTTTTAAGGTGCTTGGAAGTAGGTACAGAGGAGATGTCAGGGGTAAGTTTTTTTTACGCAGAGAGTGGTGAGTGCGTGGAATGGGCTGCCGGCAACGGTAGTGGAGGCGGATACGATAAGGTCTTTCAAAAGACTCCTGGATATGTACATGGAGCTCAGAAAAATAGAGGGCTATGGGTAACCTTAGGTAATTTCTAAGGTAAGGACATATTTGGCACAGCTTTGTGGGCCAAAGAGCATGTATTGTGCTGTAGGTTTTCTATGTTTCTATCTTCTATCATTGTCATTTTGCGTTTTTGTAATGCCAAGATGACGTGGAAGTTATTCAGCTAGTACCTGGTAAGTTATAAGACAAAATTTTGTCTGTTTTGTATGTACTAATTTTGCAATATTTATACATTCAAATTATGTTCTACTGACTTCAAAGTTACTAATTTGCATATTTAGCACAAGCCATAATTGAGTAAATTTTCACTTTTTAAATTACAAATAACACTTGTAATTGATTTTTTGTTAGAGTTGCAGTCACCTTGATAAAATATAAAAGAGCAGATATTCTCCATGAGACCTATATGTTCTTTGCAGATCTGGCAGCTATAGTAGATACTAATGGTAATGCTCAACCATAAAAATCAGATTTACAAGATTGCATTTTGTTTTTACACATATGCTAAATTGTAGTGTATACTTTAAATTGAATTTCAGTTGTTAATAAACTGAGCAACTTGATATTGCTTCCACTTATCAAGATCTGTTGGTTGGGATTACATTCTCAGTTTGAAATTTTGTCATTTATACTTGTTAACAATATTTTGATAAATAAATCGATATGACAAAGATTTAACTGGCTGGATGACTCTTTTACTCTATTGAATTTCAAAGCCATAAAACCTCTTTCAAGTTGCTTGTCTGTGGAAAGTGCAGAATTTTAGTGTGCTTGCTAAGCATTTTTAACTTTGAAATTCTCCGCATCACAGGTCAATTTATTGGCATTCTTAGATCCTCAGTATGCGCACACAGGTGGTTGAATAACTAAATTAAAATCTGATCTGTGATGCATACACAGCAATAGCCTGGAACAAGTTGATTGCTTGGTTTATAAAGGCTGTTCACTGGACATATTCAGAACTAATATTCTTCGCATACAGCAGATAGATGATTCCTGTTCCTTCAGCCTGTGCACAATGAAAAGCACAAAAAAAATTAGCATGATCCTTGTAAATAGTGTGACTGATCATGTAATCTATTAAGAGATTTGTCTTCAAAACATTCTCATTACTCAGTTCTTTGGAAACAACATCTGCAGAAACACTTGTGCTTTTATTTGTTAAAATACAGCATGGAGGAGGTTATACATGGAGGAAAACTATAGTCGATGTTTCAGGCCTTCATCAGTCCTGCATTTGAATGTGAATAGTAAAGGCTCTTCTGGCCCTTCGAGCTGCGCTACCCAGCAACCCCAATTTAACCTGAACCTAATCACAGGACAATATGCAATGATCAATTGGACTGTTTTTCAACTATGTCCCTTTCCATCATTCACAGCGAAGTACTTTGCAAATTCTATTGACCAAGGGACTATTGATGTTTGCTGTTATATCCAATCTGATTGCAGGAGGCTGCACGAATTGAATAAGATGCAGGCTGAAGTACAGGGCTTTCCTTTGAGAAATAACGGGATATCAGCATCTGTGTAAAATCTGACACTCTCACTGTCACCACCCCCTCACCCCCACCCCAATTAATTAATTGCCTTTCCACTGAGCTGGTTCCCATCCATTTCGGAGGGCAGGTTCGTGAAAAGCTGACCACAGTGCAGTAGGTCTGGAGTTACATCAGCCTTTCAGTGGATGGCAGATTTCCTGTCCTGGTCAACACTGAATGACTGCCTGCTGAGCTCAGTATTCCATACTTGAGGCCCTCCGTTGCTTGCGGTCGACCTGGATGTTGTGTCCCAGCTGTCTAGGTGATACACAAACCAGGGAAGTGTGATGTGGAGAGCAAGCTGTTCTCCAGGCAGCAGGCTCCTCCTCTCTCCACACAGCGGAGGAATTTAAAGGAACAGCAGAGACCTTTGCAGTTTGGCACCAGTGTTGTTGCAGGAGTTGCCAGTCAGTGTTAAACTCAACATAGGACTGCCTTAAGAACTCCAGCTCTGGATTTTTCCTCTGGGTTTACTCCTGAAGGTTTCCCCATGAGTGGGTATAGCCACAAGGAGGCTGAGGTTTGAGATAATTTTTTTCTTCTGGATGAGCTGCCAACCACGGCTATCTGTCTGAAGTGACTGTTGTTACGTCCCCTATAACTGGGTTGCCACACCAGCAGAAATGGATCACTCAGTTGGAGTCTGGATTACTAGAACTAAGAAAGTTTTATTAAAGAAACAAGCAACACAGTAATCGAAAGGATAATAAATGCAACAATTCAGCAATGATAAACATACACGTACACAGAATTAAGATAACAGCATCAATCAAGCTCTATCGTTGTCTAGGGGTAAATGACCAATTTCAAAGTGACACAAAGTCCAGTTCAATTTATTTCAGTTCGCAGTAATCGTTGCCATGGCGATGGACAACGTGGGGGGAGGGAGAGAGAGAACAAGAACGACTGATCATTCAAAACGGCTTCCACTCACAGACCTGTGATATTGCTCACAAGCAGCTTTCGGGCGAGTCCTTTGTGATGTCACCTGGGGTCACCGACTGTGACCCCTCCTCCAGATGCAGTCGATCCTCTGCAGTGAACCCGGCACCCAAGCGAGGGTGGACACACACCGGGTTCCCGCTGATTTTACCTTTCCACCCTGTGCGTTTATGGCCCAGTACTTCCCACCGACTTGTGAGAGGCGCACCGCTTCCAGGGTCTCATTACCTCAGGTGTGTGTGTCCTGCCTTAGCGAACCTGTCCCTTTTTATCCCCCTGCTGGGGTATCACCTGTCCATCAATTCAAACAGTTCAGGGTTCAAAGGGGGAGCCGATCTTGACAATACCCAGACTGATGGCTCCTTCATTAACATCTCCAAATGCTGCTCATTGTGTTCCTTATCTCTCCCTCCCCTGAGGACAGGTGGCAGACCAACTGCTGATGCCACTGGTGCTAGCCCAGGCCAACAAACATCTTAATTTATGTGTATTCTCGTCACACTTTTTAAAGTGCCAGTGACCCGCATTTGCCACTTCTGCCAGTAAAAACAGTTCTTCCGGTCTTGGTAGCTAGGCTATATGTGAAAGCCAGGAGCTGGACTTCGTTGTCAGAGGCTTTTTGACAGTAATAAAGACTATTGACTGTACTAAAGTCTGTTATGTGAGCATTTGTATACTGTTAATTGGCTTTATTTTCAGTGTGATGGTTTGGTTGATGTGTAATGCAGGGGTAGGAGAACAAAATCATTGCACATTTGAATCCATGAAGCTACAGTCAAGAGCAGATATTTATATCTCAAGCTTTGACTGAAGACATCGGAGTATTTGTGCTGCAGTAGATTTGTATTTCAATTCTTTGTCTTTGGAATAAGTATCAACTTCCTCCTTTCAGTAATTGTATATGACAATATTTTCCAACAGTTTAGTTTGTCTTTTACAAAGATGTTACGATGTCACAATGTTTTAACATGAAAATGTTTAGATTTAGAATAACACTACTCAGCTCACAGTGCATATCAGCAAAGGTCATCTTCCCATAATTGATGCCTTCTTCCTTGTATTTTGTTTTCTCTGCTACTGTAGCTGATATGCTCCCTAAATCACATCTGTTCCATTTCCTGAATGTCTTCCTCCTTTCCTCTGATCTGTAGTGTGGTTAAAGGCCAATTTATACTTGTGCATTAAATCGACGCAGTAGGTACGACGTACCCTATGCTGTAGCCTGACGTGCACCTCCCCAAAAATGCAACTATGCATTGCGCCGATGCAGACCGCAACAACTGCGATTGGTCCGCTTGGTAGCATCGCATTTCCTCCCACACTGCAATAGCTTCCCATTGGATGACTGAAGGGCAGGGAAGGAACTCTGGCTGCAATGCTTTCCATAAAGCTTTACAGGCCTCCGAAATTATGGAGGACTCTGTGCTTGACACCAGTTTGTAGCTGGCTGCTACAGCCTGTTGACTTCCACCTGAAGCTAAAACTCGAATGGCGATTGCCAGTTTCTAAGTATACTGTGCGTACACTAATGGAGATGATGAACCAAATCATCAAATCTACCTGCCGACATCCGAAAATGTTTGAACTGCATTTCCTCGTCCATGTCTCTCAGTGGCTGGACAAGCACAGAACATTCACCCTCCTTCAGTTTCAGTCGCCATTGTTCAAAGTTTGAGTTTCTTTGTGTTGACTTTCAACACAGTGGCATAGAAACCCCACCGCCAACTAGCATTTTGGTGATGAATTGCAGAGCGACGCAGACACACCAAAGCACAAGTATAAATGCTCACAACGGAGTAGCCCACTTGCATAGGCTGCGGCGTAAGCTGGTACGCATAAGTATAAATCAGCCTTAAGATTCTCCTTTACACCAATCAGCTTCCACATTCATTGGGTTATAAGGAATAATTAAATATAGTATGCCCAATTCTAAGTTGAGTCAATATAATTCCTTTCCTCGCTTTTCCCCTTCTCCCATTAATCCAACAGTTTTATGTATTCTGTAAGGGTCTCTCCCCTTGTGTCCATTATCGCACTAGTCTTGCCATAATCCCCTAATTTTTTAGCTCCACCAACCCCTTAACTTCTGATTTGCTAAGTGGAAGGTCTATGTCCATAGATGAACTTTTAAGTTTTTTTTGGTCAAACAATCAACCCTGTCATTCTCCTCAACACCTCTATGTGCATTCCATAAAGGTCGTACTCTCTAATGAAATTCATTCTTCCATTTGAAAGTTCATCTAGCATCATTCTGTGCAGCTGGGTGGGGAGAAGGGAAATAATATTTTCTCCTGTCTCTTCCGTTCCCACCATCCAGGGACCTTCTCACTGCTCCCAGGTGAAACAATGGACATGCACTTTCAGTATAGAACTGTGCTCACGATGGCCTCGTGGACATTGGAGAAGCCCAATGCAGATTGGTGTGCCACTTTTCTGAACACTGCTTCGCTGACCCTGAGCTTCTAGTTTCATGTCTCTTTTAATTCTTTATTCTGTTCCCTGCCTGACCTCTGACTGGCCTCTTAAACTGTGTTAACTGCCAAAATGTAAGCTTGCAACTGCTTATTTTCCCACTGGGCACGTTACAGCCCTTGGGAGTTCAAGTAATTTCAGTTCACTATCCTTTTCAGTTTGCCATGGCTGGCTAGTTCTAATATGACCATCTCTTTAACTGAAGTTTTTTCTCTCTGTACAGACTGCTAGGTGTTTCCAACTGCTTTTTAAAAAATATGCATTTTGTGTGTTCCAGCAACTGCTTGTCTCAATTCCAGTGTTGTTTCTGCCCTTGTTTATCTTCCATTCATCTCTGCTTCAGTGGGAAAAGTCTGCATCATCTCTCTGTAACAAATCATTCTCTTCATTTGCAGCTGTTACCTTAAATCTCTCAAAGCACTAAAAATATAACCCGTTTTTATATTTCCCAGTTCTGATGACAGGTCAGTAACCTCCTGCATTAATTCTGTTCATCGTTTCACAGATACTGCCTGATCAGTGTTTCCATTTTTCTGATTTCAATTTCTGATTTCTCAGCATCTGCAATATTTTGCTCCTCGGTAATGTACATGCCTTTTGAGTGGAAATTAACACCCTTATTTCAAGAATCAAAAACCTGGTTAAAATACTACTTGAGTGGAGTTCCAGCAATGCTCAGATGAATAAGGCAACTTTCTTTACTGTTATTCCAGCTAACATCCTAATCAGTGATTTCCTCTATCCGAATGGTGTAGTGGCTGCTTGTGTACTACATACAAAATGTACTGCACACTCTTTAAACAGGACTTCACAAGCTCCACAGCCTGTTTCACCAACAATGACAATTGTCACAGGCAGATAAGAATGCCGTCCCCTGCATATTCAGGTAGCATAGGGCATCAACTTCTCAGTAACTTCGCCTATCCTTCATTGTTGAGTTTAAATCCTGAAGGTGTTTCAAGTTGGTATCAGACCACCTCAAGAGCAATTCTGCATGGAACATAGTAATAAACTTGCAAGAAATGTGATATTCTGATCAATGCATGAAAAGAGAAAATGTCTCATTGCATTGAATGATCTCCATTTAAATACTTACTGAAAGGGAATTTCACCAAAGAAGTTACTTACAGAATTTTCTGCCATGGATTCAGTGAGGAGGAAAGAGATCCTGAGAGCACGTTCATCCAGATTCAATTTTGACCTACTTCCTGGAACTTCCATGTCAAATGTCTTGAAACTTCCCTCAGTTAGAGGAATGGGCTGCTGGAGCTAACGTGTAGAGTGGAGTACACAAAGTCAGTGCTGCAAATGTCTAAAACTAGTTCAGCTGTGGTTAAAATATTTAGGAAAGGAACTTCCATTGAAAGCAACGAGCGAGTGGATAAAGAATTTTTCAAGTTGTAAAACTGGAAAGTGAACTTGTTTGTTCTTCAGAAGATATCAGTCATAGTGTAACTTGCAAGAAGCCTATTGTTAAGTGAAAATGGATAGAACATGTCTGTTTAAAAGGCAGTGCTGATAATCAATGAATGGATTATACATGGAGCTTATTGGCTGAGGTCACCATAACGGATAACAATAAAAGTGGAAATAATTCAGAAAAGCAAGCATAAGAAAGCTAATGGCATGCTGGCCCCTCATAACAAGGGGAATTGAGTATAAGAGCAAAGAGGTCCTTCTGCAGCTGTACAGGGCCCTGGTGAGACCACACCTGGAGTACTGTGTGCAGTTTTGGTCTCCAAATTTGAGGAAGGACATCTTGCTATTGAGGGAGTGCAGCGTAGGTTCACAAGCATAATTCCCGGGATGGTGGAACTGTCATATGTTGAAAGATTGGGGCGACTGGGCTTGTATACTCTGGAATTTAGAAGGCTGAGAGGGGATCTTATTGAAACATATAAGATTATTAAGGGATTGGACACGCTGGAGGCAGGAAGCATGTTCCCGCTGATGGGTGAGTCCAGAACCAGAGGCCACAGTTTAAGGATTAGGAGTAGGCCATTTAGAATGGAGTTGAGGAAAAACTTTTTCACCCAGAGAGTGGTGGATATATGGAATGCTCTGCCCCAGAAGGCTGTGGAGGCCAAGTCTCTGGATGCTTTCAAGAAAGAGATGGATAGAGCTCTTAAAGATAGCGGAATCAAAGGTTATGGGGATAAGGCAGGAACTGGATACTGATAGTGGATGATCAGCCATGATCACAGTGAATGGTGGTGCTGGCTCGAAGGGCCGAATGGCCTACTCCTGCACCTATTGTGTATTGTCTATTCCTCTCTAAGGAGTATGTACATCCGTCCCATGGAATGGGTGGGTTATCTCTGGGTGCTCCGGTTTCCTCCCACAATCCAAAGACTACTGATCAGTAGGCTAATTGGTCATTATAGATTGTCCTGTGATTGGGATTGGGCCTTGCTGGTGGCAGGTGCATCGTGTTGTATTTTATCTACAATATTGTGCAAAAGTTTGTGTGTGTATATATTATGTATATAAAGAGCTAGGGTGCCTAAGTCTTCTGCACAGTACTGTATTTGGCGATGTCGAGCAAAGAGTGAATTTGTAAATCTGGTGGGAGCAAAGGATGTTGGGAACAGAGAGGGTGGAGTACCGCAGGAGGGGTATGGAACAGGTGACACAGGAGTGCCAGGAGCCAGGTGTGGTGTGGGTGCTCTGAGACACCAGGTAAGGTCATTTGTTTCTAAACAATTGGTTTATTGATCACTACAGAATGTCTCTCTGGTGCTTCCTGCTCCCTCCTTCTCCCTTCCCCTTTTCTCCAGTCATGATTCCCCTCTCCCTTGTCCATTGCCACTCTCAGTCTATGATATCAGAATCAGGATTATCATCACACACGGATCATGAATTTTTTTTGCAGCAGTACATAAAATTACTACAGTACTGTTCAAGTGTCTTGGGCACCCTAGCTATATGCATGTTGAAGATTCTTGTACAGTACTGTTTATGGAGGCGTGAAGGTGTATTCTCTCACTTTTGAGAGGAAAAATGTTCCATAATTTACTGCAAATGCTGAGCTGCTTGCGAACAAGGAGTTGTCAGCCAAGTGAAACTAAAACAATAGCTTGATAGCTAGAGATTGACAAGCCAGATTTTATTATAGTTTATTGGAGAATTATTCCTCTGGTTTGGGTTGCCTACGATGATGCAGTGGGAGATCAGTGAAAACTTTTGTTTCAAATGGTTACTTCTAAGTGAGCAGATGCAAATTGAGCACAAGATGAAAGCTCATTTATGGGCAAACTTCCTGAGTTTGTTTGATCTTTCAGTGTTTATTGACCATTACGCATGTTCTGCAAACCCAATTAATTGGAAGGTTAAGATGTGCAGATTTAGTGGGCAGATGTCCAGAGGAGCAATTAATCAGCTTGCCATTTGACTTGAGTACAAACTCGATGTAATCCTTGACTTGATAGTTACACTGAATCAAAATTCAACAGGTACAGACCTGGCAAGTGAACTTGCATTACTTGTCTGAGTTTGGAATTAAATTTAGCATCCTCTGTAAGGAGTCTGTACATTCATCACGTAGAATGGGTGGGTTTTTTCTGGGTGGCCTGGTTTCCTCCCACAGTCCAAAGATGTGCTAATTGGTCATTATGGGATTGGGGGTTGCTGATGGCAAGACTCAGAGGGCCAGAAGGACCTTCTCTGCACTTTAAATGAACATATATTCCTTGCCCCAGTGCTCTGAGCATCCATTATTTTAAATTGGTTCACATAGTTGACTGGCCTGCCACACTTTAAACTGTGGGGAAAAACAAACTAACACTATAGTAATACATATCCAAGATTCCCTATTGATTTAAGCGTGCAAGAGCCCAATCTGAGTAGTTTTGGGAGCTGGTAATTGTGACCTTTACACTGGGGTAACTTTTATTTACTGCATTTTACTGAATTTTCAAAGCAATGCTTGTCTGTCTTTCTTCCTATTTTATTCACCTTCACTTGAAATAACATTGTAAGACCCTACATTATGGCATTTTGGGTAATGGAAATGAACCCTTACGGAATTTGTGAAACTTAAAATACTTGACATGCAGAATTCGCTCTTATGGAATCTATACGGGTGGCGGCGGAGGAGGGTTGTCATTATGGATGGAATAATGTATAAAATAACAGAACTAGTTTACTGGCGGGGGGGAGACAACTGCAGGGAATTGGCTCAGAGGTAAGCTATTTAATGGATTTCTTTGGCAACCAACAAGACTGACTCTTGTTACAATGTTTGATTGTATCATTATACTTAAGTTTCTAGTTAAGTGTTTACCTCTTTCTTTTCTGTCTACATTACCATCTCCTTGGATCGTGTGGAGCATTTCAACTGGTTCCATCACCATCGGGTACGGAGGGGCCACTGTACAGGGTCGGAAAGAAAGCTGCAGCCATCTCCATCGTGGGCACTAGCCTCCCTGGCATCCAGGATGCTTTCAAAAGGTGGCATCAGAATCAGGCTTATTATCACTGGCATGCGATGTGAAATTTGTTAACTTAGCAGCAACAGTTCAATGCAATACATAATCTAGCAGAGATAAAAAATAAATAAAAAAAACATCATTATACTAAACAAATCAATTACATATATTGAATAGATTTTAAAAAGTGCAAAAACAGAAATACTGTATGTTTTTAAAAAACAAAGTGAGGTTGTGTCCAAAGCTTCAATATCCATTTAGGAATCGGATGGCAGAGGAGAAGATGATGTTCCTGAATCTCTGAGTGTGTGCCTTCAGGCTTCTGTATCTTCTACCTGATGGTAACAGTGAGAAAAGGGCATACCCTGGGTGCTGGAGGTGCTTAATAATGGACGCTGCCTTTGTGAGACACCGCTCCCTAAAGATGTCCTGGGTACCTTGTAGGCTAGTACCCAAGATGGAGCTGACTAGATTTACAACCTTCTGCAGTTTTTTTTTCTGTCCTGTGCAGTAGCCCCTCCATACCAGACAGTGATGCAGACTGTCAGAATGCTCTCCATGGTACAACTGTAGAAGTTTCTGAGTGTATTTGTTGACATGCCAAATCTCTTCAAACTCCTAATAAAGTATAGCCGCTGTCTTGCCTTCTTTATAACTACATCAATATGTTGGGACCAGGTTAGATCCTCAGAGATCTTGACACCCAGGAACTTGAAGCTGCTCACTTGCTCCACTTTGATCCCTCTATGAGGATTGGTATGTGTTCCTTCGTCTTACCCTTCCTGAAGTCCACAATCAGCTCTTTCATCTTACTGACATTGAATGACAGGTTGTTGCTGTGGCACCACTCCACTAGTTGGCATATCTCACTCCTGTACGCCCTCTTGTCACCACCTGAGATTCTACCAACAATGGTTCTATCGTCAGCAAATTTACTGATGGTATTTGAGCTATGCCTAGCCACACAGTCATGTGTATACAGAGAGTAGAGCAATGGGGAAAGCACACTCCCTGAGGTACACTAGTGTTGATTGTCAGTGATTGCAGTGAGGAGGATGTGTCATCCACTGATCTGCACAGGCTGTGGTCTTCCGGTTAGGAAGTTGAGGATGCAATTGCAGAGGGAGGTACAGATACCCAGGTTCTGCATCTTCTCAATTAGGATTGTGAGAATGAAGGTATTAAATACTGAGCTATAGTCGACGAACAGCATCCTGACGTAGGTGTTGTCCAGGTGGTCTAAAGCCATGTGGAGAGCCATTGAGATTTCATCTGCTGTCGACCTATTGTGGCGATAGGCAAACTGCAATGGGTTCAGGTCCTTGCTGAGGCAGGAGTTCAATCCAGTCATGACCAACCTCTCAAAGCATTTTATCACTGTCGATGTGAGTGCTACTGGGCAATAGTCATATCTCCTGGTTCATGCACAGCTTTTGGTTTGGGTATGTCCAGTAAGTCTTTGTAGGCACACACTCATCCACACAGGTTTTAATGAAGTTGGTAACAATTGCAGCATATTCATCCGAGGTTTGAAGATGAGTCCCTGAACACAGTCCAGTCCACTGATTCAAAGCAGTCCTGTAAGTGCTCCTGTGCTTCCCATCTCCAAATCTTCTCAGTCTTCACTACTGCTGCTGCAGTCTTCAGTCTCTGCCTATACTCAGGCAGTAGAAGTACAGTCAGGTGATCAGACTTCCTGAAATGAGGGCGTGGAATAGCACAGTAGGCATTCTTGATGGTGGTGTAGCAATGGTCCAGTGTGTTGTTTCCTCTGGTATTGCAAGTGATCTGTTGATGGTAGTTGCTTAGTAATCTTTTTTCAGATTGGCCTGGTTTAAAATCTCCCTAAATGATGGTGAAGGCATTAGGGTGCGCGGTTTCGTGCATGTTGATCCCATTACTCAGATCCATCATTAAGGACCCCCATCACCCAGAACATGCCATCTTTTCATTACCACCATCAAGGTGATGGTACAGGAACCTGAAGACATACTCAACATTTCAGGAACAGCTCCTTCGCCTCTGCCATCAAATTTCTGAATGGACAATGAAGCTATGAATGCTACCTCAGTATTTTTGCTCTGTTTGCACTATTTACATTTTTTTTACTAGCTACTTGTTAAGATTTATAATTCTTTTGTATTGTAGGTTGTATTGTACTGCTGCTACAAAACAACAAATTTCATGACATCTGCCAGTGATATTAAACCGAATTCTGATTTAAGAATTCTCTTGCCGATAGACCTGTTGGAGAACTTCTGAGAGAAAAGTTTCCTGTGAGAACGCATTGCCCTTGGATAACATGAGATTCAATGCTGGAGAAGGGTGGGTTCGTGGCATGGGAATTGTGATACCAGCAGCTTTCTAGTAGTGCAATCTTTCTGTGATATGGGGATACACTTCCCCTTGTAAAATTACCCAAGTACGTATATGTCACCATATGCTACCTTGAGGTTCATTTCTTGCAGGCATTTATAGAAAAAATAAATACAATATAATTTATCATAACTGTACATAAAGACTGATAAACCAATGTGCAAAAGACAAACTGTAAATAAAAACTGAACATGAGTTGTAAAGTGTACTTGAAAATGAGTCTGTAGGTTGTGGAATCATTTCAGAGCTGAGTGTAGCTACACTTGAATTTTTTTTTTGGAGGGCTGGAATTGTCTTGAGGTTGTATCATGTGTTCAACAACTTAAGGTGCTATTAGCTTGAAGTACGAATTCAGTTTTAGTTATTTAAATGGATAGGTTTGGAAAGCAACATAGCATAGCAATCTGACTGAGTACTTTGCTGAATGGTCTGTGATTTGCTCATGGAATTAGAGCAGAATGTTTGAATTACATGGCCAATTATGATTTGCTGTTTCAAAGGTTAATTTGATGTCAGAGAAATGTATACAATATACATCCTGAAATGCTTTTACTTCGCAACCATCTACGAAAACAGAGGAGTGCTCCCAAAGGATGAATGACAGTTAAATATTAGAACCACAAAGACCTCCTCCCCTCCCCCCCCAGCTTGTAAGCGGCAGCAAGTAACAATCCCCCCTCCCCCACCCGCCAAAAAAAGTATCTGCACCCGCCACTGAGCACTCAAGCAGGAGCAAGGCAACAGCAAAGACACAGACTTGTAGTACCCCATATACTACCTTGTTCACCCAGCATTTGACGTGCCACAGGCAAGAAAGAGGTGTGTCTGTTTCACAGTGAGAGAGGAGACATAACAAACAACTCGCTGGTTAACGATGTTATAAGTCTGTTGCAGTGCTTCTTCTAAGCTCAGTGCCCAGAAATCTCAGATCTCTGGACACACAGCCTTACACACTGGTCTTCTGCTTGGACACCAACTCTGATCCCCCTCCCGTCTCCAGAGCCACGATAACTTGGTCCTCCGAAGGCGAGCTGAGCTCTTAAGCTGAGCCCTCGGCGTGCTGAACAATGGCCAGTTGTAAAACCCCAAGAGTGGGTCCCATTCCCGCAAAGAACCGTAGTCAGCGTGTAACTTCAGGTCAGGGTCTTCAAAAGAACCCTGAAAGGGAAAAATAGAGATATCGAAGATGGAAATAGAGCTGTTTCCGAAGATACAAGCAAAGGAGTTGCCGTTGGTTGGTCTTGGGCTTTTTTGCCACTAATTTTAATTTTTTATTTTATTTAGAAGTAGAGGTTGGAACAGGCCCTTCTGGCCCTTTGAGCCACATTGCCCAGCACCCCTAATTTAACTCTAGCCTATTCACAGGACAATTTTCAATGACCAATTAGCTTACTAACCAGTATGCCTTTGGATTGCAGGAGGGGAAGAAGACCACTGCATACCTGACAGAAGATGCCAGAATGAACTCTGACACCCTGAGCTGTAACAGCGTCACGCTAAGGAGTGTTTGGGGTTTCTGACTTGAGGCCATATTCCATTATAGATTCACAATGAAACTTAGATACCCGGGGTTAACAATGGAATGGCTACAATGAATGAGGTATCTTTGGGGAAGGGTTCCTGAGCAAGGAATGAATTTTTTTCTGACAGCACTACAAGAAAGAAGTGTCCGTCACCAAGGAACCTCACCCTCCAGACCATGCTCCATTCTAGCTGCTGCCACGCCACAGGAGATGGGTCCCACACCACTAGCTTTAGGAATAATTACCCTACAACCACCAGGCTCCTGAATGAGCATGGATAACTTCATTCACCTCAACTCTGAACTGATCCCACAGCCTAAGGACTCACTTTCAAAGACTCTACAACCCATGCTCTCAGTACTTGTTGGCTTATTATTTATTCTATTTGCATAGTTTGCACCCTGGCTGTCAGTCATCTTTGTGTTTATTTTTCTCTTTGTTTTCCTGTGAATGTCTACAACAAAATGAATCTCAGGGTAGTGTATGGTGACATGGGTGTATTTTGATAATTTACTTTGAGCTTTGGCTTTTGTAAATGAGTGGAAAGTGGTAAAACCTTCAGTAACGTTGAATCTCATCTGAAGCTTTTGGTTTCTCTGCTCTTGCTTCGTGCTTTCACAATACTTCTCTTTGGTCACGGGTTGTGCAGAAACTCATGTGATCTTTGCCTCACTTATGCTTCACCCTCTACTTTCATGAAGCGACGTAGCGTTTAAATCCCCGTGTACTTAAGAATCTATAAGTTTTTGCAATTTGAGACTGTTTACTAGTAATCCAATTGAGATGGGGAAAATAATGGGGTGGGTTGGTGCATGGGAAGTGCCTAACCACTTAAAATTACTTTTGGGGGACAGTAAACGATACAGGAAGTTTTCTACTTCTGCATTTTGAGCCCCTGCAGTTCTGTCTTGAGAAACAACAAGAACCATTGAACAGCTTTCACAATAGTGGCATTCGTTGTCCCTAGAATTCCAGCCAATACTTATCCCTCAATCAAGCAATCCTTTTGGGAAATTTCTTTTAATGGGAGCTTGTTGGACATGAAGCAACTGCTATGCTGTTTACATCACAACTGCAGTTACACTCCAAAATAACTTTGTTTGTAAAGTACTTTGGAAAATTATAATGTGGCTATCAAAAGCTTTGTAAATAGAAATCTTTGAGCCCTTCTCAAATTTCTACTTGAGGTATTCAGTCATAGAGGACCAGCTAGCATCTTGTATTTAAATATTGTTCTTAGTACATACAAGTAGAGTTTTGATTCTTGCTCTGGAAAGCTTAACGTCAGTCTTCAGTTAGCCGAGGAGGGACAGTTGTTTGTCCTTACTGTACAGGAAGGATGCTGGCTGTTCTTTTAAGTATCATAGTCAAGCAGATGACTACTATGACATCTTCAAAGTTCAAAGTAAGTGTATTATCTAAGTGCATATGCTATATGTTACCAAATACTACTTTGAAATTCATTTTCTTGGCATTAAATGCTATATAATAATTGTAAAATACAATAGAATTTGTCTACACAAGTTGACAAAGACTGACTATCAACTGAGTGCAAAAGAAGACTAAACAGGCAAATAAAAATAATTGAGAACAGAGGTTGTAACAAGTCATTGAAAGTGAGCTTGTAGGTTGTAGAATCAGTTCAGAGTACTGGTGAATGAAGTTATCCATAACGGTTCAGATGTTTGTTGTAGTATGATAACTGTTTCTGAGTGCAATGTTATATGACCTAAGGTTTCAGTACCTTCAGTAGCGAGAAGGGAGCTTGGCCTGAATGGTGGAAGGGGAGTGTCTTTAGCCTTTGGTGGAAGGGGAGTGTCTTTAGCCTTTGCTTTTTCTTGACTTTTCTCTTTTCTTTCTATGGGCTTCTGGCAATTCTAGCCTACCTAGTTGTGATTAATGGGAGGATTAAATAGATTCCACTTGTGGAGAGCTAGCATAGATGTGACAGGATGAATAGTTGCTTCTTGGGCTTTAGTTAGGAATCAGACTCAATCTGCTAATCAATCATTGCCTTTAATTCCATTTGCTGTTTTTACTGTTTTTGCACATAATAATAAAAAGTATTCTAAAATCTGAGCAGTCTCCCTTTACATGAAATCCAGCTAGTTGTAAGCACTGGCCAATCCTTTTCAGAGCTGTTCCAGTTTCACGTTGCTTTTTATTTGGTGGACAGTGTGAGTTTCAATTACATTAAGTTAAGTTTGAAAATTGTGTACTTGTTCAACTCAAGTTTTTGTGCTTACTGCACCAAGGAACAATGTTTATCGAAGTTATGCAAAAATGTGGTGAAATCTATTTCACTGTTTTGCAAGCGGTTTATCCTTCTGTGCCCATAACTTCTTGAGTCTGCTTAGCTGATCTACAAGCTTAAAGCTGAAGTATCAGATATCTTTCCATTTTAGATTACAAAATTAACAAGGGACACATTTCTACCATGTTCTACAAGTATAACTTTTTCCTGACTTCTGTAAAGCTTAGCTGTAATGGGTCGTGTTCTGAATCTGAGACTCGGAAGCTTGTGGCAGTTGTCCCTCCCCTCTTCAAACTTCAAATAAACCAACCCAACCTAATTTCCAAGCACTGCAACCTTAGTTTCTATATCTCATACTTAACCCTTAAGTCAAGGGATCATTTTGATAAACTACCAGGAATTGCCTCCATGGTTTATCCTTAAGGAATGATACCCACATTTGCTCTAGCTTTTCCAGTTGTGGTCTAACCAGAGCTTTGCATAGCTGCTGCATATTTTCTGAGCCCTGATGCAGGGTTTCAGACTGAAGTGTTGATTTTTTTTTCCCTCCATAAATGCTCTCTAACCTGCTAAGTTCCTTCAGTATTGTCTGTTGCTCTGCATATTTTCTACTTTATATACTATAGTTAGGCAGACTAGTATTCTTTTAGCTTTTCTATCATAAAAATATTGAGCATTTAAAGCAATCTGCATGGGCCTCCAAAACTCTTTTGGACCTCAACTGCTTTTGGCTTTTCACCAGTTTGAAAAGTGCCACAGAACCCTTTGTGCAGATGATCTCATTTATCTATATTGAAACCCATTTATTATAGTTTTGTGATTTGTTCAGAGTATTAATAACATTGTTATACAGCGCACAACGTTGGCTCTGCATCATTGAACCAGGGTGCATGACATCTCATTCTGTCATCAAATTCTGATAAATATAGTGGTGTGGATCCAACACATGGCACCCACAACTAGTTACATTTTGTCAGAGTACTTGGCCATTATCTGTTTTCTTCTGCTCTGATACTGTTTGAGCCAAATTTGCATTCACTGTAAAGTTCAAAGCTAATTTATTATTGAAGTATGTATATGTTACCATATATTACCATAAGATTCATTTTCTTGTAGGCATTGATAGGGTAAAAGAAATGCATTAGAATTTTACAAAACAAAACTACATAAACACACAGACTGACAAACAGCCAATGTGCAAAAGAAGACACAGTTTGCAAATAAAACTGATAGTTAGAACAAGTGTTGTAAAGAGTCCTTTAAAGTGAGTCTGTAAGTCATAAGATCATTTCAGAGTAGTGGTGAATGAAGTTCTCACCTGTCACCACCACCTTCTGATACCTCCCCTCCTCAATCTGCAGTGGCCCACTCTCTTCTCCTATCAGACTCCTTTTTCTTCAGCCCTTTATCTTTTCCACCAATCACCTCCTAGCTTCTCACTTCATTCCATCTCTGCCACTTACTAACCTTTTCCTCTCACGTGGTTTCACCTACCACTTGCTGGTTTGCACCACTTCCTTTCATCCATTGACTTGCTCTAGCTTCCTTTCCAGTCCTGATGAATGGTCTCTGCCTAAAACATCAATTGTTAATTCCTCTCTGTAGATGCTGCCTGACCTGCAGAGTTCTTCCAGTATTTTGTGTGTTGCTCTGGATTTCCAGCATCTGCAGAATCGAATTAAATTGTCCATGCTGGTTCAGAAGCCTGATGGTTGTAGGGTAATAACAGTTCCTTAACGTGGTGGTGTGGGGCCCAAAGCTTCTGTACCTCCTGCTCGATGGAAGTAACGAGAAGCGGGTATGGCCTGGGTGGTGGGATCTTTCATGATGGATTCTGCTTTCTTGTGGCAGCGCTTCATGTAAATATGGTCAATGGTGGCAACAATTTTGCACATGATGGCCTGGGCTGTGTCCACTACTTTCTGTAGCCTTTTCTGTTCCTGGGCTTTGTTAGTTTCTATACCAGGCCCTGACGTAACCAGTTAGCGTACTTCCATTGACTTCCATTTCAGCTAATACTCTATTAAAGACTGTAGTCAATGGTCTGTAGACTTGCCCCTATCCATATCAAATGGAGTTCACCAGCATTAATATACTCTACAGATATGTGCTGGTTCTGTTACCTGAAGTCATTCTGTCCTTGATTAGAGATTCTAGTTTTAAGTTAGTTCATCTATAATTCCTTGGTTCTCTCCCCTCCCCCCCCCCCCCACCACCACCTTTCTTAAACAGTAGAGTGATTTGCAATTTTCTAATTAAAAGAAAGCTCTCCGAAAATCCATGACCTGTTAAAACTCTATTTCATGACTGTCTCTTTCATAAGGTATATCAAATTTAGAGTGGCAAGTTTTGCTGCGCCTCTGTTTTAAACTGATTTAGGAAAGTGGGATTGGTCCAAGACTTACTGATGTTCCTTTCTCTACCTCTGCAGTGGCTGGGTTCGTTGCACTAAATTGTGCTTATTGACTTGAACCAGGATACTAATGTGTTGCATACCATAATTCTCAATTGCTGCTTAATGCTCAATTCTATAGCCTAGGCATTTTTGAGTTTCATTTTGACTATCATTGTGGCAACATCTGCTTGGATGCTCTTGTTATAAGATGGCAGCTCCCACTGCTTTCACAGAGGTGCTTCAATTCTCTGCATCTGATAGTTCCCTGCATGGTTGGGAGCTGGCAGCTTAGTTTAAAGGCTCTGCCTTTGGATCAAGCAAATGAGTTTCAAAAGTGCAAACATAGAAGCATGGTCTCAATTATTAGACTGCTTATGGAACTGGTATAAAAGTTCAGACCATCACAACTGAAGAGATTGGCTGAAATAAAAATTGAGAATGCAGAAGTACTCCAGTAAATTAGCAATTGTGGTGAGGGGAACATTTGAAGCTTCAGATCAATGAACTTGAATTAGAAGTGGTACGTCAGGGAGAAGAGAATAAGGGTCAAGATTATTTAATGACATTTCCAGTACATAAGTGTAAAGGAAAACAAAATAATTTACTCTGGATCTGATGCAGCACAAAAACAAGATAACACTAAAAATTTAAAAAATTACTATAAATCCATATAAGACAGGTATTATGTATTTGTGCATTAAATTGATGCAAGGCACAGGAGTGTCTGGACATAAGGAAATGATAAAATGGTGGTTGGGGATGTGGAGGGTAGAATAAAAGTTGTGCAGATTGTAGGCAGGAGAGAATAAATTGCATGGGTGGATGTACAAGTTGAAGGAGGATTATGATGGGCCAAAGTATGATTGGATTTGGTGACAATGGAAATGGTCACAGCAGAATCCTTAACTAAAGTTATCAATGCAAAATACTGAAGATATTGGTAACCTACAATAGGCTGGAAATCTTGGGCTATCCAACATTGACTGAATATGTCAGCAAGCCTTTAAATGGCCCTTGCAGAAACAGAGGGTTGAAAAATGGCAAGTGCATCAATAAGAGTGCAGCAACACTTCAAATTGGCTAGTGTCATTTTACAGGGTTGGGATGGCAGGTAGAATTTTCTTTGAGGTTTTTAAGGCACTGATAATTTAAAGCTGTGAGTTTATTCCACAAAATTGACGGCATGCTGTTCTTCCAAGCTCTGATATTATCTAATTCTCAATTTTAACTTTATCTTTGCAGATCCAAAGGCATAGAAGTAATTTGTAAGATTTCTGTACAGTGTTCTGGCCTGAGATTGTGTTGAGATTGTCTTGCCTTTGCTAGGAATAACCTTGTTCCCCTTTAACAGAGAACCTTGCCATTGATTTTTTTTTTGCCAATTGTATCAAAATTTAATGTGTAAATGTGCTACTTTCCTCCTCTAAAAGTTCTTTTCGGCTGAATATATACAAAAGGAAAAAAATCCATGGCAAGGCTCTCTGTGAAAGAGGAGCAAGGCTGTGTTTGTGTGTGTGAGACAAATATATACATAAAATCAGGGAATAGGTCAAAACATTTTTGATTCATAGGTACAATTACATTATAGGAGACATAGTGCGATAGTTTTCTAAGAATATAATAAGCACACCACTCCAACATAACAGGCTGCTAGCTTTCCGTTGTGTAGTTAGGATGATTAGAACGGACATGATCTCATTCGCTCAAGCCACAATTTTTTTTTCTCATGAGGTGCTCCAGCCACGCTAACTTTCTGTGACAGTACTAAGTAAATAAAAATATTAAGGTGCTTACTTTTTCACTTGAGGTTTGTGACTAGATTTTAAATAAAAGGGCAATATTAGAATAGTCAGCCATAGCTATATAAATCTGTGTGACCTGATAGGTGGTGTGTCAGGCCTCTCTGCTCCTATGCTAATTGAGACCAGGGACTTGGATGTACTACTCTCTGACCCCTGGCTTGACCTGTTCTACACAGAATTTTGCAACATGCTAATATGCACTTCAACAAGAAAGCACTTCTCTGTCGAGCCATTTTCTAGCTGCCTGCATGTTGCAATTCAACATGCAATGAAACAGAACAAGAGCCATTTTCAAACTATATCTAACTTGCCCCTTGAGTTTAAACAATGTTTGGAGATTTAAATACTTGATTATAATCTGGTTTATACCAGATTAATTTTAACTCCAAATTTGCATGGGAGTGAGGGGAGTTATTCTCACACTTCCCTTCCCTCAGCCATTTAGCATTACATTTAGAAGCAGAATAATTTGACAGTTGTTTTGAAAAATAAATAGCATGTGGAGTGATGCCAGGATGTTTGAGAGTATGGCCAGGCCTGCCTTGCTTCTGAAATACTGAATTTATTTGTAGAGATTGGGGGAAAAGCTGCTTCCACTGATAGGTTTTTGATAACCAGAGGACTAAAAATTTAAGCTAATTTGCAGAACCATAGAGAACGTACCATCTTTTACCACATTAGGCCATACTGGTAGTCTCCACCTATCTTTCAGTCGAATTGAAGGTTCTTGACCAAAAACATTGACTGCTCTTTTGATTTTTGCTCTGGAGTAAAGAGCTACAGCAGGAGACAATAATTCTATATACCCTGGAATCGGGAATGCACCGTCTGTAGATGTGATGCTTCACGGTACTTTTGTGACCTTTGATAGTATTGGATAACTATATTCCAAGCAAAGATTTGTTTGTCTCTGGAAAACATGGCTCAGATCTGGTAAATTGCTAAGGTAGAGAGTTGGTGAGATGTGGTAGGCCAAATTACATGCTATTCTGTGAAATAGGTCTGGAAGGAAATGAGCTCATGTCAGTAACACTTAAATCACTGGACTGTCCCAAACCGCCAGCTTCACTAGCTCATTTAGAGAAGGAAAGCTGTTCTTAAAGCAGCTCCAGATCCACACTGTATTGAAATGGTTTAGCCAAGCACCCAGTTATACCAGAACTGCAGTGTGTAATTCAAAATGGTGATGTACTACCACTATCTCCAGCCATTCAGGGATTTTTTTTTCTTGCACTTCCCTCCAGCCCCAGCCCTGGTTTAAAAACTGCAACTCTCTGCACTCTTTCTCTCAGTTCCGAGGAAGGGTTCCTCACCTGAAATGTCTCTTTCCACGATTGCCTCTTGACTGACTGAGTTCCTCTAGCATTTTATATGTTGGTATTTCAAACTGCTGTCACATCCTGTAAGTGAGACCATAGATAATACGTCCTAGCTGTCCAGGTACACAAGCCTGGTCGTTACAATATAGAGAGCAAGCTGTTGCCCATTTAGCAAGCTCCCCTTCTCCATGATGAACCCAAAGGAACGGCAGAGACCAATATGGTTTGATACTTGAAGCGTTGCAAGAGTTGCCAGTCAGCATTGAATTCAAAGTAGGACTACTTTAGGGACTCCAGCTCCAGGTTTACCCCTTGGGGTTTATTCCCAAAACCTTCCCCATGAGTGGGTATAACTGCAAGGTAGTGGAAGTTTGATATCAGAGTTTTCCTTCTCCTCGAGCTGCCAACCACACTAACAAGCCCAATCTGCCTGAAGCATTCTGTAAGTATGTCCCTCATATTTAATCGTGTATGTAATTTTTAAATGACCTTGGGTATGGTGGGTTGGGGAATATAGAAATGAACAAATTGTTAATTTACGCAACACACATCAAAGTTGCTGGTGAACGCAGCAGGCCAGGCAGCATCTCTAGGAAGAGGTACAGTCGACTTTTCAGGTCGAGACCCTTCGTCAGGACTAACTGAAGGAAGAGTTAGTAAGAGATTTGAAAGGGGGAGATCCAAAATGATAGGAGAAGACAGGAGGGGGAGGGATGGAGCCAAGAGCTGGACAGGTGATTGGCAAAGGGGATATGAGAGGATCATGGAACAGGAGGCCCAGGGAGAAGGAAAAGTGGGGGGGTGGGGGGAACCAGAGGATGGGCATAGTCAGAGGGACAGAGTGAGAAAAAGCAAGTGTGTATAAAAATGGGGTAGGGGGGGAGGTGGGGCATTCACGGAAGTTAGAGAAGTCAATGTTCATGCCATCAGGTTGGAGGCTACCCAGATGGAATATAAGGTGTTGTCTCTCCAACCTGAGTGTGGCTTCATCTTTACAGTAGAGGAGGCCGTGGATAGACATATGGGAATGGGATGTGGAATTAAAATGTGTGGCCACTGGGAGATCCTGCTTTCTCTGGCGGACAGGAGCGTAGGTGTTCAGCAAAACGGTCTTGTTAATTTGTTCATTAGCTGGGCATTAGGTTAAATCTTTGCTTGTGGTATATGGAGTATAACAAGTTTCAGAGACAATTTGGGATTCTCCAGTGCAATCAGCAAATTTTTGCCTCACCCACTTTAGGACAGATGGTGTAGACATGGAGCTGAGAACTGGAGTAGTTTGGTCTCACTATTGGTATGAATGAACTGTTGAGTTCAAGTTCATTGTCTATGGCATAAGCAGGGTATAAGTGCAGTAAAGTTAGCTTTTTCCAGCAGCAATTCAAAATATTGCAAACATAAGTTAACATGAATTTAATTAACATACATGCACGACAAAATAAAATTAACATTAGTGAAATACAGAAATATAATTGGGTTGTTTATTGTGGGCTGAAGGGCCTGTGCTGTGCTGTACTATTCTATGTTCTATGTGGTTTCAAAAACCTGATGGTAGTGAGAAAGAAGCTGTAGTTGAACCTTGAGATATGGGTTCATGTACCTGCTGCCTGAGGGCAGCAAAAAGAAATGGGTTTAACCTATCGGTCCCCTGGTGATGGATGGTGCCTTCCTGAGGGATCAGCTTTATCAATGCCCTTATTTCAGAGAGAGCTTCACCTTGTGATGGAACTGACTGAGTCCAGTCTCTTGTTTCTTGTGTTGCTGTGCACTGGAGCTTCCATACCAGGCTGGGATGCAATCAGTTAGAATGCTGTCCAATGTATGTATATCTGTGAAAGACTGCCTTTAACATGCTTTAAGAACGTACATACTTGAACCTAGTTTGGAGTGGTGTTGTGAATTTTGATGAGAAATCTTGAAGTGTTAACATTTGGAAGGGCTGTAGGTTCAGCTTGGTTGGATTTTTATTGTCTTTGAGTGCCAAGTGCACAATCTATTCTATAAATCTACTTAATCGTGGAGGTTCCTATTTGATTTTGACCCCCTGAATCAAGGTTTGCTTGAAGCTCTAGGAAAGTTTTCAGCAATGTAGTCATTTTTTTAAAAAAAGCATTTCAGGATTGACCATGAGCTTGCTGAGTGATGGAAACTCATTTTCAAATCTGATCATTGCTTCTGACAGATCTCCATGGAACCGACTGTTCTTTGTATCACTGGCCATCTATGGAAAGTGCACCAAAAACTCTGTTCTAGCTCATCTGTTGAAAGGTGCGACTAAAACAGGAGGAGGACAGGCTTGGCAATCGTATGCCAGGGAGTTCATAATGGATCATTTGTCAAACTAGTTGATAGAAAACTACCCACTGGAGGTAGTAGACAAAATGAAAGACTAGACAATGTAGAAACTTCAGCCCTGGAGATGAAATTAGCTTTAGGTGAGAACAGGTACTCTCCTGTGATATTAATAACAACTGTCTGCATTTGGAGCGCTGTCCAATTATGGCACTCTTGTGGAAACTGCCTGTTTAGTGAGGTTCAGGGAGAAATTGTTTGCCCATAGTGTCAATTATGCTCAGTGTAATAATGTGTTTTCAAAGTCAGGCTCTCCCTTCTATATAGAAAGGAAGTTGATCATCTTGAGAGATGTGTAGGTTTTTGACTCGTTGCTCTAATGCTTAAAATTCTTGTCCTTCCATGGCTTTCTAAGCTTACTGTAAATTGTTCTCTAGTTATCAGGGCAAGCAAATGCTTCTAAAATAAGCTTTCAGAATTCAGACTTCCAGGATTGCCTATCTGATTTCTTTTTTGCTTAGTTATTATTGAGAGCTGCCAAATATTTTTCATTGCAATTATGTTCCTGCACAGAGTAGTCCCAGTAAACGTCCTAATGCTCCGCAATAGAATATTATTCACGAGCTCCAACTAGGCTATTATTCTGATTTTTAATCCGTGATTACCCCTATAGAGGGAAAGCAGGAGAATGGGATTGAAAGGGATAATAAATCAGCTATCATGGAATGGCAGAGCAGATTTGATGGGCTGAATAGCCTAATTCTGTTCCTGTCGTATATTTGCTGATGAAAATAAAGACAGTGAAACATTTGCAGAGTAAAACAAATGTGCAGCAGCATCAGAGAAGCGGCATTCACAAAAAACAAACAAAAAAATATACTTTTGAACAAAGTTATTGGAGAGAAATTTGTCGATGTATTGGGCTGAGTCCACTATTCCCTGTAGCATCTTGTATTCAAGAGCCTGGTGGTAGTGAGAAGGACTGTAGTTGAACCTTGCAGTATAGGTTCATGTACCCATATCTCTCTGTATTTAAATTGCCAGTTTTGAATTCCAGCTGCAGAGATGTTAACTAGGTGCGATGATCTACTGTGGCAGGTAATTTGTCACAGTTGAACAAGAAGTAGAAATCAAGGCCCTTAAACAATTGGTGATTACACAAATGCTCATGAAGTGCTCACTCAGCATATGCTGCCATCGTTGACTGCAGCTCTTCAAATTCACTTCACTTTTATAAGTACGCTGAGACGTGTGCCAAAATACTTGTTGGTAGAAACAGAAGGACCATAAGTCCGCAAGGCTTAGGATATTCAGTCAGAGTCTGCTCTGCCTTTCCATCATGGCTGATTTATTATCCCTCTCAACCCCATTCCTGTGCCTTCTCCCTGTAACCTTTGCCCTTGCTAATAAAAACCTATTAACTTCCACTTTAAATATAACCAAAGTCTTGGCCCCTATAGCCATTTGTGGCAATGAGTTGGATGTGAGCAGCTTAGAAACAGAATATATTGCAAATGTCTCATCTAAATAACCTTAAGTATCTTTTTGTTCCAATTTCGTTCAGGAAGTTGATTCAGTTGAAGTTTGGATAAGGTTTAGATTTAGTGACAAATTGGACTGGCTGCGTCAATGTGGCAGCATAATCTAATTAAAATCTCTATGGGGAAAGAGTGAGTGAGTGGTGGAAGTGAGGTGGATCCTGCATTGTAAATTGTGCAGTGGAAGTTGTCTGCATCAAGCATCATAATTTTTTAGGTTTCTCATGAATTCAAATTGAAATCTACAATTACCCACAGTTGTAAAAAGTTGGGGCAGATCTTTAAAATGAAATTGCCTGGACAAGGCTGTGTGGCTAAGTACAGCTCCAACGCCATATTCATGTCTGTTGATGACACCACTGTTGTGGGCTGTATCAAACGTGGTGATGAATCAGCACACAGGAGGGAGATTGAAAATTTGACTGAGTGGTGTCATCATAACAATTTCTCACTCAATGTCAGCAATTCCAGTGAACTGATTGTGATCTTCAGGAAAGGAAAGCAGAAGTCCATGAGCTATTCCTCATTGGAGGATCAGAGTTGGAGAGGGTCAGTAACTTTAAATTCCTGTGTGTCACCATCTCAGAGACCTATCTTGGACCTATCATAAGTGCAAAGAAAGCATGACAGCACCTCTATTTGGTATGCGCAGATTCGGCATGTTAAAATTTTGACAAACTACAATAGATGTGTAGCGGAAACTGTATTGACTGGCTGCATTATGGCCTGGTATGGGAACATCAATGCTTTTGAATGGAAAATTCTACAGAAGGTAATCGATTCAGCCCAGTATATCATGGGGAAAGCCCTCCCAACTATTGAGCACATCTACATGAAATACTGTTGTAGGGAATCATCAGAGATCCTCACCGCCCAGGCCATGCTCTTTTCATGCGACTGTCGTCAGGTAGAAGGTACAAATGTCTCAGGACTCGCCACCAGATTCAAGAACAGTTCCTACCCCTCAGCCATATGTGTATATATGTACTTCAGTAATTTTTACTTTGAAACTTTGATTAATTTTGATTTGTCTGCTGGACCTTATTGTGAGCAAATGGACTGCTGGATGAACCAACGTTATGATTTGGGTCTTGGCCCGAAACATCGACTGTACCTCTTCCTAGAGGTGCTGCCTGGCCTGTTGCGTTCACCAGCAACTTTTATGTGTGTTGCTTATGACTAGGATTACATTTTTAATACTATTTCATTGGCTATGAAATTAATGGAAGGCAGCACATAGCTGCATTCTTCACTAGTGGGTTTGTTCATGACCTAACATGATCCGCCCATGTGTTTAGTGTACAGTTCATTGAAGGCACATTTGGCAGAATCAGAATCTGGTATAATATCACTGGCAATTGATATTTGTTTTACAGTAGCAGTACATTGCAATACATAATAAAAACCAATTAGAAGTACTGGATATATAAAAAATAAATTTAATGGGTAGTGCAAAAAGGAGAAAAAATATGCTGAGATGGTGTTCATGTCCATTCAGAAAGTGGATGAGAATAAGCTGTTCCTGAAACATTGAGTATGTGTCTTCAGGCTCCTGTACCACCTTTTTGATGGTAGCAATGAGAAGAGGGCATGTCTAGGGTGATGGCGGTCCTTAATTAGGTTTTGCCTTTAGACTGTGTCCTCAGTGCTGGCGAGGTTTATGCCCATGATGGAGCTGGTTGAGTTTACAACTTTCTGCAGCTTTTTCCGCTCCTGTGCAGTGGCCCCTTCGTACCAGATGGTGATGCGATCGGTTAAAATGCTCTCCACAGTACATTTGTAGAAATTTGTAAGTGTAGATACAAGTGCAAACAGTTGGCCTTGAGTAAGATCTTTGCCAACTGTGACTCTTGGCCCAATAAGCATGTAGTTTAAAAAAATGCACAGAATGGGCTGAAAGATTGATAGCTGATGAATGAAAGGTTTAAATTTTTGATGTTTCTGAATGTACTAAGACTGACTTAAGACTTGAACCTGACCAAGACTGTCATTGTTTCCACAAAGCCGGAAGCTCAATGAAAATTGAAATAGCATAGTTGTACTTCGATCAGGAAAATGAAGTTCTGCAGCCCAGACTGTTCACAGCTTTGGAGGTGAAGTCATTCAGTATATTTAAAGCTGAGGTTGATAGGTTCTTGACTAGTAAGGTATCAAAGGCTATGGAGAGAAGGTAGGAGAATGGTTTTGAAAGGAAAATCACAATGGTGGAATGGCATAGCAGAGTTCATGGGCTGAATGGTCTGGCTTCTAATCAACATTAAAATTCTTTTCAATACCAGAGTGACATCAGCATGTGCACATAATTTTGCACATGTCAGTCCAAAATATCAATAATTTTTCTGTCTTGTATTTTGAGTTCTTTTGTTGACTTGTAACTCATTGGAAGATCTTGCCATTTTGATTCATGGGTGGAGGACTCAGGGGAAACAGATCTTGCTCTCCTTTTGTCAAATACTTCTACTTTTTTAGATTTTAGCAAAAAACCTGCACCTTTGAACAAAACTTCAGTCAGAATTTCATTGATTCATCTTAAGGTTATGTCTTCAAACTAGTTTAGTTAACCTTGCCTGACTGGTAAATCACCCTGGTGATTTATCAGTATGGTTTCATTCTGTTTACATGGAAGGGTGTACGTTATTTAATTCAGTTCAAGCAGGTCAAGGAATCCAAATTGAAAAGTAGAGGAAACATCTGAGCTGTTAGATAGTGAGTAGAGCAGGAAGTAGATGTATTTATAATGAGCCTAAAATCAGGCAAAGCTTGAAAAATGGAATGGAAGGGAGAGCACAGAGTTTCTTCAGTAGAGCATCAGAAAAAATAATTGAAGTTTAGAATGCATGTTCAAGTAACTGAATGCCATGACTGGAATGAAGTGCTTCTGTCTGAGATGGAGATATCATCAAGCAGCTTGTGCAACAACTTGGCATTTGGAACACTTGAAAAGAATGAAATAACTTTGGATGCCATGGTAGCATGACTCTTACATCTCGGGGTGTCAAGAGTTGGAGTTCAGTCCAGCATCATCTGTAAGGAGTTTTTATACGTCCTTCCTGTGGAATGTGTGGGCTTTCTCCAGTCTTCCAGTTTCCTCCCACAGTCCAAAGATGTACCAGCTGGGTTAATTGGTCACTGTAAATTGTCCTGTGATTAAACCAGGGTTAAATTGAGGCTGTCAGAGATTAGTGAGCAGTGTGACTTGAAGGACCGGAAGGGCCGGAAGGGCCTATTCCGTACTGTATCTATAAATATATTCCCCTGAGATTCTGCATATTGTTTGCATGCTTTTGATGAGATTACCTCCCATTTGTTTTGTTGCTATGTGGTGAGAACTGTTGAGAAGAGGTTGAAAATTAATTTTCATGTGGACTGCTGGGGTTAGCACTGATGGCCTGTTTCTGGAATTAACGCTGAAGTAAATTTGTTTACTAATGTGTTTTAACACAAGGTCATTATTTTACTGTAGGAAAAACAGCAGCTAGTTTGCACAAGTAAATATCGATGTGATGATTAGATAATCAGCATTTGCCAAGCTGCCTAGATGTGTGCCTATGAAAATCAAACAAGAACTACAGAATCAAATCAAGTTTATCATTACTGACGCAAGTTGTAACATTAGTTTTACAGCAGCAATGTCATGCAATACATTACAGTAAGGAGTATAAAAATAAGTGCAAAAAAGGGTTACAGATATTGTCTGAAATGAAAGCACAAAATGCTTGAAAAATCTTGGGTAAAGCAGCATCTTTGGGGGGAAAAAGCAATTAGCATTTTCACTCAAAGACCACTGTCCTTCTCTGTTCTGATGAAGGGTCTTTACCCTGAATTTAACTCTTTTGCTTTCTGATCAGAACTTTTGTGGTTTATTATTTTGAGATACCTGCGTGGAACAGGCTCTTCCGGCCCTTTGAGTTGCACCACCCAGTCCACTGATTTAACCCTAGCCCAATCTCAGGACAACTTACAATGATCTACTGACCAGAATTATTTAGTATGTGGGAGGAAACTGGACCATCTGGAGGAAATCCATACTTTCGTGGGGAAGATGTACAAACTTCCTGCAGACCATGGTGGAATTGAACTCCGAACTCTGATGCCTTGAGCTGTAATAATGTCATGCTAACCTTTACACTACTGTGGCACCACACTTCCCCAGCATTTGATTTTTTTTTAACTTTTGGACTCTAACCTGGCCTGAGATTGATTCACAATCAGAAGTAGTCTCTCCATTGCCATCTCCTGCCCACCATTGATCTTTTCACCTCTTTCTCCTCTCCTCTCCTTCCTGGTTTTCCCTTCTCCACCACCCCATATCCCCTTCTCTCCAATGTTTCACTGTTACAGGTGTAAACATTAGGCAAGGAAAACAAGCCAAAATATTTGCCATTCACTTCAGCAAGATTGAAATTAGTTGTATTTGACTTACAAGCTATCAGTTGGATGAGTGGTGGGAACTATATATTGGCCAGGGGTAGTTGGAGGTTCAGGAAGTTTTTACCCCTCAACTGTCAGGGTTTTAAACCAGAGGGGATAACGTCATTCAACTTTACTCCCCCAACATAACTTCCCACAATGTACAGACTTCCTTTCAAAGTCTCTTCATCTCATTTTCTTGATGATTATTGCTTTAAAAATTATTTATTTATTTTTCAGCTCAAGCTGATAAAGCCTGAGGTACGGCATAGCCAGGTAATTTGTCAATTGCTAGGAATGTTCTGACTGTTGTAGTGATGTTTAGTATTGTGGCTGTCTAGTATTTAGTTATTACTGTGTGGCCCGAAGTGCTTAGTGCTATTATGTAGTGTCTTTGAGATGATACAAGTGCAGATATTACTTTTGGGACAATGTATACCTTGTCTTTCTAGTACCATTTTTTCTTTTGTATTTGAACAGCTGTCTTTCGCACATTGATTTCCCACCCTGCTGGGTGTGCTCTTTCATTGATTCTGTTGTTTCTTGTGTTTATTGTGAATGCCTGCAAGAAAATGAATCTTGGGGTATTATCAAAGTACATACAATATATGTCACAATATACCAATATTGATAATAGATTCATTTTGAACTTTGAAACAGCCTATAAAACAAGAATTCAAATTGAACTAGTACCAGTCTATTCTAGTGTTACAAGCACTCGGTCCATATAAACATACAAGGTATTTGGGGAAACTGGCTGCTACAGGCTTCTTTTGCTGGGTGGGAACTCTTGTTTGCAGTTCCATTTTGAACTTGAAAGCTGTCCAGGTTATGAATAGTTCACAAACATAATCTGGAGGCAGACCTGGATGTGCTCAAAATCTTTAGAAATGGCACTCAAGTTTAAAACACTGTAAAATAAGTACAAAATATAGTTCCTGGCTTTATTTGCGATGACTATGATTGCCTCAGCTTGTGCATATGGCCGATTTGTACATGATGAATAGGATTGATTTATAAGATGTGCATGCATCAGTGAAATAACTTACAACTTGTGTACGTTTGGGAATATCTCAATTATCGTCTTTGCTGTTGGAGTGGAGGGGAACAATCTAACTTGGATCTGCAGAATCTTGTCATTAGTCAAGAAGACATAGTGGCATCTAACCTTTGAGGAAATTGAGGTGTATGAGGCTTCCTGCTCTCATTCAGAAACTTTTTAAAGGGGCAGTATTGAGAATGTCCTGTCCGTCTGCATTATTGTGTGGTACGAATGTGCAAGGCATTGGGCTACAAGCCTCTACTGAGGACAGTGAAAACTGCCTGGAGGATCATTGGGGTCTCTCTCTCTCCCTATTTGTGACACTTACTGGAAACATAGTAGATGAATGGGCCAAAGCATTGTTGAGGATCCCTACCACCCATCTCACAATCTGTTTGACCCGCTATGGAGGTGCAGGAGCATCAGGATTAGGACTGCCAGACTTGGTAACAGTTTCTTCTCTCAGACTGTGCAACCTACCACCACTGAGGTTTCATCACTAGGACACCAGGCCGTTTATGGTTACCTGTGCTGTGCACTACAGGCATTTTGAATTATATTTTAACTTAAGGTTATATATTTTCTGTGCTGTGTATGATTTATGTATTGTGGGTGCACTGTGGTCTGGAGGAATGTTGTTTTGTTTAGTTGGATATATGTATAGTCAGGTGACAATAAACTTAAACTGAAAAACTTTGCAGTTGTACAAAGTGATATGCATGCTATGCTGTGGATTGAAGTGGGGATTTTGCTGATAGACTGGCAATGGGGAGTGGTATATGCAAAGACAATCACAAACTGAGCATAAGATTAATTATCAACTTGTCAAAAGAACATTAAAATTCACTTTAAATACAAACTTTTAGGCTACGGTCGTGCCATCCTAATAGAAGCTGGAGAGGGAAGTAAAATGAGATTTGTTGACCTGAAGGGTCTTGGCTCAAAATGTCGACTGTTTATACCTCTCCATAGGTGCTGTCTGACCTGCTGAGTTCCTCCAGCATTTTGTCTGTCTGTTGTTCGAGATTTCCAGTGACTGCAGAATCTCTTGTGTCAATAGGATTTGACTATTCTGCTTACAAACTGAATTTAAATCTCTCGTGTAAGAGAGTGAGTAAGCAGTTTCAAGTTGTTAGGGGTCAAGATCTCTGAGTGCTGATCCCAACATATCGATGCAGTTATAAAGAAGGCAAGACAGTGACAATACTTCATTAGGAGTTTGAAGAGATTTGTTATGTCCACAAATACACTCCAAAACATCTAAAGATGTACCATGGAGAACATTCTGACAGGCTGCGTCACTGTCTGGTATGGAGGGGTTTGGGGGGTGGGGGAGGCTACTGCACAGGACCGAAAGAAGCTACAGAAGGTTGTAAATTTAGTCAGTTCCATCTTGGGTATTAGCTTACAAAGTACCCAGGACATCTTCAAGGAGCAGTGTCTCAGAAAGGCAGTGCCCATTATGAAGGACCTCCAGCACCCAGGGCATGTCCTTTTCTCACTGTTGCCATCAAGTAGGAGGTACAGAAGCCTGAAGGCACACAGTGATTCAGGAACAGCTTAGAACATAAGACATAGGAGCAGAATTAGGCCATCTGGCCTATCGAGTCTGCTCTGCCATTCACTCATGGCTGATTTTTTTAATCTCTTCCTCAACCCCCATTCCCGGCCTTCTCCCCGTAATCTTTGATACCATGTCTAATCAAGAACCTATCAATCGCTGCCTTAAGTACACCCAATGACCTGGCCTCCACAGCTGTATGTGGCAACACATTCCACAAATTCACCAACCTTTGACTAAAGAAGTTTCTCTGCATCTGTTTTGAAAAAGCGCCCTTCCATCCTGAGGCTGTGCCCTCTGCTGCTCTGCCATCTGATTCCTAAATGGACATTGAACCCGTGAACACTACCTTACTTTTTTAATGTATAATTATTTGTTTTTTTTGCATGATTTTAGTGTATTCAATATACATACACTGTTAATTGATTTTTTTCTTCTATATTATGTATTGCATTGAACTTCTGCTAAGTTAACAAATTTCATGATGCATGCCGCTGATAATAAACCTGATTCTGAATAGCAGCGCTATGCAGCCCTGTGCCTGCGGCAGTGCTGCACGATACAGCACCGTACACAGGCTGTCGTACAGCCGTGTGAGGTGTTGGTGAGCTGTGGCACCACCAATGTGCGCAAAGCTGGGATGTTAGGTGAACCATCTGGCCTCATACTGTCAAGATGCCTTGCTGATGGAACTATTGGATCACGTTAACCAGGTTTAAAGCCTCTGAATAAAATAGTGTTGCTCCCCTTGGAACTTGCTATCTAATTCAATTCTATCAGGTAGCCAGTCTTTGTTCCTGCATCTAGACGTACCTATGGCTGCACTTCTCACTCACAATTTTTCTCTTTTACTGTCCCTTTACTGCTAAAGTTTGGATAAAGTCACAGGATAACTTTGGCCTACACCCTGTTTTGGATGTTCCTTTGATCACTCCATTCTTCCCTTTTATATTTTCTCATTTCCCACCTCCCGAGCCGTTGACCTGAAATGTTGACTCTGGTTCTCCCCTGACTAATGCTGCTCGACAGTCTTTCCAGTACCTTTTGATTTTATTTGGTTTTGTATCATCAATACTTTTACCTAGGAGTACATTTGACTGTTGGATAGATGGGGCTTAGCAGCTCTTCTGGGAGAAGGAAAACTCTGATCCCAAACCTCTGCTCTGCTGCCTTGTGGCTATACCCACACATAGGGAAGGCTTCAGGAGTAAACCCAGAATCTGGAGATGTTATCCCTAAGATAATCATGCTTTGAGTTAAACGCTAGCTGGAAACTCCTGTGAAATCACTGGTGCCACACTGTAATAGTCTTTGTCATTCCTTTGGATTCATCAACTGCATGGAGAAGGGGAGCCTTCTGCATGAGCAACAGCTTGCTCTCCATAGTGTACTGCCCTGGCTTGTGTAGACAGTTCGGACGGAACATCTGAAGTTCAAAGTAAATGGTATTTTCGAAGTACGTATGTCACCATGTACAACACTGACCAATGGACAGCCTCCACACTTAACTGCATTCCCACTGTTGCCTCACATTTAATTACATGTCTACTACTTTCCCAATTTCATCATTGGCATCCTACATGATAATAGCTGAGCCAATCTAATGGGTTATGATACAGCTTGAGTGAGGAGTTTGGCAATGGATTCATTTAGAGCAGGAGTTCCCCACCTGGGGTCCATGGATCCCTCGGTTAATGGTAGGGGCCCATGGCATTAAGGTTGGGAGCTCTATATTTCACTGATTTGGAGAAATATGCTTTGATTAAATGTATTACAAAACTCATAATGGCTTCTGTTATATCAGAGGTAAGTTTTTTTTTTTAACAGAATGGTGAATGCCTGGACTTCCCTGCCAGGGATGGTGGTAGAGGCAGATATATTAAGGCCATTTTAGAAACTCTTAAATAGGCAGTGGATGGTAGAAAAATGGAGGGTTCTGTAGTAGAGAAGAGATAGATTAATCTTTGAATCGGTTGGCATATTGTGGGCCAAATGGCCTGTTCAGGATTATTTTATGTTCTCTCTCACTTGTGTGGGGGTTGTCAACCTTTGTGCCATGGACCCCTACCATTAACATGAGGTATCTAGGGAACGTCAATGGATGTCATACCACTTTAGACCCATAGAATTATACAGTATGGAAACAGGCCCATTTCATCCATTCTATTGAATGTCCTTTCCGTAGTAGTCCCATTTGCTGCATTTGGTCTGCAACTCCCTAAATTTTTCCATCCGTAACGCTGTCTAAATGTCTTAAGTACTGGTGTACCTACCTCTACCATTTCCTCTGTAAGCTTGATCCTTATACTTGCCATTTTCTGTATAGGGGTTGGGGGGAGAATGGGAAGCTCGCCCCTCAGATCCCCTTGAAATTTTTTCTTTTTCCACAATGTCTCTCCCCGCCACTGGGCCTAACTACATAGAGCTGTTGCAGGAAAGCGGCAACCATCATCAAAGATCCCCACTATCCAGGCGATGCTCTCTTCTTGCTGCTGCCATTGGGAAGAAGATACAGGAGCCTTAGGACCCACATCAATTTCAGGAGCAGATATTATCCCTCAGCCGCAAGAGGGGATAACTTCACTCAACCCTTCACTGAACTACTCCCACAACTTATGGACTCTCTTTCAAGAACTCTTCATCTCATGTTCTCAATCAATATTTATTGCTTATTTAATTTTTTATTATTTCCCCCTTTTTATATTTGCACAGTTTTGATTTTTGCACAATGTTTGTCTGTCTTGTTGGGTATGGTCTTTCGTTGATTCTTTGTATTTACTATGAGCGCCTGCAAGAAAATGAATCTCAGGTTTGTATATGGTGACATTGGGCTTTAATAATAAAGTTATTTAGAATTTTGAACTTTTGAACCATGCAGCCTGCAGATTCCCATCCAGGAATTTATATGCACAGTCAACTTGAGGCAACGCAGAGGCCAAAATAGAGGAGGGATGGGTTAGGGTAGTTTTGAAAAATCTCAATAGAATTAAACATTGTGGAATGAAGAACTTGTGTGCTGTATGGTATCCTGAGGTTGTAGTTGAATTGATTTGACACCCCCGCCCCCCCCCCCCCCCCATAGAGGCTGCCAAAAATAATGCCATATCTCGAATCCCAGCTATGACTTGTACCCGGGAGGGGTATGCGATCATATAAACCAATGGTTGTTTGCGCAGGATTGGAGGGATGTACAGTAAAATTCTTATTATTGAATGTTGACCTTTAGTCAAAGGATCTGTTGTGTGCCAGGAAATTTGGTTCAGTTTCTGGAATTCCTTTTTAAATTTCATGATGGGGTGTGAAGGGGGATAGGTTCCACTCATTAGCATAGACTTAGACCACACTTTAATGCAGTACAGATATCCATTACTCTGTCGTTTGATGGAGTTATGTCCGTGTATTTGAATGGTGTTGTATCTTAGATGCCCTATGTTCCTGGAATGCTTGTTTTAACTACTGCATGGATATGGAATGTGAAGGCTATGCACAGACTTCCCTTTAACGGAGTTGGTAACATTAGCTGAATTCACCTTGTTTGCTGATAGTCCAGACGTATATAAATTTGCACTCCTGCAAGATGTAAAGTATTGGTCAAATTCAGATCCTTCTGAAACTTTTCTGTGTATAAGTGCATGCTTTAGTGTGGTTATATCTGGAATGATAGATTATGAGAGACCAAAATATCTTTACTTTTAAATTCAATTTAAAATTCTGACTGCTGGGAAGTTTTAAGTTTTTTTTCCTGGAAAATGAGATTTAAGATGTTCCATGTTTATGTTCCATGCTTTAACAGCAGACGACAAATTAAAGTTCAAATAGAAATGTCAATTCCATAAAAAATATTTACTGGTGGAGGGGGAATGAAGATTTCTCCCAATGCAGACTTGTACGTTAATTATTGGCGGAGTGGTGTTGTCTCTGTTGGCTTCGTAAACATGATTCCCTTTGAGTTGCTTGGTGTGTTTTCTGTGTTTATCATAGTCCACATTTGTTTCAGGGTAGATTTGTTCACACAGATTTTTTTTATCTGTCCATTGAGCAGCCTTCAGTACGTTCAAGTTAGGGCAGTGATTGACAGAAAAAAATGCTCATTTCCCTGAATTGTATCAATCTTTCACCACTCTTCTGATGAAGGGTCTTGGTCCAAATGTCACTGTTCATTTCCTTCCTTCGATGCTGCTTGGCCTTCTGAGATCCCCCAGCACTTGGATGTTGATCCAGATTTACAGCATCTGAAGTCTCCTTTGTGTCTCCAAAATCGTGTGTTGCCACCAACCTGATTGATACAGATATTTTATTGATCCAAAGGATATTACAGCATCACAGTAGCATTACAAGTGCACAGATATAAATATTAGAACAGAGATCGAAAGAATAAAAAATTAATTATCTCAAACAGGAGCGAGTCATCACGGCTATAGATTGACTCATTATAGAGCCTAATGACATCATATGGTGCTCTTTAGTCTATTATTAAAAGTGCTCTTCTGTTTAGCCAAGGTGGGATGCAGAGGGTAAGAAACATTGTCCAGAATTGCCAGGATTTTCTGGAGGGTCCTTTGTTCTACCACAGCTCCCATGTGCCCAGTTTGACTGCTAAAACAAAGCTAGCCTGCCTTATCAGTTTATTGAGCCTGTTTGCATCACCTGTGTTGATGCCATTGCCCCGGCACACTATCACGTAGATTATGCTGGCGCAACAGACAGAGAACCTGTGAAGGAAAGGCCTACGTACTCTAAAGGACCTCAGTCTCTTCAGGAAGTAGAGACAACTCTGGCCCTTCTTGTACACAGCCTCTGTGTTGGTGCTTCACTCAAGTCTGTCATCTAGGTGCACCCCCATGTACTTGTAGGTCCTCACCACATCCAGTTCCTCACCATCAGTAGTAACAGGGAGCAATGCAGGCTTGGTCTTCCTAAAGTCCATCACCATCTCCTTTGTCTCAATAATGTTGAGCTGCGGATGATTCAGCTTGCTCCATTTGATGAAGTTCTCCCCAGTGTCCTGTAATCCTGTCCTCCCTTTATACACCCAACTATTGCTGAGTCATCAGGGAATTTCGGCATGACTTGATGTTGTATCTAAGGTCCAAGGTGTACGGGGTAAACAGGAGGGCAGTCACTGAAGTCCCCTGTGGGGCCCTAGTACTGCTTATAGCCATGTCTGACATGTAACTTTGAAGCTGCACAAACTGCGGTCTGCCTGTCAGATAGTCCATTATCCAGGATACAATGGAAGTGCCAATCTTCATTGAACAGAGCATTTTCCCCAGCAATGAGGACTGTATGGTATTGAATACACTTGAGGAAAAAAAAGACATGATCCTCACTGTGCTGCCCTGCTTATCCAAATAGGGGTAGGCTCTGTTCAGCAGATAGACAACAATATCGTCAACTCCAATGTTCTCCTGGTAGGCAACTGCAGGGGATTGAGGACCGATCTGACCAGGGGTTGGAGGTGAGCCAAGGCCACTGGACAGTAGTCATTTTAGATATTTGGTTAGCTGCTCTTGGGTACTGGGACCGCACATGATGTTTTCCACACAGTTGGGACCCTTGATGTTCATGATGGCATGAACACTGATTTCTTTTTTCTTTTTCCCCTCCTTCCCTTTTTTATTCTGCACTCTGGTCTCTTACCTCTTCTCCTCACCTTCCGTCAGCTTTCCTTGGTGCCCCCCCTGCCCTTGCACCCATGGTTCACTCTTCTCTTGTCAGAGTCCATCTCTACCCTTTCCCACCAACCTGGTTCCTGGTTTCACCAATCACCTTAGTAAGTCCTCTTTCCCCACCCCCCTCCAATCTTTGTGTTCTGGGAAATTCCCCCTTCCTTTCTAGTCCTGATTAAGCGTCTTGGCCTGAAATGGCAACTGTTGATTCATTTTCACAGATACTGCCTGACCTGTTGAGTTCCTCCATCTTTTTGTGTGCATTTCTCGTGGTTTTGTCTGCTTTCATGACATTGATTAATGTGCAGTTGAAGGCAAATTTGTCACTTAGATGAACGACATTTCAAATGTAGTGAACCTTGTATTGGCCACCTCCAATAGATAAAGTTCACAAGCTGTTTTTGCACTTACTGGGGAGGCATTAATCTATTGCCTTGCTGACAGTGACTAAGGGAGATAAAAGGTTTGTATCCTTCTTCAGTGATGTTGAGTTTTATTTCATAATGACTTGAAGCAAAATGCTTGCACGTACTTTATATTTAAAATTTAACTTGAGAGTGGTTATAGAAGTTTGAGTACAGAGCAAATGGAAAGGGAATAGAAATGGTGGCAGCTTTAGTACAATGGATGAAAACCACAACTGAAGGGCAGCTGTGTATGTCACCCAGTCTCCCTCCAACCCCTCTCCTCCTCACAACTGATTTTATGTACTTAAACAACAGGAATTCTGCAGATGCTGGAAATTCAAGCAACACACATCAAAGTTGCTGGTGAACGCAGCAGGCCAGGCAGCATCTGTAGGAATCTGTAGGAATGTCCTGACGAGGGGTCTCGGCCTGAAACGTCGACTGCACCTCTTCCTACAGATGCTGCCTGGCCTGCTGCGTTCACCAGCAACTTTGATGTGTGTTGTTATGTACTTAAAGTTCAAGTTTATTGTCAATCAACCATGTACATGTAGAGAGGTAAATGAAACAGTCCTCTCGATCCAATGTGCAAGCCATAGCACACAAAATAATAACAATATTAACAGATAATAAAAAAATCTGTATTGTATACAAGTTGACATAAAGTACATATGCAACATGTACAACAGTATAATACTACCGGCAGTGTCTTAGATGTGTGCCAGGTGCAGCAGGGTGTTCAGAAGTCCCACAGCTTGGGGGAAGAAGCTATTACCCAGCCTAACACACCTTGTCCTTGAATTGTGGTACGTTTTGCTTCAACTGAATTTAAAATGAAAAGCATTGTGACCATTGAAAAGGAAACTAGTTGGTGATAATATTTTAAAGCAACAAAGATGGTCTTACTAAAATTTCTGGCTCCCTTGAGGTTTCTTCTCCGTAGACCATGAAAGCATGGATTTGTTGTTTAGATAATTGATCTGGACTCTGTCTTTGCAACGAAAAGAGCTCTCTTCAATACATGAATACAAAATGTGCAAAGAAGCTTTACAAGAAAGTCAGCAAGCAATAACATTGAGCCTGCTGAGATTTTCATGCAGATAATCCAAACTTTAATATGAAGCAAGTTTTGAGGAACTCGAAGAACAATGTAACGAGGTGATGACATTTCAGTTGGTGACACATGACCATAGATCCTTGTGACAAAATAGCCCATGGACTCCTCACACTTGTTCAGTGTTGAAGCTTATTTACAGTATTTATTCAGAGATGTAGCGCATGGGTTACCTCTGCAAACTGGCCTGCAAGATCCTGCTAATTACCATGAGTACACTGAGACTAACTGATATTCAAGTGATCAGCTTCACCCTCTGCACTGAACAATCTCTCACTATCCTGAGTTTCCTGTAATTCTATAACTTTACCCTCACTGCAGATTAAAGATCAGCTTTATTTGTCACATGCATTTCAAAACATCCAGAGAAATGAGTTATTTCCAATGGGATTGGGGTTTAAAGAAGTGATCAGCGATGGGTTAATTTGCGATTGAGAAAATGAACGTCAAAGCCACAAGAGAAGATGAGCATGATGAAAAGCAGGTTATCAGTTTGTGTTCAATAAGGGTCTCGTAAACTCAGGACAGTGAGGAAGGCAAACAGCCGATGAGAAGTTGTTCAGTATGGAGACGGAGCCTGTTCACTGGAATGACTGGCATGGTAGCATAGCAATTGTCAGCAATCACCAGTTGGAGTTTGATTCCTCGTGCTGTCCATAGCATGTTTGTATGTTCTTCCCATGACTGCATGGGTTTCTTCTGAGCTCCAGTTTCCTTCTACTTTCCAAAGACACATGAATTAGGATTAGTATGTTATGGGCATACTATTTTGGTACTGAAAGCGTGACAACACTTGCTGTCTGCCCTCAGCACAATTCTCACTGTTGGTTATTAATGCAAGTGGTGTATTTCACTGGATGCTTCAGTGTTTCTCTGTCCATGTGACAAATGGAGAGGCCCTCCACTGGTTGAAGTTGACCATGGATGTTGCATCCTTGCTTTTTCTGTGATATGCAAGCCGGGGCAGTACAGTATAGAGAGCAAACCGTTGACCATGCGGAAGGCTCCCTCTCTCCCTGCAGCTGATGAATCCAAAGGAACAGCTGACAGATACAGCTTGGCACCAGCGTCATCGTGGAAGTTGCCAGTCAACATTGAACTCAATGTAGGACAGCCTTTGGGACTCCAGCTCTGGATTTTTCCTTGAGTTTTCTCCTGAAGCATTCCCCTTGAATAGCTTGGTAGAGCCACAAGGCTGTGTAGGTTTGAGATCAGAATTTTTTAGTTTTTCCTTCTAGATGAGCTGCCAACCACAGCTGATGTGCCCCGAAGTGACTAGTTTTATGGCGCGTGTAACCTACCTTTGCCTTTTCCTCTGTCAGCAGAAATGGTTCTGTTGGCCTTCATGGCTAATCCACACACGAAAGCCAGACAACACACACACAAAATGCTGGAGTGTGTTGTTTGGATTTCCAGCATCTGCAGATTTTCTCTTGTTCATGAAGGCCAGGAGCTGGATTTGGTTATCAATAAAGTGAAAAAATGAAGCTGATCTTTAATCTGTGGTGAGGGTTAATTAATAGTAAACTCAATTGTGAGGAATATAAACAGCTGATGAGGTTCTTCATTACAGAGAGTGAATCTGTTCACTTGAATGTGTCATTCTCAGAGTGCATTCATGGTCATTAGCAGGATCTTGCAGTCTAGTGTACTGAAGTCGATAGCTCTGTCAAAATGGCAGATGCAATTAAGAGGCACCATATGTGCCCAAGCAACACATATCAAAGTTGCTGGTCAACGCAGCAGGCCAGGCAGCATCTCCAGGAAGAGGTACAGTCGACGTTTCAGGCCGAGACCCTTCGTCAGGACCTTTGTGTGTTTGTGTGTGTGTTGCTCGTGACAGTCAGTGGTTTTTCGTCACCTATTCTAATGTCGTCGTTTTGGATGTTTTGACCTAGTAGGTGTTGTTTAAATGCAAGTTATTTTAAAACTTGCATATTGTTCTGGGTTAATTGAGCACCATGGTAGTACAGTGGTTAGTGTGACGCTATTACAGCTCTGGGCATTGGAGTTCAGAGTTCAATCCCAGCTTCCTCTGTAAGGAGTGTCTGTATGTCCTCCCCATGAAATATGTGGGTTTTCTCTGGTCCTCTGGTTTTCTCCCACAGTCCAAAGATGTACCAGCTAGTAGCTAAATTGGCCATTGTCAGTTGTCTGTGATTAGGCAAGGGATTAAATTGGTGGTTTCCTGGGCAGTGTGGGACAGGAGGGTCTGTTCCATGCTGTATCTCTTAGTAATAATGATCTCGAAGGTATTTGTACAGATCAAGTTATTGCAAAACTCGTGTTGTAATGTTAAATATTGGTGGTGTGAATGATTTCCTACTGAAGGATTCATGCAGTGTCAAGCTCTATTATACCTAAAAGAATATCAAGGGCAAGACTCTAAACCTGCAGCAGCCTGATGGATAAATGTTTAAGGAGCAAGCTGTATTTCTGGAACAGCACTATGGCTGCACTGCAGTGGAAATTCCTAGCTAATTCCAGGACCGGAAAATGTTAGCTAAGAGGAAAAATTGCACAAGCAAAAGTTGTTTTTTTTTGTAATAGGGAAGCTGAGGGGAGGTGAGTAAAATTGAGGGGCCTAGATAAATGCAAAGTACTATTTTTTTTTCTTAACTGTATGGTCAAAATTTTAGTAGCATACATTTAAAGATGATCAGTGGGTGGAAGTATCAGGGATGTGGTAAGATGAGCAAAATCTTTTCATTTGGTGTTAAAGGGGAATGCTTATTCCCTGGAACATAGAACAATAAAGATATAATAGAGGTATACAAAATTGAAGAGTACAGATAGGGCAAGCTTTTTCCACTGAGGTTGGGTGAGACTACGACTGGAGGTCATGGGTTCAGAGTGAAGGATGACATGCTTAAGGGGAACATGAGGGGGAACTTCACTCAGAGGGTGGTGAGTGTATGGAATGAGCTGCCAGCAGAAGTGGTGGATGCAGGGTTGATATCAACATTTAAGAGAAACTTGGTCAGATATGTAGATAGTATGGAGGGCTATGGTCTGGATGCTTGTTGATAGGACTAAGCAGAATAATAGTTTGGCACAGACTATTTGGGCTAATGGGCCTGTTTTTCTGTGCTGGAGTGTTCATTGATTCCCACGCATTCTGCTAAATTCCAGTGAGTACAGGCCCAAAGCAACCAAAAGCTCCGCAGCAACAGTCTTCTGTCCAATTAAGCGGCTTGGTGTCCCAAAGAAACAAAAGGGGCTCCCAGCTAATTTCTCGATTAATATTTGTTCTTCGAAAGTTCCAAATAAGAGGCTGGCCCAATTAACCTGGATCCTCTTTCTTTGTATCTTTATGCATTGATGCAGATCCTTCACTGGCAAGAATTTTTTTTTAAATCAATATTTTTATATCGCAGGTCTGATGGCTATTTGGCCCATTGTGTTAACTAATACTAATGCTGATGCTGAGTTCTGTACACCACTGAAGCATATACTTGGGTTAACAAAGTGAAATGGAATTTTTGGATTGCATAATACAATCAGTTAAAAATGCAGTTCTTCTGAGTTTGTTGGCTTAAAGCAGTCTCCTTCCCAACTCGAGCTTCGATATCTTGCAGAATAACTTGTTATTATTTTTCTGCTTTACAAGTGGAATGACTTATCTTTACCTTGGATATATCTGGGCTGAAATGGGTGGCTGAATATCATACCATGTAGAGGCACTCTTACAGAAAAAGAGTCTGTAACACATCTAGCATTGTTCACTGGGTGACAAAAGTGGATTAGTGTTCCTGCTCTCCCGCCTTGTTTATTGCTTGACTGCTGGAAGATTTATGTAGCATGAAAGACTTGTTCATACTGCGACTATCAAAGGATTGTTGTTGTCTTTCATAAAAAAAGGGGGGAGAAAAAAATTAAAAGCTTTGATTTGTTTTAACTGGCAGCTGCGGGAAAATACTATAAACAATTCGTGCCTTGAAATAAAACTGGGCTTGTTTTCTGTGTATATTTGTTGGAGACACAAGCTGCAAATCTACTTCCAGTCCGTTCCTGCTTGAGTGGGCTTGGGAATGGGAGGAGGTACAAGGAACGTTCCACATGGCGAGATCCCCAGCTTTGAACTCCTCGATGGAATGGAAGCCTGATGTAATGAATTTCTTTGATGTTTGTATGTCAGATTTATTTTTATATTCAGATGTACAAGCACAATAACAAGCTCTTCCGGCCCAACGAGCCCGCAGTATCCAAGAAGACCCATGTAACCAATTAACCTACTACCCCATGTCTTTGAAATGCGCGTGGAAACGAAAGCACCTAGAAGAAATCCATGTGGTCACAGGGAGATGATAAACTCCTTACAGCCAGTGGCGGGAATTGAACCTCAGTCGCTGATGCTGTAATAGCATTGCGCTAACCACTACACTAACCAATACTGTATCTTCTTTTAAAAAAAGTGAGGTAGTATCCTAGGGTTCAATGTCCATTTAGGAATCAGATGGCAGAGGGGAAGAAGCTGTTCCTGAATTGCTGAGTGTGTTCCTTCAGGCTTCTGTACCTCCTATCTGATAGTAACAGTGAGAAAAGGGCATGCCCTGGGTGCTGGAGGTCTATAATAATGGCAGCTGCCTTTCTGAGACACTGCACCTTGAAGATGTCTTGGGTACTTTGTAGGTTAGTACCCAAGATGGAGCAGACTAAACTTACAACCCTCTGCAGCTTCTTTCAGTCCTGTGCAGTAGGAAGTTTTTGAGTATATTTGTTGACATGCCAAATCTCTTCAAACTCATAATGAAGTATAGATGCTGTCTTGCCGCCTTTATAACTACATTGGTATATTGGCACCAGGTTAGATCCCCAGAGATCTTAACACCGAGGAACTTGAAACTGCTCACTCTCTTCATCTTGATCCCTCTGAGGATTGGTATGTGTTCCATCATCTTGCCCTTCCTGAAGTCGACAATCAGCTCTTTCGTCTTACGTTGAGTGCCAGGTTGTTACTGTGGCATCACTCCACTAGTTGGCATATCTCAATCCTGTACGCCCTCTCGTCACCATCTGAGATTCTACCAACAATGCTTGTATCATCAGCAAATTTATAGATGGTATTTGAGCTATGCCTAGCCACACAGTCATGTGTATATAGAGAGCAGAACTGTGGGCTAAGCACACACCCCTGAGGTGCCCCAGTGTTGATCGTCAGCGAGGAGGAGATGTTATCACCAATCTGCACAGATTGTGGTCTTCCAGTTAGAAAGCTGAGGATCCGGTTGCAGAGGGAGGTACAGAGGCCCAGGTTCTGCAACTTCTCAATCAGGATTGTGGGAGTGATGGTATTAAATGCTGAGCTATAGTCGATGAACGGCATCCTGACCAAGATGTTTGTGTTGTCTAGGTGATCTAAAGCCATGTGGTGAGCCATGGAGATTGTGTCTGCTGTTGACCTATTGTGGAGGTAGGCAAATTGCAATGGGTGCAGGTCCTTGCTGAGGCAGGAGTTCAGTCTAGTCATGAACAACCTCTCAGAGCATTTCATCACTGTAGATGTGAGTGCTACTGGGCAATAGTCATTAAGGCAGCTCACATTATTCTTATTAGGCACTGGTGTAATTGTTGCCTTTTTGAAGCAAGTGGGAACTTCCACCTGTAGCAGTGAGAGGTTGAAAATGTCCTTGGGTACTCCCGCTAGTTGGTTGGCACAGGTTTTCAGAGCCTTACCAGGTACTCCATTGGGATCTGCTGCCTTGCGAGGGTTCACTCACTTTAAAGACAGTCTAATATCGGCCTTTGAGACAGAGGTCACAGGGTCATCAGGTGCAGCAGGGATTTTCACAGCTGTAGTTGTGTTCTCCCTTTCAAAGCGTGCATAGAGGGCGTTGAGTTCATCTGGTAGTGAAGCATCGCTGCCATTCATGCTATTAGATTTTGCTTTGTCAGAAGTAATGTCTTGCAAACCCTGTTAGAGCTGTCCTGCATCCGATGTCACTTCTAACCTCGTTCGAAATTGTCTCTTTGCCTTTGAAATAGCCCTCCGCAAATCATACCTGGTTTTGTGGTACAGGTCTGGGTTGCCAGACTTGAATGCCGCAGATCTAGCCTTCAGCAGGCGACGCATCTCTTGGTTCATCCAAGGCTTTTGGTTTGGGAATGTACGGTATGTCTTTGAGGGCACACACTCATCCAGACAGGTTTTAATGAAGATGGTAACAACTGCAGCATACTCATCCAGGTTCGATGATGAATTCTGGCTTCTGGTTCAGTGACTTAACCGGTATGCTATATATACCATAATGTGGCCTCGTTTTCTCTGTACCTGTATGGGAACTTGGATTGAGGTACAGGGAAAAACATGATATCTTACTAAGGCTGGATTGGGTCAGTTAGATGCATTGGGCCAGATGGTATCTAAGGCCAAGAATTTCAGTTTTTCCATGGTCCCTGGTTATAATTATGAGAATAGGTTGAGTGAACTTGGCCTTCTCTCCTTAGAGCGATGGAGGATGAGAGCTGCCCTGACAGAGGTGTATAAGATGATAGGTTTTGATCGTGTGGATAATCAGAGGCTTTTTTTCCAGGGCTGAAATGGCTAACGTGAGAGGGCACGGTTTTAAGGTGCTTGGAAGTAGGTACAGAGTAAGTTTTTACGCAGAGAGTGGTGAGTGCGTGAAATGGACTGCTGGCAACTATGGTGGAGGCAGATGCAATAGGGTCTTTTAAGAGGCCCCTGGATATGTACATGGAGATTAGAAAAATAGAGGGCTATGGGTAACCCTTAGTAATTTCTAAAGTAAGTACATGTTTGGCACAGCATTGTGGGCCAAAGGGCCTGTATTGTGCTGTAGGTTTTCTATGTTTCTATAATTGCTCAAGGCAGCAGATTTGCATAGGTATTACACTTCATGGCTTGTATTATCCAAGCTGCATGTTTATCTGAAATGTGGAAGTATTACAGTATTAACATAGTTCTTGAATATGCTTCTTGGTAGAATATGTAAATTGAGCATTGTACAGTATATCACAGGAACAGGTTCTTCAGCCCACAAAGTCTGTGCTGGCTGTGTGACAAGGATAGATTAAACTAAGACTAGTTATTGTCAAATCAAAAAATAAATGTAACACTGCATGTTGATCATTGAAAGGTGGTTCGCTCTCACGCGCCCCTGCCCCCTCCCTCTCCCTCTATTTTCAGTTCGTGAATGGAAATATTTAATGAGAATCAGGTTTATTATTACTGACATGTTGGGAAATGTGTTGTTTTGCAGAAACAGTACAATACATTTCTATAGATTACTACTATATGAAATATAAAAAATCAAAATAGTAGGTAGTATGTGTATAGTTCAGAAATGTAATGGCGGAGGGGAAGGACGAGCGTCTTCAAGCTCCTGTATCTCTTCCCTGATGATGGTGATTAGAAGAGGGAATGGCATGACCTAAATATTTGGAGTCCTTAATAGATGCTGCCCTATTGAGGCACCACCTTTTGAAGATGGTGGGGAGGCTAGTGCCCATGATGGGGTCGCCTGAGTCTGGAACCCTCTGCAGCTTCTTTTGATCCTGTGTTTTGGACCCTCCATACCAGATAATGCAACCAGTCAGAATGCTCTCCACAGTACATGTCAAAATTTGTTAGCTTTTGGTTACATATCAAATCTCCTTAAACTCCTAATGAAGTATAGTCGTTGGCATTGCTTCTTTGTGATTGAGCAATTGTTGGGCTCAGGATAGATCCTCTGAGATTTGATGCCCAGAAGAACAAGTTTTATGACGGGAAGTTTAGTTCGGCTGGGGCTTCCAGTTCAACAATTCTTGTTGACACACAAACACAAGAAAATCTGCAAATACTGGAAATCTAACACTTGAGTGTGTTGCAATTAATGTTGACGGTTTGTTGAGTGCCAAGGCATTGTTTGTGTTGTTACCATAGGAGCCATGCAATCTGTGGATGAAGGATTGTGTGGGTTGTGGATTGTCCTCCTGAACCACTGGTTGTGAGCCGGGAGACATTACGTTATCTGTGCTATAGATGTATTACATTTGGAGACGCAAAGGAAAAGAAAATCATTTGCACAAGTGATTCTGCAGATGTTGGAAATCCAGAGCAACAAACACAAAATGCTGCAGGAACTCAGCAGATTAGACAGAACCTGTGGAAAAGAATAAACAGTTGTCCTTCATCAGGACACCAAAGAAAGACATTTTTCTTGAAGTAAACAAGGAAAATTTTAGTGAAAACTGATATTTGGCACTGAGTTCACCTTTTTCCTCTAAGTGTTGGCTGACATGCCTGGCTTCCAAAATTTTCAATGTCCAGTTTCAACCATTTTGTCAGCGAACATTGATAAAGATTGCTATGGGACTGCAGGTTTCCAAAAATACTACCATAGTTTTTGCAACATTTTCAATGTATTTTGACTATTTAAAATGAAGGGTGATTGTGGTGGTTTGAGAGGATGGTTATGGTGAAGCTGTTTAATCTGGGTGGGTGAATCCACAATGAGGGGGTGTAGAGCAAGGCAAAACAGTAATCCCACCTGTTTCAAACCAAAGCATAATGAAGCTTTAAACTTCTCTCCAATGGATTATGGTTAGTTGCAGTTATTAACATGCAGTATTTTTATTTGACAGGCTGAATGGTTCGGGCAGCTTTTTTTGTGTGTGTTGCTATGGATTTTCAACGTCTTCTGAATCACTTGTGTAAATGTTTTTCTTTTCCTTTAAATCTCTAAGCACATTACATCTATCTTGTATGCTATTTGCAATTTTAATTAATTTCATCAGATAGTCCTTGAATATTTTTTAGCTTAAGTTTACAAATTTCCTAATGACATCTGTAGAAAGAGTGGGAGGCTGGGGAAGTTGTATAATTTTATGAATGTATGCAAAAGCTGGATCCATAAGCAAAAATTTAGCCTGTATGATTATTATTGTGCATTGCCTTGTGACTGAAACAAATGAGTGCTGTAGCAAAATTTCATTATAGTGAGGGGTATGGTTAGCTTATCTTTGCTTTGCTAATTCAGGTAACTACATGTCCTCCAGTTCAACAAACTTGAAGCTGGATCATGTTCCGATTCCATTATTACGATTCTTTTTCCTGTGCATATATAAAACCTCTTCCCTTCGTGAGATTACATCTGATCACTCGTTTCTTCACATGTTAGCATTCTCTGGGTGAATAATTCACGGGTTTCAAGTGTTAGCAGACTGTTTGGGCTTCAAGGTTCACCACAACTTATTCCTTACTGCCACCTATTCTGGAAATGACCTGAAAAACCTTAATTCTACCTTGGACTATATTTCCTTCAATTTATACTAGTATTACCATGTTATTACAGTGTGTTTGAACAGATGGGGCTCATCAGCTGTGGTTGGCAGCTCATCTGGGAGAAGGAAAACTCTTATCCCATCTCTCCATTGCCTTGTGGTTATTACCCACTGATGGGGAAGACTTTGAGTAACCCCCAAGGAAAAATCGAGCTGGAGCCCCAAGGCAGTCTTGATTTCAGAAGGAAGTAATTTAAGGCTCCCTGGAGTGCTAGAATTGGTCTGGAGACCTAAATGATGACCTTATGTTTAGGGAAATCCTGTATGGCAAATGAATGCCTATCAATTGGTCTGGATTAATTGAAGTTGGGCTTTCTGTGCTTCCTGAAAGAAGTCCTCTACAACTTTTCTGAGAATGTGTTGTGGAGTTGGAGAAATAATGAAGTAGATTAATATTATAAATCCCTTTTTTGCGTTGACAATAGGAAAATTGTCTAAGTTTATCGTGTCCATGCTGGGTTCTACATCTCATCTAGTTTATTCCTTTGGTATGATCATTAAGAGTTGAAATCTAAGGTTGAAGTTGAAGTCTACTTTCATTTAAGAGCTACTTGCTTTTGTCCTATATGGAAGGCTCTGGACCCTATTTTCTCCACCAAGTTGCAGCAGTAGTGTTTGGGCAAATTACCCATGCCCCTCTCAGGTTATATTTTGTTGTGGCACAGTGCTTATAGAGGGAGTTGAGTTGATAACAGAGGTCTCCAGTGTAACCAGATATCAAAAGCAAATCAAATGATCATCTGGAAAATCTTGATTTGGTGTGTAACTGAATAGTTACACAAACCAAAAATGCCAGAAGAGATGAAACTTAATGTTTGCCAAAATGTTTTAACAATTAAATGTTTCATTCAAGAAATGAGTCAACAGACGATATGCAATTCTTTGGCGATGTTTGACTGGATTAAAAGAGTGCCAGGCAGCCTTCATAAAACACAGACTTGCAGAAGTACTTCACTAAAATGTAAGCAAGACATACAATAAATCAAGTTACTTTCATGGGCTCCCATATTTTAAGCTTCTCATTAACAAAATGACAAAAATAATTTTTGGCTGCCAGACTTCTGTCACCGTGGAACATGTTGGTTTACTTCCCCTCAGCTCTGAAAGGGTGAAAGGTTTTCTACCTGAAATGCCACCGTTTCTCTCTTCAAAAGTGCCATCTTAATTGCCTTCTACCATTCTGTTTTCATTTTAGATTACACGTCTCCATTTTTTAAAACTTCAGTTAGAAGTCTGTGTACTGCAAACCTTTGTTTTCCTCCCATAACGGAAGTGCCACACCAGAGTTGCTTGGCATTCCACCCACCATGATTAGAGGAGGAAGTCTACAATATGTGACCACACTATTTGAAATCCAGTCTTGTGTTGACAGTTAAACAGTATAAAGCTACTGGTGTTTCTTCATTTACTAATTTAAAAATAATTGTTAATAATGTTGATTGCTTGGCATTGAACCAGGGTAATCAGCCCAGTCAGTTTTTTTTGATAAAACCTGTTTCCTACTCTTAGTCATCCATTTTATGTTATTCCATAATTCTCTATTACTTGCCTTAATATACAGTTGCTCCTCAATTGACCTTGCCCTCTCATTACTTTACATAAGCTACTCAGAATTTTTAGGACTTCTATTTTGAACAGAGATGAGAACCCTTCATCGGTGCTTCCGTCGTGGACAGCACATTGTTATGGTGTAAGTTTTGAGTATCAGTTATGTTCTTGATAGCTTTAAAGATTTTAAAAGATGACCTTTATTTGTCACAAGTACCAAGAAACATCAAAACATACACTGGAATGCATTGTTTGCATCAGCAACCAGCACAGTCCGTAGATGGTGCTGCGGGCAGCCTGCAAGTACCGTCATGTTGTCCAGCAACAACATAGTACACCCATGTCTTAATAACTCTAACCCTGACTGTGTGGTTATGGAATGAGGGAGGAAACTGGAACACCGAGAGGAAACCAAAATGATCACAAGGAGAAAGTACAAACTCCTCTTATGTAGCACTTGGAAGTGAACCCTAACTGTGATCACTGGCTATGCTCCTGTGACAAAAGTGCATTGACGTGAACTTTATTGCAAATCATTTGGTGGAAATATATAAAATAAAAAGTCTGAAAGTTGATGATGGAAGGCTGCTCTCATTGATGGAGTAAAGGGCTGGAAGTCATTTGTATAAAGGAGAAGATAATTGAGTGTGGAAGGGGAGGGGAAGAAATGCTTTTATGCAGCATGTAGTTGGAATATAAATGTACTGCTTGCAGATATGGAGCCAAATGAGAATTGGATGAGTGAATGGTGAAGAAAAATTGCAAGGCTATGGAGAAAGGACTGGCAGATGAAAGTAATGGATTGCTTTGGTAGCGAGCCCATAAGATAAAGGAGCAGAGTCGGCCATTCAACTTATCCAGTCTGCTCCACTGTCCCATCATGGCTGATGTATTATCCCTCTCAACCCCATTCTGTTCTCCCTGTAACCTTTGACACCCTGACTAATCAAGAACCTATCAACCTCTGCTTTAAATATACTCAATGACTTGGCCTCCACAGCCATTTGTAGCAGTGAATTCCACAACTTCACAGCTAAAGAAATTCCTCCTCATCTCTGTTCTAAATGGACGTCCTTCTATTCTGAGGCTCTGCCCTTTTGTCCTAGACTCACACACCATAGGAAATATCCTTTCCATATCCACTTTGTCAAGACCTTTCATCATTCAATAGGTTTCAATGAGATTCCACCCCTCCATTTATTTTTCTAAACTCTAATGAGCATAGGCACAGAGCTATCAAACACTCCTCATACCTTAACCCTTTCATACCTGGGATCACTCTTATGAACTTCTGGATCTTCAGTGCCAGAAAATTCTTTCTTCAGGAAGGTGCCCAAAACTGCTCAATACTCCCAAGTGTGATTTGACCAATACCTTATAAAGCAGCAATTTCTCACAATTTTCTGGCTGTTTCCTTTCTATGATGACTAATGTACTATTCCAGTAGCTCCTTGCAAAAACAAACTGAGTATTTAGTTTGCCTTTGTGTGACCTTATTAACCTACCTTGTTAAGTGGCTTGCCTGTCTCTATTTGCTTCTGTGCATTCAGATCTTTTATTTTGAAATGATGATTTTAGGCCTTGCACTGATCTTTTGAAATAATGTACTGTAAGCATTTATGACGCCTCATAATTTGTAGAAACCCTTTTGGTATTGACTCTAGCCCCCAATTTATTGTTGTTTGGTTGTGGCTTGAATTCCAAAGTTAAAATGTTAATAGATTGTAGTGTTGTAGAAGTTTTCTATTTTTTTCCTGTGTGAAGTTGCTTCAACCCATGGACTCTTCGCCAGCTCATTGAGCAACGCCGTGGCCCACTCAGTTTCCCTACAACCTGTTCACCTCCTCGCTTCTCTCCCTCCACCCCACATTCTCCTCTGCTTTCCTAGATTCTCTTTCCCACATATAGCAGGGACATTTCAGTGACCAGTTAGCTTAGAGTCCACTCACCTCTTGCTATTTAGAGGGATACTTTATTGATCCCAAAGGAAATTAGTGTCACAGTAGCATTACAAGTGCACTGACATGCAAACATTAGAAGAGAAGAAAGAGGAAAAAATAAGTTACCTCAGTCTAACAGGAGGCAGTCACCACTTCCCCGGCTATATGCTGACTCATTGTAGAGCCTAATAGCTGAGGGGAAAAATTACCTCATATAACACTCTTTGGAGCAGCGCAGTAGTCTCAGTCTATTACTAAAAGTACTCCTTTGTTCAGCCGAGGAGGCATGCAGAGGGTGAGAAACATTGTCCAAAATAATTATTTATTAAAATACAGGTTGTGTCCCCTTCAAGCCACACCACTTCAGCAAATTTCGATTTAATCCTAGCCTAATGGGACAATTTACAATGACCAGTTAACCTCCTAACCGGTAAATCTTTGGACTGTATTAGGAAACTGGAGCACCTGGAGCAAACCCACACATTTCACAGGGTGGATGTATGGGCGATGTTGGAATTGAACTCCAAGCTCTGATGCTGGTGTCACATTAACCATTGCGCTACCCTCTCTTTGGGATGTTGAAGAGATCTGGGACACCGTGAGGAAATGATTGTGGTGACAGAGGATATGCAAATACCACATAGACTTAAGTGAACTTAAATCCTCGTGCACACAACAAAATGTGGCTTATAATAACCCTGTACTTGAATCCCTTCTCCCACCACTCACACATGTCAACTTCATGCACTTTTCAAATTTCATTGCCAAATTGTTGGTAACTTTGTATTGAAAGGTCTTGGTGGCCAGAATCCTGACGCAAAATCAAAATATGGAGGGTTATTTTCAACCTGGTTACAAACCCAGTTCTTGAAAATGGGAAGAGAAAAACAAGGAAGTGACAGTCAGGCCTTCTCAATGTAGAAGACCAACACCTCATATTCAGTCCAGGTAGCCTCCAACCTGATGGCATGAACATTGATTTTTCCTTACAGTAACTTTTTCCCCATCCCTCTTCCCTCTTCTTACATTTCCCACTCTGGCTTCTTGCCTCTTCTCTTCACCTGCCTATCAGATCGCTCTCGTGCTCCTCCTTCCCTTTCTTCCACTCTCCTCTCCTATCAGATTCCTCCCATTGCCTTTCCCACCTTGTAATTGTAGTCCTGCCCCCCCCATACTTTTTTATTCTAGAATTTTCTCCCTTTATTTCCGTTCTTGATGAAAGATCTTGGCCTGAAACGTCAACTTGTTTATTAATTTCCATAGATCAGTGGTCGGCAACCGTTTTGCCTCTGTGGACCAGATCGTGTATTAATGAGCGGATGGTGGGCCAGATAAGTGCCATAAAAAAAGTTAAAATATGGGAATTATCCATTTAAACACATCTAGTTATGTTTTGCCTCAAATTAATGATTAACACATGCGAGAAAATCATTTGTGCTTAACCAAGGATGCCAATTAGTAATCAAAGAACTTTAGTTGCAATTTATTTCAATCAAGGCATCTTTTGAATATACTAAAAGGACAAAAAGAATCTTTAAACATAAAACGTATGAACATGATGCATTGGTGGTAAATTTAAGTATAATAAAAAAGAAAATTTTAATGCGAACAGTCGATAAATCAATGTGAAACTTGGTGCTGCTTGTTGCTTGAAAACACAAAATAATCTGCAGATGCTGGGATCAAAACAACACTCACAACACGCTGGAGGAACCCAGCAGGTCGGGCAGCATCCGTGGAAACAATGAGTCGACATTTTGGGCCGGAACCCTTCATCAGGACTGAAGAGGGAAGGGGCAGAGGCCCTATAAAGAAGGTGGAGGAGGGTTGGATGGAAAAAGCTAGTAGGTTCAGTTGAAAAACCAGTAATTTGAAAGACAAAGGGGTGGGGACGGGGAAGCAGGGAGGTGATAGGCAGGAAAACAAAGGGTAGTAGAAGGAGGCGGAACCATGGAGGTGATAAGCAGCTGGGGGAGGGGGCAGAGTGAAATAGGGATAGAGGAAGGGAGGGAAGGGAATTACTGGAAGTTGGAGAATTCTTTGTTCATACCATTGTTGCTTGAAAGCTTCTCAATATTGGGTGTCAGACTTGTTGATGCCAAGAGCAAGACATTATCCAGATGGGCATCAGTCAGTCTTGTTCTCAAATGGTTCTTGGTGTGCTTCATTTTTGAAAATAATTGCTCATACAGATAAGTTGTGCCAAACAACGATGACATCTTTTTTGCATGGCCCACTCAGTTAGGATACTTCCCACTTGGATGAAAATGTTTTCTATAGAAGTCAAAAGTCGCAATTCGTTGCAGGCATCCCTTAAACAACGTTTAACATTTGCTGACATTTCTTCAACTCGCCCTGTGATCGTTCTTGCTGACAGGCTAATAGATGCAAATAAAAATTTCTTTTCAGGACAAACAATATCCACCACTGCCAGTAAACATTCTTTGACAAACTCTCCAGCGGTAAAAGGCTTTATCTTTTCTGCAATACGTTTTGAGACTTCGTAGCTGGCACGGGTATTTCCTTCATTTTCACTGCTTTTGGCAAAAAATGATGTTTGTTTTCTGAAACTGGCCTTCATTCGCTCAACTTCATCTTTCTTGTTTGCCCAGTAAACTTGTTAAAATTTCCACTAAGATGGGTCTTGAAATGTCACCTGATATTTGCCACCTTCTTCACAGCAATATTTTCTAGGCAAATGAGACAAACAGGTTTCCCAGCTTGCTTGATGAAGAAGTAATCTAGTGTCCAAGTGTCTTGAAAATTTCGGCACTCAGTGTCTACCTTCCTGCATTTTGCATTCATTGCCATTGGAATTTTTTTTCTTCGATTTTATTTTGAAACGCAAGTTCTTCAACAAGTATCGTAGCACATGTAAATATGTGGATATTTAGCGTAGATTTCTTGTTAAAACACAGTGACGCTGTTTCTGTTTACAAATTTGAAAGATCCCATCTGAAAACCTGCACGTGCATGAAGAGTATCTAATACATATTAATAAGGTAGTCTGCCTTCCCATCATTCGTATATACCAGTGTTTGGTTTGGAACAAAATGGAACCTGGGGCCAGTGTAACAAGATGCCATGCATGTCCATCAGTGTGGTCGCGTGAAACACTCAGAATAAGGAAAAATCGCTCGCTGGCCGGATAAGCATAGTATCCCTATATATGCTCACAGCCGGTCAAAATACCTTCATGGACCATAGGTTGCCTACTCCTGCCATAGATGCAGCGCTTCCTGTTGAGTTCTTCCAGCAGCTTTTTATATATTGCTATAGAAGTCACTGTGTCAGCGATACAGTTCTGCCTAAAAGTGCAAGCTTTCTGTTTGGTTTCGTAATAAATTAGCTTAATCATAATGTGCTCCATGATTGATTTTCCAAATATGTTTATTTTACTGAATGCTTTAATTCTTTGTAACTGCTCAAATTTGCAGTGAGCTGCTGTAGCAGTCAGGATGGTGATTTATTGTTTTGTTTTACAAACGCAAAAGATATGCCGTCACAGTTCATAGACAGGAGCATTGGCAATGGTAGCATAGTGGTTAGTGTGGCACCTGCAGCTCAGGGGATTGGAGTTCAGAGTTCAATGTTGATGCTGTCTTTAAGGAGTTTGTACGTTCTTCCTGTGACCTGTAGGTTTCCTCTGGGTGTTCTGATTTCTTCCCACAGTCCAAAAGCATACCGGTTAGTAGGTTAATTGGTCATTGTAAGTTGTCCCATGATTAGGTTAGAGTTAAATCTAGGTTCAGTGCTGTATCCATAAATAAATAAATAAACACAATGCAATCCGTGGCAATCAGTTTGCCCTCAGTAGTGGGGTGAAGGGGAGGTGGGGAGATATAATTGGATTTTGGAATGTATTTAAGAAGTTCTTTAAATCCTGGTTGTTTTGGTTGTTAACACAGATGACATATTCCACTGTATGTTTCAATGTGCATGTAACAAATGAGTCTGAGATTGTTCTATTTGAAATATGTCGCTAAGGGGTATTCAGAGAAATTGGGAATTTAGCCCAAGGATAGGGGATTAACCATGAGAATATTGAACAATGCAGTAGAATCCTAGTACTGAATGACCTACTCCTGCTACTATTTTTGGATAGATCTATTTGGCAGAAATGGGATGGAACTAGGATCCCTACCATCCATCCTGCAAACTCCCTAACCCACTGCTGTCAGGAAGGATCTGCAGGAATCTCAGGACTGCAAGTGCCAGACTGTTTAACAGCTTCATCCCTCAGGCTGTGAGACTACCACCACCAAGGTCTCGTCACTAGGAAAGTGTGCTGTCTGCTGCACACTACATGCATTTTAAATTTATTTTATGAACTTAGTTGTAATATTTTTGTTTGTTTTGAGGGTGTACCATGATCCAGAGGAACATTGTTTCATTTGGTTGTATATATGTACAGTCAGATGACAATAAACTTGAATTAGGGAATGCTGTGCTGCTCAGTTCCAAAGGCTGAACTAGACAGATTGGTGAACCCTGAACAAAAATGAGTTGCAAAGGCTATAAATGTAAAGATAATTTGGGCAGGGTCATGAATCCTCTTGATCCTTCATTGTTCACATAGGGTTCAGTTCCCATGGTACTTTAGAGTACTTTCTGTTACTGTGACAGGCTTTACATGTTGAATATGCCACACTGTAAGTTATGGAACCTATTTTAGTTCTGCATTGTGAAAAAGGGGTTTTGCCCTTAATTCTTTTTTCATCTTGCCCTGCATTAGATATTCTATATTTGGATGAAATTTGTTCTTGGGTCCTTTACATAAAAAGCCAGCAAAACATGCCAAATTTTGGAGATCTTTTTGCAGGACAGGCAATATCTTTGGAAAAACATTGTGTTCTGGCTGATTTTGCTGATTAAAAGATTGCTGATGAGGAGTAGCTTTTTGATGCTGGCTGACTTGCTGAATATGCATACCTTTTTGATTTTCTTCCACTACAATGCACTGAACCTTTTGATTAATGTAGTGTTATCAAGACTTAATTTATTGTGATACAGCATGGAATAGGTCCTTGCGGCCCTCAGAGCCACGCTGCCCAGCAACGCCCAATTTAATCCTAGAGTAATCATGGGACAATTTACATTGACCAATTAACCTACTAACCACTACGTCTTTGGACTGTCGGAGCATTCCACGGGGAGGACTATAGACTCCTTACAGAGGACACCAGGATTGAACTCTGAACTCCAACGCCCCACGCTGTAATAGCGTTGAGCTAACCGATATGCTACCGTAGCGCCATCAGCTATTTTTCTCCCACCATAAGGCAGTGCACCTGTTTGATTAATAGCATTGATAATATGATACGGTGGTGGTTGGCTTATGATTTATGGCTGCTTGTTGAAAAGTGGGGAGGAAATATAAGCTACAGTATCTTCTAATAAAAATACAGAATAGTGAAATTTATACAGTGTACCTTCAGATTACTGCAGTTCGGGTAATGGAAATGCATCCTTTCAGAGTTAAGCAATAAAAAAACTGAAATAGATTATAAAGTCTTATACTTTTTCTCCGGGGGGGGGGGAGAGAATAAAAATGCAAAAGAAACAAGTGTGCACTGTAATATGCAGACTTTTATTTTATCCCCTTGCCTTCCACGATGCAGATTGGCTTTTATTTACATTTTTGCCATTGTTGAATAAGAGAAGGAAAAATATCAGCTGCAGTGATGGTCAGTTTTAGGGAAATGTATACCCACCTTAAACACAAAAGACCCTGCAGATGCTGGAAATCTAGAGCAACACACACAAAATGCTGGAAGTAAACTGTAAAGGCAGGCACTTGTAAAGATGAATAAACAGTTGACGTTTCGGGCCGAGATCCTTCATGACCATTGATATTTTTCTTCATCACAATGGTTTTTCCATATTGAGAGAGCACCATACAAGTCTGCAGGCGACAGTTAACAGCCACATGTATTACATTTTGCTGTTGATTTGGCAAATCTTTCATCAGACTGGAGCAAACAGGAAGTTCATGCAATTGAACATGATATTATGTAGAATAGTGTTTGAGGAAATTCGGGCATTGTTCTGAAGATGTATTTTAGGTGTACTTGGATATAATTCAAATAGATAATTGGAAACCAGCAATAATACTGTTTTCATGTAAAGAAATTGAAGCTTATAATCTGTTAAACGGAGCTTATAGACCCAAGAAACCAGAAATTGCAGATCCTGGAATCTGGAGCAACAAACCATCTGCTGGTGGGACTTACATCAATGAGTAGCTGTGGGAGCAAATGAATTGCTGGCATTTTGGTTTGAAAGACTGAGTGGAAAGCAGAGGTGGCCAGTACATAGAAGGGGGAAAGTGGTGAGATGTCTTCCATAGGTGATTGCTGGACAATAGGCAAAATGAGGGAGGAACAGTGGAGTTGGAAGACAGACAGTGGATGGAGGCAGTCAAAGAAATAGGCAGATGGGTGGGGACCAGGGGAAGGGTGGGGAAAATGATGTTTATAGATAAGCAGAAACACAAAGGGTACAAATGCTGAAACCTCATGAGGGCGAATTGAAGGGCAGATGTATCAGAATTGATGTGGGAAGGGGGTGGACTTCTGTGTAAAGTTGGCGAGTTTCCTTATTCCATGTTAATACTCATTAAATGTGTCTCCCCCCCCCCAAAAAAAAACTTTCATTGTATTAATCATTGATGCATTAACCTAGATGTCTACATGATGCATTTGTGGGATAGTAAATTTGTATCATGTTTGACAGTTTGGTTATGAAGATGTCTGTGGAATCTGTATCTGACACGCTTGGTTCTTGAGTGAGGGCGTATCTACACTTTGGAATTGCAGCATTAGCTGAATAAGAACAGATGCATGGTACAGCGTAATTTTATATCACAACTCCATTGTGACTCTATGGGATTCCCTGGCAGAGGCCCAAGATTGCCTCTGTGTTGGGGAGATTGGAAGATAATCTATGTTTTGCTGACAGCAGCATTCTTTGCTTAAGATGAAACACAAAAGGAAAGAAATTCTGCAGAATATGCAGTATTGTGGGCATGGACTGTACTTCTATAATTCTGCTTCAGTTTTGAGAGTTCTTCTGTCGTGATTCATTATGCTTGTTCTCTAGCTCTTGATTCCTTTCCTTCTGTTGTATTCATTTTACCAGGTTGCACGAGTTCTCAAAAACCCTTTTGCATGGTCCTGCCAAACAATTTTTCTCCATGATAAATAAAACGCTTGCCTTTCTATATTCTTTATTCTTTTTCTATTTGAATTTGCACAGTTTGATGTTTTTTTTTAAACTTCGGTTGTTTGTCCTGTTTAGTGTGGTCTTTCATTGATTCTATTTTGTTTCTTGCATTTACTATGAATGCTTGCAAGAAAATGAATCTCAAGCTGGTATATGGTGACATATATGTACTTTGATAATAAATTTACTTCGAACTTTGAACTCCATGCATTGTGCCTATCCATGTAATAACAATCCCTGAAACGTTTTATATAGGACCTCCCTATGTTCTCCCCCCCTGCAGTAGCCAGTAAATCCATCCCAAATGGCCATTTGTGTGAATGGACTGCACATGAGTCAGAATCACATCCGTTATCACTAACAAATGATGCATTCATCGGCCGGCGTAGACCTATATTTGCTGATAATGAGCAGCCAAAGTACAAGGTGTTCTGAGGTGATTAATCTCAATATTCAGGAGGAATAGACATGAAAGAAAAGGAGGTGGGGTAGCATTGCTGGTTAGAGAGGAGATTAACGCAATGGAAAGGAAGGACATTAGCCGGGAGGATGTGGAATTGATATGGGTAGAGCTGCATAACACTAAGGGGCAGAAAACGCTGGTGAGAGTTGTATACAGGCCACCTAACAGTAGTAGTGAGGTTGGGGATGGTATTAAACAGGAAATTAGAAATGTGTGCAATAAAGGAACGGCAGTTATAATGGGTGACTTCAATCTACATATAGATTGGGTGAACCAAACTGGTAAGGGTGCTGAGGAAGAGGATTTCTTGGAATGTATGCGGGATGGTTTTTTGAACCAACATGTCGAGGAACCAACTAGAGAGCAGGCTATTCTAGACTGGGTATTGAGCAATGAGGAAGGGTTAATTAGCAATCTTGTCGTGAGAGGCCCCTTGGGTAAGAGTGACCATAATATGGTGGAATTCTTCATTAAGATGGAGAGTGACATAGTTAATTCAGAAACAAAGGTTCTGAACTTAAAGAAGGGCAACTTTGAAGGTATGAGACGTGAATTAGCTAAGATAGACTAGCGAATAACACTTAAAGGGTTGACGGTGGATATGCAATGGCAAGCATTTAAAGATCGCATAGATGAACTACAGCAATTGTTCATCCCACTTTGGCAAAAGAATAAATCAAGGAAGGTAGTGCACCCGTGGCTGACAAGGGAAATGAGGGATAGTATCAATTCCAAAGAAGAAGCATACAAATTAGCCAGAAAAAGTGGCTCGCCTGAGGACTGGGAGAAATTCAGAGTCCAGCAGAGGAGGACAAAGGGCTTAATTAGGAAGGGGAAAAAAGATTGAGGGAAAACTGGCAGGGAACATAAAAATTGACTGTAAAAGCTTTAATAGATATGTGAAAAGAAAAAGATTGGTTAAGACAAATGTAGGTCCCCTACAGACAGAAACAGGTGAATTGATTATGGGGAGCAAGGACATGGCAGACCAATTGAATAATTACTTTGGTTCTGTCTTCACTGAGGAGGACATAAATAATCTTCCGGAAATAGTAGGGGACAGAGGGTCCAGTGAGATGGAGGAACTGAGGGAAATACATGTTAGTAGGGAAGTGGTGTTGGGTAAATGGAAGGGCTAAAAGGCAGATAAATCCCCAGGGCCAGATGGTCTGCATCCCAGGGTGCTTAAGGAAGTAGCCCAAGAAATAGTGGATGCATTAGTGATAATTTTTCAAAACTCTAGATTCTGGACTAGTTCCTGAGGATTGGAGGGTGGCTAATGTAACCCCACTTATTAAAAAAGGAGGGAGAGAGAAACTGGGGAATTATAGACCGGTAAGCCTAACATCGGTGGTGGGGAAACTGCTAGAGTCAGTTATCAAAGATGTGATAACAGCACATTTGGAAAGCGGTGAAATCGTCGGACAAAGTCAGCATGGATTTGTGAAAGGAAAATCACGTCTGCCGAATCTCATAGAATTTTTTGAGGATGTAACTAGTGGAGTGGATAGGGGAGAACCAGTAGATGTGGTATATTTGGATTTTCAAAAGGCTTTTGACAGGGTCCCACACAGGAGATTAGTGTGCAAACTTAAAGCATGTGGTATTGGGGGTATGGTATTGATGTGGATAGAGAATTGGTTGGCAGACAGGAAGCAAAGAGTGGGAATAAACGGGACCTTTTCAGAATGGCAGGCAGTGACTAGTGGGGTACCGCAAGGCTCAGTGCTGGGACCCCAGTTGTTTACAATATATATTAATGACTTGGATGAGGGAATTAAATGCAGCATCTCCAAGTTTGCGGATGACACGAAGCTGGGCGGCAGTGTTAGCTGTGAGAAGGATGCAGGGTGACTTGGATAGAAACATCCAAGAGACTTGGATGGCAGGACTTTCATATGATGAAAGACTGGATGAACTAGGCTTATACTCGTTGGAATTTAGATGATTGAGGGGGGATCTGATTGAAACGTATAAAATCCCAAAGGGATTGGACAGGCTGGATGCAGGAAGATTGTTTCCGATGTTGGGGAAGTCCAGAACGAGGGGGTCACAGTTTGAGGATGAAGGGGAAGCCTTTTTGGACCGAGATGAGGAAAAACTTCTTCACACAGAGTGTGGTGAATCTGTGGAATTCTCTGCCACAGGAAACAGTTGAGGCCAGTTCATTGGCTATATTTAAGAGGGAGTTAGATAAGGCCCTTGTGGCTAACAGGATCAGGGGGTATGGAGGGAAGGCTGGTGTAGGGTTCCGAGTTGGATGATCAGCCATGATCATACTGAATGGCGGTGCAGGCTCGAAGGGCCGAATGGTCTACTCCTGCACCTATTTTCTATGTTCCTGTACATTGAGCTGACTGTTAGATCTCCTGTGATGGTTTGGTTAAGTGTAAAAGATTATTCTTTGGATAAGGGTTATCTATTTTCTCACACTACATTCTAGTAGAACTCTTCTTCCAAATGGTTGATGCAAGAATTGAATTTGAAACTCAATTTCCTATTTACATCTTAAGCCTACAATTGTTCAGAAGGTCTGTAACAATGCTCTGGTGAAGGTCCTTAATATCTTCAACAGACAAGGACAAAGTCAAACATTCAGCAGGTCAGGTCGTATATGTGGAGAGAGTAATAGTTAAGTTCTTGTCAAAGACCTTCATTGGAGAACATAAACAGATTCTGCAGAGTCCTGATGAAGGGTCTTTGTCCAAAATGTTGTTTATTTATTTCCATGGATGGTGCCTGACCTGTAGAGCTCTCCCTGCATTTTGTGTGTGTTGCATTGGGGAGCATGCTTGTTTTAGGTGCAGACATAAATTTTGATTGCTTAGATGCATTGCATTTGTACATTACTTCTCATCTATCGTTTGAGATGCTGAGAAGTACTTCAATGTAGATTTTTGCACCAATTCGGTTGGCTGTTGGTAAGCTGAAGGGTAAATAACTAAGAATCTCAGTGGGTGTAGGTGATGGAGGGTATTGAAGTGTAGTACACAATATCATGGAGATTTTTCAAGGCTTTGTGTGTTTCAGAGTTAGCTTACTGATTTACAAAGACACATAAAAGTTGCTGGTGAACGCAGCAGGCCAGGCAGCATCTCTAGGAAGAGGTACAGTCAACGTTTCGGGCCGAGACCTTTCAGCCTGAAATGTTGACTGTACCTCTTCCTAGAGATGCTGCCTGGCCTGCTGCGTTCACCAGCAACTTTTATGTGTGTTGCTTGAAATTCCAGCATCTGCAGATTTCCTCATGTTTACATGATTTACAAAGATTTTGGTTCTGGAGTTTTGAAACGTGAAAGGATTTGAGGAAAAACGATTGCAGGGCTCTGAGGGTTGATTGCATTTAGAGTTGTTATATGTTAATTATGCCAAATACCCATCTGTTATGCTGCAACAAGTCAGTTGTTTAATCCCTACAGTTTCATTTAAAATATCTGCCAAACATCTTGGAAGAGGAATCTGCGTTGTTGCACTGCCTCTAATTTTGCTCTTTATTTCTTCCACCTTGTATGTCATGCACCAATTCTGGTCATGCTTATCTTGGATTGAAGTAGGTCCTCGAAGAGTTTGCATTTCAATAGCACCTTGAAGTATTTTTGAAGCATAAATTCATGCCAGGAAGGTTGTTGCAGAAAGAAATGTAATGATGTTCACCGGTGTTGATGCCAATGCTCCAGCACCCCACTGCATAGAAGATTGTACTGGCAACAACAGACTGTAGAACATGTGAAGGAGAGGCCTGCATACTCCAAAGAACCTCAGTCTCCTCAGGAAATGGAGGGGATGCTGGCAGAGAATAGTGGCAGAAAGTACTACAGCTGGAAAGTAACCGAAATTGGTAGAAAATGTTGAGTTGATTAAAAATTTATTGATATTTTTCCCCCTAAGTGAGAATCATGATTTTATTTCACGTGTTGTATAATGCTCATAATGTAGTGAAATATCTTGGAGGTTTCTGCTATAATGTCACTATTGGAGAATTTATAAGGAACAGCTGTGTGAGGGTTACATACAGTTGTATTTGTTTTCTACTCTGCTTAGATTCCCAGCTTCCATCTAATGCGTAGTCTGTGGCCACTTCCTAGTGATCTGTAAAATATTATTCAAGGCTATCACCTTAAAAATCTTGTAATTCTGATCTGTAGTTTTGAAATTCTCTTCTATTGAATGATTACTGACTTGGAATGCAGAGTATTAGTTCCAGTTGTCTTCAGTAGGCTGGTGGTGGGGGGAGTGGTGGAACTCTGAAGTTAAAGCACAGGCCTTAGGTGGTGGTGTTGAAGAAAGAGAATGCAGAAGGAGAAAACTTCTCCAGCCAATTCAAGAACTGTGGATTTGTAGAACACTGGGAGATCAGATTTTATTGGTGTTCACAGCTTGGCTGACTTCAGTAAGGATTACTGCAGTGTTCCTCTGCAGCGTAGTGATGGGCCATTTGCCCCCAAGTGATCTATCAGTTGCCACTGAACCCGTTATAATGAACCTATCACCATGTTCTGCTTTCTTCTCTCACGCTTTTCCATGGTTTCCCCTTGAGTACATTCATATCACTAGTATCAACTACCCCTTGGTAGTAAGTTCCCCGGTCTTAGGATAGGATAAAGAAATCATAAATTCTTTTAATTTTATTGATGACTATCTTTACATGATGAATGTTCCCATAATCTATTGACTCACTTTCAAGGACCCTTCATCTAATTTTCGATATTTATGGTGATTCTTGTGTTTACTGTGCGGGTTGTATATGGTGGCATATATGGACTTCGATAAACTTTTAACGTTTTTTTACTTTGAAGGGACTTGGCTTGAAATGTCGGCTGTTTATTCCTCTCCATAGATGCTGTCTGATCTGAGTTCCTCCAGCATTTTGTCAGTGTTCCTCTGGATTACCAATATCTGCAGACTCTCTTGTTACATAGAAAACCTACAGCACAATACAGGCCCTTTGGCCCACAGTGCTGTGCCAAGCATGTACTTTAGAAATGACCTAGGGTTACCCATAGCCCTTTATTTTTCTAAACTCCATGTACCTATCCAAGAGTCTTTTTAAAAACCCTATCATATCAGCCTCCACCAAAGTCGCCAGCAGCCCATTCCACGCACTCACCACTCTCTGCGTTTTTTAAAACAACAACAGCTTGCCCCTGACATCTCCCTGTACCTACTTCCAAGTACCTTAGAGTTGTGCCCTCTCATGTAAGCCATTTCAGCCCTGGGAAAAAGCCTCTGACTATCCTTACAACCAATGCCTCTCATCATCTCATACACTTAATCTTAAACATCATCCTATGTTGTATTTATAACTGGCTTTTGCTGCTGCTAAGATTGGTGGGGGGGACGGGGGGGGGGGGAGATGAATTTGATTGTCATTGAACACCAGAGTGAAGCGGTGTTAAGTGGAAAAGTGTATTGATGTACATTATCCCTGGAGTTAATGCAAGATGCATTAAACCACTTTCTGTTGACTTTTAAATTCCCCTGTGGATGCTGCAATCTTGATAAATGTTGGCAGTCTTAAGATCTGTTACTTTAGACTATTTTAGAAATGTCATTTACCCTGGTACATCTTTTCGCTTGAAATAGAAGATCTCAATATTCACTCAATGGCCACTTTATTAGGTATACCTATACATCTTGTTAATGCAAATAACTAATTAGTCAATCATGTGGCAGTAACTTGGTGCTTAAAGTATGCAGACATGGTCAAGAAGTTCAGCTGGTGTTCAGACATAACATCAGAATGGAGAAGAAATGTGATCGAAGTGACTGACCATGGAATGATTGTTGGTGCCAGACCGGTTGAATTGAGGATTTCAGAAACTGAAAGATCTCCTGGGATTTTCATGCACAACAGTCTCTAGAACTTAGAGCGAATAGTGCAGGGAAAAAATCCAGTGAGCGACAGATCTCAGGATGAAAATGTCTCGTTAATGAGGGAGGGTAAGAAGAGAATGGGCAGACTGGTTCAAGCTGACAGGAAAGTGACAGTAACTCAAGTAACCATGTGTTACAACAGTGGTGTGCAGAAGAGCATCTCTGAACACGGCACATTAAATCTTGAAGTGGATGGACTAGAGTAGTGCAAGACCATGAACATATACTCAGTGGTTACTTTATTAGGTACGAGAGATACCTAATAAAGGCCACTGAGTGTATGTAGTATTTGTACTTTTTGATGCCTACCTCTTCACTCTAGTAAGATGCTTGGCTCAATATGTGAGTTCTGAGCCTCGAATTTGTTGGCCCTACGTCTGAAAATCTGGGGACAAAGACTAGAGGCCCAGAGACAACCTGTCCTGGGATGGGAAAGAGGCTTGTTTTGCTGCTGTTGTCTTGTTTGCTTTTCCTGAACATTGTGGGCATGTTATGTTGGCGCAGAAACATGTAGCATCAATTGTGGGCTAACCCCAGCCCTTCCTTGCGTGTGTTGGTTGTTAACACTATTGATGAATTTCACAAACATGAGGAAATCTGCAGATGCTGGAAATTCAAGTAACACACACAAAATGCTGGTGGAATGCAGCAGGCCAGACAGCATCCATAGGAAGAAGCACAGTCGATGTTTCGGGCCGAGACTCTTTGTCAGGACTAACCGAAAGAAGAGATAGTAAGAGATTTGGAAGTGGGAGGGGGGAGGGGTAGATCTGAAATGATAGGAGAAGACAGGAAGGGGAGGGATAGAGCTAAGAGCTGGAAAGTTGATTGGCAAAAAGGAGAGGGTTATGGGACGGGAGGCCGAGGGAGAAAGAAATGGGGAGGGGAGTGCCAGAGGAAGATGGAAAGCAGGCAAGGAGGTATTGTGAGAGGGACAGAGAGAGAGAGGAAAAAAAGAGGAAAAAAATTATTAAATAAGGGATGGGGTAAGAACGGGAGGAGGGGCATTAACGAAAGTTAGACAAGTCCATGTTCATGCCATCAGGTTGGAGGCTATCCAGACGGAATATAAGGTGTTGTTCCTCCAACCTTAGTGTGGCTTTATTTTGACAGTAGAGGAGGCCGTGGATAGACATATCAGAATGGGAATGGGACGTGGAATTAAAATGTGTGGCCACCGGGAGATCCTGCTTTCTCTGGCGGACAGAGCGTAGGTGTTCAGCGAAATGGTCTCCCAGTCTGCATCGGGTCTCACCAATATATAGAAGGCAGCACCGGGAGCACTGGACGCAGTATATCACACCAGCCGACTCACAGGTGAAGTGTCGCCTCACCTGGAAGGACTGTCTGGGGCCCTGAATGGTGGTGAGGGAGGAAATGTATGGGCATGTGTAGCACTTGTTCCGCTTACAAGGATAAGTGCCGGGAGGGAGATCGATGGGAAGGGGTGGGGGGGGGGAACGAATGGACAAAGGAGTCGCATAGGGAGCTATCTCTGCGGAAAGCAGAAAGACGGGGGAGGGAAAGATGTGCTTGGTGGTGGGATCCCGTTGGAGGTGGCGGAAGTTATGGAGAATAATATGTTGGACCCGGAGGCTGGTGGGGTGGTAAGTGAGGACAAGGGGAACCCTATCCCTAGTGGGGTGGTGGGAGGATGGGGTGAGAACAGGTATGCGTGAAATGGGAGAGATGAGTTTGAAAGCAGAGTTGATGGTGGAGGAAGGGAAGCCCCTTTCTTTAAAAAAGGAAGACATCTCCTTTGTTCTGGAATGAAAGGCCTCATCCTGAGAGCAGATGTGGCGGAGACGGAGGAATTGCGAGAAGAGGATGGCATTTTTGCAAGAGACAGGGTGGGAAGAGTAATAGTCCAGGTAGCTGTGAGAGTCCGTAGGCTTATAGTAGACATCAGTAGATAAGCTGTCTCCAGAGATAGAGACAGAAAGATCAAGAAAGGGGAGGGAGGTGTCGGAAATGGACCAGGTAGCCTTGAGGGCAGGGTGAAAGTTGGAGGCAAAGTTAATGAAGTCAACGAGCTCAGCATGCGTGCAGGAAGCAGCGCCAATGCAGTTGTTGATGTAGCAAAGGAAAAGTGGGGGATGGATACCAGTATAGGTTTGGAACATGGACTGTTCCACAAAGCCAACAAAAAGGCAGGCATAGCTGGGACCCATATGGGTGCCTATGGCTACACCTTTAGTTTGGAGGGAGTCGGAGGAGCCAAAGGATAAATTATTCAAAGTAAGGACTAATTCCACTAGATGGAGGAGAGTGGTAGAGGGGAACCGGTTAGGTCTGGAATCCAAAAAGAAGTGGAGAGCTTTGAGACCTTTGTGGTGGGGGATGGAGGTGTATAGGGACTGGACATCGGTGGTGAAAATAAGGTAGTGGGGGCTAGGGAACATTAAAATTATTGAAAAAATCCAGAGCATGAGAAGTGTCAGGAACATAGGTGGGAAGGGATTGAGCAAGGGGGGATAAAACAGTGTTGAGGTATGCAGAAATGAGTTTGGTGGGGCAGCAGCAAGCTGAAACAATGGGTCTACCATTGAGTAGTGATGAATTTCACTGTTTCTGGTTTTCATATGATGATTAAATTGGAATCTGTCATTGCACATGTATAATTTGCCGATTTTGAACTTTTCATGACCAGTTGGCCCTGAGCCCAAGGATGTGCCAGCATGCCACTGCAGTATGTTGAAATGTCAGTCCCCATTCCACAGGTGCAGTTATCATTCTTTATCCCAAATTTGATCAGGGTAACGTGACTCTTCTATTTAAACATACCCAAATAATGCAAGACGAGCAGGCTATTCAGCCCATGCTAGTGTGTCTTCAATCCTTTCTCTCAACAGTGTAAATCACTTCCCTTTCAAGTGTTCATGCAACATCTTTTGTGAACATTATGTAACCATCCTTTTGGGTACTAGAGTAGGATCACATTACTTTTATTTTTTTTCCCTCTCCCTCTCCCTCCCCCTCTCCCCCTCTCCCCCTCTCCCCCTCTCCCCCTCTCCCCCCCTCCCCCCCCTCCCCCCCCTCCCCCTCTCCCCCTCTCCCCCTCTCCCCCCCTCCCCCCCTCCCCCCCTCCCCCCCTCCCCCCCCTCCCCCCCTCTCCCCCTCCCCCCCCTCTCCCCCTCTCCCCCTCTCCCCCTCTCCCCCTCCCCCCCCTCCCCCTCCCCCTCTTATCGTTACTTTCCCTTGTACTCTCTGGTCACCAGTCTATCTTCATCTGGAAACTGGTGCCCTTCATCAAAGCTCTTAATAACTTTATGTACAAGAATTAAGTTGTCCTATAACAACCTCCTACAAAGTAAAACCAAGCGATAGATGACAACAAAGCTTCACTCCCAGATGAACACAATGCTTTGACTATCAAAGCATGGAGGCACCTTCATGAACTCCCACAGCCCTTATGACCCTGTGTTTTCGGTCTCTGAAGGTGACAAGAGCGCATTCTGCAGAGGGTGAACCCACAGAAAGCATCCAACTCAGATGGGGTACCTGGATGAATACCAAAGACCTGTACTGATCAACTGGCTGAAGTGTTTACCAATATCTTCAACGTCTTGCTCTTGCAGTATGATGTACCTATCTGCATCAACAGGCCTGAATTGTACTGGTTCCTAAGAAGAAAGTGGCAACCTACCACAATGACTATTGCCCAGCAGCACTTGCATTCACAATGAAGTGTTTTGAGAACTCCTGCCTGAGAAGTGACTTGAATTAACACCAGTTTGCCTACCATCACAATGGATCAACAACAGATGTCATTTCATTGGCTCTTCACTCAATACTGGAACATCTGGACAGTGAAGAGGCATACATCAGGATGTTCTTCGTTGACTACAGCTCTGCACTTAATACTATCATCCTCTCAAAATTATTCATAAGCTTCAAGTCTTGAGACTTCAATACCTCCTGTGCAACTGGATGCCCGATTTCCTCATTTGCAGACTTCAGTCAATTCGGATTGGCAACAACATCTCCTCCACAATCTCCCATCAGCATAGGGGCACCACAAGGCTAATTGCTGAGCCTCCTGCTCTACTCATTTTACACTTATGACTGTGAGATAAAGGACAGCTCCAATACCATATGTAACTTTGCTGATGACATCCCTGCTACTGGCCAATTTAAAAGTGATGACAAATCAGTACTTTGGAGGGAGATTGAACATGTGGCTGAGTGGTGTCACAGCAACAACCTCTCATGCAGTGTCAGCAAAACCAAGGAGCTGATTATTGACTATAGGAAGATGAAGCCAGAGATCCATGAGCCAGTCGTCATTGGCGGATCAGATGTGGAGAGGGTCAGCAACTTTAAGTGTTAGTATTTCAGAGAACCTGTCATGAGCCCAGCACGTACGTGCCATTATGAAGAAAGCACAGCAGTGCCCCTACTTCCTTTGGACTTTTCCAAGATTTGACATATCAGCAAAAACTTTGACATACTTCTATAGATGTGTGGTGGAGAGTATATGGATTGGTTGCATCTGGCCTGGTATGGAAACGTCAATGCCCTTCTATGAGAAAAGTCTACATAAAAAGTAGTGGATATTGCCCAGTCCTGAGCAGCTGCATCACGGCCTGCTTCGGAAATTGCACCGTCTCAGATCACAAGACCCTGCAGCGGATAGTGAGGTCAGCTGAGAAGATCATCGGGGTCTCTCTTTCCGCCATTACAGAGATTTACACCACACACTGCATCCGCAAAGCAAACAGCATTATGAAGGACCCTACACACCCCTCATACAAACTCTTCTCCCTCCTGCCATCTGGCAAAAGGCACCTAAGCATTTGGGCTTTCACGACCAGACTATCTAACAGTTTCTTCCCTCAAGCCATCAGACTCCTCAATACCCAGAGCCTGGACTGACACCAACCTACTGCCCGCTACTGTGCCTTGTTTATTATTTATTGTAATGCCTGCACTGTTTTGTGCACTTTACGCAGTCCTGGGTAGGTCTGTAGTCTAGTGTAGTTCTTGTGTTGTTTTACATAGTTCGGTGTAGTTTTTGTATTGTTTCATGTAACGCCATGGTCCTGAAAAACGTCTCATTTTTACTGTGTACTATACCAGCAGTTATGGTCAAAATGACAATAAAAAGTGACTTGACTTGACTTTGTATTATAGCCGGTGATGATTAAAGAGTGATGACGAGTGTCTAATTTGGAAAGGTGTGTAATGCAAAAGATTCTCTCATTGAGCACAATGATACCCAGAGGGGTGGGTGGGTGTGTGTGTGTGTGATCTTGTCTCTTTAAACTGTCTTCCCTCTCTCTTCTTACACCTTGTCAACCTGTTGTCTGGATGTCTTTTATAGGAGCTGAAACCACCTGGTTTCCTTGGTTGCGTAAATTTAGGGAATACATACTCCAGTCCTGCCAAACCCGTGAGACTGAAATGGTCCTCCCACCCCATAGCCTGGTTTGTGTGATGTGTAATTTGCTACTCTGTTACAACTCAGTGCCAAGAAATAACAGACAGCAGACTGCATTTGATGAAAGCAATTATATTTATGAATCTTAACAAAACAAGCCGATTATAATTAAAGTCAAATGTGCTGAAGTTGAAACTGATCTTGAACTTCTCGGTCACTCGTGCGTTGGGCCCTCGGCGTATGTGGAAGCACGCACCAGTTTCTGAATGTTGCTCGCAGTCTATCTCAAACAAATAGGTTTCCCCACTGGGTCATATCCTCCGACTGGTTCTCTCCAGCATCTTCTCTCTCCATCTCTGGCTGGGGGAAAACAAAAGACCCAAGACCAACCTGAATGTCCCTCACCAAAAAAAAATGCCCCCCCCCGCCCCCAGCTCCAGCATCCTAATTGGATAGCACACATTCCTCATCATCCCTCATTTTCAACGATAACCCAAACAGGCTGAAAGCAGAATGGTCTGCTCTTGCAGAACTGCTAAAATGAAATATCTACAGCATAAAGATATGAAGCAGGGCATTACAGAGCTATTTCTGATTTTGTGTGAAATTTAGTTTACCAAATGTTCTACGTTATTCATTATACCATTTATTGTAATATGCAAAAACATGGGTGGAAATATTACATTTTAATATACAAGTGATTATATAATGGAAAAAATCTTGTTTATTAATGGTGACCTACTGGAGATTTGTGTTTAAAGGATTTGGAATTGAAATTAAGTTTCCCTTGGACCAGTTATCGCTCATTGTCATTTTATGTTATGGAACAATCAAAATGCTGGAAGCCATTTAGCTCATGCCTGTGAAGATAAGTTGTGAGACAGAATTTCATTTTTGTTTCTGCTTTACAAAAAGGAACTGAAGGATCTCAGCGAGTCCAGCATCATTCCTGATGAAGGGTCTCGACCTGAAATCTCAGTAGTCCATTTCACTTCATAAATGCTGCCTGATTCTTGAGCTCTCCCGTACTTTTGTTACTACTGTTTTCAAGTTCAATAGTCATTCAACCATAAATGAAAACCCATGAATACAACCAAAAGAAAGTGTTCCTCTGGGTCCAAGGTGCAAACACAGTATCAACAGTCATATGGAGCATGTGGCACATATAGTACATACAAAATAGCAAACACATATAAGATTTCAGTAAATTACAATCACACACAAAAAAAAATACAATCCAAGGCTCTGAGTCCATGAATGTTGTAGCAGTCTAACACAATGCAGCTTGTCCTCTGCTGAGCAAATACCAGGGAACAGTATTGACTCCAGCTTGGACTCCGTGCCACACTGCCTTCTGTGGAATGCACCAACTCCAATGCCTCTCTCCTGGGCGGCTGTAAACAGGTGACACTGGCGCCTGCAGTCTCTTCTGTCTCCCATTTGTCTTTTTTGTCTACATGAATCTCATAATATTCACGCATGGTCTTCAGAAATTAGGTTCTGTTGATTCATTTTCTAAAAAAATTACCTGCACATCAAACTTGTACCCTCATGATTTAAATATGGGCCTGATTTCAGAATTTGTACTGTGAATACCTTCAAGGAAATGAATCTCAAGGTAGTATATGGTGACATGTAGGTACTCTGATGATAAATTTACTTTGAACTTTGAAATGAGTTATTGGCATTTTACAATCAACATCAATAATAAAAAAAAAAGCTGCTGTTCTCCATTTAGTCAGCATTTCCACTGCAGGTTTGGCAACTAAATTAGATGCATAAGCATGAAAATCAGATTTGTAGTACTTGCATTCTTTTGAAGTGCAAAATTTCATTTTATTTGAAGATTTTTAGCTGTTAAGCTGAGTAGGAAGGTGACTTCATAACTGCTTTCATTTGTCAAGATCTGGTTGGGTTTCCTTCAACTTGATCAGATTGTTGGTCACCAGTCCTTAATTAGCTGTATTTAATGTGAAACTGTGATGACAAAAGTTATTAGGAATTAACACTTGCATTTGATTTTGGAGAAGAGTATCCGTTTATTGACTTTCATTCATACAAAGGGCAAGTACACAGGTGATTACGTGATTGACTTAGAATCTGATCCATAGCTATGGTATGGAATAATTCAACTGCTGGGCTTATAGAGGGCATTCATGTTTAAGTTTAATTATCATTCAACCAACCATGAATAAATAGAGAAATGAAATGACATTTCTCTGGGGCCAAGGTGCAAAATAAATTACATGCAGCACAAATAGCAAATATGGTTACATTTTAGGAAAAACATTCAGTCACAAATATTCAAAGAAAGTAGCCCAAGTCCCTGAGTGTCCAGCTTGTTCTTCCACCGAGCAAGCTCTCCTTTGACAGCTTAGATGTTTATCAGTGCACCATTGACAAGAGTAATTGTATCCTCTTAAGGTGTGGATGTAGAAAGACATTTTATTGAAAATCAATTTCTCAGTTAATTTAGAAGGAATTAATTCATGGGATTGATCACTGAAGAATCCAGTTTTTCTTTCTCATCTCTAATTGCCATTCACTTTGAATGGGTTTTCATTGCATTTCAAAGATAAATCATTTTTTTTTACAAAATATACTTTATTCAAAAATTTACGTACAACAAACTATTCAATGACTGTCAATCCTTTACATATGTTTCCATTACTGTCTTTTCATTTCCACACTTCTAGCCCCCACGTGGCACTCTGTTGTTTCACCTTTCCACACCATTGTTGAGAGGTATACTCCCCGCCACCCGACCCCTCCCACTCCAGTGGGAAAAGAATCCTAACCCGTGGTCCTTCCCCAGCGGGCCCTTGCGGTGGCTGCACCAAGTTTCAGTGCGTCCCTCAGCACGTACTCCTGCAGCAGAGAATGTGCCAGTCGGCACCGTTCTCCCACGGACATCTCCATGTGCTGGTAGATCAGCAAGTTTCGGGCCGACCAAAGAGCGTCCTTCACCGAGTTGATGATCTGCCAGCAGCATCGGATGTTGGTCTCCATGTATGTCGCTGGGAACAGCCTGTAGATCAGAGAGTCTTCTGTGACGCAGCTGCTGGGGATGAAACGTGATACTAGCCCGTCCATCCTCCTCCACACCCTGTCTGCGAATCCACAGTGTGCAAAGAGGTGAGTCACAGTGTCTTCCTCACTGCAGTCCTCCCGTGGGCGGCGGGGTGTGGAGACGACATTCCGGGTGTACAGGAGGGATCTGACGGGGAGGGCCCCTCTCACCGCCAGCCAGGCAAGGTCCTGGTGCCTGTTGGTGAGGTCTGGCAATGAGGCATTTTACCAGATCAACTGGACGGTCTGCTCAGGGAACCACCCCACTGTGTCCATCATGTCCTTCTCCTGCAGTGCCTGCAGGACATTACGTGCCGACCACTGCCTGATGGCCCTGTGGTCAAAGGCGTTGTCCTGGAAGAACTTTTCTACAAAGGACAGGTATGGTGTCAACGACCAGCTGACTGGGGCGTTGCGCGGGAATTGGGCCAGACCCATCCTTCATAGCCAGGCCGACAGGTAGAACCTGGGCACATAGTGGTACTTGGTGCCCACATACCTGGGTTCTACCCACAACCTGATGCAGCCACACACAAAGCTTCAAATCATACTTCTTGAAATCTGGAGTTGCCGGTAGGCAGGTAGTAAATGGCAAGTTTCTTCCCCTGACCAGTGCAGAATGGGTCACCTTTTTGTGCCAAGGATTCTGAATATTCTGAATATTTTAAACTTTAATATGCACAAAGAAGAGGTTTGACTACTTGTCGTGCAAGCAGAGGAGGAAAGAAATTTTGTATTCCATATACAGATGTATGAAGTTGATGGGGCTGGAATGGCCTTTGTTTCTGTCTGGAACTTTTGAGTACTCTGTAGTTGCTGGAGGGGATTTGTATTTCAATGCTTTGAACCAGTGTCAGTTTTTGTTGTGACACTAACTGTATATTGCAATATTTGTATCAATGTGGTGTGCCTTTTACAAAGATGTCAGCATGACTCAATGTGAAACAAAAGTCTGGAATTAAATTGAAGCACCACCCATTATGTACATGTAGCGCCTTATTCACACACATGTCAAATGTAAATCAAGCAACTTATTTCAAAACCTTTTTTTCTATATCACTGAATAGTCCTTTGTTATGAAGTGGCCAGTTTTGAGGGTAATTATTCGGTAATTTTATTACTGAGGTCTAGTTTTTGCAGTCTGGAAAATTTCTGCTACAATTATCAACCAGATTCGTACTCTCATTGTAACTGTGGAGAGAAATATTTTAAAACAGCCTCTATCAGAAATGGCAGGAAAATGGTTGGGAAACCAATGGACAAATGGCATAGATGCAATATTGCTGCGTTTAAAAAATAGCACGTAATTAGAATAAAGTTTTCCTAAATAACAAAGTGGAAAGGGACACGAAAGTGAAATCTGCCTTATTATTTGTACTGTTTAGGCAAGTCCTTGGCATCTAGTATTGCTACATTTAGTTGGTTCTGAGATGACTCGTACAGTGTGGTTGTGTTCTTCGGAGTTTGGAAAGATGTGGGGAGATATCATTCAAAATATGAGTGTTTTTAAGGGCCTTGAGAGATGAATAATGTGTAGACCATTCAAACTGAAATTTTAAATTTCTTAACTGGCATAATAGAGACCGTTAATAAACGTTCTGTTTTTTAATATAAAAAAGAGAAAGTTAATCTACTTAGGTCTGATATTCAGCAACCAACACAGATTTATTGCGCTTTGGAAGGGAGATGTTAGCTGTAGTGATTCATGCTACTATTCCATTATAAGCTGTTTGTGAATTTCCAACCAATCAATTCTAATTTTCCTCACCATACAATGAACAGATTTCAGTGACATCCTGTTTACCAAAATATAAATTTTAAAATCAAATTTAAGAAAGCAGTATGCCCTTTTGTGATTGTGGATAGTCAATTTTCTTCGTATCCCCTGAACACTGGAATTTGATCAATAATAGAATCTGATCTTCAGCATTTTTTTGTGGATGGGAAGGCAGTGGAATTGCATGAGTGCGAGTCATCATTTTCTAAATATATTCCAATCAATACAGGCTGAGCCTACTGCTAAATGTTAACTGTTGTATAGTCTCCAATAGATTATAGTGTAATGTTTCATGATCAGATTGTAGATCTTGGAAATAAATTAACTTTTTTTTTAATTTTCACAGGTGCTGGTGAATCAGGAAAAAGCACAATTGTGAAACAGATGAAGTAAGTATTTCTTTTTGCAGTTTTAGGCAGCTTTTGCAGGTTTTGACCAGTTTGACTCAACAATGATCTGTCTTTTTTTATTTGATTGACAATGACATCATCTTAATTTGACTTTCAGTAACATGTAATTGACGTATAAACCTTGAAACCTGGGACAGTCTGGGGGGGTCTGGGACAAGAGGGCACAGCCTCAGAATAAAGGGATGGTCATTTAGAGCAAAGGTGAGGAACTTCTTTAGCCAGAGGGTGGTGAATCTGTGGAATACATTGCCACTGCGGCTATGGAGATCAAGTCATTGAGTATATTTAAAGCACTGTTTGATTGGTTCTTGATTAGCAAGTACATCAAAAGTTACAGGGAGAAGGCAGGAAAATGGTGTTGAGAGGGATAATAAGTCTGCCATGATGGCATGGCGGAGTAGACTCAATGGGCCGAATGGCTCAATCCTGCTCTTGCATCTTGTCACTTGAAGATTTCCAAGCATTGATTCAAGATTCAGGCATGATAAATTAATTCAGTACCATCAGCGTATTAATCTTAAGAGTTGGAAAAAGGTGCAAGGAGCTTCTAACTTTAAGGGATGACTGTGAATTATTGACTGATGTAGGAGATTTTGACAATGAATACCAGTAGTGAGACATCTTGCTTGGTTGAATGCATTGGGTGCTTTAAATGGGTCTGTGCAAGATGAATTACTTTTCAACGAGGCATCATTGTGCAGGTAAAAATAGGGGAAATGTGGCCACCTTAAATCTATCGTGGCAGAAGGATTAGCTGTCAGCAATGAAGCTCAAGCTCAGATTTGGAGTGAGACTCAAGTTCAGGAAGTGAGGTTTTCAATAATTGAAGAGGGGTAGTTAAGAGTTTCCATATTGGCTCAAATCTACTTGGAGCAACTGCCATGTTACCAGTGCAGTTGCATCACTTTTCTGAGCTTGTTATCATTAAGATACTGAGAAAAGCTGCCTGGGCAGGGTGAAAGGCATTATCAAGGATGCATCTCACCCTAACCATGGACTTTTTACTCTCCTCCCATCCGGTAGGCGCTACAGGAGCCTCTGCTCCTGCAGCAGCAGGTACAGGAAGAGCTTCTTCCCTGAGGCTGTGACCCTGCTGCACCTCACATCACTAAGCAGTATTGCATCCATTTTATACTGTCTCCGTACTTTTATATTTGTGTGCTGTAGCACTTACTTTTTATTTGCTGTTATTTTGTAAATAACACTATTTTTTGCATTTCTAGTTAGATGCTAAGTGCATTTCATTGGCTTTGTATCTGTACTCGGCACAATAACAAAGTTGAATCTAATCTATCTAAAATTGATGCCATTTGGTCATGTAATCTGATTTTTTCTTTTCCAATATTTTTATTGATTTCTATATAGAAGAATACAGAGTCTAAGAGAATACATATTAGAAAACAAAAGAAAAAATATAATAATACCAGATACAGTATATTGAATCACATTAACAAACTCCTTACTCTATATTCATATAGATTAGATTAATTCGGATATTAGAATATAAACAATTTTATTTAAAAAAAGAGATCTACACCCACTACCAAAGTCGAAGCTGGGGGGGGGGAGGGGGGAAAGAAAAAAAAATTATCGGGTAATAAAATGTGCTATTAACCAACTTCTGTACTTTAACAAGAAGTCAAAGATTATGAAAATAATTTAAAAACAGCCCCCACCAATTTTGAAAATTTTGAGATTCAGAAATTGGACAACAAATCTTTTCTAAGTTTAGACATGCAGTAACATCCCGTAACCACTGAGCATGATTAGGCGGAACAGCATCCTTCCATTTAAACAAAAGCGCTTTCCGAGCCATAAGAGAGATAAAAGCCAGAATGTGCAAATCAGATGTCTTCAAAATGATATCTTTCCTTCAAACAATACCAAATAGGGCAGTCAAAGGATTAGGCTTAAAATTTACTTTAGAGTACAGAAGTTTGGAATACTTACTTCCAATATTTTCAAAGACGTGGGCATGTCCAAAACACATGAGTAAATGAAGCTTTTCCATTGTTACACCTATCACAGTAGGGAGATATATCCATATAACTTCTCCTTGGTCATATAAGCCCTATGAACCACTTTAAATTGTAGGAGGGAATGACAAGCACATAACGATGAAGTATTAACCAATTTAAAAATCTCATTCCAAGTTTCTTCATAAATTGAGGTCTGTAAACCTTGATTTTGTCTAATGAATCATTTCTCATTCCCAACAATATATCTTAAATATTGGATATTGAACCATTATAAAATAATTTCATATTAAGGATTTCATCTAATGCGTTCTTATCAGGACTATTAGGAAATGTATCTAATTGAGATCGCAGAAAATCTCTAATTTGTAAGTACCGAAAAAAATGGGTTTTTGATAAACTATATTTAGTTGACAATTGTTCGAGCGAAGAAAGACTTCCTCCAACGAACAGATCCCGGAAGCATGTAATGCCCAATCCTTCCCATTGTTTAAAAACTACATCATAGAAGGCTTAAAAGAAAATTTAAAAATAGGACTAGAAAGGGAGAATCTCAATAAACCAAAGTGTTTTCTGAAATGTATCCAAATCCTCTATGTTTGACTACCACATTTTCAGTTATCTAACTTAAGGATAAAGGAAGTGAAGATCCCAAAAGAGAGATAATAGAAAATTTATTAACTGAGTTAACTTCTAAAGAAACCCACCCAGGACAGATCTCATGATTAATATAGTATAACCAAAACGTGAGATTCCGTATATTGGCTGCCCAGTAATAAAACCTAAAATTTGGTAAAGCTAAACCTCCATTCTTTTTAACTTTCTGGAGATGTACTTTATTTAATCGAGAACATTTATTTTTCCATATGTAGGAGGATAAAATAGAGTCCAGAGAGTCATAAAAAAGGATTTAGGAATCAAAAAGGGGTAAAGCCTGAAAGAGGTGTATAAATTTAGGTAAAACATTCATTTTAATGGAATTAATTCGACCAATCAATGATAACGAAAGGGGTGACCAATTTGATAATGTTCTTATATAATTTAATAAAGTAAGAACATTTTCTTTGAATAGGTATTTATAATTCTTAGTAATTTTTACACACAAATAAGTGAATTGCTTTCTTACAATTTTAAAAGGATGGTTAATATCAGTTAATGGCAAATTATTCAAAGGACAAAGTTCACTCTTGTGTAGGTTCAGCTTATATCCAGAAAACTGACTAAAACAAGAGAGTAGAGAAAGCACAGAAGGTAATGAAGTTTCGATATTAGAAATGTAAAGCGATAAATCATCCACATAAAGTGAAACTTTGTGGATAGTACCCTTCCATAAAATGCCAGTGATATCATTAGATTTGCGAAAAGCAATAGCTAAAGGTTCTGAAGCCAGGTGAAAAAGCAAAGGACTCAAAGGGCAACCTTGTCTGGTTCCACGTTGAAGTTAAAATGGTTTAGAGTTCTGAGAATTAGTAAGAACCCGAGCAAAAGGGGATAAGAACAGTAATTTAATCCATTGAATAAAGTTGGACCCAAAATTAAATTTTTCTAAGGTTTTAAATAAGTAATGCCATTCAACCTGATCAGAAGCCTTCTCAGCGTCTAAGGATATCACACACTCCGATATCTCCTTAGAAGGAGAATAGATAACATTTAATAATCGACGAATATTAAAATGAGAATATCGATTTTTAATAAAACCAGTCTGATCGTCAGAAATGATAGATGGTAAGATATTTTCCATCCTCGGGCCAAAACCTTAGATAGAATTTTAGCATCAACATTAAGTAAGGAAATCGGTCTATATGAAGAACATTTCATTTGGGTTCTTATTTTTTTTAAGGATAAGTGAAATAGGAGCTTCATAAAAAGATTGCAGCAGCCTACCTAATTTAAAAGAATCTGAAAAAACTGAATATAAATGAGGTATAAGCAAAGAAGAAAAAGCCTTATAGAATTCTCCAGAAAATCAGTCAGGACCTGGAGCTTTCCCTGAATACAGTGAACGTACAGCCTCGGCTATTTCTTCATGAGAAATACATGGATCCAACTATTTTCAGTTATCAACAGAAAGCGTAGGGATATTTATTTGGTCTAAAAAAAATTATCCATTACAGTATTATCTTTAAGAAGATCAGAACGATAAAGTTTAGAATAAAGTTTCCTAAAAGTATTATTTATTTCTAAATGATCAGTTGTCCTAATACCATTAGCTTTATAAATTTATTTAATCTGTCGTTTAACACTAGAAGTTTTAATTTGGTTAGCCAATAATTTACCTGTTTTATCTCCATGAATATAAAATTGACTTTTATCCTTTAAGAGTTGAGTTTCAATAGGGTATGTTAATAAAAAATCATATTTAGTTTTAACTTCAACCCTTTTATATAAAACAGGATCTGAAGTCAAAGCATATTCTTCATCTTATTGTTTCAGCTGTTTGGCTAAATTAATTCTATCTGTTTTTTCCATGAGATTGGAAGGCAGTGATCGCCCATTGCATTCATGTACTTGGGCCTGCCAGACTAGACAATCAATTTGTATAATAGTGGGCACTGTTATGTCCCAAAATAACAAGTTGTGTTTTTCAGTATGATTTCACAATTACAGCCATAGATGTACAATCCTAGTAAGTGTTTAGTCAGAAACATCAATTGTTCATTCCTGTCCATAGATGTTGCCTGACCTGTTGAGTTCCAGTTCCAGCGTCAGTTTCAGAGGTTTTTTCTCTTCAAATGTGTTATCATACCTTTCTAACTGTGACTCTCAGATGGCTTGCAACTGCAGTGAACACTAGTTTACAAACCGGCTTGCTGAATCTCAACTGAGACCAAAGCTCAGCACTGTGCTGCTTCTTTGTCACCCACAACCCCCATTCCTTCACCTCATAAAGTGCCACAAGTTCCAAGTCCTATCTTTCCTTCCATGAGACATAGAAGCATTATCAGGCCCTTTGGCACATTGCGTCTGCTCCGCCATTCCATCATGGTTGATTTATTTTCCCTTCTCAACCCCATTCTCCTGCCTTCTCCACATAACCTTTGACACCCCTCACTAATCCAGAATCTATCAACCTCTGCAGTAAATATACCCAATAATTTGGCTTTCGTAGGTGTCTGTGGTGATGAATTCCACAGATTCACCATCCTCTGTCTCAAGAAATTCCTCCTCATCTCTGTTCTCAAGGGACGTCTTTTTATTCTGTGACTGTGCTCTCTAGTCTTGGACTCCCCCACTATAGCAAGCATCCTCCCCAGGTTCACTCTATTTAGGCCTTTCAATATTGAATAGGTTTCAGAAAGATTCCTCATCCTTCTGAACTCCAGCGAGTACAGGCCCAGAGCCATCAATCACTCCTCGTGTGTTAACCCAGGCTCTTGGTTTTGGTCTTGGCCATTACTGATCAAGGTGCAGTAATACTTTGATGCATCCTAGATTGCTGAAAGAGGAGATCACCCACAGTCAATAGGCCTAGAGATTAACCCCAGTGACACTACTGAGCAGAAGGTTAGGGTTTGGTGACTACTGATGAAAGCTACCATGGCTCCAAATCTGCAAGATCAGGCAATCCAGCCCCATCAATAGATGGGGAGGTTAATGCCCAAGGAAACACATTGTATCGAAAGGATGGGCAAGAATATAGATATTTTATTGATCTCAAATGGAATTACAGTGTTACAGCGTTTTAGTGTACAGATAAAATACCAGAAGTAGAAAGAATAAAAAATAAGTTGCCTCAAGCAGTCTAACAGGAGGGGGTCATCACTTCCCCAGCAATAGGTTGACTCATTATAGAGCCTCATGGCCGAGGGTAAGAATAGCCTCATATAGTGCTTGTTGGAGCAGCGCATTTGTCTTGGTCTATTATTAAAAGTGCTCCCATGTTCAGCCAAAGTAGCATGCAGAGGATGAGAAACAGCCTCTTTTGGTGTTCCACTCAAGTCTGTCATCCAGGTGCACCCCCAGGTAATTGTAAGTTCTCACCACATCCACGTCCTCACCATCAGTAGTAACAGGGTTAGTCCATCACAATCTCCTTTGTCTTATAATGTTGAGTTGCAGATGATTTAGCTTGCACAATTTGACAAAGTCTTCCTTGTATTCATCCTTTATACACCCAACTATTGCTGAGTCATCAGAGAATTTCTGCAGATGACATGACTCAGTGTTGTATCTAAAATTGGAGATATACAGGGTAAATAGGAAGGGAACCAATACAGTCTCCTGTGGGGCCCCAGTGCTCCTTATAGCCATGTCTGATACACAGTTCTGAAACGGGTGGCCGTGCTCTGTTTTTTTTTTAAAAAAAAACAAAAAATGAAATCAAATCATTAGAAGGAGGTGACATAAGGTCGGAAGGTCTTGAATCATTGTAGATAGAGCTAAGGATCTACACGGGTAAAAAGACCCTGATGGGAGTTGCATACAGACCACCAAACAGTAGTAAGGATGCAGTCTACAAATTACAACGGGAGATAGAAAATGCGTACCAAAAGGACAATGTTAAAAGTCATGGGAGATTTCAGGTAGATGAAATCAGGTTGGTGTTGGATTCCAGGAGGCTAATTTCTAGAGTACCTTCAAAATAGCGTTTTAAGAGGAGCTCGTGATTGAGCCCTCTAGGGGATCAGATTCTGGATTGGGTGTTGTGCAATGAACCAAAATTGATTAGAGAGCTATCGGTAAAAGAACCTTTAGGGAAAAGTGATCATAATATGGTTGCATTCACCCTGAATTTTGAGAAGGAGAAGCTTAAGTCAGATGTATCAGTATTACAGTGGAGTAAAGGGAATTACAGAGACATGAGAAAGGAGTTGGCCAGAGGTGATTGGAAAAGAACATTGGCAGGCATGACATCAGAGCAGCAATGGCTGGAATTTCTGGAAGCAATTCAGAAGGACCAGGAAAGCAGGACCTCCAGGGTGGTTATCTCTGGTTTGCTTCCTCGTGCTGGTGAGGGCAGGAACAGGGAGATAGGGAATCTGAATGTGTGGCTGAGGAGCTGGTGTGGGGAGCAGGGATTTAGATTCTCAGACCACTGGGATCTGTTTTGGGGTAAGGATGAATTGTACAAAAGGGACGGGTTGCACCTTAACAGGCGGGGGAGCGGTATTCTGGCAGGCAGGTTTGCCACTACCACACGGATGTGTTTAAACTAAGTAGTCGGAGGGGGGGAGCAGACGAACTGGAAATATATGGATGGAGTTAAAGGGAAAGAGAATAAGAAAAGTTAAGAAAGACAACAGAATTAATGGGGTAGAAAGCTCAGGAAGGGACCAGAGAGTATGGCCAAGTGCAATAGGAGTTGATGTGAAAGGTGAGGGGAGTAATGGATTAAAAGCATTAGATATGAATGCATGACGTATAAGAAATAAAGTGGATGAGCTTGAGGCTCAGTTGGAAATTGGCAAGTATGATGTTGTATGACAAGGTCCCGCATGGGAGGTTAGTTAGGAAGATTCAGTTGCTAGGTAGACATGGAGAGGTTTTAAATTGGATTAGACATTGGCTCAGTGGACGAAGCCAGAGAGTGGTGGTAGAGAATTGCTTCTCTGAGTGGAGGCCTGTGACTAGTGGTGTGCCACAGGGATCAGTGCTGGGTCCATTGTTATTTGTCATCTATATCAATGATCAGGATGACAATGTAAATTGGATCAGCAGATTTGCTGATGACACAAAGATTGGAGGTGTGGTGGACAGTGAGGAAGGTTGAATAGGTTAGGACTTTATTCACTGGAGCGTAGAAGAATGAGGGGAGATTTGATAGAGGTATACAAAATAATGATGGGTGTAGATAGAGTGAATGCAAGCGGGCTTTTTCCACTGAAGCTAGGGGAGAAAAAAACCAGAGGACATGGGTTAAGGGTGAAGGGGGAAAAGTTTAAAGGGAACATTAGGGGAGGCTTATTCACACAGAGTGGTGGGAGTGTGGAATGAGCTGCCAGATGAAGAGGTAAATGCGGGCTCACTTTTAACATTTAAGAAAAACTTGGACAGGTACATGGATGGGAAGTGTATGGAGGGATATGGTCCAGGTGCAGGTCGGTGGGACTACGCAGTAAAATGGTTCGGCACAGCCAAGAAAGGCCAAAAGGCCTGTTTCTGTGCTGTAATGTTGTGTGGTTCTGTGAATAACAGACATGGCTGCAAGTGGACCAGGGCTGGGAAATGAATATTCAAGGATATATATCCTATCAAAAGGACAGACTGATGTGCAGAGGGGGTGGAGTAGCTCTGTTGGTGAGGAATGAAATTCAGTCCCTTGCGAGGGGGGGGGCATAGAATCAGGAGATGTAGAGTCAGTATGGATAGAGCTGAGAAATTGTAAGGGCAAAATAATCCTAATGGGAGTTATCTACAGGCCCCCAAACAGTAGTCTGGATATAGGGTGCAAGTTGAATCAAGAGTTAAAATTGGCATGTCACAAAGGTAATGCTACGGTTGTTATGGGGATTTCAACATGCAGGTAGACTGGGAAAATCAGGTTGGTGCTGGACCCCAAGAAAGGGAGTTTGTGGAGTGCCTCTGAGATGGATTCTTAGAGCAGCTTGTACTGGAGCCTACCAGGGCGAAGGCAATTCTGGATTTAGTGTTGTGTAATAAACCGGATTTGATAAGGGAACTCGAGGTAAAGGAGCCATTAGGAGGTATTGACCATAATACGTTTTCATCTACAATTTGAGAGGGAGAAGGGAAAATCGGAAGTGTCAGTATTACAGTTGAGCAAAGGGGACTATGGAGCCAAGAGGGAGGAACTGGCGTAAGCAGGAGCATGTGTACTCCTCCGTTCCCGAGGTCAATGTTCAGCTCTTTTCACTTGCCGACATCGAGGCAATGGTTGTTGTCATGACACTGTGTTACCACGTTACTGAGCTCTCATGCTCCTTCCTCATCTCTCCATCTCACCCCAGGAACGAGCCCAGTGAATCTTCTCCACATAGACATTTTCTTAAATAAGGGTCCACTCTCTGGCTCTGATCTTTACACTGTAGCTAAACTTCCTCATTTCTAAATCCATTGCCTGCTATAAAAGCCAATTTTGGCATTAGATTCTCGAATTCTCGATTCACTAGATCCTTGAATGGTTCTGGAAGACTGGGAAATTGTAAATGTCATTCCAGTGTTCACGAAGGGCAAGGGGCAATAGAAAGGATGCAATAGGTCAATTAGTCTAACCTCAGTGGTTGGGAAGATATTGGAGTTGATTATTAAGGATGAGATCTCAGGGTATATGGAGACACATGATAAAATAGACCATAGTCATCATGGTTTCCTTAAGGGAAAATCTTGCCTGACAAATCTGTTGGAATTCTTTTAAGGAATAACAAACAGAATAGACAAAGAGAATTGGTTGATGTTGTGGATTTGGATTTTCAGAAGGCCTTTGACAAGGTGCCACACATGAGGCTGCTTTACAGGCTACAAGCCTGTGGTATTGCAGGAAAGATTCTAGCGTGGATCGAGCTGTGGATGATTGGTAGGACCCAAAGAGTGGGAATAAAAAGCCTTTTCTGGTTGGCTGCTGGTGACTAGTAGTGTTCCACAGAGGTCTGTGTGATTCTTTGAGTTGTATGTCAATGATTTGGATGATGGAATTGATAGCTTTGTTGCGAGGTTTGCAGACGATGTGAAGATAGTTGGATGGAGCAAGTAGTTTTGAGGATGTAAAGAGGCTACAGTAGGACTTAGATTAGGAGAATGGGCAAAGAAATGGCAGGTGGAATACTGTTTTGGGAAGTGTATGGTCATACAGTTTGGAAGAAGAAATGAAAGGTTAATTATTTTCTAAATGGAGAGCAAATACAAAAACACTGAGGTGCAAAGGGACTTGGGAATCCTTGTGCCGAATTCCTTAAGGGTTAATTTGCAGGTTGAGTCTGTGGTGAGGAAGGCCAATGCAATGTTAGCATTCACTTCAAGAGGACGAGAATTTAAAAGTAAGGATATAATATTGAGTCATATAAAGCACTGATGAAATCTCACTTGGAGTATTGTGGGTAGTTTTGGGCCCCTGATCTTAGAAAAAAAAGGAAAGGTATGTTGCATCTGGAGTTCCTCCGGTTAGCGGACAATTTCCCTCCACGCCTCTCTGACATAGTGGGGATTCGTGTATGAAGCAATTTACAGCAGTGGTTTGCCTTTGCCTTCTGCTGGGTGAGTTTCCAAAGAGATCACCAGCTCGTAACCCAGCACAGGTGGAAAGCCTGCAGGGGAGCGAGCTGGCTAGATTCGAACGCAGGACGCTGATGCCACTACGCCACCAGCCGGGTCTATCTTAGAAAGGATAAAGGATGTGCTAAAACTGGACAGCATTCAAAGGAGGTTCATGAAGATGAGTCCAGGATTGAATGGTTTGTTATATGAAGAGCATTTGATGGCTCTGGGCCTGTATTCATGGAATTCAGAAGAATGAGAGGTGACCTCACTGAGACCTAGTGAAGGTGAAAGGACTTGATAAAGTAGATCAGAAGAGAATGTTTCCTGTGGTGGGAGAATCTAAGACCAGAAGGTACAACCTCAGAATAGAGTAGTGCCTTTTGGAACAGATGAGGAAATTCTTGAGCCAGAGAGTGGTGAATCTATGGAATTTGTTGCCACAAGCAGCTGTGGCATTTGTAGATGTGAACTTCCCACTATTCAGGACATTTACAATGACAGGTGTATAAAATGAGTCCGAAGGATCATTGGAGACCCAAGTAATACAAACCACAAACTGTTCCAGCTGCTATCATCCGGGAAATGTTACCGCAGCATAAAAGCCAGGACCAACAGGCTCCAGGGACAGCTTCTTCCACCAGGCCATCAGACTGATTAATTCATACTGAAGCTGCTGTATTTCTACGTTATATTGAATGGCCTACTCCTGCACCTATTTTCTATCCTGTTGTACATAATGTTTATAAATTACTGTAATTGCACATTGCACATTTGAGTGGAGACGTAACGTAAAGATTTTTATTCCTCATGTATTTGAAGGATCTAAGTAAAGCTAATTCAATTCAAATCTTTATGAATACTTAAGGAGGACATTCATAGATTCTTGATTGGTCAAAGCATGAAGGGATACTGGAAGAAGGTAGGAGATTGGGACCGAGAGGAATAATGGATCAGCCATGATGAAATGGTGGAACAGACACGGGCAAAATGGCCTATTTCTGCTATATCTTGTTGTCTAATATTTCTCAGTTCAATTGTGAAGTGTTTGTAGTTCTCATGTTTGTGGAGTTCCAATATCATTTGGGACAGCTGAGTGTGTTCATGAGGGTGGTTCACCAGTATAATCCAAAGGAAAGCTTATGAAACAACACGTTTGACACCAGCTTGACTGCAGGAGCTGCCAGAACAATGTTCAATGATGTCCAGCTACTTTAAGGGCTGCACTCCAGATTTGCTGTTTAGCTTTACTCCTGTAGCCTTAGTCTCTCCCGAGGCTGCCCACAAAGCAGTGGAGCTATTTACCCATATCTGGGGATCTGGTTCATGAGCACAATGGTGTGTCCACACACTGGTGAACCTGCGCACTATGTGTGCAGGGGCCAGACCTCCTCCCCATCCTCTGTAGTTCAGCCTGAGTCCAAAGGGAGCTCAGTTTCTGTGTGTCACTGGTGAGAAGGTGCTACATGAGACTTGCTGTTGGAGTGGCAGGGAGACTTAAATATTCAGCTCCCTTTTTGCCGGACTGCTAGCCAGCGCTGTAAGTGAGATAGACGAGCGCCACCAACTACATTACCACACTAGATGAATCACAACCATTTTGACACCGTGAGGAATGAATCATTAATTGAAGTTACAGTTCCTGTTTGTTAATTTAACACTTTGTACTTCCTAAATGATTGCTTAATGTTCTTATTCTGGAATACTTCTGTGCAGAGCAACTTTGTTAATATTTAAAATTTGAGATTAAAAAAAATACTCTAATTTGGATTGTTCCAGGTATGTGACTCAACCTGTATATGCTTTTTTAGAATCAAGTGACTGATGAGAGTCTTTTACAATTAGCTCTCAGATGTAACAGGTGCTCAGATGTTAAGCAGTGAGAAATTTGGGCATAATTTTTGGCATCTTTTCATGATCTCGGTATTACTCAAATAACTTAAGTTTGAGATTCAGATTCATCATCTTATAATTTCCATAGGATTATTCATGAAGATGGATACTCAGAAGAAGAATGCAGGCAGTACAAAGCTGTGGTGTATAGTAACACCATCCAGTCGATAATGGCCATCATCAAAGCTATGGGAAACCTGAAGATTGATTTTGGAGAGCCCAGCAGAGCTGTAAGTAATATACAAAGGCAAACATAGTGGAAATTTCTTCTATAGGTGACCCTTGTGTAATGTACCGCAATTTTCTGAAATGCAGAGCTGTGCATCAATGCAAGTTGAAGAAAAAAATCCAGGAGTGTGTTTTCAGAATCTGATTTGTTTTCACTGTCTTATGATGTAAAACTTGTTTTGCAACAGCAGTACAGTGCAAGAATATAAATTACTAAATAATTTTCATACTGATTTTTATTTCATATCTCAAGTTTTAGTAGTGATTTGTGAATTCTGTTAACGGAGTGGTGGTTGTCTGTACGCCAACTAAATTTTCATAAATGTGGAATAATAATGGTACAACTGTTGTGGGTATGAACTTGGAACACATTGATAATAAAATATGAAATGCTGCCATAATTGAATTTCATAATGCCAATTAATCCTCTGTTTCTGCTCCTTTGCTTTTTGAGAAACCTCCTAAGAGTTGTTCCTTTTCCCCTTTATCCCCTCTTGATGCTTTTCATTTTATGGCAATACTGAGCCCTTGAGTGTGCAAGACTTTATATATTTAAAGTGTTTCTCAGGCTTAAATTTTTGAGAAGCAGCTAGGATGAAAAACTTTTAACAATAAATCTAATCCAGTCAAGCAAGTGCTATCGTATGCCTGATGCATGAGTTGCAGGAGAGGGAGTTTTAAGGAGATAGCAACTTTATTTTCAGAGAGCTGATTTATGTATAATTACTCTGGTTTTAATGAGCAAAACTTGAATTATTAAATGATGCCAATCTTCTGTATTTTACAGCTTAAACCACAGCTTAAATACTTAGTAATTCAGTATTTAGAGCTTCTAGGAAAAACAAAAAAAAAACAATGTGTTCAGTTCTGCTCACTTCACTACAGGAAGGATGTTGATACAATAGAAAGAGTGCAGAGGAGATTTATAAGGATGTTGCCTCGATCGGAGAGCGTGCCTTATGAGAATAGATTGAGTGAATTTGGGCTTTTCTCCTTGGAGCAACAGAGGATGAGAGGTGACCTGATAGATGATGAGAGGCATTGATCACGTGGATAGCCAGAAGCTTTTTCCCAGGGCTGAAACAACTAACATGAGGGGACAGGATTTTAAGTTGCTTGGAAGTAGCTATAGAGGGGATGTTAGGGATAAGTTTTTCCACATAGAGTGGTGAGTACATGGAATGCACTACTGGCAACGGTGGTGGAGGCGGATCCAATCGGGTCTTTTAAGAGACTCTTGGGTAGGTACATGGAGCTTAGAAAAATAGGAAACTGCGGTAGGGTAATTCTAGGCAGTTTCTAGAGTAGGTCGCATGTTCGGCACAACATTGTGGGCCAAAGGGCCTGTAATGTGCTGTCAATTTTTATGTTCTATGTTCTAAAAATCAGTGATTGGCCAGAACCTCCACAGAGATGGTTAATTTTTCAGGTCAGACATTTCAGAACTGGCAAAGAGAATTCAAGTTTTGGTAGCAGAAAGGTGGGAAAGGACAAAGAGATTGTTGATAGGGTGAAATTATGTGGCCATGAATTGAGCATTTAAATCCTGGGCATTTGCTTTCTATAATTTCATTGTAGATGTTATTTTTGAGTAAGATGTGAATATTGTTTCCTGTGGCTATAGGATATAATGGGTGGGGGGGGGAGTTTTTTTTTTGGAATCATGCAGCTCTTTGCTGAATTGTTGATTCTGAGCAGTTCTTGATTTTTCCGCTTCTGTTTGAAATGTGTGTGGCAGTGCTGTTCAGCACATTCTTGGCAAGGCATAGGAGAAAGCTACCTTCTGTCTAAATGGGTTACTTCTACACAATTCTGCTGCCATCATTCTACCAACAAATCCTACCCCCCATCTATATAGAAAGGTGCCAGGAAAAGGGCAGCAATATCATGAAGGATCCCACCCATCCTACGTACGAACTGTTTGTTCCAATCCCAACAGGGAGAAGGCTACACAGCATCCACTGCAGGACCACTCCAGACTCAAAAACAGTTATGTCCTCCAAGCCATCAGACTGCTCAACATCCCCACCAATTAAATCACCCTTCCACACCCCCTACCACCGCTACACACACATCACATAGTGTCACTTTTATCTACATACAGTTAGTGTTGATGTGTAACAGTTATTTATACAATATACAATTGCTTCTATATTTGTTGATTTCCTTTCTGGGTTTTTTATTTTATGTTTTTGTCCTGCTTTGGATTCGGAGTAACAATCCTTTGGTTCTCCTTTGCACTCGTGCAGAAGAATGGCAATAAACAATTGTGAAAACTTCTCTACCCACCTGACGTAGTTGTACAGGGCCCTGGTGAGACCCCACCTTGAGTATTGTGTGCAGTTTTGATCTCCAAATTGAGGAAGGACATTCTTGCTATGGAGGGAGTGCAGCGTAGATTCACTGGGTTAATTCCAGGGATGGCGGGAATGTCATATGTTGAAAGATTGGAGCGACTGGGCTTGTGTACACTGGAATTTAGAAGGGTGAGAGGGGATCTGATTGAACCATATGTTTATTAAGGGATTGGACACGCTAGAGGCAGGAGACACGTTTCCGAAGTTGGGGGAGTCCAGAATCAGAGGCCACAATTTGAGAATAAGGGGCAGGCCATTTAGAATGGAGTTGAGGAAAAGTTTTTTCACCCAGAGAGTTGTGGATCTGTGGAATGCTGTGCCTCAGAAGGCAGTGGAGGCCATTTGTCTGGATGCTTTCAAGAAAGAGTTAGGTAGAGCTCTTAAAGACGGGAGTCAAGGGATATGGGGAGAAGGCAGGAACAGGGTACTGATTGTGGATGATCAGCCATGATCACAATGAATGGCGGTGCTGGCTTGAAGAGCCGAATGGCTTACTCCTGCACCTGTTGTCTATTGACCTTTCCAGCATAATACAGCCTCAAGTTCTGTTTTTTTTTCAGGTTATTGGTTACATTATGATCACCCATGACTCTTAACTTCACCCCAGAACAAACCAGATATAATAGCAAGATGTTCCCAGTGCTTTCTGTTCTGCTCCCTGACATTGATTCTACAGCTTCTTCAGGGCATTAAGGAATGTGCAATAAATGTTATCCATTTCTGTGTTAGCCTATATTCCATGAATAAGTACAACAGTCATTGCCCCAGTCTTATCACTAGCCCGGAGTTGGAACTTTACACCCTATTTGCTGCATAATAAAAAAAACTACTTGCACCTTCACAGTGAGGACGTCATTAAAACGTCGTGGTTAGTGCAGTGCTTTACAGCGCTGGGTTCAGTTCCTGTTGCTGCGTGTGAGAAATTTGTGCATTCTCCCTGTGACCGAGTTGGTTTCCTCTGGATGCTCCAGTTTCCCTGTTCGTTCCAAAAGCAGAGTTAGTGTTGGTGAGTCGTGAGCATGCTCAGTGGGCACCAGAAGCATGGCAGCACTTGCAGGCTGCCTCCAGCACACTCCTCAGACAGATTCAATGTTTCAAAGTGCGTGTGACAAATTAAGCTAATTTTTAATCTTACATATTTTCAACCATAACACCACATAGTTGAAATCACTATGCTTCTATCGCCTCCAGTTTCGAGTACTTCAATATCATGGCAGCGCGAGGCCGCTCCAGAAATGATAGCGGTATTTGTTAAGTAGGTATCGTGCACAATTCTGATTTGATGGAGACAGACGTGACAGTACGGATGAACATCTGGAGAAACTTCTGAAATGCCTGCTTCGCTGCCGGTGCTACTTTGTAGTCCGGAATCTCCGGAGGAGAAGGCCTCTGAATCCTCGGCTTTGCTTGTTTCGGCGGCCAGGACAAGGTCGAAGGTGCTCGGCAGAGGATGGCGCTCGGGAGGCTGTATCGGAGGGGCTGATCGGAGGCGCGAAGTTTTCGGATGGACTCAGAGTTGGCTGTCGGGTGCTTCCAGTGCATTGTCAGTTGGTGCTTGGAGGTTTATGGCAGGGAGAGTTTCTCCCTTTTTGCCGCCTGCTATTGGGCACTATCGGAGTCGATTGGGACTTGAGACTTTTTTTTTACCGTGCCCATGGTCTGCTCTTCATCAAATTATGGTATTGCTTTGCACTGCTGTAACTATATGTTATAATTATGTGGTTTTGTCAGTGTTAGTCTTTGGTTTGTCCTGTTATTTTTGTGATATCGCTGGAGGAACTTTGTATCATTTTTTAATGCATGCACTTCTAAATGACAATAAACGAGGATTGAGTGTCCTCATAATCTAATCTAATCATTCCAATCCTCAATAGACATAAACCTGTCCCAAATTTTCTTTCTTCATCACAGCTGGCAATCCCATCAGCTCATCATTTCCATTCCTGGTGGCACAAGTTTAAATTTTATTGTCTGTTTTTCTGTCCTTCCTAACTCTCAGCTCTTGTGATCCTAATTTATATCCTATAATGTACACTATTAGAGTTGAACTTTATTGTGTTACCTAGGTAAGTGTGCAAGTTGTTTAAAGGAAAGGAATAGCACTTTACTGGAATATTATTATTTTCCTCGTGTTTCATCTTTCCCATTTGTATATTTAGAACCATACAGCACTACAGCACAGAAAACAGGCCATTCAGCCCTTCTAGTCTGTGGTGAAACTTCATTCCGCTAGTCCCATTGACCTGCACCCAGTCTATAACTCTCCAGACCTCTCCCATCTATGCACCTATCCAATTTATTCTTAAGAGTGAGTCCGCATTTACCACGTCTGATGGCAGCTCTTTCCACACTCCCACCACTCTGAGTGACGAAGTTCCCCCTAATGTTCCCCCTAAACCTTTCCCCTTCCACCTAAAGCCATGTCCTCACGTATTTATCTCTCCTAATCTAAGTGGAAAGAGCCTACTCGCATTCACTCTGTCTATACCCCTCATAATTTTGTAAAGCTCTATCAAATCCCCCCTCATTCTTCTATGCTCCAAGGAATAAAGTCCTAACCTGTTCAATCTTTCCCTGTAACTCAACTCCTGAAGACCCGGCAACATCCTAGTAAATCTTCTCTGCACTCTTTCAATCTTACTGATATCCTTCCTATAGTTAGGTGACCAGAACTGCACTCAACACTCTAAATTTGGCCTCACCAATGTCTTATACAACCTCACTGGAACATCCCAAGTCTTATACTCAATACTTTGAGTTATGAATGCCAGAATGCCAAAAGTCGCCTTTACAGCTCTGTCTACCTGTGACGCCACTTTCAGGGAATTATGTATCTGAACTCCCAGATCCCTTTGTTCCTCCGCACTCCTCAGTGCCCTACCATTTACTGTGTATGTCCTACCTTGATTTGCCCTTCCAAAATGCAACACTTCACACTTGTCTGCATTAAATTCCATCTGCCATTTTCTGGCCCATTTTTTCAGTTGGTCCAGATCCCTCTGCAAGCTTTGAAAGCTTTCCTTGCTGTCCACAACGCCTCCAATCTTAGTGTCATCAGCAAACTTGCTGATCCAATTTACCACATTTATTTGAGATACAGTATAGAACCAGCCCTTCCAGTCCTTTGAGTCACCCAGAAACCCCTGATTCAATAGCCTAATTGTGGGACCAATTAACCTACCCAATAGGTCTTTGGACTGTAGATGGAAGCTGGAGCGCTTGGGGAAAAGAACCATGCTTTCCACAGGGGAGGGCGTTCAGTCTCCTTGCAGATGTATGCCTGAATTGAACTTCCAACTCTGATGCGCCGAGCTGTAATGACATCATACTAACTGTTATGCTACTGGGACGCCCTCTCCCCAGTCCTTTGACATTTTCTGAACCTATACCTATTACTTCAGTTAGTAATCTTTTGTTGTTACAACCTCTAAAGTAGTATGCAAGAGCATTTTTACATCCATTTGTTGCTTTTTTTCTTTTCCACAGCTGTGCTTTGGCAAAATATTAATTCAAGTTGACATCTAATTCTAGTCTACTGGCATCAGAGAGTGAGAAGAACATTTCATGTGTTAAAATGAATCCTGTTTAAGGAGCAACTGATTATCAAGTATAATTGACCATTGCAAGAATGTTGAAAGATATTCTTTGCTGGTTATTCTTTATTGGAGTTTGTGTGTTTAACTGGTATTTAAACTTTCGCACAAGGCCTGGATATTCCTACAGTTTTTATTTGCTAGGTCAAGTGAACTTTGCCAAGTGAAGATTATTCTATGGTCTAAGAATTTGATCTTCAAAATTCGAAGTAAATTTATTATCAAAGTACAAATGTCACCATATGCAACCCTGAGATTTGTTTTCATGTGGGCATACACAGTAAATCCAAGAAACAATAATATCCATGATAGATCTCATCCAAAATGGAAAAAGCAAACTTTTTAAATACCAAAGAGAAAAATATATATAAATAATATATATCAAAAACAAGAGATGAACAGTCCCTGGAGAGTCCATTAATGGGAACAGTTAGTGATAGGACGAGTGAAGTTATCACCTCTGGTTCAAGAGCCTGACTGTTGAGGAGCAATAACTGTCCCTGAACTTGGTGGTGTGGGTCCTGAGGTCCCTGTACCTTCCTGATGGCAGCAATGGGAAGGGAACATGGCTTGGGTGGTGGGGGACCCTGATGATGGATGCTGCTTTCCCGAGACGGCGCTCCATGTAGATGTACTGAATTGAGGAGAGTTTACTTGTAAACTGGGTTGGGCTGTATCTGCTGTATCTGTAGGATTTTTCATTCAAGGGCAATGGTGTTTCTATTCCAGGCCTTGATGCAACCAGTCAATATGCTCTCCACTATATATACATCTACAAAAACTAGATGTCATGTTGAATCTTTGCAATCTTCTGAAGAAGTGGGGGCACTGCCATGCTTTCTTTGACACTGCACTTGCATGCTGGGCCCGGGACAGATCCTCTGAAATGATAACACCAAGGAATTTAAAGTTGCTGACCCTCTACACCTCTCTTCCCTGATGAAGACTGCATGAGGACCTCTAGTTTCCTCCTCCTGAAGTCAATAATCAGCACCTTGATCTTGCTGACATTGAAAATCTGTCTGAGATTTTTGCTGTGGCACCAGTCTCCCTCCTATATGCTGATTTGTCACCACCTTTAATATGGTAAATATGGAATTGGAGCTGAGCTTAGCCTCACAGCTATAAGTGTAAAGCATATAGCTTAGTGGTGCAACTGCATTGAAGGAGATTTTGGAGAAGATGTTGGCAATCCGCCATGACTGGGGTCTGCAAGTGAGAAAATAGAGGATCCAATTGCCCAAAATGGTCTTAAAGCTTATTGATTAGTTTTGAGGGGATGATTATATTGAATACTGAGATGTAATCGATAAAGAACATCTGGATGTATGCATCTTTGCTGTTTGGATGTTCCAGGGTTGAGTTAAGTGCCAATGGAAATGACATCTGAAGTGGACCTGTTGCTCTGGTAGGCAAACTAAAGTGGAATCAAGTTACTTCTCAGGCAGAAGTTGATTTGTTTCATCACGAATCTCTCAAAACTTACAATGGATGTAAGTGCTACTGGACAATCGTCATTGAAGCAGTTTACCGCGTTCTTCTTGGGCACTGATGTAATTGACCTGCTTGAAGCAGGTGGGTACCTCAGATTGCCGGAGTGAGAGGTTAAAGATATCAGTGAGCACTCTTAACTAGTAGCAGCTGTCATTTGGCATTTGGTGTGGTATACAAAGGTGTAGTTGCTGCTCTGATCAAAGTTTGATCGTTTCTGGGGCAATAGTGAAGAAATATCTTTAGTGGTAGGGTGTAACCAAGATGGCAAGGTGGATGAATGGCTGGGTAAAGAAGAGAAAAGAATTGTGCAGTTAAGTTCCAGTACCCTGGAATGAAATCAGATAGTTTCAGCCATCATCTGTTGATGTTATGTCATGTTGATTGAAGTAGAACAAGCTCAGGTTTCCCAAGATGATATGTGTGAGGTTAAGTGGACAGCTGCTCTTTTAAAACCTCCAATACTTTGATATCACATCTCGTGGGTTATAAGCTGAACTGGCAGTAATACTTGTAAGTAATTCTTGTGCTGTGAGTCACTTAAATCTAAAATATTGCTATGTCAAGGTAAGTTATCAATTAATTTGATGGAATGCATACTGTTGCATGAATTTTGTTACTCCATTGCTGTTTGGTATAGTTCACCTATATGCAGCAAGTGTTGGTAGGAAATAGACTAGACGTTTTGCAATTCAGTTTTATTACCATTTAGTAATATGCATAATGGCTGAATGTTGCAGTGCCTGCAGAAGACTCTGGAGATCCTGATGATGCAGGAATTACTCAATTCTCTCCTAATAAAAAGAGCGGAAGGCATTTGCTATTTTTGCACGGTTTTGACAACATGGTTCAGAAGTAGTGACTTATGTCTTTACCTGTTTTCAGTTTGATTTTTCAAATGAAATGTTAGGTATTCTTTTCTTCAGTTACTGCTGACCTAAGTACTTCTAAGCATTTTTTATGTTTTATTTTTGGATGTTCAGCTTCTGCAGTACTTTGTTTTTGCGTTGACTTTGCTGCTTACTTGCTGCGTTCTGGATTCGATACCCTGTGTATCCAGTCAGTGAGATAACTTTATGCCAAAGCCATTTCGGCACCACTGATGGATCATGTGATTTTAAATATATATATATAATATTTTATTTAATTAATTTATTTAGTGATACGTTGTGGAATAGGACCTATCAGCCCTTCAAGCTGCAGTGCCAACAACACCGATTTAACCCTATCTTAATCATGAGACAATTTACAATGGCCAATTAACCTATGTCTTTGAGCTGTGGGAGGACACTGAAGGACCTGGAGAAATCCTGTGGATCCCACGACGAGGACATACAGACTGCTTACAGATGACACCAAAAATGGCTTCCAAACTCCGCCTGAGCTGTAATCGTGTTCTTCCTTTTCCCTCCTTCAACCTTCTCCCTCTTATCCGTGCAATATACCTACTGTGAAGCTTGTCTCTCCTCGCGTGTTTCATGCAACTTTTTTAGTAACTATTTAAGAACACAGCCTGTTCCAGTTCATATCAGCAGATACGATGAACTCTGAGAAGTATCCATGTAAATTATTCGAAGCAGTAAACATTCGGCCGACAATCTTTTGCTCTGTTGAAACACCGAAAATGAAAAATTCTGCCAATGTCAGAATCAGGTTTATTATCACTGACATGTGACATGAAATATGTAAACTTAGCAGCAGTAGTTCAAAGCAATACATAATATAGAAGAGAAAAAAATAAATAAGCAAATCAATTACAGTATGCGTATATTGAATAGGTTAAAAAAGTGCAAAAAAACAGAAATGCTGCATATTTAAAAAAAATGAGGTAGTATCCAAGGGTTCAATATCCATTTAGGAATCAGATGGCAGAGGGGAAGAAGCTGTTCCTGAATCTCTGAGTGGGTGCCTTCAGGCTTCTGTATCTCCTACCTGATGTAACAGTGAGAAAAGGGCATGCCCTGAGTGCTGGAGGTCTTTAATAATGGGTGCTGCCTTTCTGAGATACTGCTCCCTGAAGATGTCCTGGGTACTTTGTAGGCTAGTGCACAAGATGGAGCTGACTAGATTTACAACCCTCTGCAGCTTCTTTCTGTCCTGTGCAGTAGCTCCCCACCCCACCCCATACCAGACAGTGATGCAGCCTGTCAGAATGCTCTCCATGGTACATCTATAGAGGTTTTTGATTGTACTTGTTGACATGCCAAACCTCTTCAAACCCCTAATGAAGCATAGCCGCTGTCTTGCCTTCTTTATAACTATATTGATACGTTGGGACCAGGTTAGATCCTCGGTGATCTTGACACACCCAGGAAATAAAAACTGCTCACTCTCTCCACTTTGATACCTCTGAGGATTGGTATGTGTTCCCTTGTCTTGCCCTTCCTGAAGTCCACAGTCAGCTCTTTCGTCTTACTGACATTGAGTGCCAGGTTGTTGCTGTGGCATCACTCCTCTAGTTGGCACATCTCACTCCTGTACACCCTCTCGTCACCATGAGATTCTACCAACAGTAGTTCTATCGTCAGCAAATTTATAGATGGTATTTGAGCTATGCCTAGCCACACAGTCATGTGTATACAGAGGGTAGAGCAGTGGGCTAAGCACACACCCCTGAGGTGCACCAGTGTTGATCGTCAGTGAGGGGGATATTTTATCACCAATCTGCACAGATTGTGGTCTTCCAGTTAGGAAGTCGAGGATGCAATTGCTGAGGGAGGTACGGAGGCCCAGGTTCTGCAACTTCTCAATCAGGATTGTGGGAATGATGGTATTAAATGCTGAGCTATAGTCGATGAATAGCATTCTGACAGAGGTGTTTGTGTTATCCAGGTGGTCCCAATCTCTCAAAGCATTTCATCACTATCGATGTGAGTGCTACCGGGTGATATTCATTAAGGCATCTCACATTATTCTTCTGAGGCACTGGTATAATTGTTGCCTTTTTGAAGCAAGTGGGAACTTCTACCCGCAGCAAAGAGAGGTTGAAAATGTCCTTGGGTACTCCCGCTAGTTGATTCGCACTTGCCTTACCAGGTACTCCATTGGGATCTGCTTCCTTGCAAGGGTTCACTCTCTTTAAAGACAGTCTAACATTGGCCTCTGAGTCATCAGGTGCAGCAGGGATCTGTGAAGTTGTGTTTTCCCTTTCAAAGCGTGCATAGAAAGCATTGAGTTCATCTGGTAGTGAAGCATTGCTGCCATTCATGCTATTGGGTTTCTCTTTGTAGGAAGTAATGTCTTGCAAATCCTGCCAGAGTTGCCGTTTGGAAATAATCCAAAGCAGGAGATCCAGGAAATACTAGGTGTCCAGGGATGCTACTTAATTTAATTTTTCAGGTTAACAAGTTCTGATCAAGTCATATATCTGAGAGATTAACTGTTTCCCCTCTACTGATGCTACTTGATCTCTTGACAATTTCTGATTGTGCAGTGGAAGCTAAAAAAGCTATGAGGATTTGATTCAAAAGTTATATTGATTCTCTGGCAGCCAACTGATAGGAATTAAGTAGCATTTGAGGTCCAAGTTGGAGTTAATGTCAAAGGTAATATGTGCCAATTTTGTTGAATCCATGCAATTCTATGCAAGATCAATCAACTGGACCCTCTTCCAATGCCCTTACTCTGTAAGTTCTTTCAAATAAATTTTCAGCTCCCTTCTAAGTTCTACAATCGAATCTGCCTCTGTTTTCACTGGCAGCGCATGTCAGACTTCAGCCAGTCACTGTATAAAATATTTTCCTTGTGTCTATTTTGGCTCTTCTGGCAATCAGCTTCCATTCTGTAATATATTTGGCCCTTTTGCCACTGGGAAGGGATTTGTCTTGTCAATTTTGTCTGAATCCTCCATGAATTTAATTACCCCTGCTCTCCATCAAATCCTTTGCAGTTTCAACTTCTCCTTTCGGGCAGTTGTTGAGCACCGCAACGCAGCAGTACTTCAGCTAGTGCTGTTGCTGCACTGGGTGACCTTGGTGATGTCTGTTATTTGTCAAGTAGGGTGCCATGCACAATCCTGATTTGATGGAGACGGACATGAGAGCACGGAGGAACATCTGGTGAAACTTCTGAAATGCCTGCTTTGCTGCTGCTGCTGCTGTGTGATCCAGAATCTCTGGAGGGGAAGGCCCCCAGTCCTTGTCTTTGCTTGTTGCTCAGCGGCTGGGGCCGGGTCGAAGTGCTCAGCAGAGGATGGTGCTCGGTGTCAAAGGGCTGGTTGGAGGCTCAAAGTTTTCAGACGGACTCAGAGTTCACTGCGGTCAGGTGCTTCCAATGGTGCTGCATCGGCAAGTTTGCGGCGCTTGGAGGTTCATAGCAGGGAGAGTTTCTCTCTTCTACCGTCCGCATGAGATGATGAGGCTATTGGGACTTTGAGACTTTTTTTTACCGTGCCCATGGTCTGCTCTTTATCAAATTACAGTATTGCTTTGCACTGTTTTAGCTATATGTTATAATTATATGGTTTTGTCAGTTTTAGTCTTGGTTTGTCCTGTGTTTCTTGTGATATCATTCTGGAGTTTTTTAATATATGCACTTCTAAATGACAATAAATGAGGACTGAGTGTCCTCATAATCTAATCCTTAAATGTTACTACTGGAATTAAAGATACTTTTTGAGATGCGGCTTCAATGGTGCTTTATGGAAGTTCAGCTACTATCCTTTTATTGGACACTGTCTCAATTTATGAATTCCCAGATCACTCATACTTTGCTAATCACTCTGCAATATATACCATCACTTTTACCACTGTGCCAGTTTTGATATTTGGCTCACAATTTCCTTCCTTTATTTTACGCAAAGGCAACTGTGTGGTATTGTTCAATGAATATTCTAAGGGCAGAAATTTGCTACATTTGAATTATAGTTAACTTATTGCAATAGACTTTATTAATTCTAAGATGATGAGGATTCCTTTTAGTTCTCAGTGTAGTTTTTAAACAATCCTAAAATTATTTTCCTCAGTTAATCTGTGAAAAGCAAAGTTAAGTGATTTACTAAATATTGGTGCTATTGACAGGATCTTGTTCATAAGCTGCAGGTATTTGCAATCCAAGAGGAATAACATTTTAATTTACTGTAATAACCCATTCTTGATGGAGCCACTTAAATCCTGTAAGACCACTGAATTGCTTTTATTCAAGTTTCAAGTTTCCATGCAGGATTGCAGTTTGGTCTTGGCCCTTCATTCTATTGGATAAAGTTTTTGGTAAAGTTCTGAGGAAATTGGCAAGGCTCCCTGGGTAATCCTGATTTCCTCTAGAGAGGAGAACAAGACCGAGGAAACAATAGTAGTTCTATTTTTCTCTCATTGTATTATTAAAACTCCTTGTTCCTATTCTGGAAATGGTGAGGTTGGAAACCATGGTCAATTTGGGCATATATGATAAAGAGTTTGATAATCTGCTGCATCTATTGCACAACTAACTTTTTTGGAAAACAGCTGGATTTCCTGAATCAAGATTTGCTGCCGGGTTTCAGAACTTTCCAAATTTTTTTTTTTAGAGATCTCTTTGTGGTTTAGACTTTCAGAATCAAGTTTTTGCATAATAGTAATTCATTTATAGAGCACTTTTCATATAGATATAATTCAAAGTAGCAGCTGGATATCTAAACCCTTATAGCTTTAGATATTGAATTTCACAGTTTAGGAGTGTAGTTAAAAAAAATGACGTGTCAATTATCTTTTGAGGGTGATTTTTTAAAAAAATATATATTTTAAGGCATGGGTCCCCAACCTTTTTTGCACCACGGACCAGATTATTATTGACAATATTCTTGTGAACCGGCTGACCCGGGGGGGGGGTTGCCAACTGACAAGAGTACCAGTCAAATATGTTGTGTTTACCCCAAGAAAGACTACCATGACCTCTGTGCCCATGCGTATATGTACTGTATTTTTTTTCTACAAATCGTTTTTGGCGATTCTGTTCAGTGAAACTACACTGTACATACATTATTTCTACTTTATATAGTGTGTATTTATCATATCATTCCTGCTTTTACTATATGTTAGTGTCATTTTCGGTTTTATGAGTTACTTGGTATGATTTGGTAGGTTATTTTTTGGATCTGGGAATGCTCAAAAATTTTCCGGTATAAATTAATGATAATTGCTTCTTTGCTTTACACTATTTCGGCACGAAAGGTTTCATAAGAGTGCTCTACCTTCGCGGGGGAAATACGGGACAAGGGCAGTCCCGTATGGCTGCGGTCCTCAACCACCGGGCCTCAAAGCATGTGCTACCGGATCATGAGGAAACGCTGAGTCAGCTGCACTTTTCCTCACTCCCTGTCACGCACTGTTGAACTTGAACATAGGGTTGCCAGCTATCCCGTATATTGGGCTAAATTGGTTTGTCCCATATTTCCCCTGCTAAGGTAGAGCATTCCTATGAAACCTTTCGTGCCGAAATGGAGTGAAGCAAAGAAGCAATTACAATTACCATTACACAGGTGCCCGCGCAAGGCTTCATGGTCATTGTAGTCTTTCCTGGGGAAGTGTCCTGGGATTTGACTGCTACTTTTGGGAGTGAGAAAGTTGGCGACCCTAACTGTAAAAGACATGTTGAGGTGAGTTTAACCCTACTTGAACACCCCCCACCCCCCGGGTTGGCCGGTCCACAAGAATATTGTCAATATTAGACCGGTCCGCGGTGCAAAAAAGGTTGGGGACCTCTGCTGTATGGGACAAACCAATTTAACCCAATATACAGGATGCCCTGGCTATTGTAGGACAGTTGGAAACCTTGGTGGGGTGGTGTTAATCACGACCGGAATATAGATGATAAGTCAACTATAAATCACTTACAAGTGGCTAATACACTCAATTTCATTTCTAAAAGGGTTTAATGCATTTAATATTAAACACACAGCGCATATTTTCCTCCCATGAATATAGTGATAAGTCAATTATTAGTCACTTCTAAGTCAATAGCATCAGAACATTTTAAGTAACATTTGGATATTAAACACACAGCGCATATTTTCCCCGTATGAACATATAAAATCATTGCAACACACCAATATCGCTGAATCAGTGGGAGCCCTGGGCTTGTTTCCCTGCAACAATGCGGTCCCATCGAGGGGTGATAGGAGACAGCGATACTCGAAGGGGGTTCCTGATGTCCATTCTATTCCGCAACTTAGCTTTCGTTGCATTCATTGCAGAAAACCTCGCTTCGCAGAGATATGTTGGAAATGAAAGCAACGTTTTCAGTGCTTCTGTGGCTATCTCAGGATATTTAGCCTTGGCTTTGATCCAGAATGCCGGCAGAGATGTTATGTCAAACATACTTCTCAGCTTGCCGCCATTTGCAAGCTCAGAGTTGATCATCTTCCCGCGCTGACATGGATGATATATACATAATGACCTCGTGTGCGTTCAAGTTCAACAGTGCATGACAGGAAATGAGGAAAGCTGCAGCTGACTCACCAAATATCGTTTCCTCGTGGCCCGGTAGCACATGCTTTGCGGCCTGGTGGTTGGGAACAGCTGTTTTAAGAGACTGACAGAGACCTGAGAACTCAAACAGGTTAAATATTATAAGAAGTAAGCTTGAGAAATTTAAGGGTGTTCCATTTTTGAAGAAGCTGTGAAATAAGAGTAAACAGCTGGAAACAATTGTAAAGTGCACAGCTCAGTGAGCCCTTGAAGGGCAAAACGGGTCATGTTCAGGGTGTGTCCCATGAGCAGAATTAACATTGTCTGACTTCCTTGTGTGGTTTGAAGTTACTAATTCTGTTGGATGTCTGCTGACACTTGCAGTAACTTGGAGTTAACAATCTCTTAATTTCATGATCACTTTGTAGAAAATTCTCAGTGGAAGGAAGAAGATGGAATAGTTTAATAATATCAGAATAAATAACAATTCTTAACTTTAATTGACATGGAGCATCTTCCTTCAGATTTGCACTTGCCTCTTAAGCAGGAAGCTTCAATATCTTGTCTGGAACTGGTTCAAAATTTGAGTGGCGCGTATCATGTGTTCTGTTTTGGCTGTTGGAGACCCAGTGGCAATCAGTTTGAACAATCTGAATTTAGTTTGTGGAGATAAGTTACAGCAACAAAGCTTATCGTTTGGTGCAACTTAAAATGGTAGTCACACTGAGGTCATAAGGAAAGCTGGTGTAAACTAAAGATCATGGCATTGTTTGGATGCACCATTATTTGAGATTGAAACATAAGTGCTCTGTGGAGCAAGCATTTATCTTCAAATGTGTTATGACTTTTCTTAGTCTTGTGGTACTGTATATCAAGATGAGTATAGCACATGGATGATGGAAAAATGGGGGAGTATGTAGGAGGGAATGTTTAGATTGATCTTAGTACAGGTTTAAAGGTCAGGACAATGCCGTGGGCTGAAGTATCTGTACTGTGCTAAAAATGTTCTATGATTTTTTTGGAGACAAATAGGAGTATTTTGATTCGAGGCTGGTGGAGGAGAGGGAAAAACAAATACATACAGGTGACCCCATCATTATGGGGTGGTTGCATTCCTAAACGTGGTCCATATCACAGTTTTGTATGATGTGAAACAGTATTATCTCTGCATTTGTTAAGAAATGAAGGTCAAAAATAAATTCTTTTCATTTTCACACATATTTTGAAAGTGATTTGTGAATTCCTCAAGGGGGATATTACATTTTCCAAACTGCTATCCTGTGGAGATTGTCTGTTTGAGGTTGACCATGATAGGACCATTTCTCACTTTTGTTCTTTTTGCAGGATGATGCCCGCCAATTGTTTGCGTTGTCTGGGACTGCTGAGGAGCAAGGCATCTTGCCCGAAGACCTGGCAAATGTGATCAGGAGGCTTTGGGGCGACGCTGGAGTTCAAGCTTGTTTTGGCCGATCCAGAGAATACCAACTTAATGACTCAGCTGCATAGTAAGTCTCTCAATCTTTCCCTTTCCTCCTTGTTTGGATTCCTGCACACGGAACCATTCTCAGTAGTTAATTGAGTAGGATGATGAATGAGGGCACAAAACCTTTCAAATTCTTATGTTGCCCTGTCTGTGAAATTCTTAAGTTATATATAAATAATAAAAAATCGGAACAACTTGCAAGGAAATTGGTTTGTCTTTGTAGAAAATGAAGTATTTCAGTTATGTTCCCAAATACTAATGGCAGAAATGATAAGAAATGTTTTATAATATCAGTCTATTGCAGCATTTGCCAAAATAATTATTTTGTATTTGGATTCTAAGCATGATCCTGGAATGAAATAACATTTTAGAGTTGCTTCTCACTGCAGTTTTGTGAGATTAATCAGTAATGGTTATACTTTAATCCTGAATTCTTGTGCTCTTTTTGTTTGATCTTTTCTGACTCTAATAAGTGACAGTAAACTTCAGTGGTTCAGTGGTTTCCAGCAACACGTATCCATGATTCTGATAGTGATGTACTGAATGCTGGTTAGAATTTCTTCTCTTAATCTACAAGTGCAGAGGAATGATTGCTTTCTTTACATTTCTGGGTATAAGAGGCTTCAGCTAAGTTTGTATAAGGAACGATGATTGGACAAAAGCAGACAGTACTAATCTAAAATATTTTACTGAAGCAGTGTGTGATCTCCATCAGATGTCATACAAGATCATGAGTTAGGAACAGTAAGTATATTTCTGTCATTGACTTGTACCTGGCTGGTATCTTGCCAATTTTTTTTTTACAGCTGCAACCATTGGTCTGTGCAGAAATTTTTTACGCAGCCTGAAAACTGTACAGCACTTTGTTTCTAAGCAAGTAGATCAACATATCTTTTATACTTTATATTTTATTGTCGCCAAACAATTAGTACTAGAATGTACAATCATCACAGCGATATTTGAATCTGCGCTTCACACTCCCTGGATTACAAATATTAAATATTAAAAATAGTTAAAATTAGTAAATATTAAAAATTTAAATTATGAATCATACATAGGAAATAGAAAAATGGAAAGTAAGGTATGTTGGTGCTGTAAGCATGGCAACAGTTGCAGGCTGCCCCCAACACAATCCTCGCTGATGCTATTCCAAAAGAAAAAGCGCATCCCAGAGTCCTGAAAAAGGTTGCTGCAGAGATGACAGATGCATTGGTCATGATCTTTCAAGAATCCTTTGATTCTGGCATGGGCCCAGAGGAGTGGAAAAATTCAAATGTCATTCCACTCTTTAAGAGGCGAGGAAGGCAAAATAAATGAAATTATAAGCTAGTTAGTCTAACAGTGGTTGGGAAAGTGTTGAAATCCATTATTAAGGGCAAAGTTTTGGGCTACTTGGAGACTCATAAAGTAAGTCAAAATCAGCATGGTTTCTGTGAAGTGAAATCTTGTCTGGCAAATCTGTTAGATTGATTTGTACTTTATACTTTATTGTCGCCAAACAATTGATACTAGAACGTACAATCATCACAGCGATATTTGATTCTGCGCTTCCTGCTTCCTGGATTACAAATATTAAATATTAAAAATAGTAAAATTAGTAAATATTAAAAATTTAAATTATAAATCATAAATAGAAAATAGAAAAATGGAAAGTAAGGTAGTGCAAAAAAAAAACCGAAAGGCAGGTCCAGATATTTGGAGGGTAAGGCCCAGATCCGGGTCTGGATCCGTTCAGCAGTCGTATCGCAGTTGGAAAGAAGCTACTCCCAAATCTGGCCGTATGAGTCTTCAAGCTCCTGAGCCTTCTCCTGGAGGGAAGAGGGATGAAAAGTGTGTTGGCTGGGTGGGTTGTGGCCTTGATTATCCTGGCAGCACTGCTCCGACAGCGTGCGGTGTAAAGTGAGTCCAAGGACGGAAGATTGCTTTGTGTGATGTGTTGCGCCGTGTTCACAATCTTCTGCAGCTTCTTTCGGTCTTGGACAGGACAACTTCCATACCAGGTTGTGATGCACCCTAGAAGAATGCTTTCTATGTTGCATCTATAAAAATTAGTGAGGGTTTTAGGGGACAGGCCAAATTTCTTTAGTTTTCTCAGGAAGTAAAGGCGCTGGTGGGCCTTCTTGGCAGTGAATTCGCTGGGTTGGACCAAGTCAGGTCATTTGTGATATTGACCCCGAGGAACTTAAAGCTTTTGACCTGTTCCATTTGCGCACCACCGATGTAAATTGGGTCGTGCGGTCTGCTACTCCTGAAGTCAACAACCAATTCCTTCATCTTGCTGACGTTGAGGGATAGGTTATTTTCTTCGCACCACGTCACCAGGTTCTTAATTTCCTCTCTGTACTCAAACTCATCATTACCCGAGATACGGCCTACAATTGTGGTGTCAACAGCAAACTTATATATTGAGTTTGAAGGAAACTTGGCTACACAATCATGGGAGTACAGTGAGTACAGCAGGGGGCTGAGTACACAGCCTTGTGGGGCACTGGTGCTCAGAGTGATTGTAGAGGAGAGCCTGTCCCCTATTTTTACAGCCTGGGTCCTGTCTGTGAAGATCCAGCTGCAGACCTGAGTGCTCAGGCCCAGATTCCGAAGCTAAGGAATCAGTTTATTTGGAATGATGGTATTAAAAGCAGAGCTGTAGTCAATGTTTGTAGTAGTAGCAAGCAGTCCTGTCATTTACATGGTTTTCAGAAGGCATTTGATAAGGTGCCACACATAAGGCTGCCTAACAAGATAAAACCCTGTGGCATTACAGGAAAGATACTAGCATAGATAGAGGAATGGCTGACGGGCAGGAGGCAGAGAATGGGAATAAAGTGAGCCTTCTCTGGTTGGCTGCCAGTGACCAGTGGTGTTCCTCAGGGATCTGTATTGGGACTGCTACTTTTCACATTGCTTGTCAATGATTTTGATAGTGGAATTGGCTTTGTGGCAAAGTTTCCAAATGTGATGCGAAGATGGGTGGAGAGGTAGGTAATGCTGAGGAAGCAATGCAATTGCAGCAGGACCTGAACAAATTGGAAGAATGGGCAAAAAAGTGGCTGATGGAATGGTGTTGGGAAATGTATGATGCATTTTGGTAAAAGGAACAAAAGTGTGGTCTATTATCTAAATGGGGAGAAAATTCTAACTTCGAGAGGCGCAAGGGGACTTTGAAGTCCTTGTGCCAGACTCCACGAAGGTTAATTCACAGGTTGAATCTGTGGTAAAGAAGGCAAATACAGTGTTGACATTTATTTCAAGGGGAATAGAATATAAAAACAAGGTGATAATGCTGAAGCTTTATATGACACTAATCAGGCCACAGTTGGAGTATTGTCAACAGTTTTGGGCAGCATAACTGAAAGGATGTGTTGTCATTGGAGAGAGTCCAGGGGAGTTTCACGAGGATGATTCTGGGAATGAAGGGGTCAACGTGTGGAGCATTTGGCAGCTTTGAGCCTGTATTCTCTGGAATTTAGAAGAATGCATGCAAAATTGAGGGGCGATCTTTTAGAACAGAAGTGAGGAGGAATTTTTTTTTATATAGCCAAAGAGTGGTGAATCTGTGGAATGCCCTGCTACAGACTGCAGTTGAGGCCAAGTCCATGGGTATATTTAAAGTGGAAGTTGATAGATTCCTCATTGGTTGGGGCATCAAGGGGTATTGTGAGAGGGCAGGGGAATGGGATTGAATTGGATCCAGGATCAGCCATGAATGGCAGAATGGACTTGATGGGTTGAGTGGCATAATTCTGCTCGTGTCTTATGGTCTTGTGATTTGATTGGACGCAAAATATACTTTTTGCTGTATGTTTCAATGTTCATGTGACAAAGCTAATGTTTTTTATATGCATTGCATGGCAACATGGTTAATTGACTAAGAGCTATCTGACCCTAGCACCCAGAAAAATAATTTTCATTGTAACTACTGTCAGTGTTCTATAATTTAGACATCTCCCATGCTAAGTGGCTGTTGCATACCTGGCAATGTTTTCCTATCATAGATCCTGCACAAAATACTACTAGTTGAGGTGACTATGCATCTTCCACGGCGCAGATAAAACAACTCCAACTCAGCAACAAAATCGCATGTACTCGGTCACTTAATTAGGTACCTCCTGTACTTAATGAAGTGGCTACTGAGTGTATGTTTATGGTCCTCTGCTGCTGTCCCCATTCGAATTCAAGGTTCTGCATGTGTTGTGAGTTCTGAGTTACGCTTGTGCACACTGCTGTTCCAATGGGTGTTTAATTGAGTTGCTGCCATCTTGACAGCCTGAACCAGTCTGGTCATTCTCTTCTAACCTCTCATTATCTTCCACTCACTGGATGTTTTTTGTTTTATGCACCATTCTCCATAAACTTGAGACACTTTTGCTTAAAAATCCCAGGAGATCAGCCATTTTGGAGAAAATCAAACTTAGCACCAACAATTTTTCCACGGGTCAAAGTCATTTAGATCACGTTTCTTCCCCTTTCTGGTGTTTGCTCCGCACAACAACTGAACCTCTCGACTATGTATGTGTGATTTTGATTTTATGCATTGAGTCACTGCCACTTAGTTGTCTAAATAGATGCTGTATTTGTATTAACATACAGGTATACCTAAATAGAGTGGTTCCTGGGTGTCCGTCAAGAAAGAAGATTTGACGAAAAAATTACTTTGCAGCTAATTCTGTGAAAATGAATTGCATTCTCAAAACTTCTGACTTGCTAATTATGTAAGGGCAAATTACTATCACCCAAACTGCTATAACATGGGATCTCTTGTAAACGAATGTGAACTGAAGTAACTGCTCAACCTCAGCGGTTACTTTTCCCTGAGCCTTTATTTTGTCCAGAAAATCTGGCTGCCATTCCAACAAGAGAAAATCTGCTGATGCTGGAAATCCAAGCAACACACACAGAATGCTGGAGGAAATCAGCAGGCCAGGCAGCATCTATGGAAAAAAGATCAGTCAACATTTCAGGCCAAAACCCTTCAGCAAGACTTTCACCCTGAAATGTCAACTGTACTTTTTAGATGCTGCCTGACCTGCTGAGTTCCTCCAGCATTTTGTGTGTGCTGCTGCCATACCAATGTTGTGTTGCACAAATATACCTTGCAGAGAGAATAAGATGGTGAATAAATTACATTAAGTACACTCATCACTCTATAGGCATAATTTTCTGACCTGGCACTTAGGCCATTTAAAGATGCGTCTTGCTCATAGATGAAGAATCTGACTGCAGGTCCCAACAAAGGATTGCATGGATTGCTGAGAAGATCATTAGAATCACTCTTCCACCCATTAGAGATGTTTATCAGGAGCTTAGCATTATCAATGATTCCTCCCATCCGTTCAGCAATCTCTTTGATCTCCTACCATCAGTCAAAGGGCACTGTAGCATTAGGACAAGAACTGTTAGGATGGGAAATGGCTTTTTCCCACAGGTTGTGAGATTACTGAACTCCCTGCCACCACCCAGGACCCATCATGTATGAAAGAGCAGTAGTGTTATAATGTTTACTTTTTAACTTGTATAGTATTTGCACCTTATTTGTTAATTTATTGGTTGTAATATTACTTTGAGTTGTGTGTGGGTTATATGTATTGTGTTGTGCACCTCGGTCTGAAGGAATGTTGCTTCATTTCGCGGATGCTCAGGTCCCTTATATAAAATGGTGTAGTATTTGCATATAACCTATGCACATCCTCCAGTATACTTTAAATCACCTCTAGATTACTTATAACACCTAATACAATGTAAATGCTATGTAAATAGTTATACTGTATTGTTGAGGGAATAATGAGGCTTTGGAGGCTCAATAATACCAGTGTCAGGATCTGAGGAGGTGCTGAGATTGAGGGCTGAGGATCTCCAAGCATTGAAGGTCAAGGCTTCACAATTGCAGATGCTTTAGTTAGAACCATTGTTATAGGAAGCTGTTTCTTTTTCTTTGCATCATCAAACAAATCTTGAGGTGTTTGTAGGCATGTTGTTGGCACAAAGGGTGCACACAACACAAGTAGCGAACGAACAAGTCGCGAGTCGAACAATGCTCAAACAACAAGTGCTGGAGAGAGACTGAGGATCTGTAAATGGCGGGAGGCTACAGCAGGGTATGCCTACACATCACTTCTTTCGCATGGATTAAGTGTAGTGCTCGGCACGCGGCAAATTCAAGTTTTGCTTTTTGGAACTTCCTGGGATTTTTTTCCGAATATTTTCGATCCGCAGTTGGTTGAATCCACAGATGCGGAACCCACGGATACGGAGGGCCGACTGTATACATGTTGGTTGAATGACAATAAACGAACTTAATATTGTAAACTTGCTCACAGGCAAGCATTTCCAGTACTCATGACTTGGCAATGTGTATAGGAATGTATAAATATTCCACAGGGCATGATACCTGATACCCAACTTCATTAAATCACTTGGATCATTGCTTTAAATTGACAGGGTGGTGACTGGTTCTGGTTGTGACGATGAATTATTTGATCTGTACTTTGGAAGATGCACCGTCATCTCCACTTACAGATCAGAGTGCTGGATTAAAGAGGCATCAATTTATCCATGTCCTGCTTTGCTATTTAAATGTACTTCTTTTGGCTCCTCTTGCTACTGCAAATGGTCTTTTATAGACTGTCTGCTCTGGTACTAATAAGTAAGTTTTTACTTTTTGAGAGTTTTGCTTGGCAGCGTTTAGGTGGGGTTCTTCAGAGTCAAGGGACCATTTGAGTCGTCCACTTCCTGAAGGGTAGATTTTATCAGCAGTTTGTGTTGATTTGAGGTCTGACCTCTGCTCTGAATGGGATTAATACTGGCAGTGTTGTGAATATAAGGCAGTGGTGGTTTAAATGTTTATTTAGAATACAGTGTGGAGTGGGCTTTTCTAGTCCTTCCAGCTGCGCCATCCCGGCAACCCCAATTCCACCCTAACTTGATCACGAGACAATTTTACAATGACCAGTTAACCTACCCGCTACATCTTTGGGCTGTGGGAGGAAACCTGAGCACCAGGGGAAATCCGCACATTACATGGAGAGGACATATAGCAATTCCTTACATAGGAGGCTAAAATTGAACTCCACTGCTCTGAGCTGTAATAGTGTCATGCTAACCAACACAATACTGTCGTGCCCAACAAATGAATCAATAGCTTTGCTTGTCGCTTAGTATCCGGGTAACAGCAGCTCTATACAAGTCTTAAGAAGAACACAGTAATTTGGTAAATTATCCTGTTTCTGCCAGAGTAGGTTTCTAATTCCACTTAACAAGTAGCAATCTTCCATTGAGAGACAACCATGATTGTAGACATATGTTACAGTAATGTATTGAATTGTGCTTCAGTCTGAGGTAGTGTAGAGTTGACCTCATTTTAATACGACGCATTTTACAGTATGTTTCAATGTATTGATGTATATGTGACAAAGCCAATCTTTAAATGATTCATCTTTAATAATCATAATATGCTGGAATAGCATTGGGATTGAGTCTTGTACTGCACATTGAAATAGATACCTTAATTTAATCTGATCATACTATTAGGTATACCTGAGTAGCACAGGAGGTTGGTGCATTCCCTGGGTTCTTGAACATACTTTAGCACCCTTCTATCTAATATACTGGGTGCACAAAGTCTGTCTGTATTTCCACCTTGCTTGCAGATGCATGCAGCCTGTGGCATTATGAAAAGGAAGTGTTTTCCAATTAAATAGTCTTGTACCTCCAACCCTTTCATGTAAATCTGAATGTTTATCATTGCATGCACTTGACTCAATCCAAGTTAGATGTGCCCAATTAATTTTTAAAGAGATTAGCTTTATTTGTCACGTGCAATACATCAAAACATCATAACGTACGATGAATGTGTTGTTGAGTCAGTGACAGCACAGTCCGATGATGTACTAGGGACAGCGGGCAAGTGTCGCTATGCTTCTGGCGCCAACATATGTGCCTCCAACTCACTAACCCTAACCTGCGTGTCTTTGCACAGTGGGAGAGAACTGGAGCACACAGACGAAACCCACACACTCACCTGAAGAATGTATAAACTCCTTATAGACAACGGTGGGAATTGACCCTGCATCTTCTGATCGATGGCATTGTGAAGTGCTACGTGAACCATGATGCTGAGATCAATCAATTTGTTCTGGGCTTTTCACAAAATGTCCCCAAATCATCATCTTTATTCAAGGAAAGGAATAACCTCTGGACATGTTTGCTCTCCTCCAAAGCTGATAGTGTCCTACGTTTTCTTACTTCACATTTCCAGCAGGAACAGTGATTTGTGTCTATACTTTAGCTCTTCAAAGAAACTTACTTCCAAGAGAAATATTTCAAAATCTGCTATGTGCTTTTCAGGAGTTTTGTTGTGAATATTTGTCTGGTAAGCATCTAGTAAGATGGCAGCACACTCAGATGCAAACATTCAAAGGTGTTCTGGTCTTTTTTTTTTATGATCGCAAGTCACTGCTGGACATTAAGGACTTCAGTACTGCAGGACGAGTGGAGAAGCTGGAGGAGATGGAAGTGGTGTGGACTGTGTTGCTGCCTGCTACAGAAAGGCATCAGAGTCAATGCATGAAGGTGGTGTACAGTCCAAAAGCAAGTGATCTGCAGATACTGGGGTCAAAGCAACACTCACAACACGCTGGAGGAACTCAGCAGGTCGGGCAGCATCCGTAGAAAAGATCAGTCGACGTTTCGGGCCGGAACCCTCTGTTAGGACTGTAGAGGGAAGGGGCAGAGGCCCTATAAAGAAAGTGGGGGGAGGGTGGGAAGGAGAAGGCTGGTCAGGAACCCACCTCCCCCCACCTTCTTCATAGGGTCTCTGCCCCTTCCCTCTACAGTCCTGACGAAGGGTTCCAGCCCGAAACATCGACTGATCGTTTCCACAGATGCTGCCCGACCTGCTGAGTTCCTCCAGCGTGTTGTGAGTGTTGCTGATTACAGATGTTTTTCTTGGAATCGGAAGTTCCTGTTGGACATTGACAACATGGAATACCACAAGTTTGGTTCACTAATTTATTGCCAAGACTGATAGTAGGGGATCTTCATGGCTTGGGTTGCAGTGAGCAGTAGGCCCCGTGATGAGGCTTTTCATTCCAGAACGAAGGTGATGTCATTCTTTATCAAAGAAAGGGGCTTCGTTTCTCAATCATCAACGCTGCCCTCAACTGCATCTCTTCCATTTCACGCATGTCTGCTCTTACCCTAAACTCCCGCCACCCTACCAGGAATAGGGTTCCTCTTGTCCTCACCTACCACCCCACCAACCTCTGTGTGCAGCACATAATTCTCTGAAACTTCTACCATCTCCAACGGGATTCCACTACCAAGCACATCTTTCCCTCCTCCCCCTACTTTCTGCTTTCCGTAGGGATCGCTCCCTATGCGACTCCCTTGTTCATTTGTTCCTCCTCACTGATCTCCCTCCTGGCGAGCAAAACAGGTGCTTCACCTGCCCCTATGCCTCCTCCCTCACTACCATTCAGGTGAGGTGACACTTTATCTGAGAGTCTGTTGGGGTCATATACTGTTTTCAATGCTCCCAGTGTGGCCTTGTGTATATCGGTGAGACCTGACATAGATCGGGAGACCGCTTTGTCAGGCACCTTCATGCTGTCTGCCAGATGAAGCTAGATCTCCCTGAGGTCATCCATTTTTATTCCACATCCCATTCGCATTCCGATACGTCAATTCATGGCTTTCTCTACTGTCGCGATGCGGCTACACTCAGGTTAGCAACACCTTGTATCCCAACTGCATAGCATCTAACCTGATGGTATGATCATCAATCTTTTTTTCAACTTCTGGTAATTCAACACACCCCTCTCTGTTCCCCACAACCCCCCCTGCTATTCACCCCCCCACCACTATTTTCCAACCCCCATCCCCTTTTCCCCACTCTCACCTTATCTCCTTGTGTGCCCATTGTTTCCCTTCCTTTCTTCCATGGCTTTTTGTCTTGTATTAGATTTCCCCCTTCTGTAGCACTGTATCTCTTTCACCAATCAAGTTTCCAGCTCTTTATTTCATTCCTCCCCCTCGCGGTTTCACCTGTCACCTTGTGTTTCTCTCTCCCTTCCTCTTCCTTTTAAATCTACTCTTCATCTTTTTTTTCTCTAGTCCTGCCAAAGGGTATTGACCCAAAACGTGGATCGTACTTTTTTCCATAGATATTGCCTGGCCTGCTGAGAGTCCAGCATTTGGTGTGCGTTGCTTGGATTTCCAGCACCTGCAAATTTTCTCTGGTTTATAAAGGTAGATAATCTGTTCCAATTCCCAACCTCAAGGTGATTATAGCAAAAGATACATGGGCAGCTCATGAGAGACTTCCTCATCAGTAAATTATTTCTGACCTGAGATACTGTAAATTATGTCAAAGTTAGATGAGGTTTCAGTTATTCCTTACTGGGTAAATGTTTGAAGTTAGTTTTATTGGGTTTTAGGAGAAGGAGGGAAAGAATTAACTGAATTGCCCTATAAAGCTGGCCTAGATTTAAGTCTTGTGTATTTAATATTATTTTTGACTCAGAAAACACCAGTTGTAGTAAAAAAAAAGGTATGGAGCATTCTGTCAAAATTATGAAACATGCATTCAGTCTGAAATTGGAGATTTGTACTGCAGATTTCCTCCAAGCCCAACACCGGTCCCCTAGGTCTGAGTGGACGTAGTAGTAGTTTCCTCCAGGAGTATTAAGGAATATGTTGATCAGCCATTCTCTTTGAATGCTATCACTTGTTTACAAGAATTAATAACTTTTTTCTGGTCCAGTGCTGCTACTTAATGTAAAGTATATAATAGAACAACTCATTACCTAAAAGGATGGTAGAGGGAGAAATCTTCATCGTATTCAAGCAGTGATTTGATATATATGCTTGGAGAGCCTTGGCCTTCAGAGCTACTGAGCCAATATTGCAATTTAGATTGGGTTTTGTAGTTCTTTTGGGTCTGCCAAAGGCATGATGTGCCAAATGGATTCCTTCTGTATTGTACATTTTGCTGTGATTGTGTGATCTTCCAGGATGCAGGCTCTCCTCCATTAATTCTGATGAAAAGTGATGTGCTTTTTATATATTAAAAAAAAATGATGTATGGCTCATGTTCACAACTGCCAGTCTGAGATTGGAAGTTGTGTGCTGGTGTCAATGATGTTTAGCTGTGCTGCCAATACATCTCATTTTGAAGTTTTGAGCTGTGAAGATGCAATCCATTATGAATGTGTCCCAAGGCAGTAGCATGCTGAAATGGTCCACCAAACTCCTGCACTCCATTTTTGGAGCCCATTGATCCTTTATATAATTGTTGACAATTATTGATAATTTTGTGAACCATTTGTAGTATGTAATTGCTCCCATAATTAATTGATTAATGAAGTGTAACAATGAAATAGTTCAATATTTCAGTTTGGCATTGTGTTAATGACAAGTTGGCTGTAAAATGGGTAGACACTCTTCTACAAGAGATGGCTGATAGCAGTCATAAGCTATTTAGCTTCTGGAATTGGACATACAGTGGATTCCAATTATTTGGGCTATTGGTTAATTAGGGCAACCACTTATTTTGGACATTTTGTTTTAAAAAAAAAGCAGCAAATCGAGAAAATGCTGGGATTCTTTGTTTATTTGGGACACTGCTACTTAATTGGGGCAGGAGACTATTGCTGAAGACATTCTAACTTGCGTTCTAACGTGTGGCCATCACTGTGCTTAGAGCGAACAGTTTTTAAATAGCATCAGTTGTGTTCAGAATGCAGTGATTTTTGTCACCAACTGTTGGCGAGAAATAAGCAGAGAGACAGCTCACTGGGGCTTCAAGCATTCGGGCTTGGAGATGCCAGAAATGGCTGGGAGTGAAAATGAAACTGTTGCACTCATTCAACAAGTAAGGAGTTCAAAGAATTTGAGGTTATTGGCAATGATCTTGAATATTACAATGAAAAAGAAGATTTGCAGGAGGCAATCATTGATGGCATTGTATGATTGCAGTCCATCATCTACACTAGGTGTCTGCATAGACTTTGTTCATTGTGTATGATGGCTGAATTCCTCCATCGATAACTATAGGAATTACTACATTGTAGTAATATTAGATTATGAGAACACTCGGTCCTCGTTTATCATTTAGAAATGCATGCATGTATTAAGAAATGATGCAATGTTTCTCCAGAGTGATATCACAGAAAAACGGGACGAATCAAAGACTAACACTGACAGCACCACATAATTATGATATATAGTTACAGCAGTGCAAAGCAATACCATAATTTGATAAAGAGCAGACCATGGGCACGGTAAAAAAAAGTCTCAAAGTCCCAATCGACTCCCGAGTCCCCGATAGCAGGCGGTAAAAGGGAGAAACTCCCTGCCGTAAACCTCCAGGCACCGACAACTGCCAATGCATTGGAAACACCCGACCATAGCCGACACTGAGTCCGTCCGTTCAAAAACTTCGAGCCTCTGACCAGCCCCTCCGATACAGCCTCCGGAGCGCCATCCTCTGCTGAGTGCCTTCGACCTTGCCCCGGCCGCCGAAACAAGCAAAGCCAAGGACTCGGGGCTTTCTCCAGAGATTCTGGACCACACAGTAGCAGCAGCAGCGAAGCAGGCATTTCAGAAGTTTCTCCAGATGTTCCTCCGTACTCTCACGTCTGTCTCCATCAAAGCAGAATTGTGTGTGGTATCCTACTTGACAGATAACAAATATCATTCATCAGAGTGGCCGCACGCACGCTGCTTTGCGCCGCCACTTTTTCCTCCTCCTCCTCCTCCTCCTTCCCATTATGATGTTGGCATTTAGGGTTCTCTATCTTTGGTGCTGTTCATCATGTAAGTGGATTCCTCTCTTTCACTACTGTCAGTCATTCAAGTCCTGGGTGGAGACTCAGGAATACCATTGTACTTGCCTGTAGAAGGATTCTTCATTGATGTTTCCATAACAATTTTATTTTACCAGTCAGGTTTGTTAGCCCTGAGCTGAACCCCTGAACCTGGAGAAATGATGAACCTCTCTTAGTATGTCCTCTACCCTTTGATCTGTTTGGCATGGGTTACCCTGCAGAGAGCCAAAGTATAAAGCCCTGACTCCAGCCAACATAGCTCTCCAGGTCATTGAGGCACGCAAGCCTCCAAGCCATGACCAAGGTTGTGGTTCTCTTAGAGAGTAGTGTTCAGTTTCAATGAGTACATTTAATGTCAGAGAAGTGTATGCAATATACATCCTGAAATTCTTTTTCTTTGCAAACATCCACGAAAACAGAGGAGTACCCCAAAGAATGAATGACAGTTAAATGTTAGAACTCCAAAGCCCCCCCAGCTCACCCCTCCCATTCATAAGCAGCAGTAGGGCCATGACCCCCCCCCCCCCCACCAGCAAAAAAGCATCGGCGCCGTCCACCGAGCACTCAAGCGTGCAGCAAAGCATCAATAAAGACACAGGCTTGCAGTACCCCAAAGACTACTCATTCATCCAGTAATTCGACATACCACAGGCCCTTTCTCTCCCTAATAAAGGAAAAAGAGGTGTCACTGTTTCACAGTGAGAAGGGAAACAAAACAAACAACTTGCTGGTTAACGATGTTAAAAGTCTGTTGTGTTGCTTCTTGCGAGCTCTGTGCCCAAAGAACTCAGGACTCTGGGCACACAGCCTGCAGACAGCTCGCTGCTTTCGATCTTCCGTCTCCCATGACACACTGGGCGGTGGCACTGACCTAGAGTTCACCGGCCTTCAGAGCCACAAAAAACCGGCACCCTGAAGAAGCACTAGTCTTCTAGACTGCGTCTTTGGCATAAGGAATAGCGGCCAGTCATGAGACCCCAAGAACAGTCCCATTCCCGGAAAGAACCGAAGTCAGCGTGTAACTCCAGGTCAGGGTCTTCAAAAGAACCTGGGAAAGGGAAAAAAAAAGGGATATTGTTAGGCACCGTCGTCTCCTAAGCTCCACAAATACATAATTTATTACTCAGTTTGTCCTTTTTATACCTTTTTAGCTAGTTCCATGAAACTGGCTAATTGGAGCAAATAGTACTGGTCCTCATGTATCCCAATTAACCGGGACACATTCATATTCCTTTTAGGGACCCACCACTGATGAAAGGTATACTTTGCTTTATTTAAAAGTATTGCATAAGCTCTCACCTGAGACAGTGTACTCCCAGATTGAGTCTTAACTTGATGCTTTCCTTTTATTGTGAGTCTCAGTTTGTGGATGTGTTCTTGAGGGTTAGTCCTAGTATGTGTCCATGCCAAGTTACTTAGTGTTATAGATAAAGAGTTCAATCCAGTTTCCAAGAATCATCACCCTATTCCTTCTGTTCTCCAACGAGACTGAAGCATGTGGATAGAGCAGATTACATCTGATTTTTTTTTGGCAGCTAATCAGTTTCTGTGAAAGGACGATTGCTAAAGTATTGTTTTCCATTTACCACTTGAGTAATACGTGGTGATCTTGGTATTGAATCAGTCTGTTCCAGAGGATTGACAGCTGGGACACCACTAATTCAAACTGTAGTTTATTTTTCACCGAATTACTGTACTTGATAATTATGGTGAAACATTAATTTGAAGATTTTTAACTTAAAATTCTTGATTTTATTCTTCAGCCTACGTCAGGAGCACACTCCTAGCGTTCAACCCACAGAAGCAGTGTGTTCATTTGCTTTGTAACATTAGAGCTCAGGTTAAAGTGTCTGTATTTTACCATAGAGTTCTAAATATGCCTGTGCTGTTTATTACAGCCCCAGCCAGCAACGTGGGTTCAATTTGGCCGCAGTCTGTGAAGTGTTGGTACGTTCTTCCTGTGTTCACTTGGGTTTCCTCCAGGTCCTCTGGTTACCTCCCACTTTCCCAAGATGTACATATTAGGGTCAGTAAGTTGTGGGTTATTTGGTGCTGGAAACATGGCGACACTTGCAAGCTGCCTCAGCATTTCACTGTACTTTTTGATGTTTGCATATGACAAAGCTCATCTTCAAATCTCAAGAAATTTTTAAAATCTGGATGTACATTAATATTTTAAGTTGTATCAGATGTGCAGTGAGTAAATATTTAATTTTGAATATGAGAACATATGACTTTTAATTTACTAATTATAAACAATTAAATTTTTCAAGAAATGATCTTTGCTTTGAATAATAGAAAAATAATATATCTCCTTAAAGATCTTTGAATAGGAGTGCTCCAAGCAGCTTGCACTCTTATGATGTTAAATAATACTGTGTCAAAGCTTTAGCAATAAATTGTGTTTGGGGGAAGGGAGATGAATATAATTACTCAGGCAAATTATTTCACTTCTTGGATTACAATAAATAAAATGCTAGCCAAGTAAAATAAAAGACTCCATTCTTCAGTGAAATGAGAACTACTGAAATTAACTCCTGCCTGATTCAAATCTGCATTAATCTTTGCTACTCAGTGCCATTGCTACTGTGATATTCCATTTCTCTTGATAGGTTTTTTCCATTGTTTTGCCAATTTCTCCTTTTCCAAACACTGACCTTGATTAATGTTACAGTGTAGTAGTGTTTGCCTTCCTAAAACACATTCTGACATTAAGGAAAATTGATTGGACATTTGGATCTGAGCTGTGAAGGCTGCTGCCAGAGATGAATACCAATTGTCGGACTGGACCTTCAGTATTAAAGATTGGCCAAGAGATATAACTGATCCTGTTCAAGGCTAAAGATTCAAAGTTATAGGTTATTTATTACATGTACATTGAAACATACAGTGAAATGCATTGTTTGCACTAACAACCAACGTGTTGAGGTCAGCCTGCAGGCGCCGTCACACAGTCCGATGCCAACGTAGCAAGCACACATTGCTTGATAGAACATCACAGATCACCACAGTACAAGCAGCAGATAATAAGAGCAAAACCTCACATCCTCCCTCACCACACATGCACATCCTATAACTCTTCATCTGATCTGGAATTAGGTTGCTGGAGTGGAAAGCTGTCCAAACTTCTTTCAGGGCATAGGTAGTAACTATTGAAAGCTTTTTTAGTATATTGAGTATTCTGGGTTGAGTCCATGATATTTTGGCTTGGGAAACATTGTATTTCATGAACTGAATGTCATTCTCTCTGGTGATTTTTATCCTACATCTGTGATGTGGTAGCTTTAGAGAGGATGCAGAGCAGATTTGCCAGGATGATACCTGGATTAGAAAGCATGAGGATGGATTCAGTGAGCCACAGCTTTTCTCTTTGGAGAGGAGATTGAGAGGTGACTTGATAAGGGTGTGCAAGATCTAATAAGGCATAGATTGAGTGGGCAGCCTGCGCTTTTTTCCAAGGCAGCAGTGGCAACACAAGACAACGTACTTTAAAGGTGATTGGAGGAAAGTATAGGGGAAATTTCAGAGGCATGTTTTTTTTAGTGGTAGGTGCATGGAATACACTGCTGGGGTGGTCGGTAGAGGCAGATACATTCGGGGCATATAAGAGACTCTTAGATAGGCACGTGGAAAATAGAAAAATTGAGGGTTCTGTAGGAGAGATGGCTTAAATTGATCTTGCAGTAGGGTAAAGGATCAACAGAACATCAGGGGCCTGTACTGTTCTACATTCTATTGGACTGAAATTGTCCCTTCACTTTCTGGACAGCAGTTTGGAACCTTGGTTATGATGTATTGACATCAGTGCCAAATAGCAGTGACCCCAACAGGATGTGCTTCAAAATAGTAGAACTTCCTAGGCTTTGTCCAATCCTGATTTTGTTTTTAAATCAAGAATATTTCATGGCAGGATTACTTTGTATTTAATGGCTGAGTTACTAGAATTATTTAACAAATTTACAAACTACTCTGCGAACTCAGTTTCAAAAAGTCAATTCTCAGAATAACCAGTGGTCTGAATTAATTAAGATAAATTTATATTAAACTCTGCATCAGTAGTTACATGGCTACCCATGCATTCAAATGTAGTACGTTTATGGAAAGGAACTGTCATTTAAATTAAAGATGTGGTTCACTGTATGTGACTAAATGATAATTAACTAAATAAAAGTTTTGCCCATTGCTCAAATATAAGACAAGTTCTTCACATGTATTGGTATTTGTTTCCTCTGACCCCTGACCTGATGTTGGTCCCTACTGACAGCAGGGTGGGGTTGTTCCTGTCTATTTAGCAATTGATGGTAACTGCTGCTGACTGCATTTGAGACCCAGAATGCTTTGGTTTAATTCTGCTCCCCAGTCATTTGACCAGAATGGCTGTTCGGCTGCGCATGTCTGAGTCAAAGGTTATAGAGATCAAACTGATCTCTAGACTGTTAGCCTGTTCCCACCAAATGTGCAATTGTGGTTTTCTGTGAGTAAACTCCAAATAACCAACTTTACCGGACGTCAGTTTCGGTAAACAGTACACGTGACTGAGAAGAATGTGACTCGAACAGAGTGTGCTGCCCTTCCTATGTCAATTGTTGACACTAGGATGCGCGGAATGCTGTGGCATTGTTTGAAGAATACAAAACAGGTTACAAATAAAATGATGAAATATAATCGAAGTTCAGTTACTTCAGTTACTTTTGTAATATTTTGTAAGTATTCGGTTATCAAAAATTAGAAACCAGCAGTGGAAGGAAACTGAATGCCCTGAAGTTTGTTCCAGCATTTAATACGATCACAGCAGATCTGATCAAGGCCTTGGTGCCACTTCATCTTTACCTACATATAATCTCAGCCTTTGAACACCTCACAGGACGAGCTCAAAGTAAATTTGTTATCAAGGTACACCTATGTGGCGATACACTACTTGTGAGATTCATTTTTGCTGGCACTTACGGTAGAACAAAATAGTACAATAGAATTTACGAAAAACTATGCACAAAGAAAAACTGACAATGTGAAGACAAACTGCAAATACAAAAAAAATCAAAATACTGAGGAATGAAGTTATAATGTCTTTAACTGTATTCATTGTTTCAGCTTCTGCAGTTTTTTGAAGTGGAAACTTTAGATATGAAGTCCTCCTCCCCCTCACCCTAAATAGGCAAACACTCATTGTGAAATTTTCCCTCCAAGTTTTTCACAAGCAGCCATATAATAATGACTAGCAGATCTGGTTTGAATGTGATACAGCAAACAAACATTAGCCAAGACACTGGGAAGAACTCTTCCTCTTTGAAATAGAATTGTAAGGTCTTTATCATCTGTCATGACCAACTGGACTCTGATTTAACATTACATCTGAAAGAAGTTTGTCGTGGATACCAACCAGTATCTATTCTTGAAATAAGCATGACTGAATTTTAATAAAATATGTTTTCACTGTCTTAATTTTGTGGCTTACCAAGTATGGCATTTTACTTTAACCAGAGTGTCACCCAATTTTGGACGCTATTGTTTGCTGTTAGATCTGTATGGTGGTCGCGATGTGCAAGTAGAAAACCAGAGAAAATATGCAAGGATTCGAGTCCTGAAGAAGGGTCTTAGCCCGAAACTTCGGCTCTTTATTCCTTTCCATAGATGCTACCTGATTTGCTTGAGTTCCCAGCATTTTGTGTGTGTTGCTGTGCAAGAGTTAATCTGTCTAATCTGGCCAACTTTCAAAATGTTAGTTTACAGACTTCAAAAAAAAAAGGAAAAATCTCCTTTAAAATGTGGGAGCTCATCAGTGATGGAAGCTGAGGCAAAAATTGAGATTACACTTGTGAACTAGATTGCAGGTAATTAAGTTGCTAGATAAGAATGTGCAATATCCTGAGGAGCAGTGTGCATCCAGCAGTAAGAGGTTTCATAAGATTTTGTGGCTGTTGACACTTGGAAGTATCATTTTGCCTCCATTCTTCCTCTTATAGAGTAGAGTAAGTAAAGAAATGGTGTGACTCTGGATACTGTCCCAGCACTTCTAAACTCCAAGATTTTGTTTGAAATATCCTTCTCTTTGCAAAGAGGCAGGAGGTGAGGAAGACACAAAAGACATAAACAACAGAGGTTCTGCCAATGCTGGAAAACCAGAGCAACACAAAATTCTGGAGGAACTGAAAGCCTTAAGGCACAAGACAGTGCTTTTCAGACATCCTCTCAGTGAGTTCAAGCTCACGGGTGTATAGAAAAGGGTTGTAGCCAGAGACTCCCTCCCATTCTGCACACTCCTGATGAAGAATGGAAAGAGAAAATACTGGGGGAAGAGGTTGGGGATTTAAATACCTACACCATAGTTCATTTTCTCACTGACATCCAAAAAAAAATTGAAAACTTGTCAAATAGTCTAGAGACTGGACTGTGTTACAAGGCAATAAAATAACACAAGAATAAACAACCACTCTCAGTCATTCATCTATCTTGTCTTTCTGCTTATCATTCTTTAAAATAATACTAGAAATTGGGCAAGGAAAGAGAGGCCACTAGCAGATTTTACTTTTGTCTCGCATAAGAAGTTTGAGGGTGAATTGAGCCATGTGGCTCACTTGGACAAATAAATGTGCATAGCAACACAAGCAAGAGAAAATCTGCAGATGCTGGAAATCCAAGCAACACACACAAGATGCTGGAGGGACTCAGCAGGCCAGGCAGCATCTATGGAAAACAGGACAGTCGACTTTTTTAGATGCTACCTGGCCTGCTGAGTTCCTCCACAATTTTCTGGGTGGTGTGCTATATGGCAACATCTTTTATGCTGTGGTTATTTGCCAGACACTTCCCTCTTCAGGATTTGGAAGGACATGGAAATACTGGTTGCTATGAGCTATTTATTCAGGTTTCATTGGATTGGATCCCAAATGAATAAATTAACTGGTTGTAGGTAAGTGAATGAGTTCCTGGTTTTTGTCTCTTAAGTTCATTGTGCATTTATAAAGAAAATCTGCTTAATCAAACCTTTATCACCATTGAATACATTTCCCAATAAGTTTTCCATACTTTTATTATAATACATGTTCCAGTATTAGTGAAATCCTTCCCCTAATCAACCTGCTACACATCCCTCATCTTGCCTTTCAGCCATCACCAACCAGATTCTACTACTATTCTACATCATCCCCTCCTTCATTCAGCATTTTAAAGGGAGCTCTTTGCTCCTTGACTTCATGGCTTACTCTTCAATCTTCACCTGCCAGTGCCCCTTCTCATGCCGTTTTCCATGAAACTGCAGGAAATGCAGCACTTGTGTTTTCACCTCTTCTCTTCCAATCAAGGGATTGCAGTCTTTCCTGGTAAAGTAACAGTTCAAAGTATTATACAGTCTTGAGACTCATCTCCTAATGGGCAGCCAAGAAACCCAAAAACAAACCCTATATATGTGAAAACACCCAATATCCAGAGAATAAAAAACACATGTCCATAATAGTAGTCATAGTCATACTTTATTGATCCCGGGGGAAGTTGGTTAAGAAAATAAAAGAATAAAATAACCAGTACAGACCGAGTGCCCAGTGTACAATAGGAAAAAAATCGTGCAATCAGTAACGCAAGGAAATAGTACTTCGGAACTGAAGTCTGCATGAGAGTCTGGGACCCATAGTTCAGCACAGATCCAAGTAAATGTCATGGAGCAGCAATCTCAATTGGTCCCCACTTCACCTCGGGGCCCCTAAACCCTGAACTTTTTAATCTGGCCCGGTACCTAACTCTCTCTCCAAACATTGGGTTTTGCTACTTCAAGCAGCCATTTTAACCGGCCCCCATCTCGCCTCAACACCCTGACTTTTTCAATCTGGCCCGGCACTTAACCCTCTGTAAGATCAACAAGTTTCTGCCACTTGGATATGCTGTATTTTCCTGCTTTGATGCAGCCTGCAAATCTCTGTCCACAGATTGTGCTCAGTCATGTCGATGCCTGGGCTCAGTGGCTTCGATTTGGTCTATGCACGATCCTTCATGCTCTTCCACGCTGTAAGTGATGGACCCGCTGCCTCGCCTTGCCTTGGTCCTGCCCGGTCGAATTGCCTCAGTCCAATGGAAAGTTACAGACTGAATTGAATTGACTTTATTACTTGCATCCTTTATATACATGAGTAAAAATCTTTACGTTATGTCTCTGTTCAAATGTGCAATTATAGTAATTTATAATAATGTACAACAAGATGGTCAATATAACATAGAAATACAGTTGCGTCAGCATGAGTTAAGCAGTCTGATGGCCTGGTGGAAGAAGCTGTCCTGGGAGCCTGTTGGTCCTGGTTTTTATGCTGGGGTATCGTTTCCCAGATGGTAGCAGCTGGAACAGTTTGTGGTTGGGGTGACTCGGGTCACCAATGATCCTTCGGGCCCTTTTTACACACTTGTCTCTGTAAATGTCCTGAATAGTGGGAAGTTCACATCTACAGATGCGCTGGGCTGTCCACACCACTCTCTGCAGTGTCCTGCGATTGAGGGCAGTACAGTTCCCATACCAGGCAGTGATGCAGCCAGTCAGGATGCTCTCAATCGTACCCCCAGAGAAAATTTTTAGAGTTTGGGGTGCCTTACCAAACTTCAACCGTCTGAGGTGAAAGTGGCACTGTTGTGCCTTTTTCATCACACAGCCGATATGTACAGACCACATGAGATCCTTGGTGATGTTCATGCCAAGGAACGTAAAGCTGTTCACCCTCTCAACCCCATTGATGTCTATAGGAGTTGGCCTGTCTCCATTCCTCCCATAGTCCACAACCAGCTCTTTTTTTTTTTTGCGACGTTGAGGGAGAGGTTGTTTTCTTGACACCACTGTGTCAGGGTGATGACTTCCTCTCTTTAGGCTGCCTCATTATTATTTGAGATTAGGCCAATCAGTGTAGTGTCGTCAGCAAATTTAATTAGCAGATTGGAGCTTTGGGTGGCGACACAGTCAAGGTACTCAGAGAGTAAAAGAGGGGGCTTAGTACACAGCCCTGAGGGGCACCTGTGTTGAGGGTCAGAGGGGTGGAGGTGAGGGAGCCCACTCTTCCATCTGCCAGCAATCTGACAGGAAGCCCATGATTCAGCTACACAAGGCAGGGTGAAGGCTGATGTCTCTGAGCTTCTTGTCATAATTCCTGGAGGGAATTATGGTGTTGCATGCTGAACTGTATTCCAAGAACAGCATTCTCACATAAGCATCCCTCTTCTTCAGATGTGTAAGGAAGGTATGTAGAGCTGTGGCTATTGCGTCATCTGTCAATCGGTTGTGTTGGTAGGTGAATTGTAGGGGGTCCAGTGTGGCTGACAGCATGCTGCAGATGTCGTCCTCGGCCAGAGATGACCAAGTTGCCAGTGGCATCATCTGCAGGTCTCCTCAGGCTCATTATTGGTGACATCGAATTGAGTGTTTAAAAAGGTTAGCTCATCTGGGAGAGAGGCATCAATGTTGGAAATACCATTGCGTTTAGCTTTGAAGTCTGTGATGGTGTGCAGACCTTGCCATAAGCTGTGTGTGTTGTTGGTGGAGAGCTGAGTCTGAATCTTGTCTCTGTATTGTTGTTTCACTGCCTAATGACTTTGCGCAGATCGTAGCCGCATTTCTTGAGCTCCTGCTGATTACCGGCAATGTAAGCTCTGTCTCGCGCGGTGAGTGCTGCTCATATGGAACTGTTAATCCAGGGTGTCTGGTTTGGAAAGACCCTTACTGATTTCTGGGGGACAACATCGTTGATGCACTTCTGGATGAAACTCGTGGCCCATGGAGACATCATCTTGGAAGACTTTCCAGTCGAAAGAGTATTACTTGAGATCATTTGCCAGAAAACGTGTGGTCAGCAAAGTATTTAGTTGCTATCCTTATTTCGTTTGCCACTAGCCAGAGGTCGCTGAGGGTCACAAGTGCCTCCTTGAGCAATTCAGATGCACTTCCAATTTGATGCTCTTAATGTGGTCTCAACCACACAGCAGAACTCAATTCCATTTGCAGATTGTGTGGCTATTTTGCACGATGCCTCCATTCAGCCTCCAAGGGTGATTTGGAGTATTCAACCACAGGTCACCTTAAATGCTCTGTGCCACTCTGATTCCCCCCATACCCCCCGCCTCTCTACCCTACCCCCTCCATTACAGTAGATTCAGTACTGTAATGGATTATTTGAACAATAGACAATAAAACCTTGTCTGCAATGGTCACATCCTAAAAATGGGAATAACGGGTACTTGTTATGTTTCTTTAAAAATACAATGTGTAGGTGTACAGAGACGTCTATTCAACGCATTGGGCCATGAAAACCGATTAAAATCAATTGACGGTGTTTGCATCAGTGATTTTGAACTATTAAAATTTGTTAAAATAGTCTGACCCATTGATTAAGGTGAATGTCATGAATAGTTTGAGTAATAGTGTAGTTGGGCATTCTCAGATCACTGTCAGAGTGCAGATAGTTTTTGTCCATGGTCTCCTGAGTACAAGCGCAGAGATGGTACCCCACGACTATTCTGATGATTAAAAATGAAACACTCGATATTGACGCAAATACAGAAACACATTACCAAAGCCAAAGACATCAGTGTGGCTTGAAAAGGGAAGACTGTTATCTAGGAAGACCTTATCCAGTCAAAAAGCTGATTGTAAATTCATAAATTTGACATGATATCGGAGCAGAACTAGGGTATTCAGCCCATAGAGTTTGCTTTGCCATTTCAGCATGGCTGATTTATTATCCTCCCTCAACCCTTTTCTCCTGCCTTCTCCCTTTAACTTTGGATGCCCTTACTGAACAAAAACTTATCGACCTTTGTTTTAAATATACTCAATGATTTTACCTCCACAGTCAGCTGTGGCAATGAATTCCACAGACTCAACAGAATGTGGCTAAAAAAAATTCCTCCTCACTTCTGTTTTAAAGGGACATCCATGTTTGCTGATGCTGTGCCCTCTGGTCCTAGACTCTCCCACTATAGGAAGCATCCTCTCCGTGTCTGCTGTATGTGGGCCTTTCAATATGAGATCTCCTCTCATGCTTCTAAACTCCTGCAAGTATAGGCCCAGAGCCATCAAATGCTGCTTGTGCAGTAGCTCTTTAATTCCCAGGATCATACTCATGAATCTCCTCTGGATGTTCCCCAATGCCAGCACATCCTTCTTTAGATAAGGGGCTTAAGATTGCTTCAAATGTGGTCTGACAAGTGCCTTATAAAGCCTCAGCTTTATACTGGTGTTTCCAATTACAGGTGATTTGGCACCTGCAAAGCTACCAGGACTGCAGTTTGTCACGCTTCTCATCTCTATTTGAGTGAGAACAGAATATTGCTTATACTTGTGGACCATCTCCCTTGGGATCCCCTTTTCTGTTCTAATCTTTCTGCTATGTGACCATAGAGGCAGACGTACTGCGATTATGTACTGTGAATGAAGGTAGCTGCCGCTCCATGTTGGAGGTTTGACACCTGAGAAGAAATAACACTGTGAGATTAACACCTCCATGTTTGGGGGTGGAGGTGGAGGGGTGGTGGAAACAAAGATTTTGGATGAGCACTCTGGTGCATGGACAGCAAACTGATGGGTTGTCTGGTGTTAAATAAATGATATTTTGTGTTGTTTAAAATTGCTTTGCAATAACTGTTGCACAATGAGATTTTTTCTGCAAACCAGCATTTTAACTGTCAAATCAAATAAAGCATTAAAATGTACAGTACTCTGCAAAGTCTTAGGCACATGTATATAGCTGAGGTGCCTAGACTTTTGCACAGTACTGTCATATTCTTGTGTATTGCACCATACTGCTGCTGCGAAAAAAGTCATGATACGTGAGTGATAAATCAGACTCTGATATGGGTCTCTATTCTGTGCTGAGTGGGAAGGGAGCAGGGAGAGGGAATCATGGTTGAGAAAAGGGGAAAGAAGGAGGGAGAGAGCAGGAATCACGAGAGACATTCTGTAATGATCAATAATCTATTGTTTGGAATTGCCTGATGTCTCAAGGCTGAGTGTGCCTGCATCTCCGCCACCTGCCCCACGTCACTCCTGCGGTGCTTCACGTTGACAAATACAGTATTGTGCAAAAGTCTTTGCCACCTAGCTGTATATATGTGACCAAGACTTCTGCATAGTATTGTAAATGTGTAAAATGATAAAAAGCACAGATACAGGGTAATTGATCAGTCTTTCTCTCAGTAGTTTTATCAGATATTAGAGGGCATAGGTTTAAAGTGAGAGAGGGGTATGTTTATAGATTTACAAGAGGCAAGTTTTTTTTTACGCAGAGGTACATGCTTGGAACGTGTTGCCAGGGAAATAGAAATGGATATGGTAGTAATGTTTAAGAGGTGTTTGGACAGGCACATGAACATACAGGGAATGACGGGATATAGACCATGGGCAGACAGATGGGATTAGTTTAAATTGGCATCATGGTCGGCACTGACATCATGGCCAAAGGGTCTGTTCCTGTGCTGTACTATTGTGCTCTACATCAGTCTGTCTTCATGAAAACACAATTCCACCATCCTCTAATTTCAGACAAATGTTGCATCCCCAATAATGTATATCCCCCAAACTTGCAGCTGTTCGTCAGTCCCTTTGAATCATGGCGGTTTCTATTAAATGCATGCCCATTTTGTACATGTCGAGCTCAAGTTTCCAAGCTTGCACTGTGGAGAGAATGAGCAGGGCCTTTCTGGATTTAGGAGAAGATTTCCAAATGACTAATTTCACTTTCAAGAACCTAATTCATTAAATGAACTGGCTACTTTTGAAGCTGCTGCTGATTTTTCCTTGCCAGTTTTACATCTTGCCTAGTTCTTTGTTTTTTGTTTGTGTTTGATGAGTTTCCCTATATTAAACTATCTTGAACGTGTTGATATTACTTCTGACTTGGGAAGAGAAAATCTATTGCTCACATTACAAGAAAACGCTCAGAAAGCCAAGTTCTTTCAATGTGCTCTTCCTGTTTGCTCATGAAAATTAACATTTCAAGTTACTGTGTACTTTCAATAACCTTGGCATAATTCTCACTCCGCTTGAATTTGATTTCATTTAGGGATGCATGCTTCAATTAACTTTGATTACATCTGTGTTGTAAACAATTTAAAAAAAACATGTCATTCTTGTCCTTGGTTTTTGTCAACTTGCTTCTGCCATCTGTCTTTTCTGTCTCCGTCACCTTTGAAATAGTTAATTGTATTCCCAACATGAGGCATTAGGAGCTGTCCTCACAAGTAATTAGCACTGCTCTAACTGGGCACTGAGAACAGAACATGAGGTTTTCAGCTTTTTAAAAAAAAATGTCAGACTCCGGTGGTGTTTGCCTCCATCAAGCTGTGTGCAGCTAACTAACACAGTTCCCAGATTGTACTTTGATTGTTACTATCACTTTTACTTGGGGGGGGCGGGGGGAGGAACAATTAACCTTTTCTGCTTTGCTTTCTGAACACTGTGTGCCCAACTACGGCTGGAAGATGTACTATTGTTGATTTACAGTGTAATAATCTATAAGAGGAGCTCAGAAACATCTAAGGGAGGAAAGGAATTGTCAATGTTTCAAGTCAAAATCCTTCATTTGATCCAGCAGAGTTTGTTGCTCCACATTCCAGCGTCTGAAATCTGTTATCTCTGGCAGGTACAGGGTGGCAGTTCCAGCATGCTTGCTATTGGATCAAGATATTTCAAGCTTCATTGCAGATCCTGCTACCAGCTTGAACTGAAGGTTCTTCAACATAAAAATGGATTTCAATGTGGCGGACACTAGTTATGTCATTACCCAATAATCCTACCTTGCTGTAGTACTGTTTTTAAATCTGGCAGCTTTGACTGTATGTCCCTTATTACCCTGAACTAAGGAATCTATTAAGAACTCAGCACATTGGTAGATATGAACCCCTTGCAGTTCAGTTTGGGGAAATTATCCTTCCTTGAAGTATGTTTTAAAGATTTAAAAGTCAGCATTATTTGTCCCATGTATATCAAAACATACAGTGAAATGCATCAAATCAGTGAGAATTATGTTGGGCAGTCCTTTAAGATTCACATGCCCACAACTCACTAACCTTGGTGCAAACTGGAACATCTGGAGCTAACCCATGCGTCACAGGAGAACATGCAAACTCTTTACAGACAATGGGCTGGGGGCGGGGGGGATTCAAATGGCGCATGTGTTTTCCTCATATTCTGGTAAATTTATAATTACTTTTCCTAATTTCTTTTAAATTTCTGATTGGTTTTATTTTGGCCCACCCCTCAGGATTGAGGTTTACCTGGTTACACTCTAGTTTGGGATTAATAGTTGATGGAGACCAACTTGGAATTAGTGCAGACTTCTGCTGATGGAGCAGGAGGTGGTGGGCAGCATTTTGTTGGCCCACCCCTCAGGATTGAGGCTTACCTGGTTACACTCTAGTTTGGGATTAATAGTTGATGGAGACCAACTTGGAATTAGTGCAGACTTCTGCTGATGGGGCAGGAGGTGGTGGGCAGCATTTTGTTGGCCCACCCCTCAGGATTGAGGTTTACCTGGTTACACTCTAGTTTGGGATTAATAGTTGATGGAGACCAACTTGGAATTAGTGCAGACTTCTGCTGATGGGGCAGGAGGTGGTGGGCAGCATTTTGTAAGATGTTCAAAATACAGATATACTACTGAGATTTGTTTTCTTGCAGGCATTCACAATAAATGAAAATTATTTACAATAAATCATTCACAATAAATTCACAATAGAATCAGTGAAAGACCCCACCTGACAGGATGGGCAAACAATCAATGTGCGAAGGACACCAACTGTGCAAATATGAAAGGAAAAAAAAGTAATGATGATAAATAGTGATGAATATCGAACTTGAAATGAAAGGTGCTTGAAAGTGAGTCCATAGGTTGTGGGAACGTGGTGAGTAAAGTTATCCCCTGTGGTTCAAGAGCCTGATGGTTGAGGGGTAACTGTTCCTGAACCTGGTGCTGTGGGTCCTGAGGCTCCTGTACCACCTTCCTGATGACAGCAGCAAGAAGAGAGTATGGCCTGTATGGTCGGGGTCCTTGAACATGGATGCTTCTTCTCTGCAACAGGGCTCTGTCTAAATGTGCTGGATGATGGAAATGGCTTTACCCATGATGGACTGGGCTGTATCCATTACTTCTTGTAAGGTTTTCCATTCCAGGACATTAGTGATGTGCACATTTCCAAGGTGTATGCTAGTGTTCTGATGCATGGATGTTCATTCTCAATTGGAAGGCTTTTCTCTGTCTACCTCCCATGGTAGATTTCTGAATGGACCTGGTCTTGTGAGTCCAGTGTTGGGCAGATGACCGATATGGCTAGTGTACTGTATCCAATTGAGAGTAACTGGACTTCAGTGCTGGCTATGTTGCCGTGGGAGAGAGCGCTGTGAGTTTACTAATCTGATTGACCTTGTGGAATATTTTGAACACTATCAATGGTTTCTATCCAGAATCACCTGCTGTAGGCCTCAGAAGCATATAGGATGGGGAGTAACACACAGAAAATGCTGCAAGGAATTCAGCAAGTCCGGCATCATCAATGGAAATGAATAGAGTCAGTGTTTTGGGCTGAGGCCTATCATTGGTCCAGATGAAGGGACTCAGCCCAAAACACCCACTATTTATTTATCTCTGCAGATGCTGCCTGACTTGCTGAGTTCCTCCAACATTTTGCATGTGTTGCTGTGGATTTCCAGCAACTGTAGAATCTCTTGTTTATGATCATAACAAGGTTAGTTGAGGTCAAAAGACTATTGTATTCATGCAATGGTATCGTTCAGTAGTCTTATAACAAGGTGATAGAAACTGTCCTTGAGCCTGACGCATGTACTTTGAGGCTTTTCTATCTTCTGCCTGATGGAAGAGAAGAGAATATGTCTGGGATGGGTGGAGTCTTCAATTTTGCTAACGGCTTTACTGAGGCCACAAGAAATGAAGACAGAGTCCGTGGAGGGATTTTGGTTTCTGTGATGTCCTGAGCTGCCTCCACAACTCTGCAATTTCTTGCAATCATGGACAATGCAGTTGCCATACCAAGCTGTGATGCATGTGAATTCAGTGCTTTCTTTGGTGTATCTAAAAAAATAAAAATGGTGAGGGCAGAGGGGACATGCCAGATTTCTTGAGCCTCCTGAGGAATGGAGGCCCTGGTGTTTTTGTCTGTCTATGCAAAAGTCTTGGGCACCTGCGATTTTTTTTTTAAATATAAATTTTGTTTTTGTTCTTTTTTTTGTCTTCTGCATTCATGTGTCAATAGGAAAGAACAAGGTTTAGATTTTCAAACATTCATTTTAAAAAATTGTTACAGAAATGTTTCTATTTCAGGAAGGAATGTATCAAGTAAATGACCACTTTTCAAATAAAAACATGACTTTGTAGGTATACAGCCCAGTGCATGATTAAACAAAGATAACAAACAGGATGCTCACGATCAGTGACATAATATTAAATGAACTAAACTGATTAACTGAAACAGAAATGGGTGTAGAAGGAATCAAGCTGAGCGAAGGACAACCAAACTCAAAGGTGAGGGTGTGGCAGACATGACAGTTTAACCTTCAAATTGTCAGTTTTTACACCAAAGCAGCATAGCAACAAGACACAAGGTGGACATCCTGCATTAGGAAGGTTCCTCCCAAGCAGAAATTTTGTGGCAAACAAGAGTTTCAAGATGTGCTGTCCGAGATCTTCTGAAAAAGCACAAAGAAACAGGCAAGGTTGAGGACCGGAAACAGTGGTCCTGGTCGGCCATGGAAACTGCGTGCAGCAGAAGAGAGATACATTAAACTGACATCCCTTCTAAATCGGAGGAAGGACACAACTGGAATCCAAATACACCACTTTACAGTCCAGAGAAATCTTGTCAGAAGTGGTTTTGATGGTCTTCTTGCCAAAAAGCCATTCCTCTGAAATGGAAACCAAGCCAAGACTCACCTACACACTAAAATACAAAGACTGGAGTGTTGTGGACTGGCGAGTCAAAATTTGAAATTTTTGGCTCAAACAGGAGGCACTCGATAGAAGAGTTGGAGAGCACTACATGAAAGAGTGTCTGCAGCCAACAGTGAAGGTTCCCAGCAGGTTTGGGCTGCATTTCTGCAAATGGAGTTGGTGATCTGGTCAGAATTAATGGAATCTTCAGTGCTGAGAAGAACAAGCAGATACTTATCCATCACACAATATACCATCGGTGCTTGATTGGGCCCAGCTTCATTCTGCAGCAGGACAATAACTCTAAACATACAGCAAGGTCATAAAGAACTATTTTCAGTGAAGAGAAGAACTAGGAGGTCTCAAACAGAAGGTATGGCATCCACAAAGCCCTGGTCTCAACATTATCGAGGCTGTCAGAAATTACCTGGAGAGCCAAAAGCAAGCAAGATAGCCAAGGTCTGCAGAAGAACTGTGGCAAATTCTCCCAGATGCTTGGAACAACTGACCAACCGACTTACTTATAAAACTGCACAACAGTGTACTGAAGAGAATTGATGCATTTTCAAAAAGAAGGGTGATCGCACCAAATATTGATTTGATTTAGTTTGTGTTTACTGCTCTTTATGCTAACTTTTTGACATTTAGAAACTTTTCATGTAATTGTTTTTGAAAGCACCTTCGTTGAGGTGCAGATGGTGATCCGCTGTCTCTGAGGTGCAGACAGCAGTCTGCCATTTCTGGAGTCTTAGGAACTTTTATTGCCAGGGTTGATAAAGGGGCAATAACTTGTCTTGTTAGTGGCCCAGCTCTCTAGCTGCTATCTGACATCATATTCAGACAGTTTTACCTATGTACATTTTAGAGCAGATTGATAGAGGGACAGTATGGTAGCATAACAGTTGGTGCAAACACTTCACAATGTATGTGATCACTCCCAGAGTTCGATTCCCATTGCTGTCTTCAAGGAGTTTGTACCTTCTGTACATGACTGTAGATTTTCTCCAGATGCTCTGGTTTCTGACCATGTTCCAAAGACATACAGTTAAGGTGAGTGAGTTGTGGGCATGCAACGTGGCACCATAAGTAGGCCGGCACTTGCGAGCTGCACCAGCCAAATCAACAACTGTTGTTAACACAAAACGACCCATTTCATTGTACATAAGAAAAACGATAAGATATGTGGCAAATAAAGCTGATGTTTAAAGAGCTAATCAAACCTGAGTCTTTACTGAATAGTTCAGGGTCTTTCCACTACTGGACATTGGGAGGCCATGTCCATTCAGGAAGCCCCTCAAACGGCAAAAAGGTCTATTGTATCAGGGGGCCACATGAGTGGCAATGGTGCTATATAAAGAAAACTGTTTAGCATTGCTGTACATTATTTGAGAACAATTGTTGTTTTGAAATATGAAGAACCTTGGTCTTGTGAATGTTGAGTGTAAAATCTATTGTAAGCAAGACTGCAGGTACCGGAATCTGAAGCAACTCAAAATGCTGGAGGAACTCTGATTAAGGTAGCATCTTAATGGACAGATGATGTTTAATTCATCAGACTATTGATGTAATTAATTATGAAGGCTAAAATGTAAGATGCCTCCAGGAGGTTTTAGCTCTGTAACTACAATACTTTTTCCCAGTGCTCATCCCTTGGTAAACTGCAGTTCATTGTTGCCATCCAGGAAGGTCATTGGCTTTATTGGTTGTGTAGGTACAGACCTAGGTAGCATCTGCAAGGGAAACCAGAGACGTGGGGACCGAAGGAACGAGTCAGATGATCTGACATGGTGTGACAGGTAATTGATGTTGTAGAATCTGCATTTTCCCATATATTCCAATTTGAGTTAAGGCATTTGAATTATTTGACGATGGTTGTCGTTATGGATTTATAACTTGTTAGTGGCCCAGCTCTCTAGCTGCTATCTGACATCATATTCAGACAGTTTTACCAATGTACAGTGCTCTGGCAGTGCTGTTATTTTTGGCCTGATCAAAGGTGAAGACTTGAATTCTATTTTGAATGGAACTTGGACAATCTTCACACAAAGCTGGGAAATTGTTGCTCATGTTACCAACTTGTTCCAATCTCATTGCTAAACAACGATCCCATTTGTATTTCCTGTGGATATAAGTAAGGATAAGGATACAAGTAGCTATTAATCACTTAAAGACTGACAACAGACAACAAATTTTTGTCAGATAATGTAAAGGACAACAAAGATGTTGGAGTTACTGACACCCCCTGATTAAACACAAACCATAATTTAATATCCAGTGTAAATGCACACTGTTGTGATCTGTGATTTACCAGTGGTACTGTACTTCAATGGGAGTTAACAGTGGTTGGGATGAACATGTGCAATATTGTTTGAAATAGAACATTATTTTCTTTGCTGTTCCTAGGTCCTAGTGTGAATGAAATATGAATAATAGAAAGCAACACACATAAAAGTTGCTGGTGAACGCGACAGGCCAGGCAGCATCTCTAGGAAGCAGTACAGTTGACGTTTCGGGCCGAGACCCTTCATCAGGACTAACTGAACGAAGAGCTAGTAAGAGATTTGATAGTGGGAGGGGGAGGTCCAAAATGATAGGAGAAGACAAGAGGGGGAGGGATGGAGCCAAGAGCTGGACTAATTCCGCTAGACGGAGCAGAGTGGTGGTAGAGGGGCACTGGTTAGGTCTGGAATTCAAAAAGAAGCGGAGAGCTTTGAGACCTTCCTGATGGGGGATGGAAGTATATCGGGGCTGGACATACTAGTCCTTACTCTTAATAATTTCTCCTTTGGCTCCTCCCACTTCCTCCAAACTAAAGGTGTAGCCATGGGCACCCGTATGGGTCCTAGCTATGCCTGCCTTTTTGTTGGCTTTGTGGAACAATCTATGTTCCAAACCTATTCTGGTATCTGTCCTCCATTTTTCCTTCGCTACATCGACGACTGCATTGGTGCTGCTTCCTGCACGCATACTGAGCTCGTTGACTTTATTGACTTTGCCTCCAACTTTCACCCTGCCCTCAAGTTTACCTGGTCCATTTCCGACACCTCCCTCCCCTTTCTAGATCTTTCTGTCTCTATCTCTGGAGACAACTTATCTACTGATGTCTACTATTAACCTACGGACTCTCACAACTACCTGGATTATTCCTCTTCCCACCCTGTCTCTTGCAAAGATGCCAACCCCATCTCGCAATTCCTCCGTCTCCGCTGCATCTGCTCACAGGATGAGGCTTTTCATTCCAGGACGAAGGAGATGTCTTCCTTTTTTAAAGAAAGGGGCTTCCCTTCCTCCACCATCAACTCTGCTCTTAAACGCATCTCCCCCATTTCACGGACATCCGCTCTCACTCAATCCTCCCGCCACCCCACTAGGAATAGGATTCCCCTGGTCCTCACCTACCACCCCACCAGCCTCCGGGTCCAACATATTATTCTCCGTCACTTCCAACACCTCCAACGGGATCCCACCACTAAGCACATCTTTCCCTCCCCCACCCCCTGCTTTCCGCAGGGATTGCTCCCTACGTGACTCCCTTGTCCATTTGTTTCCCCCCCACCCCATCCCTCCCCACCGATCTCCCTCCTGGCACTTGTAAGCGGAACAAGTGCTACACATGCCCTTACCCTTCCTCCCTCACTACCATTCAGGGCCCCAGACAGTCCTTCCAGGTGAGGCGACACTTCACCTGTGAGTCGGCTGGGGTGATATACTGCGTCCGGTGCTCCCGATGTGGCCTTCTATATATTGGCGAGACCCGACGCAGACTGGGAGATCGTTTCGCTGAACACCTACGCTCTGTCCGCCAGAGAATGCAGGATTTCCCAGTAGCCACACATTTTAATTCCATGTCCCATTCCCATTCTGAGAAGTCTACCCATGGCCTCCTCTACTGTAAAGATGAAGCCACACTCAGGTTGGAGGAACAACACTTTATATTCCGTCCGGGTAGCCTCCAACCTGATGGCATGAACATCGACTTCTCTAACCTCCGCTAATGCCCCACCTCCCCCTTGTACCCCATCCGATAGTTATTTATATACACACATTCTTTTTCTCTCTCTCCTTTTTCTCCCTCTGCCCCCCTCACTATTCCCCTTGCCCCATCCTCTGGGCTTGCCCCGCCTCCCCCTTTTCCTTCTCCCTGGGCCTCCTGTCCGATGATCCTCTCATATCCCTTTTGCCAATTAACTGTCCTGCTCTTGGCTCCATTCCTGCCCCTCCTGTCTTCTATCATTTTGGATCTCCCCCTCCCCCTCCCACTTTCAAATCTCTTAGTAGCTCTTCTTTCAGTTAGTCCTGACGAAGGGTCTCAGCCCGAAACGTCAACTGTACCTCTTCCTAGAGATGCTGCCTGGCCTGCTGCGTTCACCAGCAACTTCTATGTGTGTTGCTTGAAATTCCAGCATCTGCAGATTTCCTAGTGTTTGTATGAATAATAGAAATGTGGTTTTTCGGTGTAAAGAAAACATTTTAGCCTAATTTATCTTTCCTATTTCATGCAGTTAATTGATTTGTGTGCACCTTGAAGCCTTGGTCCAGTTCATTTTATTTTTTGCTAGTTTTAGTGAACAACAAGTGTATGAGAGATCTTGTGGATTTTAGAATATCTTGAGGAATAATATGCCTTGAGATCTTTATTGGAAAAACAAAAAAGAATCACTGGAGTCAGTTTTGCATATGTCATTTTTTTTTTAAAAAGTTAATTTATTCACTAGATTTGGGTGTCCTAAGCTGATGTTGGAGTGAAGGAGTGCCACCACCTTAGAAGTGCTGCAAACCTTCAAAGATACTCTGATAGTATAAAGAGTTCCAAAATTTTGAACAGTAACAGCGAACTATTTCCAAGTCAAGACAGTAAATGTTTTGGAGACTGTGTTTCTGTGTACTGGTTTCTTTTGAACTTGGCAGCTTGGCTTGCAGTTGAAGATGCTTTGGCAAATTGTTGCCACCCATTTTGTCTAATGCTGCAGGAAATGAGCGATCAAATGGGGTTGATGATACTGGTTTATACCTCCTGGACTGCTTATTCAGTCACATGACCTGTACAGGTACTAAACAAGACCCAGGAAAACTCAGCAGGTCAGACAGTATCTGAGGAGGGAATTGAGCAGCCGTAGTTTCAGTTCAAGACCCTTCATACGGACTAATCCTGACAAAAGGTCTTTATCAGAAACAGTGATTGTCCATTTCCCTCCACAGATGCTGTCTGAACCATTAAGATCCTCCAGCAAATTGTTGCTTCAGATTCCATTATCTGCAGTCTCTTATTTCCTGTGTAGTACCAAAGTCATGGGAGTTACCACTGAAAGCAAGACACAAAATCAACATTTTACTGTTTGATTCTAGTAGCTGGCATGGTAGTTCCTTCGTGCCACTTTTTCTTTGCTCCCATGTTTCTGGCCTCGTGATAGTGATTAGCGTTTGGTCTGGTCCCATCACTGTTGACCTTTGATGCACGAGTCTTGATGGATGGTCTTGGTCAGATTGAAGTCCACAACTGAATTTAACGCATCCTCATCTTGACTCATGTAATTGCTGAGGAGTCTTTAATGGCTCTTGCCTCTATTCGCTGGGATTTGAAGAATGAGGCGGGTTCTCATTGATTTCGTGGAAGTCCTAGATAGAGTGGATATGGAGAGGATGTTTCCTATAGTGGGGAAAGTTCAGGGTTATATATTCGTATAAAATTGTTTATTCGCCAAAATCAGCAGGCTCCCTTTTAACCTGAGAGGCGATTGGCCATCATGGAAATCAGGACGCAACAGCCCGACGTATGCGCATGGCTAGCTTCAGCAGCGACACCCACCGGAGCAAAAGGGCAGGGCAGTTCTATTTCGAGGGGTTGCATCCTGCTAATCACCATCAGCATGTGCAGGATTGGGACAGATCTAACGGCCACCCATCAATAAGGGATAATTAAATCTTTATTGTAATGACGTAGTTCGAGACACCCATAAACCCCTTTGCTTCAGTCAGAGGACAGCGGTGACTATATCACGTCCACTTAGGAGAGTGCCAGCCACATCATCAAGAATAATCAGCATCTTTTGGTGTTGCTGCTTCGTATCTTCTGCACAGCATTAGGGAAAAAAAAGGTCAGCCTAATTATGCTGCATGGAAAGGGAAGGGGGACATTATGGTCAAGAGATGACGCCAGACATCGTCAGGAAGCGGCAAGGAGAGGGAGAGAACAAAAATTGGATGGGGCCAGGGCCGCACGACTCCAGGATCAAAGTGTCAGGACAAAAAAAGATGAGAGAAGAAGAAACAGGAGGAGAGGCATGCATGTCTCCAGGATCAGAGACAAACAACAAACAGCAGAAGAGATGAGGAGACGGGGGATGAAAGGGCTGCATGTCTCCAGAATGACAACGAGAGGCACAAGGGTGGCAAATAAACCAGAAATGATACCATCAAAAGTGTCCTTCGTTAAATGAGGAGCAGCTATATTTGCTTTGCTACGCGTTGTTCTTCTTTAATAAACTGAGGTTTTCTACTTCAGTTCCCAAAGCAAAGCGATACCAATAGCATTCAGGAAAATTTAATGTTCATTCTCCTCACATCAGACTGCACTACCCTTCTCTCAAAGGGTGCCCCAACGGGTCGCCCCGTTGTCTAGTGTTTATCTAAAATTCCTCACTAATATTTTAGTGGAGGGAGTAACAAGGAGAAATGAAGTTCATATCCCACACACAATCACTTCAGTTGACACCCAATACCTAAAGGTGCAAGATCACTGGGACCAGAATGCTGTTGATTATTTCACACCCTTGATCATTATTTATGTGACATGTAGTTAATGAATTGTTGCTGTATATTAGTCCATACCTGTATGTTTTCCTATGTCAAGTCAAGAGCTACTTAGTTCTCTGAACAGTTGCGAATGGAAATGAACCTTGTGGTATTGTCAGCAATCATGCCCGTCTCATGGGGAAGTTTGTCAAAGTGCACCCAGTCTGGAGCTGAGTTGATTTGCCCTTAATGTTGTGAATTCCATCATTGGTCTAGAATATAACGGGGCTGGCCACACACAACAGTGATTACAAAGCAGAAAAAAATGTTGTGTGCTGTAGTGAGCAAATTAGAAGTTTGTAAGCAGCTCACAGCACGTTTCCGTAGTTCATGTTGGGTTAGATTAGTTTGGCTTTATTTGTCAGATATGCATCGAAACATTAAAACATGCAATGAATTGTGTCGTTAACATTAATGAACAGCACATACCGAAGATGTGCCGGGGGTAGCCTGCAAGAGTCACCAGGCTTCTGGCACTAACATAACATGCCTACTGGCTTCACCAATCTTTTCCACCATCTATAACACATCATTACATATCGGCTCAGGTGTGTGATGAACTATTCTATGAATGAATGGAGCTGGGGCCAGCAATTACCGAGTTCAAGGATGGAACAGCCCACTTCAGCACCCCAACTGTCACCGGTGCACCTTGGCTACAGAGTATGTCATCAAGGAGCTGCGCTGCTGTTATTCACCTAACCTGCACCAGCACCTTCCAAGTTTGCAGTCTCTACCCTTCTCTCTACCAGCAATAAAGACAGCAGGGTGCATGGCAACAGCTACTGACTCCTCTCCTGTCTACCCTCCCGACTTCCAAACATAATTCCATTCCCTTTATTTTTGTGTACGGGGTCTTTCTTTTGTTACATTTAAAATGGCGATTTTTGTTATGTTAATCTGTGGAATGCGGCTTTGTTGTGTTTTAACGCTTCAGAGAGTTTGCGCTAGCAGTTTATTGTGGTTTAGAGGGTGATAAGAGGGTGCTATTAGCCAATGGGTGGTTATGTATCGTTTTGTTTTCGGATGCTATGCTGTATGATATGACTGTGGACTGAGTTTTGGCGGGGAGTCGGGAGGAGAGACGAGGAGGACGGCGGACGTGCGGAGAGGCTCCGGTCGATCACTTCGGGTGGTCCCGAGCCGTGGGTCGACGGAATTCGGGTGGTCGTCTGACGTCGAACTTGAGCTCCAACGGTAGCGCGCGAAGAACTTGGACTTTGAATAAGTGTTGGCGCCTTTTTTTTTCATTACTTTCCTCTCTGTATCAAATGTATATTAATGCCCTAGAATTAGTAATATCTATAAAGTGTATGTGTTAAAATTTACTGGGTGTGCTGGCTGACGATTGATGTTTGTGATTGATTCGGGCGACGATTGACCCTGAGGGGACTGCTGAAGGAGGTGCTGGGCGGGATTTCCCCTAGACATACACGAGCCAAAATAACGGAACGTTACATTTGTTAGATCCCATTGCTGGAACAATCCCGTTAAAGTACCTTCAAATTATCTTCAGAGGTTAAGTTTTTTTACACAGCGCATGGCTGATCCATGGAACAGCCTGCCAGTGGTAGTGGTAGAGGCAGGTACATTCGAGACATTTAAGAAACTCCTTGATGGGCACGTAGATGATAGAAAAAGGGAGGGCTCTGTATAGAAGGGAAGGGTTAGATTGATCTTGGAGTAGGTTGAAAGGTCAGCACAACATCGTGAGCTGAAGTACCCGTACTGTGCAGAATATTCTATGCTTTCCTTTGGTCCCTGTACAGTGAGCTTGCCAGCAAATCAGCAATGATTGGTTTTCAGTGTCATGAATGTTGCTGCAGACTGGTTGAGATGAAGATGCAGACTAAAGTGGGGAAGATTTCAGGCAAAGGAATAACTCCCTGAGCAATCCATTAATGGGTATTAGAGGTATTTAATATAAACCAAAAGAAAAGCACTGGAAATACTCTGTGTAGGGTGAACATTTTGGGTTGAGGACTTTTCATCTGACTTAAGTTTCACTGAAAGGGGGTGTGGGGAAGGGCAGAGAGAGTGAAAGCAAATCTGATAGTGTGGACAGGTTGACAATGGTGCTGGCCGAGAGGATTGTGGGGGTGATATAAAGGAGGAGGCAAAACACTAAGTAGCACAAGAAAGGTTTTGAAGGTAAATCCTACAAAATGTGGATATGGCCCAGTCCATCATAGGGTCAAGCATTGAGCAAAAATACACAAAGTGCTGTCACACGAGAGCAGCATCCATCACCAGGGGCCTCAGCAGCCCAAGCCATGCTCTTCCTGCTGCTGCAGTCAGGAAGGTACAGGAGCCTCAGGACCCACACCACCAGGCTCCTGAACTAGAGGAGATAACTTCACTCAACTTCACTCACCTCATCACTGACCGATTTCCATAACCTATGAACTTTCAAGGACTCTCTATCTCATGTTCTCTATTTATTGCTTATTTACTATTATTTTTGTATTTCTTTTCTCAGTTCAAGCTGGTAAATCCTGAGTTACAGGCATAGCCAAGCACTCTCATTTCTCAATTACTAGGCACTTCTGGACTATTCTAGTAGTGTTGTGGCTTTCTGGGGATTTACACAAGTATTACTGTGTAACCCTAATTGTTTAATGTGATTGTGTAGTGTCTTTGGGATGATACTAGTTGTAGATACCACAATTCGAACAATGTATACCCTCTTTTGTTCCATAGTCTTTCAATTTCCTCTTTAATTCAACTTATTTCTGCTGTTTTTCAGTTATTGATTTATGTATGTTGTGTGTGTTTGGAATGGTTATATCTATTAAATAAGTTGCTCTTGTTTATAATGTAATTTTATATCCATATGGTTATTATGGATTAGATGAAGGAATAGATAGCTTTGTTGCCAAGTTTGCAGATGATATAAAGATAGGTGGATGGGCAGGTAGTGTTGAGGAAACAGGCTGCAGAAGGACTTGGACAGATTAGAAGAATGGGCAAGAGAGTGGCAAATGAAGTACAATCTTGGAAGATGCATGGTCATGCACTTTGGTAGAAGAAATAAACATGCAGACTTTTCTAAATGGGGAGAACATCCAAAAATCTGAGATGCAAAGGGACTTGGGAGTCCTTGTGCAGAACACCCAAAAGGTTAACTTTCAGGTAGTGTCGGTGGTGAGGAAGGCAAATGCAATGTTGGCATTCGTTTCAAGAGGTCTAAAATACAAGAGGAAGGATGTGATGCTGAGGCTTTATAAGACACTGGTGAGGCCTCACCTTGAGTATTGTGAATAGTTTTGGGCCCCAGATCTTAGAAAAGTTGTGCCGGCATTGGAGAGGGTTTAGAGGAGGGTCACAAGGATGATCCTGGGAATGAAAGGGTTATCATATGAAGAACGTTTAATAGCTCCGTGTCTGTACTCATTGGAATTTAGAAGGATGAAGGGGGAATCTCATGGAAACCTTTCGAATGTTGAAAGGCCTAAACAGAGTAAATGTGGAAAGGATGTTTCCCATGGTGGAGGAGTCTAGGACAAGAGTGCACAGACTCAGGACAGAGGGACATCCATTTAAAACAGAGATACAGAGAAATTTCTTTTGCCAGAGGGTGGTAAATTTGTGTAACTTATTACCATAGGCGGCTGTAAAGGCCAGGTAGTTGGGGATATTTAAGGCAGAGCTTGATAGATTCTTGAGTGGACATGGTATCAAAGATTAAAGGGAGAAGGTCTGGGAGTGGGGCTGAGGAGGGGTAAAAAGATCAGCAATGATTGAGTGGTTGAGCAGACTCGATGTGCCAAATGGCCTCCGATGTCTTATGGCATGGTATCTTTTGAGTTTGTATTTTAAAGCAAGATTTTGATGAATGATGTATGTCACTTGATTGTGCCTTGTGTCAGTAATCAGGTTGAGTTAAAACTGCTGCTGGATCCTGTAATGTGTTGGATTGTTTCTAGTTTCTCTCAGCATTTTCTGTATGTGTTGTCTTGAACTTATTTGTCTTTTGTTATGTAATTTTGATTTTTTTTGTGTTGACCACCTGGTCGTGTGTTACTACAAGGAACCTCTCAGTTTCTGGGAAGAGGTCTCCAGCTCTGAGCCAGGTTTTCAATGCTTCCTTGTTCATATCTAGTCTGCTCAGGTCATGGGGATGTCATCCATGGAGGGTCGTGCTCTTCCATTCGTTAACATTTTCTTCTGTACTGATAATTTCTTCATTTTTTTTGGTTCAGGCTTTCATTTTAATTTAGAGATGTATACTTATCAGGAGTGCTGAATCCTGTTTTTGTTGATGAAAATATCTCCTTAGCAGTTTTCTGACTGTGTAAGTTTGTAACATTTGTTATTCCTCTTCCACCTTCTATCCTAGGTAAAGTTAAAGTATGTTCAAGTGTACAGTGTTTTCTAAATTTTATCATTTCAGTTCGTATTTTTCTTTGTAAATTTTCTAGATCAGTTTCAGACTAAGATATCATGCCAAGTGAATACACTAATACGTGTATAGTGAAAGTGCTTAATGCCTTTTTTTCGATATTGAACTCAGTTTGGCAGATTTTCTTAAGCCTGGAAGTAAATGCTATGAAAAGTTTTCATTTTATCGCACTGATTTTTCTATGCTTGTTGATATCGCAGATATGTTTCATGTTCATCCCTCAGTTGTATTGTATCCTGCTGCTCTGTTTTATATTCTACTCCCTCTTTTGCATGTGGACTCGTGACCAAGTGGTTAAGGCATTGGACTAGCGACCTGAAGGTCGTGAGTTTGAGCCCCAGCTGAGGCAGCGTGTTGTGTTCTTGAGCTTAGGCACTTAATCTCACAGTGCTCTGCTGGTGCCAAGCTGTATGGGTCCTAATGCCCTTCCCTTGGACAATATCAGTGTCGTGGAGAGGGGAGACTTGCAGCATGGGCAATTGCCAGTCTTCCATACAACCTTGCCCAGGCCTGCGCCCTGAAGAGTGAAGACTTTCCAGGCACAGATCCATGGTCTCGCAAGACTAACGGATGCCCTCTTTTGCACCTTTCTTTATGTTTAAATTTCTGCACATAAACTTCGGACAATATATGTTTAGAAAATATTATTTTCTTTTGCATTTGCAACTTGCCTTTTGTACAATGGTTGTTTTATGCGATTTTTCATTGATAATGTTGTATTTCTTTGATTTACTATGTATGCCTGCAAGAAAATGAATTTCGGGGTTGTATATGGTGGCATATGTACTTTTGATAATAAATTTATTTAAAACTCTGAACTTCCAGTAATGTCGTAAATGTGAGATATGGAATGCCTTATCAACTGAAATTGAATTTAATATTGTTTGGAGGAGGATTCAGAATCGGGAACCTCATGTCAGGCATGTCTAAACATGTGGACATGTGTATAAAGTGAAAGGTAAGTGGTTTAGGTAGGATGAAGAAGTAATTTTTTTTCTTTCACTCTGGTTGGGATCAGAATTGCCCTGTTTGAGGAAGTGGTAGAGGCACAAATTGCACAGCATCTTGACAAGCAGTTCAATCAAGGCATTGAAGACACACGGTGGTGGTAACTGGGATTAGCACAGAGAATTGAGTGGTGACCACAGTGGGAGTGATGAACCACAAGACCTATTTTCAGCACAGTGAAAGGCTATCCGCCCCATTAAGTTAAATGACACATAGTCCCTTCTGCCTGCATATGAAACATTATTCCTGTTTTCTCTGCATATTCTTAAACGCAAGATTCGGAAGATGGCGGAAATCTTGAGCAACACACACACAAAGTGCTGGAGGAACTCAGCAGGTCAGAGTGCATCTATGGAAGAAAAGAAGCAGCCGATGTTTCGGGCCAAGTTCTGCACATTCATATACCTGAATAAAAACCTCATGAGCGCCTCTATCATGTCTATCTCCATCTCCACAATCTATTCTGTATAACTGTTTTAAAAAATGTTGCCTGAAGTCTTCAAACTCTGTGTCTCTCACTGAGGATTTGAGGAAGGGCTGGTATTAGATCCGCCCCCCCCCCCCCCATAAGACATAAGAGCCATTCATCCTATCAAGTCTGCTTCAAAATTGTCTGATTTATTATCCCTCTCAACCCCATTCTTCTGCCTTCTCCTTAGCATCTTTTATGGCCTTACTAATCAAGAAACTATCAACCTCCGCTTTAAATATACCCAATGACTTGGCCTGCACAGCAGTCTGTGGCAATGAATTCCATAGATTAACCACCATCTAGCCAAAGAAATTTCTCCTCATCTCTGTTTTAAAGGGAAGTCCTTGAATTTTGCATGCTGTGCCCTCTGATCTAAGACTCCCCCCACTCTCGGAAACATCCTCTCCATGTCTACTCTATCTAAGCCTTTCAATATTCGATAGATTTCAATGAGAAGTTCTCCTCATTCTTTTTTTTTTCAATATTTTTATTGATTTTGATTTCTATATATAGAATAGAGTTCAAGAGAATACATACTACAAAACGAAAGAAAAAATATAATAATAATACCAGATACAGTATATTGAATCACATTGACGAACTCCTTACTCTATATTCATATGGATTAGATTGGTTCGTATATTAGAATATAAACAATTTTATTAAGGAAAAGATCTACACCTACTAATAAAGCCAAAGCTGTTTGGGGGGGGGGGGGGAATAAAGAAACTTATCAGATAATAAAATATACTATTAACCAACTTCTGAACTCCAGTGAGTACAGGCCTAGAGTCATCAAATGCTCCTCGTACCTTGTGGATTAGCTAATTGCACTGAGGAATGAGAGTTTAAAATCACGCTGTGAAGAACTAAAATGGGGAAAAAGTTTTATTACAGGTAGCCTTCAAGGAAGAAAATCTGCCTGCACCATACCAGCACTGCATTGAACCCCATGATGTTTCCTGATGTATCTTTAAATGCAGTTTGGATAAGCTGGTTTGATTCACACTTTACCCAAGAAACTCAACACATTCTTGATTACAAATTTATTTGCTCAGCTCTTTCTGTAACACACTCAAATGTGGGGTAGCTAAAGATTACATTTGAGTCCAACATAATCAAAGCCTCTCATTACAACAGTCATTGAACTAATTGGGAAGAAACTATGAATACAAAGGCTGGGACACCTGAAACCAGAAGGGAGAAGGAGAACACATTCATTTTGTTATTTTGTTTAATTGGAAAATGCTGTTACCTGCACTGATGGTAAGCAGTGATGAGGCCTTTCGGAAAGGGAAAGTCCCACAGAGATGAGGTTGATGAGCAATTAACAAATAAATATGATATAACATGCTTAGTGGGTTTACCTAGCAAGAGCTGTGGTGCTTCTACTCCTCTTGATTTCATTGTCTGAAGGGATTTGTTATTTTGAAGCTTGCTGCTATAATTACAAGATTACAGTACCAGAAATTGCCTCATTATAACTGTAACTAATTTACTTAATGAAAGGTCTTCATAATATCATAATATCCTAGCTGATTACGCAGGCACTAGCTGATAATGATAAGATGTTTTTAAGAACAATTTACGCCTCTGATTGGAGGATTGCTTGAAGTGAGAGTGATGTGTGGAAAAGCTGTTCGTTTGAAAGCCTGTCTCACTGGCTTTCAGGTAAGTTAAAGTTGCAGTGAAAATGGCAGGCAAACATGTAGCTGGAGAATCCATCTCTAGTGTGTGAGTCTTTGATGCTGTACTGACTTCCCTTTGTGGATTTGCCAAAATTTATGTGCATTATGTGGCTGAGCTAATAGGATTTGACTATTACGTAAGGACACAAGATGTAGGAGCAGAATTAGGCCACTCAGCCCATTGTGTCTGCTCTGCCATTCTGTAATATCTGATTTATTATCTCCTTCAATCCCATTGTCCTGCCTTCTCCCCATAACCTTTGACACCCTGACTAACCTTCGCTTTAAATTTACCCAATGACTTTGCCTTTAGGGCTGTTCATGGCAATAAATTCCACAGATTCACCACCCTCTGGATAAAGAAGTTCCCTTCTGATCGCTGTTTTAAATGACGTCCCTCTATTCTGCTGCTGTGCCCTCTGGTCCTAGACTCATCTACTATAGGAAATGCCCTCCCCGCATCCACTTTATCCAGACTTTTCAGTATTCACTGTAATGAATGGATTACACAGAACTTTATAAAGCAGTGTTGATTATGCTTCCAGTACTCTGATAGATCCCTAAAATTGCACTATGTGTCGTCTTAAACATAAATCTTAAGCAACTTGGTGACATCAATGAATGACATTAACTCTGCAACGTTTCGAATATACAAAGGAATTAATCTTACATGGGTATTTAGAAGGAGGGAGTGGAGGATGTCGAAGTGTTTGTAAAACTGAACTTTTTTGGATGGGGTAGGAACTTGTTTATGGTATATAGAATATCAATATACCACCAGTGTCATGGTTCATACTAACATGTGCCTTGATTATTCTGAAATTACATTCAAGGACCACTTTATGAGGTGGCCACTGAGTGCATTTTCGTGGCCTTCAAGGTTCAAAGTGTTGTGCATTCAAAGTTGATCTTCTGCACACCGCTGTTTTTACTGAGTTACTGTCACCTTCCTGTCAACTTGAACCAGTCTGGCCATTCTCCTCTGACCTCTCTCATTAACAAGGCATTTTCGCCCACAGAAATTCTGTTCACTAGATTTTTTTATTTTTCACATCATTCTCTGTAAACTCTGGACCCTATTGTGCATGAAAATCCCAGGAGATTAGCTGGTTCTGAGATGCTCAAACCACCCTGTCTAGCACCAACAGTCATTCGGTGGTCAAAGGCACTTAGATCACGTTTCTTCCTGTTTTGATATTCGGTCTAAACAACAACTGAACCTCTTGACCCTGTCTGCATTGAGTTGCTGCCACATGATTGGCTGATTAGATATTTGCATTAATGAGCATGTGTACCTCATAAAGTGACCATTATGTCTTACCGTCTTTGAATTGTTACATTATCTATTTCAGTGTTATGGAATATGCTGTCAGGTTGGGGATGAATGTTCCAAAATCCCCCTCAACTGACAAGTCAAAGTCTGTTGACAGGTCAAAAAGCGCCACATGTTATGGTTCCTGCTCTCGGCATTTCTCTCGGAGTTTTAACTTGGAATGGTGAAGGTCATGTCCCTTGTGTTTCAAGGTAGCCAGCATCCATTCATTGATATGTCAGATTGTGAAGTACTGTCTGAGAAGAGCTATTTTTGTGTGGTCCTTGAGACCATCGGCTTTTTCTGTTGCAGCTTTTGTTTCAGTCCGCACCGACAGAGCTGATTGGGCTGAGATCAATTCATCGGTATTTCATGACATTGGTAATGCAGACATCTTTGCAATCACCTGCTTTGGCAGTATTATCATACAGCAACTGTCAGTTCCTGGATAAGAATTGAGTTCTGAGATCTTGTTGATGTGAAACATAATATTGTTGTGACAAGTCTAAGCCCTTTAAGATTTTATCAGGCATAGGTCCAGTGTAAACCATCTCAATTTGTCATGGCAGACAAGCATTTCGTAAAGTTACTAGAGCAGACTTGCAATGAATGCAACTAGGCTGGGGACTATCTTCAGTACAGTCATTTGTTACTCGTTTCTGCCGCAGCATTTCACTTCCCCCTCCCACATTTCAGTTTAGAGAGGAGCTCATCCATAGGACAAATGGGAGACTAGCTACATTATCTCCACTCCCAAACCAAGGTCACTCCAACTTTAGATATCAGCCTACAGAACCCAAGTGATCCTTGCATTGTTGACCTCTAAATCATCATTGTTTCAGTAAATAAAATAATGAGAGAATGGGCCTTACACTTCTGAATAGTGGAGCTGCTTTACCGGCTAGTCACTACTGTGCAGCTTCCTGTGACAGGATTCTGGAAAACTCTCCATGGCTTTGACCTACGATTCATTGATGAAGAAATCTTTAACCATCTGATAAAATGTATACCTTCAATGTTCAAAGTAAATGTATTGCATTTATTATCAAAGTACATGTGTATCACCAAATACGACCCTGAGATTCAATTTCTTGCAGGCATTCACAGTAAATCCAAGAAACAGGGTAGAATGAATGAAAGACTAAACCCAGTAGGATTGACAACCAATGTGCAAAAGACAACAATCTGAAAATATAAAAGGAATTGATAATAAATAAGTACATAAAAAATAAACAAATGGAGAACATAAGGGTCCTCGAAAGTGAGTCCATAGGTTGTGGGAACAGTTCAGTGATGCAGCGAGTGAAGTTATCCTCACTGGTTCGAGACCCTGATAGTTGAGAGGTAATAATTGTCCCTAACCTGGTGGTGTGGGTTTTGAGGCTCCTGGGCTGTATTCATTACGGTTTGTAGGATTTTCTGTTCAAGTGCGCTGGTGTTTCCACACCAAGCCATGATGCAACCAGTCAATGTACTCTCTACCACATACAGTATCTATAGAAGTTTGTCAAAGTTTAAATGTCATGCTTGTTGTGTTTGTTATTGCAGTAGAGTGCTGAGGACACACCCGGGCAGCAGCATGCAGGCTTATTTAGCTGAACTCTATTGATAACATTGCTTGTACAGTATGAGTTTCTCTCAAGTGGAAGTGGCTAACTGAGTGGCATAGGATTGACCCATTAACAACCCGACAATGCTGAATCTTCACAAACTTCCAAGGAAGTAGAGGTGCAGCTTTGCTTTCTTCCTATTTGCACTCGCGTGCTGGGCCCAGGACAGATCCTCTGAAGTGATGACGCTGAGAAATTTTTAAAATTGCTGACCCTCTCCACCTCTGATTCCCCAATGAGGACTGGCTCATGGACTTATGGTTTTCTCCTCCTGAAGTCAATAATCAGGTCTTTGATTGTTGTTTACTGTCATTGAGTTGAGAGGTTGTTGTGGTACCACTCAACCAGATTTTCATTCTCCCTCTTCATTGCCACCTTTGATTTGGCCAACAATAGTGGTGTAATCAGCAAACTTAAATATGGCATTGGACCTGTGCTTAGCATCACAGTCTTAAGTATAAAATTAGTAGAGCTGGGGACTATGTGCATGGCCTTGTGGTGCACCTGTGCTGATGGAGATTGCGGAGGAGTTGTTTTTGCCAATCCAAACTGGGTTCTGCGAGTGAGGAAATCGAGGATCCAAATTAATAAGGCAGTGTTGAAGGTATTCACTTTCAAATATGACTGGGGAAACTTTTACTAACTTAGATTTTAAAGTTACAGATTTGGAGAAGTCAGTCTGGGCAGTTCTCAGCTGTGAATGGGAATTTGTGTGATGAGTACAGACAGTTTTTTTACTTAAATTTGTGATCTTTACAAAAAAATTCATTGATACATCACACAAGGGTCTGTTTTAGCATGAATGCATCTACTGATTTGATACTCTTTTCACTATCCTCCCTGGCAATTAATTCCAACTCTTAACCACTTCAACCAAAAGATTATCCTCACATCCTCTGCATCTGTTACCACAAAAAACTCTGCAGATGTTGGGGTCAAAGCAACACTCACAACACGCTGGAGGAACTCAGCAGGTCGTGCAGCATCCGTGGAAATGATCAGTCAACGTTTCGGGCCAGAACCCTTCATCAGGACCTATGTCCTAACGAAGGGTTCCGACCCGAAACGTTGACTGATCGTTTCCACGGATGCTGCCCAACCTGCTGAGTTCCTCCAGCGTGTTGTGAGTGTTGCTCTGCATCTGTTGTTCCATCTTTTGGTATACGGTGGATTCCAGTTAATTGGAGCACATCAGGACAATGAAGTGGCTGTCTCAATCAATTAGCCAAACTTCCATGGAGGTTGTTAAAAAGGTATAAAAAGACAAACTACCATTTAACTGAGTAACAAATTGTGTATTTAAATGAAATGCAGAACAAATTAGAGCAGTGCCATTACTGACAGAGTTCATGAGATTCACGAGAATGATTCATCTCAACAAAGGGTTACCGTATGAGGAACGTCTGGCAGCTCTTGGGCTTTATTTCCTGGAACTCAGGAGAATGAGGGGGATCTCATAGAAACCTTTTGAATGTTAAAAGGCCTGAACAGATTAGATATGGCAAAGTTATTTCCCATGGTAGGGGAATCTAGGACAAGAGGGCACGACTTCAGGATTGAAGGACGTCCATTTAAAACAGCGATGCGGAGAAATTACTTCAGTTAGAAGGTGGTAGATCTGTAGAACTTGTTGCCACGAGCAGCTATGGAGGCCAAGTCATGGGGTATAGGCTCTTGATTAGCCAGGGCATCAAAGGGTATAAGGAGAAGGCAGGGGAGTGGGGATGACTGGAAGAATTGGGTCAGCCCATGATTGAATGGCAGACTCGATGGGCTGAATGGCCTACATCTGCTCCTATATCTTATGGTCTTATGGTTTAAGTAATCTAGTGTATACTGCCATTTTGTTTTGATTGACTGTAAATGAACCAAATCAGCCCATACACCTGGTGTAAATAATTGACTGTCTCAAACAATGTTTTTGATGATTGCATCTTTCATATATTGATTTTTGTTGTAACGGTCAAGATGATTGTTGATACCTTCAAATTCTTCGTAGTCCCCAACTTGTCGAAGTAGTGAAATCGTTCCATTTTTCACTCCCAACCATTTCTGGCATATCCAAGCCTGAATGCTTGAAACCGCAGTGAGCTGAACAGTTCTAAATTGTCTTGATGCTGATTACTTACCAGCCATCAGTAACAAATATCACTTATTTGTGAATACGAACACATGGAAATAGTGCTATTTAAAAACTGTTTGCTCTAAGTACATTGTAATGGCGACATGACAGAAGCTAGTTCGAAACCGTTCAGCAACAGTCTCCTGACCCAATTAAGCAGCATAGTGTCCCAAATAAATGAAGGAAATCCTAGCTATTTTCTCGATTAGTTTTTGTTCTTTAAGAGTTGTCCCACATAAGCGACTGCCCTGAATAACTGAAGGCCCAATTAACTGGTATCCACTGTATTCAGTTTTTGTGGGACTACTTCTCGATTTACTTTATCTAAACCTGTATTTCCTCTCTGGCTCTTTCATTCCAAAGTAAAGAACACAAGCTTCCCCAGTCTACCTGATTACCTGTTCTGCAAGTCTGGGCCAGGGACTGGGGGTTGGAGGCCTGTGTATGAGAGTGGGTGGGAGGGAGGAAAAGGGTTTCTTGTTGTTGTTGTTTTGTTGTATTACTGTTGTTGCTCATTGTTTGTGGACATGCTGTGTTGGTGCCAGAATGTGTGACCACATTTGTGGGCTGCTCTCATACATTTTGGGTTGTGTTGGTTGTTATTGGACACAATGCACTTCACTATATGTTTTGATGTGCTAATTACAAATGAATCTGAAATCTCACCACCTTGGAGTTATTCAAACAAGTCTTCTGCACTCTATCAATGGTCATTTGAAAATATGGTGATACTCCAGTTGTCCTCTACAGGCTCAACATTAATTCCCTGCTTTTGTTCTCCATCTCCAGTTATGAATTCTGGAATCCTATATACGTTACTAATTACTCTTCAAAGTTCAAAGTAAATTTGTTGTCTCGGTACATACATGTCACCATATTCATTTTCTTGTGGGCATAATCAATAGAATAATAACCATAATAGAATCAATGAAGGACTGCACCAGCTTGGAGATTCAATGGACGTGCAAAACACAAACTGTGCAAATACAAAAAGAAATAAAATAATAATAAATGAGCAATGAATGTTGAGAGCAAAATGGAGAGTCTTTGAAATGAGAGCAGAGGTTGTGGGACCATTTCAATGATGGGACGAGTAAAGTTATCCCCTTTGGTTCGGGAGCCTGGTGGTTGAGTTAAGTACCATCTCAGCTTTCCATTCCCACTTTCCCAGTTGATGTATATCCAGTTTGAAACTTTGACAACCTTCATTGCTCAGTGTATCTTCAAATGCTGGGGATGCTCGGCAGATCAGGGATCCATTGACAGAGGAAGGCAGTGAGGTGCGTCACAGCATGGTATGGAAACACCAATGCTTTTGAACAGAAAACCTACAAAATGTAGAGGATATGGCTCGCCATTGAGCACAGCTACATAGCACTGTTGTGGGAAAGCAGCATCCAATGTTAAGGACTATGCTTGCTTGTGGCGGCTGCCATCAGGAAGGTATAAGAGCCTCAGGACTGTCACCACCACCAGGTTCAAGAACATTTATTACCTCTCAGCCATCAGGTCATTGAGATGAGTAAAGTTATCCATGCTGCTTCAGGAGTCTGATAGTTGAAGGGTAATAACTGTTCCTGAACCTGGTGGTGTGGGACCTTAATCTTCTGATCCTCTTTCCTGAACACTGCAGAGGGAAGCGAGCATGGCCTTGTATGATGGAGGTTCATGATGGATACTGCTTTCTTGTGCCAGTACTCTTTGTTGGTGTGCTCAATCGTGTAGAGGACTTTTCCTGTGATGGACTGGGCTGTATCCACTACCTTTTGTAGGCTTTTCAGTTCTTGGGTGTTTGTGTGTACATACCAGCTCGTAATGCAATCAGTCAGGATACCCTCTACTGCACATCCTTACAAGTTTGTCAGAGTTTTAGATGACATGCCAAATCTGTGTAAACTTCTAAGAAAGTAGAGGTGCTGCTGTAGCATAATTCTCACCTGACAAGTACCAAACACCTTTTTCTTTCTTTGGCTTCCCAACCTATGTCTTATTCTTTTAAACCCAGAAAATCGGTTTTTCTTCATCTGAGATCAAGCAGCTCTTGCTGATGAAGGAAAATAATCTGCCTAAATTGTTGCACCCTTGGGCTCCTGTGCTACATCTATGCTAGATTTGCAAACATGGCAACCTATATTGAGGTGGTCCATGAATGTCATCTTAGCTGGTCAGGGAATATAAAAATTTCTGATAAGTTATGCTGCAAGAGATGTGACCTCTGTAATCATAGTGCTTCAGATAAAAAGCAGTTCCCGATTTCTTCTGGTTGAAGATGCTGTGGTTTCACTGAAGATCAATTTCACAGCACTCAAGGTAAATTACTCCCAAGGGAATTAATTTGCTATTTATAGTATGCTTTTCTTTTAAGATTTTTTTTGTCTTGCAAGGCTGGGAATGGTTTGTGTAAGGAACTAATGGAAAGCCACAAAAACTAGCTTGAATGAAAGGGTCAATTTGCTCCCCACACTCAGCAAGAGAAATGGCAAGGCCAGTTTGTATTAATAGTGGTTTTGTATTAATAATGGTTTTAGTTGTTGTGAATGGGAAAACATGAGTATTCTGAAAGGCACATCTCCAGTCCCTTGCAAGAACAACAGCATTGCTACTTTAACAGAAAGAGCAGCAGAGTAAAGATTGCATTGATATAACATCTTTTCCTTCCCTTTGTTAATGTACAGTACTCAAAATACTTTGAAGTGCGTTGCTTCCTCAAAGCAGTAAACATGGCAGCAAACTGGCACAGTGACACAGCCAGTAGTCTTGCCTGGTAGTGCTAGAGACTTGGGTACAATTCTGAATTTGGCTGCAGACTGAGTGGAGTTGGTACTTGCCCCCTGCGAACACCCACATTTCTTAAATGTTCTGGATTCCTCCCATATCCTAAATACGTGTGGGTTAATTGGCCATTGTAATTTGTTCCTTGTGTGTGGAGCCATATGCTTTTGCTCTTTATAAGTGATATAATTAATCTTTGTCTCAGTGCTATCAAGTGAATGTTGTTTCCAGACACAATTTTTCCCTGACATGAAATTGAGCCGTCTTCTCTCTCAGTGATGTCAGTTTTCTGTTCATGTTGAACTTACTGTTCTAACAGCAAGTACTGACTACTTTAATCCCGTCTGGGGGGAGGTGGTGTGTTAGTAAACACACTCAATTGCTAGGAAGTGAATGAGCATTCATTTCCTTAGCTAAGGAGATTGGTATCCCACACAATTACTATGCAGAGAAAAGTAAGTAAATCATGACACAATAATAGCAACGGTAGCAGGCCATTCACTCCCTAGAGTTTTCTTTGCCGTGAGATTGACTGGTCTTCCATCTGAATCACCATTTTGCTACCCTATTCCCAATTTTCCTTGATTTCTTTAATATCCAGAAATATGTCTCTACACACAGCCTCTGCCACCCTCTCTTGTAGAGAATTCCAAAAATCCATCATCTTCTGAATAGAGAAACTGCTTGCACCTAAATGGCCTGTTTTCTTTGAAACTTTGACTTGGATCTAGACTCATTATCCCCACTGCTTCTCTAAGCAGTTCATGTCTCACCAAGCTTGCTCTTTGTTCTCCTGAGAATAGAGGCTTAACGTATCCAAATATCCTGGTTAGGACAAACTTGCTCTCCCAGGAATCTGTCTCTCAGGTCTCTGCGATCCACTTTTCAGTAAAACAAATAAGCAGGAAACATTAAACTTCCCATTTTAATAGTGGCTAGTTCCTAAGATTTTAAAAAAAGCAGTTAAAATTTTTAACAAATGCTGATTTAATATATTTAAGGAGCACTGCATCTTCCTTTATACACCTGGCTTGTTCCTTCGTGCTCAGTATGAACGTGTCTATACATGTTAGTTGTGCTTCTTGTCCTTTGGTACTGAAGTGGAATTTTGAGTAAGCAATGAATATTGAGAACCTGAGATGAAGAGTCCTTGAAAGTGAGTCCAGAGGTTGTGGGAACAGTTGATTGATGGAGCAAGTGAAGTTATCCCCTCTGATTAAATAGCTTGATGGCTGGGGGTAATAACTGTTCCTGAACCTGGTGTTCTGAGCCCAGAAGCTCCTGTACCTCCTTCCTGATAAGCATCTGAATAGAAAATAATTGGGCACTGGAGAGAGGACAGGGAAGTGGAACTGGCTGATTTGACTTTATAGCCTGTAGTGATTTGACAGGCCACGTCACTTTGTAACCTTTGTCTGGGAACTGGCCTTTTATTTATCTGCGTAATTGGCCACTGCTGCCCTGGACACATCCAGAAAAGTAATGTACCGCGTGTTGAAGTATGAGAAAGCACGACCAGCTTCCAACCACTCTGCCATTAATTCTTAATCGGATTTCTCCTGACTGATAGTCCAATTTGCTGTTGTCCTTCAGTTCCATATTCAGTAATGTAATAAAGTAATTGTCAACATGGCACCTTATCCAATGGTTTTCTTGCCCATTTATGCCAGTGCACAAATTTTGCCATCCACAGATTCACTACCCTCTGGCTAAAGAAACTCCTTGTCATCTCTTTTCTGAAAGGATGTCCTTCTATCCTGAGGCTATGCCCTCTGGTTGTCGCCTTCCCCACAATAGGAAGCATCCCCTCCATGCTCACTCTATCTTTGACTTTCAATATTGATTAGTTTCAATAACATCCCCCCTCCTTCTAAACTTGAGTACAGACCCAGATCCATTAAATGCCCTAGTACAGGTGGCCTCTGAAAGAAGAGAGCCCAATGTTGTCAGAACCTGAATCCCTGCCCCCCTATGCAAGCTCTTTGGCCATGCATTCAGCTTTCTATTTCTGTCAAGACATCTTCATACTACAGACGTTAAACTCCTACTGCCTGTTATGCTGCTGGTTGCTGTTTCCATAACAATCTTGTGTTACCAGTTAGGATTGTTGGCCGGCCAGTGGTGTAGTGGCATCCACACCGGACTTTGAAGCGTGTGGTTTGAATATAGCTGGCTCCTTGCACGCTTTCCATCCGTGCTGGGTTGAGTGTCAAGCTAGCAACTCGGCCTGGTAAAACACAGACAAAATGCTAAAGAAACGACAAGGCATGGAATGGAACTCAACAAGTCAGGGTTGTTAGTACACACCCGGATCCATTGAGCTGAACACCCAAACCTGGAGGACCAGTGGAGCCTCTACTGTTTGGCATGGGTGGCCCGACCAAGACCATGAAGCTCCAACTCCAGCCAACATAGCTTTCCGGGTCATTGAGGCACGCAAGCCTCCAAACCACGACAAGGTTGTGGTCCCTCTTGGGGGAGACATTGAACTCACTGCCCTGTAATTACTGGCACTAGCTGTGTCCCTCAAAACTGAATCATTTCATCCATCAATAGAATCACCCTTCCTTGCTTCCAAACTGGCTTGTCTTTTTAAGTGTCAGAAATATGTGTTGTAATTTCAGCCAGGTTATCTGTTTTCTCTTTCATGCTTATTTTTGAAAAGAAAAAGTACACATTCCATTTATCTGAATTATGTAGCTTTGTGTAAAGAAATTTATTTTCCATAAAAAGTTGTATCTATGCTGTCTCAACCTATAGCAGTCAATACTATAAGGGTCTCTACCTGTCTTTGGTTTCATTATTTTATAAACTTGTATCGACCTATATACTGATTGTGTATAATGAGGGGGAAAGGCCTGATTTTGCAAACCAATAAAAGACTGGGAAAATTTGTGAGATCAGACTGAGTCCATAGAAAGGAAGAATCTTTCTTCAGAACCAGTTTGTCAAGAATTGTTCAAATTTAGTTCTGCAAAGTTGGCAGCATTGTAAGAATCAAAATTGTTTAATGTCATTTCCAGTACACAAGTGTAAAGGGCAACAAAATAATTGTTACTCTGGATCCAATGCAGTGCCAAAATAAAACACACTAAGATAAAGTACACAACAATAAAAAAATACAATAAATATGAATACATGATAGTTAATCTACATAAGTTGTATGTCCATAAAGTGCTGGGCACAGGAGTGTCTATACATAAGGTGACTGACAGGAAATGAAAAGTAGTGGTGATTGGGGTTGTGGTGGGGTGGGTTAGTGCAGGGGTCCCCAACCTTTTTTGCGCTGCGGACTGGTTTAATATTGACAATATTTTGCGGACCGGCTGACCCGGGGTGGGGAGGGGAGGGGGTAGGGTTGCCATGGACAAGAGTAGCAGTCAAAAAATACGTTGTTTACCCCGAGAAAGACTACAATGACCATGAAGCCTTGCGCGGGCACCAGCGCGCATGCGTGACCTGAGCATGTGTGTACCTGCTGATATTATTTTCTGCAAATCGTTTTTGGCGATTCTGTTCGGGGGGCGGGGGGGGGGATGTTAATCACGACCAGAATATTGGTAATAAGGGGCTAATACACTCAATTTCGTTTCTAAAATGGTTTATCTAATGAACTTAATATTAAACACACAGCGCATATTTTCCTCGCATGAATATAGCGATAAGTCAATCATCGGGGAGGACAGGGGAGCTTGAAGTAAGTATTGAACGAACTTCCAGTAGAAGTGGTAGAGGCAGGTTCGATATTATTTAAAGAAAAATTGGATAGGTATATGGACAGGAAAGGAATGGACGGTTATGGGCTGAGTGCAGGTCAGTGGGACTAGGTGAGAGTAGCTATCGGCACAGACTAGAAGGGCAGAGATGGCCTGTTTCCGTGCTGTAATTGTTATATGGTTATATAAGTCACTTATCAGTCAATAGCATCATAACATTTTAAGTAATGTTTGGATATTAAACACATGACACATGTTTTCCCCGTATGAACATATAAAATCATTGCAACACACCAATATCACTGAATCAGTGGGAGCCCTGGGCTTGTCTTCCTGCAACAAGAGGGTCCTATCGAGGAGTGATGGGAGACAGCGATACTCGAAGGGGATTCCTTATGTCCAGTCTATTCCACAATTTAGTTTTCGTTGCATTCATTGCAGAGATATGTTGGAAATGGAAGCAATGTTTTCAGTACTTTCGTGGCTATCTCAGGATATTCAGCCTTGACTTTGATCCAGAATGCCGGCAGAGATGTTATGTCAAACATACTTTTCAGCCCTCCGTCATTTGCAAGCTCGAGGAGTTGATCTTCTTCCCGCGCTGACATGGATGACGCACTGTTAGTGACCTCGTGTGCATTCAAGCTCAACAGTGGGCGTGACAGGGAATGAGGAAAGGTGCAGCTGATTCATATCGCCAAATCATGTCGTTTCCTCACGGCCCAGTAGCAAATGCGCTGCGGCCCGGTGGTTGGGGACCACTGGGTTAGTGTGTGGAGGTGTTGATCAGCCTTACTGTTTGGGAAAGTAACTATTTTTGAGTCTGGTGATCCTGGTGTGGATATGATGTAGCCTCCTCCCTGATGGGAGTGGGACAAAGACTTTAGATGCAAGAGACTGCGGTTGTAGAATGTGGAACACAAAGAACTTCCCACAAGGAGCACTCATTCCCTGATACCCTGGGATCATTCATCTATATGCTTCCCACTACCCTTCTAGCACTATCTCCTGCAGCTGCAGATAAACATCCCTCACCTCATCCTTCACCATCAAGAGATCTTAACAACTCTTAACAGGAGAGGCGAAGATTGACATGCACTTCCTCCAACCTTGTCCACTGTGCTCTGTACTCTCGGTGTTTATTTAGAGCTGCAATGGGCTGCACCGCGACAACCACCCCCAGTTCAACCCTTGCTCAATCACAGGACAATTTACAATGAACCTAATAGTGGGTTCATTTGGACTGTGGGAGGAAACCGTAGCACCCGGAGAAAACCCATGGGGAATGTTCAGACTCCTTACAACAACCTGGGTTTCCTCAGCATCAGTGCCACCAGGTGCAGACCAGATAACCACTTTACCAAGTTTCTGCATTCCATCTGCAAAACCATCTCTAGTTGCCAGCCAGCTCAATTCCTCTTCTTCTTCCTCACCTTTCGGATTCTCACATCGGCCTTTCTTACCTCTGCTGCTTCCACTGCCAAATACAACTCTTCTTATTCCAGCTTCCAGCTGTATAGTCTGTAACCTGACAGCATGGTTATTTGAGCAGTACACGCAAGTGCTGGAGGAACTCAGCAGGCCAGACAGCATCCAGAAAAAGAGTGGAGTCAACATTTCAAGCCGGAACCCTTTGGTAGGACCGGAGGAAAAAAGCTGAGGAGTAGATTTAAAAGGTGGGAGGAGGGGAGAGAGAAACGCTAGGCAATAGGTGAAACCTGAAGGGAGGGGATGAAGTAAAGAGCTGGGAAGTAATTGGTAAAAGAGACAGAAGGCTGTGGAAGAAAGAAAATGGGGAGGAACACTAGGGGGAGGTGATACCAGAGAAAAGCCCCCTTTATTCCCGCTCATTGCTTTCTGCCAATCAGCCTTGCCTGTAATACCATGGACTCTTGTTAAGGAGCCTCATGTGTGGCACATTGTCAAAGGCCTTCTGAAGCTCCAAGCAAACAACAATCACTGTCTGTCCTGCTTGTTATTTCCTCAAAGAATTCCAATAGATTGTCAGGTAAGATTTCCCATTAAGGCATGGGTTCCCAATATGGAGTCCACGGAACCCGGTGTTAATGGTAAGGGTCCATGGCATAAAAAAGCTTGGGGACCCCTGTCGTAAGAAAACCATGCTAACTATGGCCTGTTTTATCATGTGTTTCCAAGTACCCTGAACCCTCATCCTTAATAATAGACTTAATTTTCAACATCACTGAAGTCAGAATAACCGGCCTGTAATTTGCTTTCTCCTGCGTCCCTCCCCTTTTAAAGAGTGGACGCAAGAGTGTTAATGCAAACAATGCATTTCACTGGATGTTTCAATATATATGTTTGTCTATCTATTGATTGAGATTCAATTGAGCCCTTCCAGTCCTTCAAACTACACCTCCCAGCAACCCCTAATTTAACCGTAGTCTAATCACACAACAATCTACAATGACCAATTACTCATGTAACCGGTACGTCTTAGGATTGTGGAAGGATGCAGGAGCACCTAAAGAAAACCCACCATTCCGAGGGGAATATGTACAAACTGCTTATTGATGACATTGGAATTGAACTCTGAACCCTGGCCCACGCTGTAATAGAGTTGAGCTAACCACTATGCCCATGTGATAAATGACTGAAATCTGAAAGACAACTGCACAGTTGCTCAGGTAACTCTGAAGCTAGGCGGGTCTATTTTTTTTAAGCTAATGATTCCCTTCAGTAAACTAGAGGCAACTTCTAGTGATGCTGTGACATTGCTCAATTAAAATGGCACGGTTTGGTTGAAAATTTTATCTTTTGCATCAGAGGGAAGTTGAAAGTAAATTTATTTTTCAAAGGATGCATGTTGCTATATACAACCCGAAGACTAATTTTCTTGCAGCAATTCACAGTAGAACAGAGAAATGCAATGGAATCAATCTTTTAAAAAATACACACAAAAACTGACAAACAACCAATGTATAAAAGACAAATTATGCAAATATTTAAAAAAAGCAAATAATAAATAATACTGAGTACAGGAGTTGTAGAATCCTTCAAAGTGAGTTCATAGGTTGTAGAATCAGTTCATTGTTGAGGTGAGTAAATTTATCCACTCTGGTTCAGGAGCCTGTTGTTTAAGGGGTAATAACAGCTGCTGAAGCTGGTGGCGTGGGCCCTGAGGCTCCTGTACCTCCTTTCCGATGGCAGCAGTGAGGGGTAATAACAGCTGCTGAAGCTGGTGGCGTGGGCCCTGAGACTCCTGTACCTCCTTTCCGATGGCAGCAGTGAGAAGAGAGCACAGCTTGGATGATGAGGGACCTTGATGATGGATGCTACTTTCTGCATCAGCGCTCCTTGCAGATGCACGATGGTGGGGAGGGCCTTGCCTGTGATGAATCAGACTGTCCAGTCACAGTATGCCTTTGGAATGTGGGGCGAAACCAGAACACTTGGAGGAAACCCATGAACTCGCAGAGAGAATGTATAAACTTCTGACCGACAGTAGGGGATTGAACGGGGTTGCTGCTGTAATAACATTACACTAGCTGCTGCACCACCATGCCACTTTCTACTACAGCTACAGAAGTGGTGGATATGAGGATTCATCAAAGAAAGGGGAATTGTCCAGGAAAGAGGATATAAACAGCACGTATTTGTTGATGACAAATTAGGTTTGATAAGCTTGTTGAAGTAAGTGAGATGGTTTACTCTAAAAATGCAGTTCATGTATTTAAGGACTCTCAAATGGAATTTAACTTCTCTGACAAAACTTGGTAAATTCATAGAAATGGAATGAACAGTGGCAGTTCGGATGTAAAACTGGAAGAAAGTAGAGTTGTGGTGAATTATTGTTTTTCTGGGAGAGGTGTATGATTTCCCCAAGGATCAGTTTTGGGGCCACTGCTTTTTTTGTGTAAAGTGATATACATGTGAATTCTAATGGATGTTGTTTAAACATAAAGACAGAAAAAGACCAGGATGCAGATTGAAGTGCAACCAAAGTTTAATGTGCAGAAATGGGAAGGATACAGATCATGTGCAGGCAGGAAGGAGAATTGAGCATTGCAACGCAGGAACAGACCACTCAGCAGATGATGTTGTGCCAAACTAATTAATCTAGTGACATCTGATTCTTTCGGCCTGCACTTGTCTGGATCCTTCCAATCTCTGCACATTTGTGTGTTATCTGAGAGTCTCATTAATGGTTCTTTCATTCTCTACCTCCACCATCACTGCTGGCATCCACCATTTTGTGTTTAAGGAAAGCTTGTGATGCACATCTCCTTTGAACCTTCATCTTCACACCTTGAATTCATACTTCTAAGTATTAGACATTTCAGTCCTGGACAGAAAGATTCCAACCATCCTAATAAACCTTTTGTGAACTCTCTGCATAGCCTTCACAACCTCCTTATAGTGGGGCAACCGGGAAGAAGAATAGAGCGGTGTAAGCTACAACCACCTATCGCTAACTTTAAAATGGCATTAAACATGGTCATGGGGTGAAATGGGTAAATTGTGAATGCGTATAGAAATTTCGAACTTCAATTCTTGCCGCTCTCTGTAAGGAGTTGATGTTCTTTCTGTGACCATGTGGATTTTCTCCATGAGTTCCGGTGTCCTACCACGTTCCAAGCTACGTATGTTTTACGGTTAGTGAATTGTGGCATGCATTTTGGCATCGGATGCATAGCAGCATTTATGGACTGCTCACATTACGTGCTCATGTTGGTCATTGACACAAACAGCACAATTCACTGTGACAATAATGTTCATCTTTAAATTTTTCTTTTCATTTCTTTCCCAATGCCATTATCCTCAATATCCCGAGGCTCAGCAGTGGTCAGAAATTCAAGTATACAAACTATATGCTGTAAGTCAGGGGTCCCCAACCTTTTTTGCACCGCGCACCAGTTTAGTGGTTTGGTTCAGTGGTTTGCATTTCAGATTTGGAATCGGATTTGTTATCCCTAATAACTTTGGTGAAACTTCTTGTTTTGTAGCAACAGTACAGTGCAATATATTAAACACTATTATAAGTTACAATAAGAAAATGTAATGTAGAAATGAGTAAGTTGAGAAAAAAGTAAGTAGTGTTCATGGATCCTTTCATAAATCTGTCAGAGGGCAAGAAACTTTTTAAAATGTCGTGCATGTCTTCAGACTCCTGCACCACCTCTTCAAGGGCGTGTCCTGAATAGCGCCGCCTTGTGGCACCTTCTTTTGAAGATGTCTTCGCTGGTGGTAGGGTGGCTTGTGCCTGTGATGAAGCTGACTGAGTATACAACCTTCTGCAGCTTTTGCCAATCCTATATATTGGCACCACTATACCAGTTAGAATGCACTCCATGGTACTTCTATCAGAATTAGAATCAGGTTTATTATCACCAGCATGTGTCCTGAAATTTGTTAATTTTGCAGCAGCAGTTCAATGCAATACATAAAATAGAAGGAAAAATTAATAATACTAATAAATAAGTAAAATCAATTACAGTATGTGTATATTGGATAGATTAGAAATCGTGCAAAAAAACATATAATGCATATTTTAAAAAGTGAGATGGTGTTCAGGGCTTCAGTGTCCATTTATGAATCAGATGGCAGAGGGGAAGAAGCTGTTCCTGAATTGCTGAGTGTATGTCTTCAGGCTTCTGTACCTCCTACCCTGATGGTAACAGTGAGAAAAGGGCATGCCTGGGTTCTGGAGGTCCTTAATAATGGATGCAGCCTTTTTGAGACACCGCTCCTTGAAGATGTCCTGGATACTTTGTAGGCTAGTACCCAAGATGGAGCTGAACCCTCTGCAGCTTCTTTCGGTCCTGTGCAGTAGCCCCCACCCCTGATACCAGATAGTGATGTAGCCTGTCAGAATGCTCTCCATGGTACAACTATAGAAGTTTTTGGGTGTATTTGTTGACAAGCCAAATCTTTTCAAACTCCTAATGAAGTATAGTCGCTGTCTTGCCGCCTTTATAACTGCATCGATATGTTGGGATCAGGTTAAGTCTTCAGATCATGACACCCAGGAACATGAAACTGCTCACTCTCTCCACTTCTGATCCCTCTGAGGACTGATATGTGTTCCTTTATCTTGCCCTTCCTGAAGTCCACAATCAGCTGTTTCATCTTACTGACATTGAGTGCAAGGTTGTTGCTGTGGCACCACTCCACTAGTTGGCATATCTCATTCCTGTATGCCCTCTCGTTTCCATCTCAGATTCTACCAACAATGGTTGTATCATCAGCAAATTTATAGATGGTATTTGAGCTATGCCTAGCCACATAGTCATAGGTATAGAGAGAGTAGAGCAGTGGGCTAAGCATACACTCCTGAGGTACACCAGTGTTAATCGTCAGTGAGGAGGAAAAATTATTACCAATTCGCACAGATTGTGGTCTTCCGGTTAGGAAGTCGAGATTGCAAAGGGAGGTATTGAGGCCCTGGTTCTGTAACTTCTCCATCAGGATTGTGGGAATGATGGTGTTGAAAGCTGACCTATAGTCGATGAACAGCATTCAGACATGGGTATTTGTATTTTCCAGGTGGTCTAAGGCCGTGTGAAGAGCCATTGAGATTGCATCTGCTGTTGACCTATAGGCAAATTGTAGTTGGTCCAGGTCTTGTTGAGGCAGGAGTTCAGTCTAGTCATGACCAACGTCTCAAAGCATTGTATCACTGTAGATGTGAGCACTACCGGGTGAGTCATTCAGGCAGCTCACATTATTCTTAGGCACTGGTATAATTGTTGCCTTTTTGAAGCAAGTGGGAACTTCTGCCCATAGCAGTGAGAGGTTGAAAATGTCCTTTAATGTTCTATAGACATTTGTAAGAGCTTTTCAAATATGCTCTCCATTTCTTTGATTACAAACAATATGTAAATATTGTTGGTCTGAATGAATGCAGTTACGAAGAAAACATAGCACTGCGTCTACTTTCTTAGAAGTTTGCGAAGATTCAGCATGTCATCTAAAATTTGACTAACATTATAGATATGTGATGGAGGGTATATTGGCTGGGTTGCATCCCAGCCTGGTATGGAAACACCAATGCCCTTGAAAGGAAAAGCCGTCAGAAAGTTGTGGATATGGCCCATTTCATCATGGGTAAAACTGCCCTCATCTACATGGAGCACTGTTGCAGGAAAGCAGCATTCATCATTGAGGTCCCCTAATATCCAGGCCATCCTCTCTTCTTGCTGCTGCCATCAGGAAGAAGGAACAGGAGCCTTTGAACCAGAGGGGATAACTTAACTTAACTTAACTCGACTTGCCTTATCACTGAACTGTTTCCACAACCTATGGACTCTATTTCAAAGACTCTTCCTCTGATGTACTTGATATGTATTTATTATTATTATTTCTATTCCTTTTTGTATTTGCAAAGTCTGTTGTCTTTTGCATATTGGTTGTTTGTCCGTCCTGTTGGTTATGGTCTTTCATTGATATGATTGCGTTTCTTATATTTACTGCTAGGGTTTGCAAGAAAATGAATCTCAGGATTGTATATGGTGACATGTATAGAACATAGAAATCTATAGCATATTACAGGCCCTTCGGCCCATAGTGTTGTGCCCACCATGTACCCTTGTCTAGAAACAGCCTAGAGTTTCCCTACATCATAGCCCTCTTTTTTATGCTCCAAGTACCTATCTAAGAGTCTCTTAAAAGACCCTACTGTATCCGGCCTCGACTACCATTGCTGGCAAGACATTTGATAATAAATTTCCTTTGAACTTTTGGACTTGAATTTACAGACATAATATGCAATTCCAAAACTTGTAGAAATACTTGTTGAAACAGTTTTTTTGGAGCTTTTGATGGAGGAAACATATTTGGTCTGAAAGAAAAGTCTAGAAATGGGAAACAAAGTCGGTGGTGTGATTAATAGATGGTTACTTTAGATTGTTTTATTTCTCTTCCCATTTTGAGCGTTTCCATGGTAATGAATTTACAGGCTCTGTCTGAAGCAAGTGGAACTGCACGTAGGCCGGACGTCAGGCATGCATTGCGAGACATGTCTGTTAATGTTAATGAACCCAGAGTCCCTCTTAGTGCTCTTGTTATTCTTCTGAGAGGCACAGGCATGACTCGTACCTTATTAGGCCGTCTTGAATGTGATTTTATTATAATGTCACGTGAAAATAGTGAGATTGTTTTCAAGTAATTTTTTGAGCATGTATAGTTGTAGTTGGGTGTGGAAGCAGGATAGAACCACCGGGAGCTGGGCAGGCCGCTTAATTGGCACTATGCTTCAGCAGTCTACAGTAAATTTAAGCTGTCCAGAAACTTCCCCAGTCAGTGGCAGCTGTCCCCGGAGACTGCCCGTTCGGTTAGTGAACCACACTCTGCTGAGGTCTCTTTCCCTTTTTTCCCTTGCTTGCGGGGGAGGGAGGGGCAAGACTAGTAGGAGGTGTCTCAGAGCTGATTGGATGTCCTGTACAAAAGTGAGTGAGACTATTTGTTCAGGAGCTTGTTGACTAGTCAGGGAGCCTGTGGCTTGGGAGCCAGTGTCAATCACAATACACTATACTTTGAAGAAGTGTGGGAGCAGACATTCAACAACCTGACTGCAGTCTGCCTTCAATATCTGATTACTTAAGGTGAACAGATTTAAGTAATCTCCCTCCCTCCACCTTTTAATTCTACTCCTCATCTTTTTTTCTCGTCCCAGTGAAGGGTCTCAGCCTGAAATGTTGACTGTACTTTTTTCCATCGATGCTGAGTTCCTACAGCATTTTGTCTGTGTTGCTTGGATTTCCAGCTTCTGCAGATTTTGTCTTGTTTGTGATCAGATTTGAATTCTGTTACTATTTAGCAGGAATCTACACTGCATTATGTAGATAATGAGCAATTTCAAAACTCTCAGCTTCATAGTACACAGATTTAAGGAGTGTCGCTGCAACATACTCCATTAGTTTATCAATCTGTGGTACAACAGTGTGTACAAAACTTGTGATCAGGCACCTGGCTGCAAGTCTGTACAACGGATTGCAAAGGTTTATCAAGGTCTCACTTCCACCCATCAGATATTTGTTGGGAGCACTGCACACACACACACAGGGCCTTAGCATTAATTCCTTTCATCTATCCAACTGTCTTCAGGCAGGAGGTACCTTAGCAGTAGGATGGGAACAGCTTCTTCCAGGCTGTAAGACTTCTGAACTCCCTGCCACCTCCCAGGTGTCATCACGCATGAAGCACCAGTAGCCTTGTACTGATCACTTTTTAACTTGCACATGCACCTTATTTGTTAATTTATTTGTGGTCCTGTGTTGCGCATCTTGGTCGGAAAGAACATTGTTTCATTTGGTGGTATACATGTGTATGGTTGAAACTTGAATTTGATTAGATATAACTCTACATGTAATTCTCTTGAGGCAAATGAGGCCAGTTCAGTTGGAAATTTAATGCAGGGTGCTGAGCTTGCTCCTGGCACCAAGTGAACTGGGAACAGTTGTTCACCATTTTTGAAATAGTTCTGGGGGGAAATCAGTGTCCATTTTATTAGGTACACCTGAACACCTCGTTAAAGCAAATATTTAATCAGCCAATCATGTGGTTGCAACTCAATGTATAAAAGCATGCAGACATGGCCAAGCGATTTAGTTGTTGCTCAGACCAGACATCAGAATGGGGAAGAAATGTGATCCAAGTGACTTTGACCGTGGAATGATTGTTGGTGCCAGATGGGGTGGTTTGAGTATCTCAGAAACTGCTGATCACCTGGGATTTTTACGCACAACAATCTCTCGAATTTACAGAGAATGGTGCAAGAAACAAAAAAAAACATCCAGTGAGCTGCAGTTCTGTGGGCAAAAATGCTTTGTTAATGAGAGTGATCAGAGGGGAATGATAGACTGCTTCAAGCTGACAGGAAGGTGACTAACTCAAATAATGGTGCACTACAACTGGTGTGCAGAAGAGCATCTCTGAACGCACGACATATTGAACTCAGTTCTGAGCACAGTATGAAGCTGAGTTACACTCAACTGAAGGACCAGGTACTTTTGGTGTTGGCTTCTCAGCGTTTTATGTTGGGGATGTCACTGGTGGCTAACTTAATTGAGAAGGGTTTGATTTGCTTAGACTATAAGATCATGACATAGCAAATGCTCAATTAATATCATGACTTTTTATTAACAGTTTAATGTTTTTAAATTTAATGTGATTTATTTGAATCTACTTTAATTGATAATCAATGGCTTTTAAAAGCATTTAGCATTTGAAATGCCAAAGTATTGGAAGGCTACAGGTTGGTAAACAGTCAGCTTGAACGAGTACTTAATAGTTGGCATGAGCAGGGTGGGCTGAAAGGCCTTTTTTGTAGTGTATGACTTTTGTTTTGAACTCTAAAAATTAGATATTTAGAAGGAGTTAAAGAGGCCTTTCATAAAATGAGCTATCAAAAAACTATTAGAGTTTTCATGGGATAGATTAGATTAGATTAGATTCAACTTTATTGTCATTGTGCCGAGTACAGATACAAAGCCAATGAAATGCAGTTAGCATCTGACCAGAAATGCAAAGAATAGTGCTATTTACAAAATAACTGCGAACAAAATGTAAGTGCTACAGCACACAAATTTAAAAGTACTGAGACAGTACAATATGGGTGTAATACTGCTTAGCACTGTGATGTGAGGTTCAGCAGGGTCACAGCCTCAGGGAAGAAGCTGTTCCTGTGCCTGCTGGTGTGGGAGCGGAGGCTCCTGTAGCGCCTGTAGCTACAATTCTAAATATTCTAAGGATAGGGCTTTAGAATCACTGCTTGAGGCCAATCCATGCTCATGGAGTGCCCAACTTCAGTGGTTATCTGCATTTTTGGAACCCTGTAATTTGATACACAGTAGGTGCCTGGCCCCAGCTCCTTGATGTTCAGAAATGGAGTTTAACTGCAAAAAGGCTAGCTAACCAGAAAGAAGTTCTGTATATAAAAGTCTCTGATCAGTCAGGGAGAGAGCATAGAACAGTACAGCCAATGCAGGCCTTTTGGCCCGCAATGTTGTGTAAAACCCTTCAACCTCTTCTAAAATCAATTTAACCCTTCCCTCCCACATAGCCCTCTATTTTTCTTTAAACCATATACCTATCTAAAAGTCTTTTAAATGTTCCTAATATATCTGCCTTACCATCATCACTGGCAGTGTACTCCACACAGTCACCACACTCTGGGGGAAAAGAATAAAAAAAAAACTACCTCTGACTCCTCCCAATACCTGGAAGTTATGCTCCCTTGTATTTGCCATTTCTGTCCTGGCAAAGTGTCTCTTGCTGACCACTTGAACTATGCCTCTATCTTGTTACGTTGGACCTTGTCTAGTGGCTCAGGTAAATAGGACCGTCTCCTCTATTTTGTCTTCAGTTCGGAGTGAGTCTTCTGATGGTCACAGTGATGCTGCTGATAGAGCTGCTGCCTCAAGGATCTTGTCACCCAGGTTCAACACTGACCTTGGGTGCTGCCCATTCTTCCTGTAATTATGTGGAGTTCCCTGGTGCTCTGATGGATTCTGATATTTTTAATCCAAGGTTCTTTCCCAAGTGTGGGAAAAAAGGAACAAAACTTGTTGCTTCACGATTGTTTTACTAAGCGTTAACAGAACAAAGAAAATTTGAAGCGGGTAGTAATGGGAGCAGAGGCTCTTGAGTGAAGGGAGAGAGAAGCAAAAGGAAAGAAGGTGTGCTGCCATAGTCAGCTCTTTTTATACCATAGAAAAAATTTTATTCAAATTTGCAGATAAGAGTCAGCCAATCAGGTGTCTGCTATTCAAATAACGCAACACCAGAGAAGCTTCCAGAGCTGTTCAGAATCGTACAAGGGGACAGACTGAAAAAAGTGCATGTACATACTGTAAAGTAAAGGCATCCGTTAGTCTTGCGAGACCATGGATCTGCTCCTGGAAAGTCTTCACTCTCCAGGGCGCAGGCCTGGGTAAGATTGTATGGAAGACCAGTAGTTGCCCATGCTGCAAGCCTCCCCTCTCCATGACACCAATGTTGTCCAAGGTAAGAACATTAGGACCCATACAGCTTGGCACCAGTGTTGTCGCAGAGCAATGTGTGATTAAGTGCCTTGCTCAAGGACACAACACGTTCCCTTGGCTGGGGCTCGAACTCACAACCTTCAGGTCGCTAGTCCAATACGTTAACCACATGGCCACGTGCCCACACATGTACATACTGTCGCAACTATAAAACATACTAAACATTTAGATATATATAATTAATTATAAAAAAATTACAAGAGAGTAATTGTTAAACTGCAAAAATATGGAGAATTAAACATCTAATCTAATCCAACAACTCCCACATCTAAAAATGCACTGCTAGGTTAATTGACTACAGTAATTTCTTCTAGTGTATAGGCAGTGTCTTGCACATTATCTTAAACCTACAGCCTAAGATAAGACCATAAGATATAGGAGCTGAAGTAGGCCATTTGGCCCATCGAGTCTGCTCCGCCATTTAATCATGGGCTGATCCAATTCTTCCAGTCATCCCCACTCCCCTGCCTTCTCCCCATACCCTTTGATGCCCTGGCTAATCAAGAACCTATCTATCTCTGCCTTAAATGCATCAATGACAGGGCCTCCACAGCCACTCATGGCGACAACTTCCACAGATTTACCACCCTCTGACTAAAGTAATTTCTCTGCAGCTAAGGGGATGTTTCTTGTTGTTTGCCCTATCTGTGTCCCTATTTGTAACCTCAATCAAATTAACATCCCTCCTTTCCCCAAGCTTCTGTTTCAACAAAAGATGCCCTGTCTATCCATTCTTTTCCCAGAGGTGAAGCACCCCATCTCTGGCAACATTCTAGTAAATCTCCATTCCACACATTGCAGACTGTTCACATAAAACCGTAAGATATGCCAGAAGAACTGGGCCATTCAACCCATTGAGTCTGCACACCACTGAATCATGATTTTCAAGAAATTAACCCCATTCTCTCAATTTCTCTCTGTAGCCCTTAACCCTCTTAATATTCGAGCACTTGTCAATCTCTGCTTTCAATGCACCCAGTGAATTGGTTGCACCACCTTCTTTAGCAACAAGTTCCACAGGTTCATCACCCTCTCAGCTTTAAAGGCACATTCCTTTCTTCTGAGGTTGTGTATCCTTTCTATAATATGACAACCAGAACTACACTGAATCCTCCAGCAGTGACTTAAATAATAAGTTCCCTGCTCTTTTATTCTCTGTCCCAGCTAATGTAAAGTATCCCATCTGGCTTGTAAACAACCTTACCAACCTGTATGGCAGCCTTCAGGGATCTAGGCACGTATACATCAAGGTCCCTCTGTCCTTTAGTAGTACTTCAGTATCATTAATTGTGTGTCCTGATTATGTGTGCCAGAAAGCTCATTTGTTTTAGAATAACTTAATTTTATTGGTTGATATCCAAAACAAGTTACATTCAGATCTTTTGCTCCCCAAGTGCACATTCTGTAACTGGGTAAAATCCAAGATTTCAAGTTGATTGTTGGCGCAAACACACATTGCTTACAAATGTACGGTATTTAATGAGAAGCTGGCAGAAAACCTATGGTGTATGGCGTACTGGGTTGGGGGCTGGCCCTTCCCATTAGTGCTGCCCAGCAGTGTTTGCTCAGTGGAAGACAAGCTGGATTGTGTTAGTCCGAGGCTGCACTAACACGTGGTAAGGATTAATGCACGCTTGTTCCTGCAGAAACATGGCTCCAGGACAACATCTATGCACCATTAATCTACAGGCCATGACACTCAGGGACTTGGGCGAAATTATTACTTTTAACTGTTTTTCTTCTATCATAATTATATGCACTATGTTTTGTGTGTTGTGTGTGTGACTGTTGGTACTGTGTTTTGCACCTTGGCCCCAGAGGAACAGTGTTTCGCTTGGATGTGTTCATGGGTATGCTTGAATGACAATTGAACTTGAAACTTGTATCCAGCCTGGCTTAAATTTGATTTAAGTTCTTGAAAATCTGTGTCGTTAAGATAGGATTGCAGAAAAATAAGGTAACTGCAGAGGTGCTCTTTCTGCTGATGAGAGTGATTTTGTGTATGGTTCCTGTTTGGTTATCCCAATTATGCTTCATTCATTACATGGCCTAGTAATTGGAACATAGGCCGCTGTAATTTGGCCAGAAACAAAGAGCAAGAGAATCACTGCCTATTCCAGGATAAATTATCCCTGTTTCTCTTTATGGAAGTGTTTCACCTTGGCTGCAGTGAGATTCACATCCCATGGCATGGTGAAGCATTTGATGCATACTGGGAAAAGCTCATGAGTCAGCAAGTTGTAGATTTGTCTCCTTTGAGACCAGTTTATAATCCAGCCTGACATTGCCATACACTGTGACATGGTTTGGCTACCCTGGCAGCTAGTTTCAAGTAAGATGCTAAATGAAGGTTGCTGGTTCAGTTTGATACAAGCACATGAATTAGGAGTCAGCTGATTGAGCCTAATCCATCATTCAGTGAGATCACAGCTGATCTGAATGTAACCTCAACTCTGAAGTTATGCCTAGCCACAGTATTCTTTCGTTCTCTAAGAGGATGGACTGTATGTCTCTGCCTTGAATTCAAGAGATGCAGATGCTGGAAATCCAGAGAAATGAATGTAAAATGCTGGAAGAACTCAGCAAGTCTGGCAGCCTTGGTGGAAAGGAATGAACAGCCAACATTTCGCCAAGATAAAAAGCAGCTTTAAATACTCATTTTCACTTTCCTTTAATGAAGAAGGTGATGTCATGATCCTTTGAGAGTTTTTGCCTCATCTTAATCTTAAAAGGGTTATTTGTTTTCAAGCAGTGAACCCTTGTCTACATCTCCCATATCCTGTCCACATCCATGTTGTCTAGACCTTTGAGATCTTGCATGGTTCAATCATCACTCTAAATTTCCAATGGAGTACAAACCTACACCCTCAGACCTTTCCTCGTAATTGCACTTTTGATGACCACTGACAGTTAATTATTCTGCAAGTTTCTTCAAATAATGAAATTGATTACTTTGTAAGATTTTTTGTGGGTCATTGGCCTTGCTGGTCAGACCAGCATGTGTTGCTCATCCCTAATTGCTGTTGAAAAGGTGGTATTGAGCTGCTACCTTGAGCCACTTCTAGATTTTGCTTCCATTGTGTTGAAGGATCGGAAATTCCAGAATTTAGGTCCACTGATGACCAACTGGCATTGTACTTCCCAATCAGTGTGGTTTGTACCTTGGAGGAAAGCAAATGAAATAGAAGCAAGAATTGTCGATTCAGCTCACTTAGCCTTTGTCATTTAGCAAGATATTAATTGTTCTTCTATCTCTTTGTTTTCATAATCGTTTAATGTACTAAGGTCTATCAATCTGTTTGAATCAACTTCAATGCCTGATTCTCTGCAGACTTATAAATATTTACTGCTTCTCAAAATAATTCTCCTCTTTTTAGTCCTAAATAGCCTGCCTCTTATTGTGAGATGGCAGCACTTAGTTTCATCTTTTCTGCATCTACCTTGTTGAGCCTATTATATATTTTATACACTTCAATGAAGCTGTCTCTGTTTGTTCTGAATTCAAGAGAATAAAGGCAGACTTATTATTTCCTGTTATCTATCCTCTGCTATCCCAGGAGCCAACCTGATGAATTCATAACAAGTATATTCTTCCCTGGGAAGGGAGACTGATGTTGTACACAATTATTTATCCTTGTCATTAAAGGACTTGATCTTGAATGTGCAGCTGGGCTGAAGGTCAAATAGCCAACCCTGTTTCTTTTTTCTGTTCTTTGGTCCCTATTTGGACCAAGGCTGTGGTAATGTGCTGGCAAAGCTTGCGCTGGTCATTGGTGAGCAGTTTGGTGGCATAGTTGACAACATACAGCACTGTGCAAAAATCTTAGGTACGTAAGCTGAGGTGTATAACACTTTTGCACAGTACTGCTGCTGCAAAAAAAAAAAATCATGGCCTAAATCTAATTCTGATATGGGTCTCTATTGTGGACTGACAGTGGGAAGGGTGCAGGGAGAGGGGAATCATGGGTTGGGGCTAGGGGAAGAGAGAGGGAGCGGGAAGCACCAGAGATCCATTCTGTAATGATCAATAAACCAATTGTTTGGAATCAAATGACCTTGCCAGGTGTCTCAGGGCAGGGTTTGTCAGCACCCACATCATTTCTCCCCAGGCTTGCAATTCCATCACTTTGCTGCTGTTTGAGAGTAGAGCACTTGGTGATGATTTTCTGGATTTATTTTCAATTTTAAGAGTAAAATTTAATCAAATTCATTTGGATTAATCCCATTTGTAGCTTGGAAGTTCCTGTACACTTCATTCAAATCATAACAAGCACATGTACCTTCACTCAGAAACTTAGATTGCCTAATGTTGCAGTTAACAGTGTGGACTTCTTTCAACTTTGTGACATTACTGCATTGTGAAGTTACTGCTGTGCGCTTTCCTCTTTAGCAATGATCTGCTAACCCTGGTACTTATTTGAAAATGGATACTTACTGCAGATAGAAAAAAAAGCTGGGTCTGCAGAATTTTCATGGGCTTCTATCCATTCGACTGTAAACACATTGAATAAGAGTGGAGGTCAAATAATCTTTCATCTCAACTGTGCTCCAATGTTGCAGAAACAGGCCACTGGGATTGTTGAGGAAAGTGGTGAGTGGGTCACTCAGTGCCAAAAGAGGTTGATGGTTTACTTGTGAAGGATTGCTGTCTCTTTCATTTACCCCTTTCTCACTAGTGTTATATCCAATATAGGAGCACATCATATGATCCACATTTTGCTGAATTCCTTGTATTTTCCATTCTGAAAAATTAGTGTATTTTATTTTGTGTTGCCTTCTGAGCACTGGATAATTAATTTGAACCTTCTGTTGTTTTTTTTAAACAGTTATCTGAATGATCTTGAAAGGATAGCAAGATCTGATTACATCCCCACTCAGCAGGATGTACTGCGGACCAGAGTCAAGACCACAGGCATCGTAGAGACCCATTTTACTTTTAAGGACCTACATTTCAAGTAAGCATCACAGAATTAAATTTGCAGTCAATGCTCTTGCTTCTGATTAGATTAAAAACAAACACTGCACAAATCAATACAATAATGTATTTTTAGATGGAAAGATGGCCTCTTGCGAGCCTGAAGCAAGATCTGAATGGTTATTAAGGAATATGTCATTGGTTGCTAGGAACATGTCAAAGTTTGTTTATCAATGCTGAACTTAAGTTATTGATTCTATATTTTCTATAGCTGTTAATGTTGGGATCTCTTTCAACATGTATTTCCCTTGGTCAAGCACAATTTTCTGCCAAAAGGGTATGAGTAGGTTTTCTGCCAAAGCACTGAGCAGGTTTTTGCCAATGCTGCTTTTTGAGTTGAGTATCGATCAATCGAGAATAGAATGCAGAAGCTAAGCAGTTGATCTAATGGAACAAAGGACTGGGGAAAAAGTCAATAATTACAGTCAGATTACCATGAAGACCTAAAGTACTTCAGGGAAGAAAACTTATTATTCTTCTTCTCTGATGTGGCCAATGTCTGATACAGGGCCCTTGCTAATGTGGTTAATAATATATTGCCACTGACCAATCCTCTGGGTACAGAGGCCCAGGCTGTGTAGTTTTTCAATCAGGACTGTAGGAATAACAGTGTTAAACACTGAGGTATAGTCAATGAATAGCATCCTCACATAAATGACCAGGTGATATATACATCCTGACATATTGTCCAGGTGATCCAAGGCCACTAGGAGAGCCATTGAGATCACGTCCACTGTAAACCTATTGTGGTGATAAGCAAATTGCAGTTGGTCCAGGTCCTGAGGCAGCAGTTTATTCTAGCCATGACCAACAACTTAAGGCATTTCATCACTGTCGATGTGAGTGCTGCTGGCCGATAGCTATTAGGGCAACTCACACTGCTCTTCTTGGGACCTGGTCTCAGGACATCCCTCTGCATTGGATCTTTGACTTCCTAACCAGAAGACCACAATCTGTGCCCATCATTAGATGGACTCTTTTTATAAAAGCAAGATGAATAGCTGAAGAAGTTCGGCAGAATTAATTTGAACCACAGAAGCACTGGTGTATATTTGTCTTCCATATCATGTTTTTAAGACCGCCTCTGCCTGTGATTTCCCGTATGTGTCTTCTCATTTACATTCTATGTTCCTGTTTTTTAAAAAAAAAAGCAAAGCATTAGATCTTTCACAGAAATTTGCATATTTGATTGGCTGATGGGCACTCCCCTCATTTTTTACATAATAAAATATTAATATTGAAAGATTAACCTTATCCTTTTCCAATGTAGCATATTTGAATTTAATTTTGTTAAAGTGGATTTCATGTTTTGATAATGATTGGCTTCTTGTGTTAAATATCAGTGGGATATGTAATAGCAATTAATTATTTCACTTGAGTACCCCTAGCCAATCTGTAAAATACCTCGTTCAAAGCACACCTTTATAGTAATGGTGTACAGGGAGCAATGCTGTTTCAGTAGTGCTTGTTTGTGGGTTATGGGAGTGGCCTCTTGCAGGGGAGGAACAATATATCCTGGGAATGTGCAGAAAAAGCAATTGCGACATTGAGAAAATCCACAACCTTGGAAAAATGACTGTTGCTCAAGTAGCTATCAGGAAGCTGAACATGGCATTCTTCATCTTAATGTCATCACCCCTACTGGGACACAGGTTGATAACAGCAGCTCGCCAAAATCCTCCCTACTGGGCCAGTCTTCTATGTTTTCTCAGGAGTATGTTTCCTCTCCCGGCGTGAGGTCTTTGGCGTTTCTGTAGCACCGTGTTTTTATGGTATGGGGTTGCTAGCCCCACTTCCAACCCTTCTCATTTTACAGCCAGGCTTGGGACCATCCATGGAAGAGATGAACACTGTATTGGTTGGATTGAAGGTTCAAAAAGACAGAAAAGTGGGAATGCAGTGAATTTACTAAGTCAGAATGTGTTGGGGCAGTGACTGGCGCAGGTAGTAAAAACCTTTTTGCTGCTTTATGATCCTGACCTCTGATGCTGTCTGTGTGGAGTTTACTTGTTCTCCCTTTGACACGAGGGTTTCTCCTGAGCACGAGTTTCCTCCCATGTCCCAAAGATGTGCAGATTGGTCGGTTACCTGACCACTGTAAATGGTTCTTGGTGTGGAGGTGAGTGGTAGAAATTGATGGAAATGTAGGTGGCATAAAGTAGGATCTTGGGTTATTGGATGCCCAGTTGTCAGTGTGGTCACAGTGGTCCACACGATTTTGACTGTAATTGAGCCTGAATTATGTCAGTTTTTTTGAAATACTCATTGAACCGTTTTTAATACTATCTCCAAATTATAATTATACCCTTCAAATTTTTAGAACCTAAAACGATACAGCGCTGCACAGTACAGACCCTTCACTATGTTGTGCTACATTTTTTTTCTACCTCCATGTGCCTTCTGAGAAATCCTAAGTATCCCTAATGGGTAGCTTCCAACCTGATGGCATGAATATCTATTTCTCCTTCAGGTAAACAAATTTACCCCCCTCTTCCCCATTCCCCACATTTTACTTCTTCTCATCTGCCTTTTACCCCTTGGTCCCCCCCTCTTCCGTCCCTTTTTCCTGTGGTCCACTCTGCTCTCCTATCAGATTCCTCCTTCTCCAACCCATAACCTTTCCCACCTACTTGGCTTCACCTATCACCTTCCAGCCATCTCCCCCTTCCTTTTCAGACTCGAAGAAGTGTCTTGGTCCAAAACATCAACTTTTGATTTATATCCATAGATGCTGCCGGACCTGCTGAGTTCCTCCAGCATTTTTTGTGTTTTTGATTTGGATTTCCAGCATCTGCAGACTGTCATGTTTATCCCTCGTGTATCTGCCCCTATCACCATGTCTGGCAGGGTGATCCATGAACCCACCACACTCAGTAAGGAAGCTTACCTCTGACATCACCCTCATTCTTTTCTACAATCACCTGAAAATAATGCCCTCTCATTGAGTTGCCTCCAACTTGACTTTAGTTTTAGAAATTATGTTGATCACAATCTAGAAAGCATCAGAAGTATCCAACAGAATAACTTGCTTTGAGTCGTCAGGGATGGAGGGTAGATTGTCAAGTGGCTTCAGTCATTTCATCAAAGCCATTTGATTTCTGCATTTTCTACAAGGAGCCAGTGATGGGTCACCATTTTTATATTGTATTCAGCAAATAGTCTGCACTAGGAGAGAAAAGTTGTCACTTAATGAGGTGAAAAATACTGTAGATGACCAGTTTAGGGCATGTTATTGAGTTTTGGATGTTCTGGCTCCCTTGTGGAAAGTCAGTGTAACTAGTTTCTTCTCCCCATATCACCTTCTCCCACCCTAATATGCTATTATTCTGTTCTTGTTCTGGATTTCAGTATGTGTTTTCTCATTTTTGTTCTTTTAGTACTTGTGGAGAGGGCTTTGAACTCGAAATTTAGAAATTTATTTCACACATTGGTCACTCTATATGAATTAGTGGTATCTTATTGAACGGTATCTTCAATATGAATCTTCACAAAATGCAGCAATTTCCATTCACTGTTGTTTACTCCTCCATTCTTAGTGTGACTGGTTTGCCATGTTGTTTTAGAAGACAATTTATAATCGAGCACATTGCACTGGAGTCTAATATCGTCCAGATTTCTTTCTCTAAGGCTATTGGTGAATCACAGAATTATAGTTACACAGCACAGAAACAGGCCAGGGACCTTTCTTGTACGTTTTGAGCTAGTATCACTGGGTTAATAGTCCAGTAACATAACCACAGATTTTCATCTTGTTAACCTTTTGTTATTTCCAGAGCAGAATATCTCTCATTTTCCTCATGGTTAGAACTGGATGTAATATTTATCTGGAGCACTCCATGACAAGCAAATTTTTCAGATTAGAAATTAAAAGATTAATTTAGTATACTGAATCGTGATGATCTAAAATGCACTCCCATTTACGTGAAACAGATGTTAAGTATGCAGAACGACAGTTGCAGACTGACCCATGGAGTTGTACAGCATAGAGATGGGTACTTCAGCCCATCAAGTTCGTAAGATGATACAACATAGCAACAGAATTAGGCCACTCACCCCATCGGGTCTGGCTGATTTATAATACCTTATACTTATCTTCTCACCTATCCATTCTAACCCCATTTGCCTATCCTTACAATGAGGTAATAATTTTGATTAACTTCCTTCACACCAGTGAAAAGAAGTGCAGCATATCAAGTCTCTCTCCATGACTAAAGTCCTCAGTTCCATGCAAACATGTCAGTGAGTCTCCTCTGCTCAATCTCCAGTATGGTAGCCAGAACACTGTACGATACTCCAAATACAGCCTATCCAGTGTTTCGTAAAATTGCAACATAGCCTAAGAACCAATTCAGTATATTCCCAAGTGCCACCTTAATTGTAATATATGTAAGAGCTTGCAAAAGGTAATTGAATCTGTATGTTGCAAGTTGAAAATTTCAGTACTTTGGGGAAAGAGAATAGAAGAGTGTGGAATTATTTGGCTTGCTCTCTCAGGGTCTGACACTGACATGATTAGCTGAATGCTGTATGATCCCTCTGCTCATGTTCAAGTTTAATTGACATTCAACCTCCCTGAATACAGCCAAACAAAACAGTGTTCCTCGAGAGCCAAGGTCTAAAACACATTACCAATAGTCACACAGCACAAGGCTCAAATAACACATATAAGATGGCAGTAAACATAGTCACACAAGAAAGATACATTCCAAGTCCCTGAGTGATATGAATGTTGTTGGCAAGTGAAAGATGTACTATACCGCTGCAGCGTTGTGCTGACATTGTTGGTTGGTGGACCTCTACAAGCGACTTGAGTGAGTGCCACACTGGTCCAAGCATGATGCTGTCCTGATCCATGAGTTGTTTCACTTATCCTGTTTGGACAGTGTGTTTGTTTTACCCCTTGCCTCCTTCACACATCCACCAAGAGAGTTCTGTTTCATTTCTGAACTCAGACTTGGGTTTAGTATCACTGGCATGTGTCATGAAATTTGTGGTTTTGCGGCAATGGTACATTGCAATGTGTAATATATATTTCTGTTTATACTTGTATCAATTTTACACACACAACACACAAATCTTCTAGCATTCTTCTAGAAAAATGCAAATCACAAGAAGCCATCGTAGTCATGGGCGACTTCAATGCAAAAGTTGGTGAGGGAAGAGACCATATTGTTGGAGACCAGGGATTGGGAGAAAGAAAGGAAAGAGGAGAAAAGCGTATACCATGGTGTAAAACAAACAATCAGATAATCACCAACACTTGGTTTAAGCAACATTCAAGAAGGAAATGGACATGGAGAAGCCCAAATGGGAACAACAAAAATCAAATCGACTACATAACAGTAGCAGATTCAAAAACTCAATAACGCAATCTAAAAGCTGCCCTGGAGCAGACTGTGGAAGCGACCACCTACCAGTCATTTGCAAAATGAAAATAAAGATGAGAAAATTAAAGAAACCAAAAAGATCAGAACCACTGGATTATCAACAACTACAAAACAACTCTCATCTGAAAACAGAATACACAATCAAGTTTTTTTTTGGCGTGTCACACCAGACAGTCAGCCATTCTTGTCTGGCACGTGGTGTCAGGATTGGTCTCCTTTCAGATTAACCGGGTCACGATATGAACGTTCCTGACTCAACCCTTTTTTTATGAGGCTGAGTGGCTAGCTCGACGCTCAATCCGGCATGAATGGAAAGCGTGCTCGGGGGGAGGGGGTGGCCTGACTTGGATTCGAACTCGGGAGCCTTCGCTCCGGAGTCTGGCGCTGATGCCATTGTGCCACCAGCCGGCCTACAATCAAGGTGAAAAACTGTTTTCAATTGCTGCAGGATGAAGGAGGCAAATCTTCCTGGGACATACTGAAGGAATCCATGGTTGAAGCTGCAAAAGAAACCATCCCACGAAAAGAATGGGAAAGTAAGAGGAAATGGATAACTGAAGATATAATACAATTGATGCAACAAAAACCATCAAGCCAAGAGACAGCAAAGAATACAAACAACTTGATAAGACAATAAAAAAGAAATGCAGAGAAGCTAAAGACAGATGTCTAAATGAGAAATGCTCAGTGATAGAACTGCTACAAACCCATAACCCTGGAACAAAGTTGATGCACAGTAAGATTAAAGAACTAGCGGGGAAATTACCTTACTCAGCAAGTGGATGCATCAAGACAAAAGACAGCAGCTTAATTATGAGTAAAGAGGAAATCCTAAACAGGTGGACAGAATATATAAATGAACTTTTTGAACGCCAAAGAGGAGAAAAACCGAACATGAAGAAGAATCTTGAAGGACCTAGCATTCTAAAATCAGAAATTTGAGCAGCCGTAAGTAAAACAAAACATAACAGGGCAACTGGTCCAGACAGCATCACTGTTGAAATGATACTGGCCGTAGAAGATTTTGAAATAGAGAAAATAACAGAAATAGCAAATGAAATCTATGATCATGGGGAGATACCTGATGATTTAAGTAAATCAGTGTTCATCACACTTCCAAAGAAAGAGGGAGCAACAGAATGTGAGTTATATCGTACGATAAGCCTGATGAGCCACGTGGCAAAAATTATTCTCAGAGTAATCATGATGAGAGCAAGACGCTATATAAAACCAGAAATCAGTAAAGAGCAATGCGGCTTTGTGGAAAACACTGGAACCAGAAATGCAATTTTCATGCTACAGATGATCTGTGAACGAGCCATCCAGGTACAAAAAGACATCTACCTATGTTTCATTGACTATACAAAAGCTTTTGACACTGTCAGACACCAAGATCTTCTGGAAATGCTTCAAGATCTTGACATAGACAGGAAAGATATAGGTTTCTTAAGAAACTTATGCTGGGACCAGATAGCAACCATCAGAATAGAAGGAGAAGTGAGTGAGTATGTGAATATCATGAGAGGAGTCAGGCAAGGTTGTGTCTTTTCACCAGACTTATTCAACCTGTATAGTGAAAATATCTTGAAGTATCAAAGACATCAAAGGATTCACAATTGGAGGCCATAATATAAATAACATCAGATATGCTGATGACATCGTACTAATAGCTGACTGAGAAACAAAACTTCAAGAACTACTCACCGATGACCCCCTCTCCCGTCTTCAACCCTCCTCTTCTTCATGGACACCCCGCTCTGGTCTTCTGCCTGCTCTGGATCTCTTTATCGCTAACTGTCGACGGACATCAACCGTCTCGGCTTCACCGCACCTTGTCCCCATTCCAACCTCACTCCTTCGGAACGCTCTGCTCTCCACTCCCTCCGCACTAATCCTAACCTTATTATTAAACCCGCCGATAAGGGGGGGTGCTGTTGTAGTCTGGCGTACTGACCTCTACCTTGCCGAGGCACAGCGACAACTCGCGGATACCTCCTCTTATTTACCCCTCGATCGTGACCCCACCAAGGAGCACCAGGCCATTGTCTCCCACACCATCACCGACTTTATCCGCTCAGGGGATCTCCCATCCACTGCTACCAACCTTATAGTTCCCACACCTCGCACTTCCCGTTTCTACCTCCTACCCAAGATCCACAAACCTGCCTGTCCTGGCCGACCTATTGTCTCAGCTTGCTCCTGCCCCACCGAACTCGTTTCTGCATACCTCGACACGGTTTTATCCCCCCTTGTTCAATTCCTTCCTACCTATGTTCGTGACACTTCTCACACTCTTAAACTTTTCGATGATTTTAAGTTCCCTGGCCCCCACTGCTTTATTTTCACCATGGACGTCCAGTCCTTATATACTTCCATCCCCCATCAGGAAGGTCTGAAAGCTCTCCGCTTCTTTTTGGATTCCAGACCTAATCAGTTCCCCTCTACCACCACTCTGCTCCGTCTAGCGGAATTAGTCCTTACTCTTAATAATTTCTCCTTTGGCTCCTCCCACTTCCTCCAAACTAAAGGTGTAGCTATGGGCACCCGTATGGATCCTAACTATGCCTGCCTTTTTGTTGGCTTTGTGGAACAATCTATGTTCCGTGCCTATTCTGGTATCTGTCCCCCACTTTTCCTTTGCTACATCGATGACTGCATTGGCGCTGCTTCCTGCACGCATGCAGAGCTCGTTGACTTTATTAACTTTGCCTCCAACTTTCACCCTGCCCTCAAGTTTACCTGGTCCATTTCCGACACCTCCCTCCCCTTTCTAGGTCTTTCTGTCTCTGTCTCTGGAGACAGCTTATCCACTGATGTCTACTATAAGCCTACTGACTCTCACAGCTATCTGGACCATTCCTCTTCTCACCCTGTCTCTTGCAAAAACGCCATCCCCTTCTCGCAATTCCTCCGTCTCCGCCGCATCTGCTCTCAGGATGAGGCTTTTCATTCTAGGACGAGGGAGATGTCTTCCTTTTTTAAAGAAAGGGGCTTCCCTTCCTCCACTATCAACTCTACTCTCAAACGCATCTCTCCCATTTCACGTACATCTGCTCTCACTCCATCCTCCCGCCACCCCACTAGGAATAGGGTTCCCCTGGTCCTCACCTACCACCCCACCAGCCTCCGGGTCCAACATATTATTCTCCGTAACCTCCGCCACCTCCAACGGGATCCCACCACTAAGCACATCTTTCCCTCTCCCCCTCTCTCTGCATTCCACAGGGATCGCTCCCTATGCGACTCCCTTGTCCATTCGTCCCCCCCATCCCTCCCCACTGATCTCCCTCCTGGCACTTATCCGTGTAAGCGGAACAAGTGCTACACATGCCCTTACACTTCCTCCCTTACCACCATTCAGGGCCCCAAACAGTCCTTCCAGGTGAGGCAACACTTCACCTGTGAGTTGACTGGGGTGATATACTGCGTCCGGTGCTCCCGATGTGGCCTTTTATATATTGGCGAGACCCGACGCAGACTGGGAGACTGCTTTGCTGAACACCTACGCTCTGTCCGCCAGAGAAAGCAGGATCTCCCAGTGGCCACACATTTTAATTCCACATCCCATTCCCATTCTGACATGTCTATCCACGGCCTCCTCTACTGTAAAGATGAAGCCACACTCAGGTTGGAGGAACAACACCTTATATTCCGTCTGGGTATCCTCCAACCTGATGGCATGAACATCGACTTCTCTAACTTCTGCTAATGCCCCACCTCCCCCTCGTACCCCATCTGTTACTTATTTTTATACACACATTCTTTCTCTCACTCTCCTTTTTCTCCCTCTGTCCCTCTGAATATACCCCTTGTCCATCCTCTGGGTACCCCCCCCCCCCCCCCCCCCCCGTCTTTCTTCCCGGACCTCCTGTCCCATAATCCTCTTGTGTCCCTTTTGCCAATCACCTGTCCAGCTCTTGGCTCCATCCTTCCCCCTGCTGTCTTCTATCATTTTGGATCTCTCCCTCCCCCTCCAACTTCCAAATCCCTTACTCACTCTTCCTTCAGTTAGTCCTGACGAAGGGTCTCAGCCTGAAACGTCAACTGCACCTCTTCCTAGAGATGCTGCCTGGCCTGCTGCGTTCACCAGCAACTTTTATGTGTGTTGCTTGAATTTCCAATATCTGCAGAATTCGTGTTGTTCAAGAACTACTCACTATAGTGGCAGCAGAAAGTAACCGCAGAGGCCTCTCAATTAACACCAAGAAGACAGAAAGCATTGTCATCTCTAGAAGGAGAAACATCCCACAATGTGTGATCAAGAGCAGAAATACAAACATCAAACAAGTCAACAAATTCAGATATCTTGGCAGCCTAATAACAATTGATGGCAGGTGCGACACAGATATCAAATGCAGAATAGCAATGGCAAAAGAAGCTTTCCAAAAAATGAAGACCATATTAACAGACAGAAAGGTGAGCATGTACACTAAAAACAGAATGCTGCAGTGCTACATTTATTCTATCCTGACTTATGGAAGTGAATGCTGGACCATTTCCCCAGCAATGGAAAAGAGACTAGAAGCAGCTGAATTATGGCTCTACAGGAGAAGGTTAAAAATATCATGGACCACACACATTAAATGAAGAAGTTCTCACCAACAATAAGAGAAAGACAACTCAGATTCCTAGGACACATGATGCACATGAACTAGAAAAACTCATACTCTCTGGAAAGATCAAGAGGAGGAAACCTAGAGGAAGACTTCGGCTTATGTACATCCAAAGCCTAGCCAGGTGGCTACACATCGAGGAAATGGAAGTCATCCAAAGAACGAGGGATAGATTTATATGGAAGACCATGGTCACCAACATCCACATCGGATATGGTACCTAGATGGATAGACAACACATAAAGCAAACTAAATAATAGTGCAAAAAGAGAGGGGAGAAAATAGTGTTCATCGGTTCATTGTCCATTCAGAAGTCTGATGGCAGAGGGGAAGAAGCTGTTTCAGAAATGTTGAATTGAATATGTGTCTTCGAGCTCTTTGCCACCTCCTTGATGGTAACAATGAGAAGTGGGCATGTCCTAGGTGATAGTGTCCTCAATGATGGATGCTGCCTTTTTGGGTATCGCCTTTTGAAGTTGTCCTGGATGCTGGGAAGGCTAGTGCCCACGATGGAGTTGGTTGTTTACAACGTTGTGCAGCTTTTTACAAACCTGTGCAGTAGCGCCTCCATACTTTGCGGTGATGCAACCAGTTAGAATGCTCTCCCCAGTCCATCTGGAGGAACTTGAGAGTACCTTTGACAAACCAATTCTCCTCAAACTCCTGATGAAATCTAGCCACTATCATGATTTTTTAACTACATTAGTATGTTGGTCCCAGGATAGATTGTACCATATAGCCTAGATTATAATAAAGGACTACTTTATGTTGTAGTAACATATTGTTGAATGCGCTATTAGGTGCGTATTGATCTGTACGGGCGTGTTCAGTTCGGTTTCAGTCAGTAAAGAGCCCTGTTCACTTAGCTCCCGTCTCCAGCGTTTTTATTTATATCTTTGTTGTGTAACCCGACCACATACACAACAAATTGGCGACGAGGTTAATGAACCTACATCGTATTGGAACACCGTGTTTTAATTGATAATACCACTCAGAAGAAGAGTGCAAGGTGCAAACCAAGGCAGAGCAAGGCCTCGAGCCCAAAAGGAAACGGAAGCATAGCCGTAGGTCGGGAATGTCGGGAGACCAAGAGACACAGTCAGATCCGCAGCACGTCCAGCCAAGACCACAGCCGGCGCTGACCCCAGGGACTGAGGATCTGCTTGCCCCAGAAGGGAGGTAAAAAGAAGCGACACACACATCTAGACAGAGTGTGCTCATGCTAGCAAAAAGGACGCGTGAGTCAAAAAGGAAAATAAAGGGAGAACAGGGCTTAATTAACATAACAAAGATGACGGTGATTGGACCATTACAGCATTTGATAGTAGCATTGAAGACTGGGCAACTTGCATTGAAAGAGTAGAGTTATATTGTGATGCTGACGATGTTAATGATAAAAAGAAAGCCAGCGTCTTACTGAGGCTACATCCACACTAGACCGGATAAATCCGTAACCAAGCTTTCTCTCTTCGTTTTGATCCTCTGTCCACACTGAACTGGAGTCTTCCTCCCCTGAAAATGGAGCTTTTCAGAAACGCTCTCCAGAGTGAATAAATCTGAAAACGCGTAATATCCGGCGTTGTGTACGGGGTAACTAGCTATCTTTAAAACCGCTGTCATGACGTGCCAGAACAAATGGTGGTGGCAGCGCGGCATTTCATTGTTTCCTTGAACGCAGCCTCCAACACCACAACAATATCTGACAATAGATGTGTAACAGCCTAATGTAACATTGTAGGGAAATACAAGGTAACACTGATGCAGACATGTTTATACATTTAACAAGGTGCCTTATTAATGTATTGCTTGTGCAAACATTCAATAGATGCAATTGTCACTTTTGCCCAGTAACTCGTTTTATTGCATATGTTAAATACAGCAAAATAATACACAAAGACATGGCAAAAGTAAAGGCAAACAAATGAGGTAACAGCAAAATTTCACTTTTGTCCAGTAACAAGCCTTATTGCATTTAGTTGTAGCTGTTGTCCCTTTCATCGGTGAAGAGACTATGGCTGTAGGCAACGTTTCTGGACAAACGTGCACCAAGTATACAGTTTCTTCTTTACTTGTTTTCTGTGTGTCCTGCGCATGCCCAGTAGGAGGAGATTCGCCCAAATTTCCATTTTAATGTGGACAGAGGTATTTTCAAAAACGCCTAGTGTGGACACCTGTCGTTTTTACGCAAAACCGGCGTTTTCAAAATTATTCGATCTAGTGTGGACGTAGCCTTAGTACTATGGGAGCAAAAACATACGGCCCGCTACGGAGCTTGTTAACCCATGAAAAGCCAGCTGACAAAACGTTCAAGCAAATAGTAGACACTCTCCAACAGCATTTAAATCCCAATCACTGGTCATTGCTGAAAGATTTAAAATCCATAAAGGGAATCGGAGCAAAAATGAAAGCATTTCTGAATATTGTGCTGAATTGCACAAATTATCAGAACATTGTCAATTTGGAGTTGGTCTATCGGACGCATTGAGTTAGTGTGTGGCATGCACTGTGAAACCACACAGAAGAAGCTCCTGGGTGAAAAAGACCGTACATTAGAGAAAGCACTAAACATCTCAATATCAACAGAAACAGCGGCACGGGGTGCTTCCGAGATGCAACAAAGATCTCTGGAATATGCCACAAATAAAATGTCACTGAACAGAAATGAAGGAAAGAAATGTTACCGTTGTGGGAACAGGTTACGTGACCCTGAGGACTGTTGGTTTAAAGATAAAGAATGCAGAAACTGTGGCAAGCAGGGCCACATTGGCAGAGTATGCAAAGCTAGTAAACAGCAGAAAAAGGACAAAATACAGAGAAACAAGAAACCCCAGAAAGGAAAATACAACAATGTGCACAAAATGAAAGAAAGCAATTCTGATGAAAATGACTCAGACACAAGTGAATTGTCTTGTCTGCAACTTCACAGCGTGAAAGAGACAGATGATCGAAGAGTAATATGGATCACTCCACAAGTGGCAGACATGAGACTGAAAATGGAGTTAGATACAGGCTCAGCTTTAACAGTGATCGCTGTACACGACTACAAATGATTGTTTTCTCACATACCTCTGAAACGATCTAAACTACTGCTAAAGACTTACACAGGACAGAAGGTGCATCCGGAGACAAAATTAAAGTGACAGTGACCTACGGAGACAAATCACAGCAGCTGAACCTTTATGTACTGAAAAATGGAGGACCACGTTGCTGGGACGTGAATGGCTCAGGAAAATCCAGTTGGATTGGCACACCATCACGGCACTAATGTCAACAAAGGAGGGCAGCTCGGCGGGGAAGATGTCCGTAGCTCTCCCCTCACCCATTGTCGACTATTACAACGACGAGGAGCTAGACAGCATCAACAATGAGGATTAACGCAGTATCTATGGCTGCGACTCAGATGAAGATACAGAGGATGCAAGGGAGACAGATATTGCCAATAAGCAGGATGATGAAGACTACCTGGAAGTAAAAGAGCAGATGTACCAGGAGAAATTGACATCTCTCAAAAGGTAGCTACAGCAGTTACAGGAAGGCACTTTGTAGGAGTATCAGAAAAGGATGAAGAAACGAGATCAACAATACAAGGAAAGAATACAAAATGCAGAGCTTTTTCTCCAACTGGAGACAGAACAAGTGGAAAGGAATTATATTAAAGAGAAGAAAGCAGTAGTGAAGGAATTTGAAGATTAAAAAGATTGAGTTAGAAGAAAAGAAAAAGATGATTGAGAATGAGAGGCCAACAATGGAACTCACAGGAGATTCCATGGAGGTAAAGCCAATAATGACTAGGAAACTAAGGAGGAGACCTAATGACCCTGTTCCAATGACAGACAAAAGATGAAAACCTGCACCTGCACAGATAAATTACTTGTGAACAGATGAACAGATAATGGAAGATCTGTAAACTCTCCATAAGCTTAAATCTCCAAAAAAAAAACAGCACCTCTGTCTTCTTCTGAACTATTTCCTTGGGAAAGATACATGAAAATTGGTCATCCCTTAAAAGCTCTTGGGCAAAATCAATTCCATTCAAACAGAACAGCTTTCGCACAAGATAAATCTTGAACCAATCATTTCCTCCATTAAGAATCATACACTTAATCCTTTGCAGGGAAGTTTCTTTTGCCCGTACATATTTTGAATCCTCGGCCAATGTGTCTTGTTTTGCACAAAGAAGTTGGGAAACAGCATCAAAACAGAGGCGAATTCTGGCAACAAACTGTAAGGTTTCTATTGTTGTATTTTCACACTTGGGCTGAATGTGCATCTGAAGGAATCGTCCCTCTTGAGCCAGGTACGCAATCTTTTCTTGCATTGTGCACAACTGGGAGTTTTCATACATAGAATCCTCCAAACAATTCAGAAACAGTGCATAGAGTTCAGTCTCATTTTCTTGACCAAGATTTGTGTTTTTTTTTAACTTGAATGCTGCTGATAGAGCCTTCCCTCTGCACTGACACTTTGCCTACATGTAGCATCCATTGTAGGGAGAGAAAGAAGTGTTGCATTCCTATAACATAGGTACATAATTAATATTCACCAAATGAAATGGCACAAATACTTAACAGGCATGTTACATTAACATAGAAAATGAGTATGCAGTTTGTTTTACATGCTTTTTGTGTTTCTTGCTCTGTGGTAAGGCTGTCAGGTATAATGTCCCACAAACACATTTGGGGAGTTCATCAGCTGCGACTCAAATTGCCTTGCTGCCTTTGGAATCTGACTGCAAGGCACTAGAGTTATAGAGTCATAGAACACTACAGCACAGAAATAGGCCCTTCAACCTATCTAGTCTGTGCCAAACTATTCTCCCTTGTCCTATTGATCTGCAGCCAGACCTTAGCCTTCCATATCCCCTCCCATCTATGTACTTACCAAACAATGGGACAGATTGCACCTAAACTGGAGGGGGACTAATATCCTTGCGGGAAGGTTTGCTAGTGCTGCTCCCGGGGGTTTAAACTAGATTTGCAGGGGGAGGGGAACCAGAGTGTTAGAGCAGATAGTGAGGTGGAGGAGGATAAAGATCATGCGAGAACTGCAAGTATAGTGCATGGAGTAAAGCCAGATCTAACATATAAAGAGGCTTTGAGGAAAGAGAAGCAGAATAAAGGGTGTAAAGGTAGTAAGGTAGAAGGGCTAAAGTCCATGTACTTCAATGCAAGAAGCATCAGGAGCAAAGGTGATGAACTGAGAGCTTGGATACATACATGGAATTATGCATTTGGGGTATGATATTGATATGGATAGAGAATTGGTTGGCAGACAGGAAGCAAAGAGTGGGAATAAACGGGACCTTTTCAGAATGGCAGGCAGTGACTAGTGGGGTACCGCAAGGCTCTGTGCTGGGACCCCAGTTGTTTACAATATATATTAATGGCTTAGACGAGGGAATTAAATGCAGCATCTTCAAGTTTGCGGATGACACGAAGTTGGGCGGCAGTGTTAGCTGTGAGGAGGATGCTAAGAGGATGCAGGGTGACTTGGATTATGTTAGGTGAGTGGGCAAATTCGTGGCAGATGCAATTTAATGTGGATGAATGTGAGGTTATCCACTTTGGTGGCAAGAACAGGAAAACAGATTATTGTCTGAATGGTGGCCGATTAGGAAAAGGGGAGGTTCAACAAGACCTGGGTGTCATTGTACACCAGTCATTGAAAGTGGGCATGCAGGTACAGCAGGCGGTGAAAAAGGGGAATGGTATGCTGGCATTCATAGCAAGAGGATTTGAGTACAGGAGCAGGGAGGTACTACTGCAGTTGTACAAGGCCTTGGTGAGACCACACCTGGAGTATTGTGTGCAGGTTTGGTCCCCTAATCTGAGGAAAGACATCCTTGCCATAGAGGGAGTACAAAGAAAGTTCACCAGATTGATTCCTGGGATGGCAGGACTTTCATATGATGAAAGACTGGATCAACTAGGCTTATACTTGCTGGAATTTAGAAGATTGAGGGGGGATCTTATTGAAACTTATAAAATTCTAAAGGGATTGGACAGGCTAGATGCAGGAAGATCGTTCCCGATGTTGGGGAAGTCCAGAACGAGGGGTCACAGTTTAAGGATAAAGGGGAAGCCTTTTAGGACTGAGATGAGGAAAAACTTCTTCACACAGAGAGTGGTGAATCTGTGGAATTCTCTGCCACAGGAAACAGTTGAGGCCAGTTCATTGGCTACATTTAAGAGAGAGTTAGATATGGCCCTTGTGGCTAAAGGGATCTGGGGGTATGGAGAGAAGGCAGGTACAGGGTTCTGAGTTGGATGATCAGCCATGATCATACTGAATGGCGGTGCAGGCTCGAAGGGCCGAATGGCCTACTCCTGCACCTATTTTCTATGTTTCAGACAGATAGCACTACAGGTAATCCTTAATATCAGCAAAATTGTACTTTAACAGCAGCTTAAGAACAATGGAATGAACAACAGGATTTCAATCAACTGCTTCTTCAAATGGTGAAAGATGACAGGTAAAGTACTGATCTTTCTGTGAGTCAATGGATTGCCCTGACTTTTGAATAACTAGCAGAGACAGCAGATCACCAACCACTTTGTTTGGAAACCAAAGCTACGAAAAATACATCACACCTCTTGCGAAATATGACTAATTTTGCTACAGCTTCAGTTTAATTCTTCTGTTACCGCTGGTACATTATCATCATCACAAGAAGTACGGCACAGTGGGCAGAGTCGTTTCCCCCCTCCCCCCGAGCCTTGAGTTATAAATGGGTCTTAGACTAAAAGTTTTAAAAAAAAGGGCTTGGTTTAATTTGATATTATTACATGACTTTGTTATAATTTGAGATTATTAAGTTACTAAGTAAACAAATGGTAGGCATTTGTATGTTAGGGGTAAACATATTTGTTTAGCATAGTGCCCCAGAAAAAAAAGTTGATACACTATTAAGATAAAAGAGGAAGAGTGTACCGTATAGCCTTCATTATAATAAGGGACTACTTTATGTTGTGGTAACACGTCGTTGAATGCGCTATTAGGCGCATATTGAGCATGCACTATTAGGCGCGTATTGATCTGTATGTGTGTGTTCAGTTTGGTTTCAGTCATTAAAGAACCCTGTTAACTTAGCTCCCATCTCCAGTGTTCTTATTTATAGCTTTGTTGTGTAACCCAGCCACATACACAACATAGATCTTTAGAGGTTTTGACACCCAGGAACTTGTGACTTAACGTACAGCTAGTTTGATGTCTGAATTAATTGTAAACCAGAACTGAGCCTGTCTGCAAATGGCATAGTGAAATGTATTTCAATAATGGGTCACAGCCTGGGTGTTCCATGGGTCCTCTGCAACATTCTCCTTTCTGAAATGTGATAAGTTTCTGAAACACATTTCTAAATTTATGTATGGAAATTGCACAATAACATTTTGTAGTGTTTAGCATGCTTGCCTTCATTGCTCAGGGCATGGAGTGTATGTAAGTAGGGTTGCCAACTTTCTCCCTCCCAAACAAGGGACAAAAGTAGCAGTCAAATATGGGACACTTGTGTTTACTCTGAGAAAGACTACCATGACCATGAAGCCTTGCGCGGGCACCTGTGTGCGCATGCATGATGTGTGCATACATGTACCTGCTGATTTTTTTTGGTTTTGTTTTTAATCTTCCCGATTCTGCTGCACTGTACATACATTATTTCTACTTTATATAGGCTGTGTATTTTTCATATCATTCCTGCTTTTAGTATATGTTAGTGTTATTTTAGGTTTTATGTGTTATTGGTATGATTTGGTAGGTTATTTTTTTGGGTCTTGGAACGCTCAAAAATTTTCCCATATAAATTAATGGTAATTGCTTCTGCGCTTTACGCCATCTCGGCTTATGTACGGTTTCATAGGAACGCTCTACCTTAGCGGGGGAAATACTGGACAAGGGCGGTCCCGTATGGGACAAACCAATTTAGCCCAATATACAGGATGTCCCGGCTAATATGGGACAGTTGGTAACCCTAAGTGTAAGAGTCACCAAATCATGTTGCAGTTATAAGAAAATTTGGTTAGGCCACACTCAAGTATTGCATATGGTTCTGGTTGCTATGTTACAGGAAGGATTTGGAAGCTTTTGAGAAGATTTAAGAGGTTTACAGGAATGCTGCTTGGATTGGAAAGTATAAGCTGTAAGGAGAGGTTAGACAAACTTGGATTATTTTCTCTGGAGCATTGAAGGCTAGAGTGGGGGATCCTAGTAGAAATTTATAACATTTCAGATGAGACATAGGTGGGATCTTTTCCTCGAGAGGGATATGATGTTTTAGAAAGCATAGCTTTAAGGTGAGAGGAGAAAGTTTAAAAGATATGTGGAGGGCAAGTGGATTTTTAAACACATAATGGTAGTTACTTGGAACAGGCAGGGTAAATAGAAGAAGATACAGTAGTGAACTTGAGGTTTTTAAGTAAGCAGATGAATATGGAGAGATGTGGATAATGTGTAGGCAGAAGGGATCAGTTTAATTTGGTGTCATGTTCAGTACAGATGTAGTGGGCTGAATCGCCTATTACTGAGCAATTACATGCCAGTCTTGAAGTTCAGTCGGTTGATGATCTGTGTATAAGGAAAGAATGATTTTGAATAAAACACAAAATGCTGGAAATACTCAGCAAGCCAGACAGTATCTGTGGAGAGAGAAACAGGGTTAACATTTTATGCTGATGCTTTGTGAGAAAAATCGTTTTTGAATGTTAATTTTGCTCTCCTGTCTGGAGATGCTGCCTCGCCTGTGGACAATCAACATTTTCTCTTCATATTTTAAAATTTGCGGAAGCTGTGGTATTTCACAATGAAGAGCTGAATTAGAATCTTGATCGATTTGTACATCTAGCAACATACTTTTCATTTTTTTTAAACTTGCTGCCAAAGTTTATTGTTGTTTCTGAGCTTTCCAACTAAATGTGTTGTGTTTTGGCAAGGTTATTCCTTGTGCCAAATCTAGAATAATGTAGAATGTTCATTCCCCAGTATGTTGGCATGAAGAGTTACCTTTAGATGTTCAGTCAGGACTTGAACTTGAACCTCACCCTAACCAGTAATTCACTGCAGTAACTAGGGTTATGATCTGCCATTTACTGCTGTTTACTCCTAGGTGTTTGGATGTAATCACTGAGATGCATCAATACAGCAGATCAGTTGGTGGGTGGACATTGAACCATACTGAGTTCTGATCGGCTGCAAATTTGAAAGTTAGGAAAGAGTTGGGTAAGTGTAGAACTGTTAGAACACACTAGAGGAATTAAAGACAAATGGAAATGTGGTTTGGTTGGTCTATTTATTGGCCGAGCAGCTTGGGTCTAGAAGACCGTGGTTCCTAGAGATCAAGAATTGAATCAAAATTGCCCACCAAGACCCAGCCTCAAAGTTCCCTGATCCATATGGGACTTCAGAATTGGGTTTATTATCACCGGCTTGTGATGTGAGATTTGTTAACTTAGCAGCAGCAGTTCAATGCAATACATAATCTAACAGAGAGGGGAAAAAAAGTAATAAATAAAATAAAATATAATAACAAATTAACGAGTAAATCAATTACACGTATTGAATAGATTTTAAAAACATGCAAAAACAGAAATACTGTATTTTTTGTAAAAAGAGTGAGGTAGTGTCCAAAGCTTCAATGTCCATTTAGGAATCGGATGGCAGAGGGGAAGAAACTGTTCCTGAATAACTTGAGTGTGTTCCTTCAGGCTTCTGTACCTCCTACCTGATGGTAACAGTGAGAAAAGGGCATGCCCTGGGTGCTGGAAGTCCTTAATAATGGACGCTGCCTTTCTCAGACACCACTCCCTAAAGATGTCCTGGGTACTTTGTAGGCTAGTACCCAAGATGGAGCTGACTAGATTTACAACCTTCTGCAGCTTTTTTCGGTCCTGTGCAGTAGCCCCTCCATTCCAGACAGTGATGCAGCCTGTCAGAATGCTCTCCGTGGTACAACTATAGAAGTTTTTGAGTGTATGTGTTGACATGCCAAATCTCTTCAAACTCTTAATAAAGTATAGCCGCTGTCTTGCCTTCTTTATAACTACATTAATATATTGGGTCCATGTTAGATCCTCAGAGATCTTGACAACCAGGAGCTTGAAGCTGCTCACTCTCTCCAATTCTGATCCCTCTATGAGGATTGGTATGTGTTCCTGTGGCACCATTCCACTAGTTGGCGTATCTCACTCCTGTCACCTCTCGTCACCTCTGGAGATTCTACCAACAATGGTTGTATCATTAGCAAGCTTATAGATGATATTTGAGCAATGTTTGCCTAACCACACAGTTATGTGTTTATAGAGAGTAGAGCAGTGGGCTAAGCACACATCCCTGAGGTGCGCCAGTGTTGATCGTCAGCGAGGAGGAGATGTTATCACCAATCCGCACAGACTGTGGCCTTCCAGTTAAGAAATCGAGGATCCAATGGCAGCTTTTGGTCCCGTCCCCCCCCACCAGACAGTGATGCAGCCTGTCAGAATGCTCTCCATGGTACATCTATAGATGTTTTTCAGTGTATTTGTTGACTTAACAAATCTCTTCAAACTCCCAATGAAGTATAGTCACTATCTTTCCTTCTTTGTAACTGCATCGATATATTGGGACCAGATTAGGTCCTCAGAGATCATGACACCCAGGAACTTGAAACTGCTCAATCTCTCTACTTCTAATCCCTCGTCTTACTTGTCCTGATGTATACAATCAGCTCTTTTGTCTTACTGATTTTGAGTGCCAGGTTGTTACTACGACACCACTAGCTGGCATATCTCACTTCTGTACGCACTCTCATCACCATCTGAGATTCTACCAACAATGGTTGTATCATCAGCAAATTTATAGATGGTATTTGAGCTATAGTGGGAGCTTATCCCCCCCCCCCCCAAATTGGCTATGACAACCGTGTTGATCCTGGTTTAATGGAAGTGTAGGCAACAGAGAGCCCTGACCTCAGCAAAAAGTTGATCATAGATCCATTGACTAAGCTGTCAGGTTTCTGTGTCTAGACACATATCATGTTAATGTTTTAAAACCAGTGTGTCTGAATGTTCCATGCACAAAATGAAGATGGTGATCAGCCCTAATTGAGAATACAGAAAAAATGCACATGATGGAAAATTACTTAAGAAACTGCAAGAAGCAGAAGCAGCCCAGAGGTAGTGAGATGGTTCCTTATAACCCTAGATAAAGTTTCAGATTGCTGCATGGATTTAAAGCCAGCACAAGTTTTCTGATTTGGGATGGAACGGAGAAATTGGGTGGAGTTTCCAGTCCTATTCATTGAATCCAACTAGTGTAACATGTTATAACACTAATGACCCAAGGCAAATTCTGCGGCTGTTTGTTGTGAGGTTGGGATTTCACACTGTGGCCATTTCCTCTCCTCTTGGTTTCACCCATCACCTTGTGCTTCTTCCTCCCCTCTCCCCACCTTCTAACTCTGATTCATCTTTTTTTTCCTCCAGTCCTAATGGAAAGATCTCAGCCTGAAACGTTGACTATACTCTTTTCTATAGATGCTATCTGGCCTGTTGAGTTCCTCCAGCACTTTATGTGTGCTCCTTGTGACTGTGTCAGTTTCCTCCGGGTGCTCTAGTTTTCTCCCACATTCCAAAGAGGTACAGGTCAGTAGGTTAATTGGTTACATGGGTGTAGTTGGACAGAAGGGCCTGTTTACGTGCTGTATCTCTAAGTAAATACATGTGCTTGCATCTGCTGAGGATGTGGTTGTAATGATTACAGAGGGGAATACCCTGCCAGGGGTTGTGGTAGAGAAAGCTATATTAGGGTCATTTAAGAAACTCTTAGATTGCCCTTCATTTTTTTGCTGCCTTTTTTGCCAATGTTGGAAGAATTAGATTAATCTTAAAGTAGTGAAAAGGTTGGCACAACGTTGTTGGTCGAAGGGTCTGTAATGCTCAATGTTTCATTGACTGATTAACCCCACTGTAAAGCACAGCACTGATTCTCATTATGTAGAATGACATTAGAAGGAAGAATAGCTAAAGTTAATTGAACTTAGCTTTACCACAATCCTAAGGGAAAGGAAAAGTGCTGATACTGTAATAAAACTGAAAAATTGTTTGCTTTTGATTCTGTTTAAAGATTTCCTCACTTCAGTCATATTGTCATTGAACCCTATATGTTGCACTTGGATTTTGCTGTGGTGGTAGTGGTTTTGTTGAACTGAGCACATGTGAATTTGTCCTCCTAATATTTACACCTGCCCTCTTTCTCCAGTCAGGACAGGAGAAAGGGCAAAGGCTAGTTACTGGCCCCACCAGTCACTCTGGCCAGGTGGGGCTTGTCAGCCATGATTGGTAACTCATTTAGGAGAAGGAAAATGGATCTCAAACCTCCAGCGATACCCAGAGTAAAATTCTAGATCGAGAGCCACTAAGGCAGTTCAACATTGAGTTCAATGCTGACTGGCAACTACTGTGACCCTGCTGCTGGCAAAATGTCTATGCTGTTCCTTTGGATTCATCACCTGCGTGGAGGGAGGATCCTGCTGCATGGGCAACAGCTTGCACTCCATATCATACTGGCCTGGCTTGCATACCTGCCTGCGAATCACATAGTCAGGAAGAATGCAACATCCATGGTTGACCCCGATGAATGGAGGCCTCAACTTTCCCCAAGAAATTTCAATTTCATGTGTAACTGTTATGGTAACTCTTACTAACAGTGTGATGTCTGCTATTACTAAGAAACAGCAGTAATTTCCCTTTTTGTTTTAATCATACCCGTTAATAATTACATTTCAGTCTCAAACACTTGAATCTTTTAGGATTCTGATGGCAGCATCAATTAACAACTGACTTGAATTTTATAATGTTGAATTTTAAACTGTTAATTTCATTTCCAATAAGCTGCTTCATGCTGAGTGAGCTCACGGCACAAGCTTGGAGAAGGGGCAACCATTTTCGGTAAAATGAAAATACATCTTGAGTGTGTTAGCAGAATTAGGTCATTCATCCCATTGAGTATGCTCCACTATTTCATCATGGCTGATTTATTTTTCTTCTCAACTCCAATTTTCCATAATTTCTTCTACCTTTTCCCTGACACTCATACTAGTCAAGAACCTATCAACCCTGCTTTAAAGATACCCATTGACTGGTCAAAACAGCTATCTGTGGCAATGAATTCCACAGATTTGCCACCCTCTGGCTAAGGAAATTCCTCTTCCTGTCTGTTCCAAAGGGTTGGCCTATTTTGAGGCTGTGCCCTCTGGTCCAAGACTCGCCCATCATATATACCATCCTCTCCATGTCCACTCTATGTAGGCCTTTCAGTATTCAATAGGTTTCAATGAGTTCTGCTCTTCTTCTAAATTCTGGTGGGTGCAGACCCAGAACCAACAAACACTCTTCCTGTTCAACCTTTCTTTGCCAAGATCATTCTCATGAACCACGTGCTGATCCTTTCCAATACCACCATGTTCTTTTTCAAAGGGCTCACAACTGCACACAGTATTCTTAGTGCAGTCTGATCAATGCCTTATAAAACCTCAGCTTTATAAAGGACATACCTCAGTATTGTCCCTGGTTAAACATCCTGTGGGCAACCATTACCGCAAGAATAAGCCTCCATTCTAAAGCACTGATTGTTGCACCTTAAGACAAAAATATAGCATAACATTTCCAAAGCATTTTCTGAGATTAATGTCTAATCTGGCCTTTCCCAGGCTTCAGTTAACTTAAATTACACAGTCCGTAGCCTAACTTGCCATTGGTTCACTGTTGTTTTTCATGTTCTTGTGAAGAAAAGTGGTTAAGATATAACAAAACAATTTTGCAAGCCTTGAATGTTTGCTTTGTGAGTTAAATCTTCTATAGAATTCATAGTCTAGTAATGAGATATTGAGGCCGTAGCTCTCTGGTAGCGGTGAGGCTATCCAGGAGCCACCTCCATTCTTATTGCCTCTTCCTGCTTTCCCTATATACGTATTCCACAATTTCCTCAATGAGAGATCTCCCTGACTCTGTATAAGTCTGATCTGATTCAACCATTCTGTGTAGTGGTGAATTCCGACTCTCAGCAGTTTAAGAAATTCCTTATAGAACTTGAAGGATGCAGAATAAGGATTCTGCATTTTTGGCATTCAAAATGTCTGCCAAAATGTTGAGGCTCTGTGAGTCGTTCAGTTTAAAATTGTCTCTGAATTTATAATTTGCATTCTGGGTTCTGTCCTGATAATAGGTGGTCATACAATCATTGAGTAAATTGGTACTCTGTGTGGTTTATTTACAATGCAGATAGCTGTAGTGTGTATCTAATCGGCATGGTAACAGTCTCCATGTAGTTCTCTTCCAGGAATACTTTGGGCTAGGGCAGATGGAGTTCAGTCCAAAGAAATGTGAAATGATACACCTTGGAAGGTGGAATTTAAAGCAGGGTACAAGGGCAAAGGTAGAATTCTTAGCAGTGTGGAGGAACAGATGTACTTTAGGATCCACATCTACAAATCCCTCCAAGTTGCTGGACAAGTTTATATGATGGTTAAAAAAGGCATATAGTGTGTTGGGCTTCAATAGTTAGGGGATTGAGTTCAAGAACTGGGAAGTAATGTTGCAGCTGTATAAAACTCTGGGTGGACCGCACTTGGTATACTGTCCACTTCTGGTTGTTTCATGGATTCTCTCCAAAACTTCCACGTTTGGGAGGATGCAGAGGAGATTTACCAGGATGCTGCCTTGACTGCAGAGCATGTCACATCAGGATAGGTTGAGCATGCTGGGTCTGCTGTTTGGAATGAAGGAGAACCAGCAGTGACTAGATAAAGTCTTTTAAGATCATAGAAGGCATTGATAGAGTGGGTAGTCAGTGCCTTTTTCTCAGGACAACAATGGCTAATATGAGAGGACATCATTTTAATGTTGGTGGAGGAAAAGATGTCAAATGTAGGGTTTTTTTTTAAGAGGCCTTAAATACAACCATTGACCTGGCCTCCACATCTGCCTGTGGTAAGAAATTCCACATGTTCACCATCTTCTGGCCGAATAATTATTTTCGCATCTGTTTTAAATTGACGCCCCTCTATCCTGAGGCTGTGCCCTCTTGTCCTAGACTCCACCATCATGGGAAATATCCTTTCCACATCTACTCTGTCTAGGCCTTTCGACATTCAAAAGGTTTCAATGAGATCCCCCCCCCCCCCCCGCCCCATCCTTCTAAATTTCAGTGAGTGCAGACTGAGAGCCATCAAACTTTCCTTGTATGATAATCCTTTCATTCCTGGAATCATCTTTGTGAACCTCCGCTGGACCTTCTCCAGTGTCATCACATCTTTTCTTAGATGAGGAGCCCAAAACTGTTCACAATACTCAAGGTGAGGCCTCAACAGTGCCTTATAAAGCCTCAGCATCACATACCTGCTCTTGTATTCAAGACCTCTTGAAGTGAATGCTAACATTGCATTTGCCTTCCTCACCACCAACTCTACCTGCAAGTTACCCTTTAAGGTGTTTTGCACAAGGACTCTCAAGTCCCTTTACATTTCAGATTTTTGGATTTTCTCCCCATTTAGAAAATAGTCTGCACATTTATTTCTATACCAAAGTGCATGACCAACCTGAAAATCTTGTTTTTAGTAGACATCCATGAAAACAGAAGTGTACCCCAAACACGAGTCACAGTAAAAACATTAGAACCTCAAAACCCTCCCCACTTCCCCTTCCTATGCACAAGCAGCAGCTAAGCATGGACCCTCCTTCCTTCCTTCACTTCAGGGATAATCATCAGCACCCTTCACCCAGCAAGCCAAGCAATAGCAAAGCCCCAAAGAAAGACCATGATCTGCAGCACAACAAAAATTCATCGTTCCCCAACAATTCGACATCCCTGCCCTTGCCCCTCCCCCATAAAGGGGCAGAGAAGTGTCACACAACGAGAGGGGACAAAAAACACTCGCCGATTTGCAGTGTTAAAGTCTGCTGCATTGCTTCCCCCTCCCTCCCGCCAAGTTCTCAGACTCAAGAATCAGCAACAAATTCTTCCCACACCAGTGAGAGAAAGATAGCAATTCGTCAAGAGGCCTCCAACATCTGATCCGCTGTTTGTGATACTCTGTTTTCTCACTATTTTGGTCACTGGCACCGGTGTGGAATCGGCTTGTCTCCAGGGCCACAGAGTCTCAGTGCCTCAGCACCCCTGGGGTGTACTCGACTTTTCGACCGCATCCTTGCGATATTGAAAAATGGCCGGTCAGTGAGCCCTGGTAGCAGGAACCATTGTCGTAAAGAACTAGAGTGCAACTGTAGGTGAGGGACATCAACAGAACCCCATCCACCTTGGAAAAGGAATAAAAGAGCCATTAAAGGTAGAAATTAAGCTGTTTCCACAGTTAAGCCTGGTTTATACTTCTGCGTCAACGTGTCGCTGCAAACCCTATGCAAAGCTGACGCGGAACCCTATGCGAGAGCTTGCATTGCTGCGACACGCATCTCTCCCAAAATGTAACCGCGCGTCGCGGCAACGCAGAACGCAACACTGTGAATGGTCTGCTGGGTAGCATCGCATGTCATCCTACGCTGCAATAGCTTCCCATTGGGCGACTGAAGGGCAGGGAAGGAACTCTGGCTGCAATGCTTTCCATAAAGCTTTACAGACCTCCGAAATTATGGAGGACACATTTCGCACGAAAAAAGACGCTCGCATCTTGAGACTACCATGACCATAATGCCTTGCGAGTTGCAGGTGAGTGCGCATGCGAGACGTGTGCGAATTGCCGAGCAACGCAGACACACCAATGCTCACAACGCGTGTAGGCTACGGCATCCAGTTAACGCAGAAGTATAAACCAGGCTTTAAGCTCGAAGAAGCCGCTTTCTAGCGCCATCGTAGAGCTATGCTGGACAGACTCTTTGATGGGCCCGTGGGTAATAGAAAAATGGAGAGCTATATAGAAGGGAAGGATTAGATTGATCTTAGAGTAGGTTAAAAGGTCAGCACAACATCATGGGCTGAAGGGCCTGTTACTGTACTGTTCTACATTTGTTTTGGGTAAGGGCTGGAATTTGGGGAGAAGAAAGGTGGTGCTGCTGATGCACGTCTCCAGTAGCCTGGATGATCCTGAGCATGGTTACTGTATGTGTGGTGTTGTGACTGTGGATAATCCTACATTCGATATTGAGCAGGTAAGATGGAATAGATGACACAGACCTACAGTAAGTGGAGGAAAGGGGCTGAGGGAAATTTTGAAAGCCACTGCAGACTTGATAGTCCAAATGACCTTCCATGTTTTAAAAAAAACACAAATTAATGTCTTAAGTATTGATCTTTCTGTGAATTTTAGTAACCCTAAGGAATAAAATAAATAAACTGGAGTGTGACTGAGCAAAGGAAATTTGGACTATAACCAGTACCTGTTTTAAAAAAAAAAGAACCACAACGACATGTGGCTACAGCACTGTGCCCCATACTGGGACCAGAGAAAATGTTTGTGTTATTACAGGTTCATAAGTTGTGTATGTTAATTGCAGGAGGCTTCTCAACTGTGTAGAAAGGTCACATCATTAAAATTGGGTCCTCCTAGCATAACTGAAAGCCCCTGGTTCTGTGGCACATGGATTAGTTTTCAGTTAAAGCTAGAATGACAAGTAAATAATGCTGGGGTCTGCATGGGAACAAAGAATTTTTAAAGTAGGATCACAAGAAAATCAGCAGGATCAATTTCATAGCAAGTTGAAATCATCTGTGCAAGTTAGCTTGACATTATTTTACAACCTAGTGTTTTGTTAATTCAAGATTTGGGACAATTTCTTTGGGAGAGAAAAATAATGCATCGATTTAATTTACACCTCTGAGGAGTTTCAGTGCGAATATTGAATTATTCCATGGTATGTGTTGTAAACAATAACATCTGTTGAATTATCAAGGTCTTAATTGCTCCTTGCCACTTTGTCTTCTGATTAAAGACTGTTTCTGAGTGGATATTGATCCCCAATCTGTTATCCAGATTTGTGATATCAGTGAGAGGCAGCTGGGTAGGGGGTAGGGATGGGATGTTTTGCCAAATTATTCCCAGGTTGTGTCTATCTGCAGTTTTAAATGATGGAGAGCAGCCACTGATGCACACTAGTAAACAGATGGAAATATTTGGGATTAAAGAACCATTTATGGAAGTCTACCTTTTTTTAATCACCCTGGTAAAATGAACACAAGGCTAGTTCTCTGCCTGTGGAGTCCTGACATCAGTGTTTCCCTTTCACAGTCTCCTGTTGTGCTGCCTCAATTTCAGTAACTTGATTATTATTGCATGTGTCAGTTAGTTGGATGCTGTCATTTTCCCCACCATGAGGTTCTCGTATTAGATGTGCAGGAACTGTAGAAGAAAGGAGCAGCCAGTGCCATAAGGCACTGAGGAGCTTCGATTTCATCTTTGGTGCTGCTACAATCAGTAAAATATTCCAGCAAATCATTGCTGTTTTATGTGGGGTGTGTGCACACTCCTCAAGGGAGGGGAGGGGTAGGGAAAACAGAAAGGAGAAGGAAGATGTATTTTCTTCTGTAATACAGGGAAGTCTGATTAGAAAAAAAGAATACTAAAAACATCCTTGTTAATGTAATTCCAGTTTAATCTGCATATATTCCTTGCTGGGGTGAAGTGTGCAAAACACAGTGAGCCGTTTAATTATTGTGATTTTGTGTTGAACGAGCATAGTTCTGTAACATCAAAGGAGCAGAACGTTCTCTTTTTACTTCTCCATTATGCTGTATATTTCTAAAAAAAACTGTTGTGCCTGAAGAAAGAGAACCTCCAGTTCCCTGAATACTTATTCATGTCAAAACACACACTGACGTAAAATTCGTAAGTGATTTTTTGTGTGGGAATGTGCCAATTATTCAGATCTGTATGTGTTAAGTTGCACACAGAAGGGCAAATGTCCTTTGGTTTCACTGTGTAACACAAATCTTTGGTTCCATTTTATCCTGTTTTGAGAAAAAAGATTTGGAGAAAAGTCATTTGGTTTAAAATTATCCCTGAATTTACAATTTACATTCTAGGTTCAGTCATGATAACAGGCAGTCATATAATCATTGGATAAATTGGTACTCAGTGTGGTTTATTTACAATGCAAATAGATGTACTGTGTATCTAATCAGCATCGTAACAGCCTCCAGTTAGTTCAATTCCAGGGGTACTTAATCCAGAGAAGTATGGAGTAATAACTCTTTTGAAAGGTTGTACTTGAAAGCAGAGTGCATGGAAATATACAGTGAAATGCATTAGTTTCATCAAATCAAATCAGTGAGGATTGTACTGGGGCAGCCTGCAAGTGTTGCTAAGCTTCTAACGCTAATGTAACTTACTAGGCAGAACAATAGGTGAGGGTACAAGAGCCCAAAGACACAATGTTTCTGGAGCAGCTTCTTCCCCTCTGCCATCAGATTTCTGAATGAAGAAATAACCCATGAACACTATCTCTTTTTACAGTAACTTATACATGTGTATATCATGTGTGTGTGTCCGTATACTTTTGTAATTTATAGCTATTATGTATTGCTTTGTAGTAAATCAACAAATTTCACAACATACTGTATGCCAGTGATGTTAAATCTGATTCTATTAGTTCAGCATGGAGTAGATGGGCCAAAGGGCCTGTTTCTGTGCTGTCATGGTCTATGACTCTACAAGCCACAGCTCACTCACCCTAACGACACATCTTTGGAATGTGGGAGGAAAGGGGAAGACACCCACACGTCGTGGGGAGAACATACAGAAGGTGGTGGGAATCGAATGCTGATTGGTATCCCTGCTGCTGTGAAGCTTTTGCACTAACTGTTTCACTAGTGCACTGCCCTGTTGTGAAACAATATTTCGTGGAACTCTATTTTGTCTCTGGCATTTGCTTGGGTTATTCAGAATTTGAGGCATCAATCAGAAGGGAAAAAAATCAGATATTTTGCAACTTGGAGTACATATGCAAACGTTATGTGGGAGTTCATTTGAACAGTTAATGTTCATTGGGCCCTAGGGCTGACTTGATGGAAGTGACGTACAATTTTTGCCTTGAATCATTAGAACACTGTGTCAATATGCCAGAGTTAGTTAAACAGCTTCCTTCAAACACAGGAAATAAATACTGTAGTCAGGCAATGAATACTGTTAGTTAAACAGCAGTCAGGCTATATCCATGGAGAGAGAAACACCAGGAAAAAGATGGAAGAATATCATGGGACAATTTGCAATGACCAATTAACCTACTAACTGGTACATCTTTGGATTGTGGGAGGAAACCAGAACACTTGCAGAAAACACATGAATTCCACAGAGGACGTTCAGACTGAGTACAGATAAAATTGGAATTAATCTCCAGACTCTGCCCTGTGCTGTAATAGCGTTGTGCTAACTGCTACACTAACGAAGCACCATACTTCCCACATCCTGTATTCAAATTTGCTTACAAGTTTTCCCAGTTGTAAAGTAAAATGATTAACTCCACATATGCTGCCCAACTTCCCAAGTATTTGCAGCATTGTTTTCAGATTTCCAGAATATATGGCATTTGGAGTTTTCAGGTGGCCTTGTCATGAGAAATTACTCATCTGCCAGCTTTGACAAAGAAAGGAGTTCAAAACAAAGCTACTGTAAATCTGTGGGGAATGAAATTGGCAGTTACTCATTACTAAGTAAGGACATTTCTTTGTGTGCTGACTTTTTTCTAGTGAGTAAGCGTGAGATTTGAAAAGCGAGTGGGCCCTGTCAGGATTTTTGGAACTTGAGATCGCATAATGAGTATTCAAGTAGCATCCTTAGGATGAGCATAAATCAGGGACTTGAAGAGGAGGAATCAATGCAATGGTCCTGAGCAAATAGTTGGTATTTTGTTTAAATAAGTCTACTGGTCCTGGTGGATGTTATCCATGTGTCTTAAAAGATAAAGTGGCAAGTAGATGGTCAAACATCGAACATTACACCACAGTATAGGCCCTTTGGCCACAATGTTGTGCCAAGCTTTTAACCTACTCTAAGATCAATTTAACCCTTCTCTCCTACATAGGCCTCCATTTTTCTATCATCCATAAGACATAGCAGCAGAATTAGGCCGTTCAGCCCATCGAGTCTGCTCTGCAATTCCATCATGGTTGATCCCGGATCCCACTCAACTCCATACACCTGCCTTCTCGCCATATCCTGTGAAGCCCTGACTGATCAGGAAACTATCGACTTCCGTCTAAACTATGCCCACGACCTGACCTCTGCCGCAGTCTCTGGCACAGCATTCCACAGATCACTACTCTCCGGCTTAAAAAATTCCTCCTTACCTCTGTTCCAAAAGGCTGCCCCTCAATCTTGAGGCTATGCCCTCTAGTTCTGGGTACCTTGACTATAGGAAACATCCTCTCCGCATCCAACCTATCTAGTCCTTCCAACATTCGATATGTTTCAATGAGATACCTCTGCATTTTTCTAAATTCCAGTGAGTATAGGCCCAAAGCTGCCAAATGCTTCTCGCATGTTAACCCTTTCATTCCCAGAATCATCCTCATGAACCTCCTCTGGACTCTCTCCAATGACAACACATCCTTTCTGAGATATAAGTCCCAAAACTGTTGACAAGTGTGGCCTGACTAGTGGCTTATGAAGGGTCAGCATTATCTCCCTGCTTTTATATTCTATTCCCCTTGAAATAAATGCCAACATTGCATTTGCCTTCTTTACCACAGACTCAATTTGTAAATTAACCTTCTGAAAGTCTTGCATGAGGACTCCCAATGTCCCACCACACCTCTATTGTTTGAACCTTCTCCACATTTAGGTAATAGTCCACATTATTGTTCCTTTTACCAATGCATTATCATACATTTCCCAACTGCCACTTTTTTTGCCCATTCTTCCAATTCGTCTTAAGTCCTGCTGCAATCACATTGCTTCCTCAGCACTACCTACCCCTCTACCGTATCATCCACAAACCTTGTCACAAAGTCATCAATTCCATTATCTAATTCATTGACAAAGTGAAAAGTAGCAATGCCAATATGGACTCATGAGGAACACCATTAGTCACTGGCAGCCAAACAGACAAGGCTGCTTTTATGCCCACTCGCCTCCTGCCTGTCAGCCATTCCTCTGTCCATGCCAGTATCCTTCCTGTAACGCCGTAGGATTTTAAACACAAAATAATCTGCAGATGCTGTAAAAGATCAAAGCAACACTTTCAATACACTGGATGAACTCAGCAGATCGGGCAGCATCAGTCAGAAACGATGAGTCGACGTTTCGGGCCGGAACCCTGCGTCAGGACTGAAGAATGAAAGATGGGGAAGGATTTGAAGAATGCTTGTAGTGTCATCTCAATGCTTCCCCTCCCCCACCCCTTTGTCTTTCAAATTACTGGTCTTTCAACTGACGCTACAAGCATTCTTCAAATCCTTCCCCATCTTTCATTCTTCAGTCCTGATGAAGGGTTCCGGCCCAAAACGTCGACTCATCGTTTCTAACTGATACTGCCCGACCTGCTGAGTTCATCCAGCAAACTGAAAGTGCTGCCATAGGATTTTATCTTGTTAAGCAGCCTTGTGTGTGGCACCAATGCCATCTGAAAATCCAAGTAAATTGCATCCGCTGCCTCTCCTTTGTCCAATATGTATGTACCTATGCACTATGTACCACATCTATGTACCTATCAAAGAGTTTCTTAAATGCCCCTAATATATCTGCCTCCACTACCATTCCCAGCAGGGCGTTTTATGCACCCATTACTCTATGTGAAGAACATATGTCTGACTTATCTTCTTACCCCAGCCCACCCTCAAACTTAAAACTACGTTAAAATTATGCCCCTTGTATTAGCCAATTCTGCCCTGGGAAGAAAGTCTCTGGCTATCCATTCTGTCTCTGCCTCTTAGCTTGTACATCCCTTATCAAGTCACCTCTCATCATCCTTTACTCCAAAGAGAAAAGTCCTAACTCGCTCAACCTCAAAGTTAAAAGTCAAAGGAAAATTTATTATCGGAGTACACGCAAGTCACTATATACAACCCTGAGATTCCTTTTCTGCGGGCACACTTGGCAAATTTATAGAACAGTAATTGGAAACTGGATCAATGGACAACAAACTGCAAAAACAGTTATAAATAAATAGCAATAACTAACTTACATGGAATGACAAGAGTCTTTAAATGATACATAGATACTTTATCAATCCCAAAGGAAATTTGTGTCACACTAGCATTACAAATGCACAGATATAAAAAATTAGAAGAGCAGTCGAAGGAATAAAAAATAAGTTACCACAAACAGTCTAACAGGAGGGGGCCATTATTTCCCTGGCAATAGGATAATTCATTATAGAGCCTGTATAGCCTCATAGAGCACTCTTTAGAGCAGTGCAGTTGTCTTTGTCTGTTTCTGAAAGTGCTCCTTGGTTCAGCCAAATTGGCATGCAGAGAGTGAGAAACTTTGAGTGTGATTTTGTTGAAGAGCCTCATGATTGAGGGGGTAGTAACTGTTTTTGAACCTAGTGGTGTGAGTCCTGAGAAACGTGTACCTTCCTGATGGCAGCAGCGAGAAGAGAGCATGACCTGCGTAGTGAGGATCTTTGATAATGGATGCTGCTTTCCTATGACACTGTTTCATGTAGATGTGCTCAATGGTTGGGAGTGTTTTACCTGTGATGTATTGGACAGAATTTACTACTTTTTGAGGATTTTACTCTCAAAGGCGTTGGTGTTGTCTGGCTGTCCACTCTGTCTATGCCTCTTACCATCTTGTACACCTCTATCATCTGTTTTCATAAGACATACTGTCTGGTCCAGGCAGCATCCTGGTAAATCTCCTCTGCACCCTCTCCAACCCTTCCACATCCTTCATATAATGAGATGACCAGAACTGAACACAATATTCTGAGTGTGGTCTACCAGGGCTTTATAGAGCTGTAACAGTACCTCAGGGCTCTTGAACTCAATCCCCTGACTAATTGAACCAACACACCATGTGGTTCTTTAGTAGCTCTATCAGAGCATTGGTTTTATTTCTCTATAAATTTTTCACATTTGTGGAAGATTTCATTAGATTGAAAAATAACAGGCTGTCATTTCTGTACTGCTTTCAAAGGCAGCCATAGTTAATCAATAAATAGCTGCCAGTGCACAGTGCCTATCGTTCAGTTCATCCGATGCCACTGCAGACCTGCAAGAAGAAACTTCAAAGGTTTATGGATATCAGCACTTTCCACATGTTGAATTACTGATGGCTTTCACTGCCATATGTTGCTCATTTTTAATGAACACACTGTGGCTTTTGCATAAAAAAGCATCAGATTTAGAATCGGGTTTAATATCACCAGCATATGGCATGAAATCGGTTGTTTTGCCACAGCAGTCTATTGCAACACATAACAAAAATGATAACTTACAAATAAATTGTGCAAAATGAGGGGGAAAATAGTGAAGATGTTGTCTGGGGTTCATTGTCCATTCAGAAATCTGATGGTAGAAGGGAAGAAGCTGTTGCTGAAACATTGGGTATGTCTTCAGGCTCCTGTAACACCACTTTGATGGGAGCATTGAGAAGAGGGCATGTCCTTGTATTGAACACTGAGTATTTCAACACAGTTTCAATGCAAAGTGGATAAAGTGCAGTAAAGGCATTATTGAGCCTACTAAACCAATTGCTGTACTGGAAGTGATGCTTTTAAGTCACGTGGGCTCAAACAGATTAGTTGTCAGTCTTGCTTAATGTATGACAAGCTGATTGCCTGCACTGTTTCTTCCTAAAATCATTTGAAGCTCCTTTTTGAGCTCATTCATTGCTGCCTCCACTGTTCACCATTGCCATTGTAGTAGATTTGCCCAGAAAGTTTGTATCACAGTGACAGCCTCTCGAGCCTACTCTACTGTTCAGTAAGACCATGGCTGATCAATATTGGCTTCAATAGCACATCCGAGTCTGCTTCCCATATCCTGTAATTGCTATGTAGTTCAAATATCTGACACCCCACTGCAAATATGTTTGGCTATCTGTCACATCCACTGCGAATGTGTTCCGAAGTGTGTCAGACTCCACTGTAGATGTGTTCAAGTTTCAGGGTTAGGTGATTCTGGACAGTTACAGTCCTCAGAAGAAATTTCTCTTGTTTGTCATCAGTTGACCAATAATTTCTGAAGCTATGCCTTTCTAGTTAACCCCACCTTCTCAGTACCTGTCTTGTCATTTCCTGAGAATCTTGTGTTCCTATAAGAGCACCTCTTTTTTTTCCAAATGCAGGTAAGTATAGGTTCAACTACTCTTGATATGTAACCCATCAATCCAGGAACCAACATCACTACTCCACTGCCTTCAGTGAAAATAAATCCTTAAATATTGATCATACAATTGTATATAGTACTCCCAGGTGCAGTTCAAATCCTCACTCATACTCTTTGTTCCCTTCTCTTCCCATGCCTTTTAGTTTAGTGTGATCAGTTTTAAAGCATCTCAGATTTCAACTCCAAAACCTTTGTAAAAATGCATAAACATTCCTAAGTATTTACTGTAACTGCATACTGTACTTTACAGTACACTTGGTCACCTCATCCATTATTGCAAATATTGGAAGCTCCCTCAGTTTCCTCTGCAAACAACCATGTTGACTCCGTTTGATTGTCTTTTGTTTTCTAAATGTCCTGCTGTTCCTCCTTAATTATGGATTCCAGAATTGTTGTGTAACTGAAGCCCAGGATTTTTTTCAAACAAGCTGCAAGGTCTTATTGCATTCACGCTGCGGACTTGCTTGTTGTAGCAGTCCCCATGGGGAGACACCAGAGGCAGTGTGGCGCCTCATCCAAGCTGGACTGCAGACTGGCCCTTCCCATTCATGCTGCCCTCTAGTGTTCACTTGATGGGAGACGAGCTGGATTGCTGCAGCCTGCTGAGAACTAACTGCAACATCCATGCATCATCAATTTATAGGACGTGTCACTTGGACTTGGGCTATATTATGTTTTTTGTGTGACTATATGTTTACTGCTATCTTGTGTGTGCCTTATACTATGTATGATTGCTTGTACTGTGTCTTGCACCTTGGCTTCATAGGAACAGATCAACTAATACTCCTTAGTGTCATTTCACAGAAAATTGTGCTCCAAACTGATAACTTTCAAGGTAAACAAGCCTAATGCAAGTAATTTATTTTCTTTTTAAGAGAAGTTTGAATAGGTATGTGGCTAGGAGGCGTATGGAGGTCTGTGGTCTGGGTGCAGGTCGATGGGACTAGGAAGACAATGAGACCAGCACCGAAGAGCCCATTTCTGTGCTATAGTGTGGTATAATTCTACAACAGAATCCCGCCATGTTCAGAACTCCCTGGCTAGATTGTGAAGACCTTGGCAGGGATGCAAACATAGATTAGGGAAATGAGGTTAACCTAAGCATTTGTTATTTTTGGATACAATTAATCTGATGGGCCAAGTGGTTGCTTCCCATGCTGGAGGGTACAATGGTTCTGGAACTAGAACATGTTTGCATTCGTAATCTCATTATGGGAGCAATTATGGTGCTACAGTATGTAGTATCTGAAGGTACAGAGTATTGTACTCTTAACTGGGACATGCATGTGATGGATTTAATAGTTCGGAGAAGTAAAGATTTTACGATCTAACCTGGACCCACAACACCACCTCACTTATGGTGCTGCAACTGTAACGAAAACCAATTTCCCTCGGATCAATAAAGTATGACTATGACTAGTCAAGAAGGAACAGCAGCATTTTGCACTTCCTGATGAGATTGAGGTGTGGAAGGCTTCCCACCCCCATACTAACAACTTTCTACAGGAAAACCATTGAGATCATCCCATCTGGCTACATTATTGTGTGGTACGGAAGCTGTAAGACATCAAACCATAAGTCTTTACTGCTGGCAGTAAACACTACCGAGACGATCATCAGGGTCCGTCACACCCCCCATGTGACATTTACTGAGAACATTGCAGACAAAGGACCAGAAGCATTGTTGAGGATCCCTAGCACACATCCCAGGATTTCTCTGACCCCCTACTGTCAAGAAGGAGGGAAGCTGGTACAGAAGCATCAGGACTAGGACTGCCAGACTGGGTAACAGCTTCTTCCCTCAGGCTGTGAGACTAATGAAAACCCTGCTACCACAGAAGTATGATCACTAGGACATTGAGCTGGTTACTATTTATCAGTGCTGCACACTTCACAAGCATTTTGAATTATGTTTTATCAACTTATTTGTGGTAATATTTTGCTTTAGGTGCTGAGTGTTGTTCTGTTTTGTAGGTGCACCATGTGGGGAGAAACATTGTTTCATTTGGTTGAATATATGTGCAGTCGGTGACATTCGGATGTCACTTTTTACCCTTTTGTCCACTGTGGAAGAGAGAGAAACACTTAGTCTCAAGCTGTTGATCACCTTGCAATGATACTGGCTGCTAAGAGAAAATCTGCAGGAGGTCCAGCACCGGCTTGTAGTGATGAGAGCTGGAATTGCATGAGTAATCGACACATACTGCTGTGCTTCCTGTCTGAGGAATGGGCATTTGGTGGCACGGCAGAAAGTTGTAAAAATTAGTAACCTTTCAGAGATTTCTGACTGTGTGAACTCTAAAAGGGAGAACATTGCTGGAGCGTGCTGTTGAGCTGAGAGTAACAAAAATAAAATCCAAGTTTGCGTTTTAGAAACATAGAAAACCTACAGCACAATACAGGCCCTTCACCCCACAAAGCTGTGCTGAACATGTACTTACCTGAGAAATTACCCAGGGTTACCCATAGCCGTCTATTTTTCTGAGCTCCATATACCTGTTCAGGAGACTTTTTAAAGACCCTGTCGTACCCGCCTCCACCATCGCCAGCAGCCCATTCCAGGCACTCACCACTCTCTACATAAAAAAAAAAATCTTACCCCTGATATCTCCTCTGTAGCTGCTTCCAAGCACCTTAAAACTATGCCGTCTTGTGCTAGCCATTTCAGCCCTGGGGAAAAAGCCTCTGACTATCCACACAATCAATGCCTCTCATCATCTTATACACCTCTATCAGGTCACCTCTTATCCTTCGTCGCTCCAAGGAAAAAAGGCCGAGTTCACTCAACCTATTCTCATAAGGCATGCTCCCCAATCCAGGCAACATCCTTGTAAATCCCCTGTGCATCCTTTCTATGGTTTCCACATCCTTCCTATAGTGAGGCAAACAGAACTGAGCACAGTACTCCAAGTGGGGTCTAACCAGGGTCCTATATAGCTGCAACATTACCTCTCAGCTCCTAAACTCAATCCCACGATTGATGAAAGCCAATGCACCGTATGCTTTCTTAACCACAGAGTCAACCTGCGCAGCAGCCTTGAGTATCCTATGGACTTGGACCCCAAGATCCCTCTGATCCTCCACACGGCCAAGGGTCTTACCATTAATACTATATTCTGTCATCATATTTGACCTACCAAAATGAACCACTTCATACTTAGCTGGGTTGAACTCCATCCGCCACTTCTCAGCCCATTTTTTTGCATCCTATCAACAATGTTCCCTCTAATTTTTAGTAGGCAGTATGCGCAAAAATCTTATGTTATGCAATTTTTTTTCCTGTGACAAAAGTATGTGCGCACTGAATGCACACATGGGACAGATAATGTAGGTTTACGAAATATTTGACATAAAACTGCACAGAATAACAACAAAATAACATACATATTTAAGTCACACACACAAAAAATGCTGGTGAACACAACAGGCCAGGCAGCATCTATAGGAAGAGGTACAGTCGACGTTTCGGGCCAAGACCCTTCATCAGGGCTAACTGAAAGAAGAGATGGTAAGAGATTTGAAAGTGGGAGGGGGAGATCTGAAATGATAGGAGAAGACAGGAGGAGGAGAGGATGAAGTTAAAGAGCTGGAAAGTTGATTGGCAAAAGGGATACAAGGCTGAAGGATCATGGGATGGGAGGCCTAGGGAGAAAGAAAGGGGGAGGTGGGGGAAGCCCAGAGGATGAGCAAGAAGTTATAGTCAGAGGGACAAAAAGGAGAGGGGAAAAAAGGGGGAAAGAAAAAAAATAATAATAATAAATAAATAAGTGATGGGGTACGAGGGGAGGAGGGGCATTAACGGAAGTTAGAGAAGTCAATGTTCATGCCATCAGGTTGGAGATATTTAATTTTTATCATATTTAAGTCACTCAGTTATTTTTTTCTTTCTCCTACCTTTGGCATTTACCCATTCTTTGTAAACTCTATCTCGACTAAAAGAACTTCCATCGCATTGATAGCTTTTGATTCTCATTAACGTATCCAAATGACATTCACATAAACGGTTTCTCAGCTTGTTTTTGAGTTGATTCATTAGGCTAAAACCTCGCTCACAGTCCGAACTAGACGCAAGAAAGGTTCCCCCAATGTCCATCAACCGTGCAAGGTTGCAAAACTGTTCATTTTGAAGTACAAATGCCAACATTTGAGAAAAGTTCAAAATCAGTTTGGATTTAATTTTTTCTTGCATGGAAAATTTGAAATCATTCAACTGTCTAACTATTACAATATTTTCAGCTAGAAAATCATGATATTTTAGACATAAAGGCATTAACTTGTTCATCACCAAATGTGAAGTCACAATCTGCAATTGCGAAGAAATCAAAAGCTGGCCCTTCTTGTACCTCAAATTTGATTTTCTCTGAGTTTGATCGTTTTCGCTCTTGCTCATCTGCACTCAACCGTAACAAGCGTAGCACTTATGTAACGGGTAATGACGGGTTCTGTTGCCTGAGTTTTTGTACACCGTCCAAATACGATTTACTTGCCAAATGACGCTTCAAAAAGTCAAGTTTCCAAATATCATCCCACTTCTTTCCACTAGCAAATTCTCCAACAACTTTCGCATCACGACAGTACAAACAGATGACTGCAGTTTCCGAATCATACATAAATATTTCTTGTAGCTGAACGATCATGACCTCATGAGCTTTCAGTGTAACAGTTTCTACTGTTTTGTTAAGCCATTCAATTTAAAATAAATGTGCAGTTCTTTTGCGCTTCACGCCCTTCACGTCTTTTGAATTCGACATAGTGAATCAATATTTTTCCAATAAAAACTTAGTAAGCTATCTACAGGATTTGAAACAGATCTTTGTAAGCTTTACGATATGAACACTGTCTGCCAAACATGGCTGCCGCCGTGATGCAGCTGTACAAATAGGAACAGGATAGGTGAGGTGACGTAAATTAGTGACGTGCATTGTGGTATTTGAAAAACCGACTAACTAGTTAACAAATAGTTAGCTAAACGATTATTTTCAATAAGTATATTTATTAATTACTACATTATTTTAGGTAACTAACCTTTTGTGCGCACATTAATTTCCTTCGTGCACTGGTTGAAAAACATGTATGCGTGCACAGATGCTCACAGCTTAGAGGGAACTATGCCTATCAATGTCCCGCTGTAACCTCTGACAGCCCTCTGCACTATCCACAACACCTCCAGCCTTTGTGGCATCAGCAAATTTACTAACCATCCCTCCATTTCCTTATCCAGGTCATTTATAAAAATCAAAACGAGTAGGGGTCCTAGAACAGACTCCTGAGGCACACCACTGGTGACCGACCTCCATGCAGAATATGACCTGTCTACAGCCACTCTTTGCCTTCTGTGGGCAAGCCAGTTCTGGATCCACAAAGCAATTTCCCCCTGGATCCTATGCCTCCTTACTTTCTCAATAAGCCTTGCATAGGTACCTTGTCAAATGCCTTGCTAAAATCCATATATACTACATCTACTGCTCTGCCATCATCAATGTGTTTAGTCCCATCCTCAAGAAATTCAATCAGGCTCGTAAGGCATGACCTGCCTTTCACAAAGCCATGCTGACTATTCCTAATCATATTATATGCCTGTCCAAATGTTCATAAATCCTGCCTCTCAGGATCTTCTCCATCAACTTACCAACCATTGAACTAAGACTCACTGGTCTATAATTTCCTGTGCTATCTCTACTCCCTTTCTTAAATAATGGAATAACATCCGCAACCCTCCAATCCTCCGGAACCTCTCCTGTCCCCACTGATGATGCAAAGATCATCGCCAGAGGCTCAGCAATCTCCTCCCTCGCCTCCCACAGTAGCCTGGGGTATATCTCGTCCAGTCCTGGTGACTTATCCAACTTGATGCTTTCCAAAAGCTCCTGCACATCCTCTTTCTTAATATCTACATGCTCGAGCTTTTCAGTCCACCTTAAGTCATCCCTACAATCGCCAAGATCCTGTTCCGTAGTGAATACTGAAGCGAAGTACTCATTAAGTACCTCTGCTGTCTCCTTTGGTTCCATACACACTTTTCCACTGTTACACTTGATTGGTCCTACTCTCTCATGTCTTATCCTCTTGCACTTAACATAGTTGTAGAATACCTTGGGGTTTTCTTTCATCCTGTCCGTCAAGGCCTTCTCATGGCCCCTTCTGGCTCTTCTAATTTCTTTCTTGAGCTTCTTCCTGCTAGCCTTATAATCTTCCAACTCTCTGTCATTACTTAGCTGTTTGAACCTTTCATAAGCTCTTCCTTACTTCTTGACTAGATTTACAACCGCCTTTGTTCACAACGGTTCCTGTACCCTACCATCCTTTCCCTGTTTCATTGGAACGTACGTATGCAGAACTCCATGCAAATATCCCCTGAACATTTGCCACATTTGTTCCATACATTTCCCTTAGAACATCTGTTTCCAATTTATGCTTCCAAGTTCCTGCCTGATAGCATCATATTTTCCCTTACTCCAATTAAACACTTTCCAAACTTGTCTGTTCCTATCCGTCTCTAATATTATGGTAAAGGAGATAGACATATTGTGTCAAGCAACCTTCTTGAGCACACCTAACAAACTCCACCCCATTTAAACCCCTCGCTCTATGGACATGCCAGTCGATATTTGGGAAATTAAAATCTCCCACCACGACAACCGTGTTATTGTTACACCTTTTCAGAATCTGTCCCCCTATCTGCTCCTTGATGTCCCTTTTACATCTATAAAAAACACCCAGTAGAGTTATTGACCCCTTCCTGTTCCTAACTTCCACCCACAGAGACTCTGTAGACAATCCCTCCATGTCTTCCTCCTTTTCTACAGCCGTGACACTATCTCTGATCAACAGTGCCACTCCCCCACCTCTTTTGCCTCCCTCCCTGTTCTTTCTGAAACATCTAAAGCCTGCACTCAAAGAAACCGTTCCTGCCCCTGAGCCATCCAAGTCTCTGTAATGACCACAACATCATAGCTCCAAGTACTGATCCACGTCCTAAGCTGATCCTCTTTGTTTATAATACTTCTTGCATTAAAATAGACACATCTCAAACCATTGGTCTGAGTGCATCCCTTCTCGATCACCTGCCTATCCTCCCTCTCGCACTGTCTCCAAGCTTTCTGTATTTGTGAGCCAACTGTCTCTTCAGTTTGATTCCCAACCCCCAGCAATCCTAGTTTAAACTCTCCCCAGTAGCCTTAGCAAACTCCCTGCCAGGATATTGGTCTCCCTGGGATTCAAGTGCAGCCTGTCATTTTTGTACAGGTCACTCCTGCTCCAGAAGATGTCCCAGTGATCCAGAAATCTGAATCTCTGCCCCCTGCTCCAATCCCTCAGCCATGTACTCATACTCACTGTCACGTGGCACAAACAGTAATCCTGAGATGACTACCTTTGAGGTCCTGCTTCTCAATTTCCTTCCTAATTCCCTGTAGTCTGATTTCAGGACCTCCTCCCTTTTCCTGCCTATGTTGTTGGTACCTATATCTACCACAACCTCTGGCTGTTCTCCTCCCCACTTCAGGATATCTTGGATGCGATCAGAAACATTCCGGACCCTGGCACCTGGGAGGCAAACTACCATCTGTGCTTCTTTCCTGCATCACAGAATCACCTGTCTGACCCCCTAACTATAGAGTCCCCTATTACTGCTGCCTTATTCCTTTCCCAATCCGTCTGAGCCACAGGGTCAGACTGTGTCAGAGGCGCAGCCACTGTTGCTTCCCCCAGGTAGGCTGTCCCCCTTCCCCTCCCAACAGTACTCAAACAGGAGTATTTATTGTCAAGGGGTACAGCCACAGGGGTACTCTCAAATCTCTGACTCCTGCCCTTCCCTTTCCTGACTGTTACCCACTTATCTGTCTCCCCAGGCCCCGGTGTGACTACCTGCCTGTAGCTCCTATGTATCACCTCCTCACTCTCCCTGACCAGGCTATGGTCATCGAACTGCATCTCCAGTTCCCTAACATGGTCCCTAAGGAGCTGCAGCTCGACTCACCTGGCGCAGATGTGGCCATGCTTCTTTCAGCAAGTCCAGCCTTAATTTACTCAAGTTCAAGTTTATTGTCATTCAACCGTGCATGTTTACTGCCAAACGAAACAACGCCCCAAATAACTCGCACACATAGCACAAAGTAATATTACCACAAATAAATTAACAAATAATAAGGTGAGTTTGCGACACAAGTTTAAAAAGCAAATAGTATTTCACTACTGGTGCTTCATGTGTGATTAGACCTGGGTGGTGGCAGGGAGTTCAATAGTCTTATGGCCTGGGGAAAGAAGCTGTTTCCCATCATAACAGTTCTTGGCCTGAAGCTATATCCTGCCTGATGATAAGGGATCAACGAGATTGTTGGATGGATGGAAGGTATCTTTGACAATGCTAAGGGCCCTGCGGTTGATAAATATCTCTGGATGGAAGAGAGACTTCGATTATCCTGTCCTTGCAATTCTTTGTGGGGACTTGTGGTCATTTGCTTTACAATCCCCTACCCAACAATGATGCAGCTGGCCAGGACGCTCTTGATGGTTCTCCTGTAGAAATTGGTTTGAATGGAGAATGGTGAAGGGGTCGCCTCACTTGCCTCAGTATCCTCAGGAAATGGAGAAGATGCTGTGTTTTCTTGACCAAAATGCTGATGTTAAGGGACTAAGTAAGTATTCCCCGTACATGCACTCCCAGAAACTTGTGACTTAATGGTTCAGGTTTTACAGTTACCCTTGTTTTTAGAGATATTGTGTATTAATTTTATCCATGCTCACACAGTAATGTAGAATTTACAGAAAGATCTACATGTCTTTTAAGCAAATACATCAAGTATGTGTATTACCATATCGCCAAATTAACAATTACCCAGAGTTGCTAGAAAGGTAAATGGAATACTTTCCATATACTATTCATTGAGTTGACAGATAGAAAACCATGCCAGCAGTATATAATTTGGGCTAAGTCCACAACACAGTCCAAGTCTGACGCAAATGAGCTCGAAATGCAAATACAGTATATTACTCAACTCTTTCTATGCAGACAGCCTCAGTCATTTTCAATGTTTTTTTTTCAGTCATAAGGTTGTTAAGTATGCCATATAAATGGATATTGCTGTTTGACAAATATAATCAGGGAACTCCTGGTCCATGGGATTCTGGCTTGCTGCTGTGTCACAAAACTAAATTGAGACAAATGAACTGATGCTGAGTTGAAAGACTGAAGTATTTATCCCAGCTTAACTGGCCCTTGTGTGCAGAGGTATAAAACAAGCTTGATTAAAGATTCTGGATGCTTGTTTTCCTTGCAATTTGAGAATTGATGCTTACCAAGAGCATTAAGTAGGAATTGCCATCATTGACCTGGAGTCCAGTGGCCTTTTTATTAGACTAAGAAAAATTGTTTTGGATAGCAAAGGAAATGGAGATAATTTTCTATGTTCAGGTTTTGATGACTGTATGCCCAGAACCTGGAAGTAAATCGTGAGAGTTTCAAATTTGTATAGTGCATGTCTTGATGGATGTCTAAAGTTTTAGTTAACAGTTGCTTTTGCATTTCACTTGTGTTGATCGTTTTCTCAGACGTAAAGCAAATTGAACAGTAACATTTCATCTTTTTAAACTTTGTTTTTCAGGATGTTTGACGTTGGAGGACAAAGATCTGAGAGGAAGAAGTGGATCCATTGCTTTGAGGGCGTCACTGCTATCATTTTCTGTGTCGCTCTTAGTGCGTATGACTTGGTTCTCGCTGAGGATGAAGAGATGGTAAGCAATATGCATGTGAGGTTTTCAAATCCATTCTCTTTGCAATAAATAAAATTAATATTGATAACTTCAGAAGGCTATCCAATTAAGAGTTAATTGCATGGTATAGACTAATCTCTGTTAATTGTGAGCTTTTCCATGACCTGATTTCAGTCCAATGTACATAGAACAGTGGAGCACAGTACTGGCTCTTTGAGTCATAATGTTGTGCCAACCTTTTAATCTACTCCAGGACCAACCTAACCCCTCCCTCCTGCCCCCCCACCCCCACATTGCTCTCCATTTTTCTTTCATTTATGTGCCTATCTAAGAGTTTCTTAAATGCCCCTGATGCATCTGTGTCTACCACCACCTGCGGCAGGGTGTTCCATGCACCCACCACTTATTGTGTGTTTGAAAACAAACAAACTATCCTCCAATACCTTAAAATTATGCCCCCTTGTATCAGTCATTTCCACCTTTCCACCCTGTGTAAAAGTCTCTGGCTACCACTTAATCCATGCATCTTCTCATCTTGTACACCTTTGTCAAGTTGCGTCTCATTTTTCTTTGCTCCAAAGTGAAAACCCCTAGGGGTCTCAACATATCCTCATAAGACGTGCTCACTAATCCATGCAACATCCTGGTATGTACCCTTCCCACCATCTCTTAAAACTTCCACATCTCTCCTATAATGAGGGGACCAGAATTGAACACAGTACTCTAAATGTGGTCTAACCAGAGTTTTCTAGAGGTACAATGTTACTTCATAGCTCTTGAACACAATTACCCAAATAATGAAAACCAGCACTCCACATTCCTTTCATAACTATCTTATTGACTTGTTGAATGTTGTTCATGTAAAACTAGCCTTCATAGATAACATGCTTTGTGAGCAGAAGAAAGGTAGGCCAGGGTGGTGCTGTGATTTTAATGGAGGTATGTGACCAATAAATTTTGGAAATTTGCCCAAAGCCACTAGGTGCAGGTTCAATGCCAAACCCAAGCACAAAGCCTGGAAGGGGTTGTTCTTAAGCCTTGCATTCAATGCTGTTTAAAAATTGAAACTTGGGGTCTTGCAAATCTGAATTGGTAAACCACAGGATTAGAGTAGAGTCAGAGTGTAAGTGTTCAAGGTCAAGTTTATTGTCATATCGCCAAACAAGCCGATGTTCGTTTGGACCAACGTGCTCAGCACAGTACATATAACTTACACACAAAGTGAAAAATTTACAAATAAGAGCATGCACATATGACACAAGTTAAAAGGTAAACAGTACAGTATAATGCTACTGGTGCTTCATACATGATCAGACCTGGGTGGAGGCAGGGAGTTCAGTAGTCTTGCAGTTTTGGGCAAAAAACTGTTTCCCATCCTAACAGTTTTATCCTAATGCTACAGTACCCCCTTCCTGATGATGGGGGCGTGTGGTCAAAGAGATTGTTGGAAGGATAGAAGGGATTGCCTTGCTTGTGCAGCACTCCTGATAAATGTCTCCAATTGGTAGAAGAAAGACCCCCAATGAACCTCTCAACAGTCCTTGCAATCCTTTGTAGGAACAAGTGTTTACAAGAATTTAGAACTTTGATTTTATTAAATGATAGAGAAGATTTCAGTGGCCAAATACTCCCCTCCTATTTCAGTTCTGTAAGCTCTCTCATTCCCACTTCACCTCCATATACGGCCATATCAAATATATTGCAAAAAGTAGATTCAATTTTTTAAAAAAATGGGTTTGTATTTTGAGCGCCTTGGGTATATTTTGTATTCAAATCCACACTGGATTGATGGGATTCAAATATTCACTGGAGGATTGAGGATTGACAATTGCAGTAAATTTGAGAAGTTTCAGTATATTTTCTAGTCTATCTAAACCTATGGTACTTCCCTTTGCCACTCAAGTAAGTGTTGTGGCAAGTGAAAACTGTGTCATTGGAATTGGGAGTGAAATGGAGGCTTGGGCATTCAAGATTCAATATTCTAGTTTATTTATCACAAGTACCTCAAAGCACACAGTGAAATGCAACATTTGTTTTGACAACCAGCGCATCTCAGAGTGTGCTGGTTGAGTCCCAAGTATTGTCACAGGTTCTGATGCCAACATAGTATGGCCACAATGCTCAGCAGAACGACACAAGCAACAAAACAACAGCAAAACAAGCCATGTTCCTCCCTCCCTCCCTCCCACCCACACACTTACCCAGCGAACACACTCCTCTGACCCCAGGACGTGCCGTCTTTAGCATCAAGTGGGGTACGGGTAACTTAGTCCGAGACCCTCAAGGAACAGAGATAGAAAATGTTCTGTTTTGTAGCCTTAATTATCTTAAGTACGAGATCTGTAATTACCTCAAGGAGACAGAGATGCAAACATCATTATGTATAATGGGATTAAGTAGATGCTTAAACTGAGCAGTTGTTTTCTGAGCTTGTTATTGCTCATTGGGTGTCATGTGCTGTGTGACGATGGTTGTCAGAACAAAACAATACCCCATTTCCTCTTCTAGAACCGCATGCATGAGAGCATGAAACTGTTTGACAGTATTTGCAACAACAAGTGGTTCACCGAAACTTCGATTATTCTCTTCCTCAACAAGAAGGACCTCTTTGAAGAGAAGATCACCAAGAGTCCTTTGACTATCTGCTTCCCTGAATATACAGGTAGTTATATAATGTGTGCATTTAGTGATAGAGAATAATGGGCTCTGTAATGCATTAGAAATAATAGTTACATGTTGCTGTTCATCAAATTAATTATGTCAGGCTGCAGGCATAAATTTTTACTTTGGCTTTATTTCAAATTTGCTTACTGACTGACTGATTGATACAACATGGAATAGGCCCTTGTGGCTCTTTGAATTGTATCGCCTGCCAACCCCTGATTTAACACTAACCTAATGACGGGTCAATTTACAATGACCAGTTAACCTACCCGGTATGTCTTTGGACTGTGGGAGGGAACTGGACTCCTGAAAAAAATTCATGCATTCCACAGGGTGGCGTACAGACTTCTTCCAGAGGATGCCAGGGTTGAACTCTGAATGCCAGTGCCTCAAGCTGTGATAGATAGCATCGCGCTAACCGCTACACTACCATAGCACCTAATCTTCCTTTTGATTTTGGCATTAATTTTAAATGTTAAGATCATTCTTCACACACAGAGAATTTTGTCTTTGGAACTGGAATGCTATATTTTGCTTGGCACACTGTACCTCCAAAGTGGTCTACAGGCCTCAAAACAACTATTGCACAAGGTCCCTCAGAAGGCTGTAGCAGAAATTTGCAAATGCTGGAAATCTGAAGCAAAAAAACAAGAATGTTACAAGTATTCATCAGGGTTTCAAAAGTTACTGGGCAAAGCTATTCTGTGAGGTTCAGCTTGCATTCACTTCAATATAATTAAATTGTAATCCCATTGAAGTGTACAAGTACATGAAGGGTTTGAACAGTTAGAGTTACTGCGCTTGGTGAAATAGTTCAAATGGAGCAAAATGTTATACTTTCTCAAAATGCTCAGTGGCTCAGGCAGAACCTATGGACAGAAATAACCAATCAAATGTTTCAGGTTGAAACCCTTCATCGGTACTCAAGTCCTAATGAAGGGTCTCAGCCCAAAACTATAATCTTTTATTCCTCTTCATTGCCTGATCTGCTGAGTTCCTCCAGCATCGTCTGTGCATATTGCAACAGCTGAATCTCTTGTGTTTTAAGATATTACATTTACAGGTCGATAGTTTGTGGATGATGTCAACGGAAACCTTGGAGATTGAGGAAGTGTGCACACCACATCAGTTTATTTTATTCTAGTATCTGAAAATTCAGAATTGAGTTTGATAATATCTTTGTTTTCTTCAAAGGTAGTGAATTAAGGGATAGATGAATTTAATGAACAGTATTAACCAGCTCCTATGCCTGCATTCCCATTGACATTCTTTTGCGCCTTTTCCCCATTGTAATTGTTGATTGAGGTTGTAGTATAAAATGGCTCAGTGTATTACTTTGGTTATAGAGTTCGGGCAGGTGGGGCTCATGAGTCCTTGTAAGAGAAGGAAAACTCTAATTGCAAACCTCTGCTTTCTTGCGGCTATAGCCACTTATGGGGAAGGCTTGGGGAGTAAACCCCAAGGAAAAATCCAGGGCTGGAATCCCTGAGGTAGTCCTATGTTGAATTCAACATTGACTGGCAACTCCTGCGACACCGCCAGTGCCGAGCTGTATCGATTTCTGCCGTTCCTTTGAATTCATCAACTGCGTGGGCAACAGCTTACTCTGCATATCATACTTCCCTGGCTTGCTTATCAGCTGATGGCACTGCACCAACAACATAGTCAGTTAGGACAGAACATCTAACATTGACCCTGACCATTGGAATGCCTCTCATCAATTATAATGGCCCTGTGCTTGTTTTATTGGCCTAATAGTGCTGAGGTTAGTTCAGTTTAGTGATGAGTTCAGATCCTATGGTGGCAGTAAGGGGTTTTAAATTTGCCGAATTGAAAGCTAATATTAGTCAAAGTTCAAAGTGAATTTATTATCAAAGTATGTATACATCACTATATACTACCCTGAGATTCTCTTTCAGGCATTTACAGGAAAATAAAAAAGTACCAAAGAATTTATGAAAAAACTATAAATAATAAAGACTGATAAACAACCAATGTACAAAAGAAGACAAATTCTGCAAATAATAAAAAAAACTAAATAAATAATACAGAGTTGTAGAATCCTTGAAAGTGATTATAGGCTTTGGCATCAGTTCAGTATTGAGGTAAGTGAAGCTATCCGTTCTGGTTCAGTGGCCTGATAGTTGTAGGGCAGTAACTGTTCCTAAACTTGGTGGTAGTGAGAAGAGGAGGCCCTTGATGATGGATGCTGCTTGTTAATGTGCTCAGTGGTGGTAAGGACTTTGCCTGTAATGGACTGTGCTACATCCACCACTTTTTCTAGGCGTTTCGATTCCTGAGCATTGGAACTAGGTCATATGGTGACAGTGAAACTGCCCAGTTTGTCATAAAATCCATTTGGTGACAGAAGTCCTACAAGGAACTCTGGTCCCCCTATTTTCTCTGTTCATGTGTAACTATAGATTCATTCAACGTGTTAATTGTCCTGATAAGAATGCATTATAGTAGTGTAAGGATGAGTTAGGAATAAAAAATGAATTCTGACCTTGCCAGCATCGTATCTTTATAAGTTACAGAAACAAATGAACCACTTAGTTGGTTTTGCATGTGGTAACATTCCTAGATACATTTGCTCTATCTAAAACTTAAATTGTAAAATTAATCATCCACATTGGTTTCTATGTGGTGGCTTGGGTTCAAGTATGCAAATCCCTTGTACTGGAAAGCTGGTACCCTTAACTTTTGTTTCATGTGGGTCTTGCGTTAAACCTGCTACAGAAGTTGAGTTTGTGCACATGGAGAGGATGTTTCCTTTCGTGGACTGGACAACACAGCCTCTGTATAGAAGGATGTCCTTTTAGAAGAAATATGAAGGAATGGTTGTGAAGGTCAAGTCATTTGGTATATTTAAAGCAGAGGTTGATAAGTTCTCGATTAGTCAGGGAGTCAGATGATGGGGAGAAGACAGGAGAATGGAGTTGAGAGGGATGATAGATCAGCCACGATGGAATGCCGCAGCAGACTCAATGGGCAAAATGGTCTGATTCTGCTCTCTGATTCTGGCATTCATAGCAAGAGGATTTGAGCACAGGAGCAGGGAGGTTCTGCTGCAGTTGTACAAGGCCGTGGTGAGACCACACCTGGCGTATTGTGTGTAGTTTTGGTCCCCTAATCTGAGGAAAGACATCCTTGCCATAGAGGGAGTACAAAGAAGGTTCACCAGATTGATTCCTGGGATGGCGGGACTTTCATATGATGAAAGACTGGATCGACTAGGCTTATACTTGCTGGAATTTAGAAGATTGAGGGGGGATCTTATTGAAACATATAAAATCCTAAAGGGATTGGCCAGGCTAGATGCAGGAAGATTGTTCCCGATGTTGGGGAAGTCCAGAACAAGGGGTCACAGTTTGAGGATAAAGGGGAAGCCTTTTAGGACCGAGATGAGGAAAAACTTCTTCACACAGAGAGTGGTGAATCCTTGGAATTCTCTACCACAGGAAACAGTTGAGGCCAGTTCATTGGCTATATTTAAGAGGGAGTTAGATATGGCCCTTGTGGCTAACGGGGTCAGGGGGTATGGAGAGAAGGCAGGTACAGGTTTCTGAGTTGGATGATCAGCCATGATCATACTGAATGGCGATGCAGGCTCGAAGGGCCGAATGGCCTACTCCTGCGCCTATTTTCTGTGTTTCTATGTCTTATGGTAAATGGGAGAATTAGCCAAACTGCTGTTCCTGTCAGTATTGAGATTGTCAGTGGTGGACAGCAGCACTGCTCGTGGTGTGTGTGGAATAAATCACTGAAGGTACACTACTACTGGGATTCGGGCAATGATTGATGCGAGGTTGGGCAATAGCATTGTTCTTGACATTGTCGGAGCAGTATATCACTCAGTTGTCCCAAGTTGTGGTGAATACACTACTGCTTAATCCAGACCTAACAAATTTGCCCTGCTTCAGAATCCTAGCTTGAAATTCTGGAACACGAGTGGTTATTAGTTTGTTCAGTCTGTTTCATCATTTAGTTTGGTCTTGGCTGAACTGCGTTGTAACTTGGTTTAGTAATCTTTAATACTCTTGCCTCACCCGAGTGAGTTCGGGACATGCCTGTCGTAGCAAGTATGGAAAGCTCCGGTGGACTGGGCAGATTCTGTGGCCAGGAAGGTGCTTCTGCAATGCCCCATGGAGAGAGAAAGGCACGGTGAGGCACAGAATAAGTCATGGTCACCCACTGCAACCAAGGAAGACTCCAGTTGTGATGGCTACTCGTATCACGGGACCTGGACTTCTGAGGTCGAGAGAGTGAAACTGCCCCAATTGTAATGCTTTTCCAATTTAAGAACTCTCCCACACCGATTTTCCTGTCACTGTTGGAGAGGATAGCCTACCAGCAGCACCACTACCCTTGCTTAACAAAAACATGCAACACACACAAAAAATGCTGGTGAACGCAGCAGGCCAGGCAGGATCTGTAGGGAGAGGTACAGTCGATTCCAGCGTCTGCAGATTTCCTCGTGTTTGCGTTAACAAAAACGTGAATTTGAGTTTTCATGGGGGCAGAAGAATCCATGTTTCTGGTTGCTTTGATTCTGAATATACTGTTGAAACTGCTTAAAGAAATGTGCATCAGTAGTCCATGATCTGTGCAGTCATCCATGCTCCTCCATGGAAACATGGAGCAGCCATCATAATAAATGTCCTTCAAACAGCGAACACCCTCTATTACACAGCATGTTGATGTTCGCCTTGGCTGTGTCACTTTCTCACAGATCCTTGCACTATACTTTTATTCTGGATGGCTTAATGTTGCAATCAACACCACTTTTAACGAGATTTTTTTCAGTGCCTGCAATTTAATTAAATTGATGAGTGTGCAGTTTTGATTTCAGAATTTGTACGGAGTTAGTTGAATTGCAGGGGGCTGTTTTATTAACCAGGTGATGCTTCAGATGCCAAGAGCTTTTGAAAACAATCTTCTGTTGAAGTGAGTCTCTGACCTGACTTACTGAACCTTATAGTTCCAGCAGTTAATAGGGCTTTTATTGAATTTTCAATAAACAGGAGCTTCTTTGTAGGTAAATGTGGCCCTAAGTGTGGATTGGAGGCACACTATGTTGGTCTGTAACACCTAATTTAAATTTGGTGTAGTTATTCATTTTCTTGTAACTTTTTGGAATAGAAACTATTATCACAATATAAATTCCAAGTCTTCTAACCATACCATTGATATGTAGAAAAGCTAATGGAAGTCTGTCATGTCCTGAAACCACTTTTAGGGCATGCTGTTACCATGTGCCCCATGTTATGGTCAGAGTTTCCACATTCGCAACTTTGTGCAAATTTTAAGGTGTCACCAGTTCAGGAGATGTGAATGGCATCATCTAAATGCAAGTACAGGTCGATCTTCACTAATCCGGCACCATTGGGACCTGAGGAGTGCCAATAGAAGAAGAAGAGAATAGAAGAAGAGAAGAGGAGAAAAAAATTACCCGCATTTGGAGAAATCAATGTTCAAACTATCAGGCTAACAAACACTGATAATTTTTCCCTCATTTTGCAATGTATGCTCAATTATGTTGTTTTATTTTAAATGCATCTAGATACTATTAAAACTCTCATGCTCTGTTTGTGACCTCCAATTAGTGCAAACGGTGCATTACAGTGGCACATTTTTTTGGCTAAATTGCATTAAAATGTGCTAACTTACAGAATGCAGGCAAAGTTCAGGGTTATATATTTGTATAAAATTGCTCATTCGCCAAAGATCAACAGGCTGCCTTTCACCGAGATCCGATCGGCCATCATGGAAATTGCGACACCACAGCCCGACACATGCACACGACCAGCCTCAGCAGCACCTCACGATGCTCACAGAGCCGCTTCCACCTTCCATGGAGACCGCGATGCTGCAGCCCGGTGCATGCGCACGGCCAGCCTCAGCAGCTTGGAGGTTTTGGTGTTACTGCTTCCTATCTTCTATCAAGCATTAGGGTAAAAATATATGGATAGCCTAATTATGCCACGTGGAAAGAGAAGGGGGACATTTTGGTCAAGAGATGACGTCAAACGTTGGGAAGCGGCAAGGAGAGGGAGAGAACAACAATCAGATGAGGCCAGGGCTGCACGACTCCAGGATCAAAGAGTCAGGACAAAAAAGATGAGAGAAGACGAGACAGAGGAGGACAGGCATGCTCGTCTCCAAAATGACAACAATAGGCACAGACGGAGGAGAGAACAAGAATTCGATCAGGCCAGGGTCACACGACTCCAGGATCAGAGAGAAAGAACAAATGGTAGAAGAAATGAAGGATGAAAAGGCTGCTCATCTCCAGAATGACAATAACAGGCAGAGAAGGAGGAGACAGGAAGAGGCAGAGGAGAAAAAGAAAGATCAACTCGAGAATATGCAGCACAGAGCAATTATTGTGAGAGTTGCTGAAGACAACAATGGCTGCTTTCGACAACAATACCTTGACAGAGAAAGAGCAAGGCAAAATGCACAACTCGCATGCCGTCACATCTCTGCTGATGTTGGTTGGATGACCAGAGTATGCCCTCACTGTCGTGCCTTCCTGTTCACTGGAGAAACCGCACATTTCTGCTGTATGAAGGGAGAGGTCAAGATAGGCAATTTGCAGCCTCTGCCTGATGAACTCCTCGATTTGTACAGCAATGATGAACCTATTGCAAACGAGTTCAGGAAGAACGTCAGACAGTACAATTGCCTCTTCCAAATGACATCCTTTGGTGCCAAAGAAGTCCCTCCATTGAGGAATCGATGGAATCCTTCTGTGATTATTCAAGGCCAAGTTCATCATTACATCAGACATTTAATTCCAGACCCGACTCAGCAAGCCCGATTCCTTCGAATTTACTTCATGGATATTTAATGTTCATTCTGGTCACATATTTGTCTTGCTATGCGTCTTTCTTCTTTAATAAGCTGAGTTTTTTTTTCTTTAATTTCCAAATCAAAGAGATAGCAATAGCATTAAGGAAAATTTAATGTTCATTCTGGTCACATCAGACTGCACTACCCTTCTCTCAACGGGTGCCCCAACGGGTCACCCCGTTGTCTAGTTATATTTATAAAGCACTTTTTGCAATCTCATGGCACTTCAAGCATCTTGGAAACAGTTAAGTACTTGTTATGTATGTGTAGAGGAAGAACGATATCAGAGTGGTATGATTAAACATTTTTGCTGAGTCATGTTAGCAATGACATACACTGGGCAGCGAACCGAGCCCACCAAGCTAAAAACATGCGCACTCAAAGCCTGGTCAAAAAGAGAACCCTCCAGACGTAGGAGGTCCAATCAATTCACCGCTTGATCAATCGGCAACAGGCACACTTGCCATATTCTTGGAATTGATGTGATACAGTTCAGAGCTTATTTAGTATTGTAGCAAATGCAGCAAGTTCTGAAATACTGAAGTCTGATAATAACAAGCAAACGTAATTTGTGAGTTGTGGTCAGCATTGTTCAAACCTCAGAGGCCAATTTCAAGACACCATGTGACTTCTTTCTCAGACAGATGCCCGAAATTCGTTCAGTGTGTAATCAGCATTTGAGGTTGGAATACCTCAGCTGATCTCATCCAACTTTCAACCCTTGATGTTCCTTTACACTCTTCTTCCAGGTCTCCATAGATCTAATCAGAGTTCTGTGGCACCCAAGCTACTCAGAGAGTGAGGTGGGCGGGGGGGGGGGGTGGAATCACAAGGTTCACTTCATCTCCTGCTCCTTTCCATAAGTGACATCAGAACTTCTCTGTGATCAGCAATTGAATTTAAGTCTTTATTTGCAACCATTTTTTTTCTCCTGGTCTCCCTGCAACACATCTCTGGAGTGTATCTCACCTAACAACCCCCAGAACTTGATCAGGGCTTTACCTCCTACAAACTCTTGCTATCATACCCAACCTAGTCGTTGCAGGGACTTGCACTGTTGATAAAGGTAGTCACCCTTAACTAAACATTCACTGTTTCTCGTTTCCCAGTTTCTGCCTGGCTTGCCAGACATCTGCATCACTTTCCATTATTTCATTATTTATTTATTTATTTTGATTTCCAAATCTATAGTCCTTCTTCCTTACCCCACCCCCAACTCCCCGCCTTGTTTTTTGATACTTGGCACCTTCACTAATTTGGATAGAAAAGGTTTATGGGCCAAACATAAGTGAAAGGGAGTTAACCAGAAAGATTCCTTGGTTGCCAAGCACAGGTTGGATTTTCATTGATGCATAACTATGACTCTTAATTTCTTGATCCCCTAAGGCAGTCTTGGGTCGAGTTCAACCCTGACTGGCAACTCCTGCGATGTCACTGGTGCCAAACTGTATCAGTCTCTGCCATTCCTTTTAATCAGCTGCATGGAGAGGGGGGCCTGCTACATGGGCAACAGCTTGCTCTCCATATCTGCCCTGGCTTATGTATCTAGCTAGCTAGGGCACATCTATTGTTGATACCACCAACAGATGCTTTATAATCCTTGTATTTCTTGATCTTTCTCTTGGAACACTTTCATGTGTATTTTTTTATATAAAAGCTGCTAAATAAATGTGGTTATTTTGTATGAACTGTACCATAAATATATTCTTAATCTCAGTGAATTGCGTTTGAGACCTTTGTCCTGGCAGCTGCGATTGTCAAATTGTTTCTCTGTATTCATAAATAATGGACGACATTACTCAGCCTCTATATGATGTGCATTATTAAAAGTTGCCAGGAGATCAAAAGCGTGGTTGGTTCACTCTTGCACAATACAATTGCTAATAGTTAGCTGAGTATAACATAGCCAGTTTGTATTATGAAGAGAGCAGCAAGTTACTAGCAGTATCATTGTCACATGGCATATAACCTCTTTTGAAAGCCTCTTGTATTAATACAATATACAGTGCACTGTTGTAATAATTGTTTGCTGTTCACATTGTTCAGTTGATCTGTGGATAGCTGTAAGCTTCCGCGAGGAAATGCACAATGGATAAAGGGTAATGCTTTAGCTTTGTCTGCTTCACTCTGATTATGTTACTTGCTGTAATGTTTACTACTGTTCAGTGGAAAGGAAATGGTGTTAGTACCGGAGTTAATCAAGCCAGTCTGCCATTCAACAGAATTGTGGTGTATTCTACCTCAGCACCATTTTCCTGCCCTATTCTTATAGCCCATTTTTTCCCTTATTGAACAGAAAGCTGTTGCTCTCTACTTTAAATGCAGTCAATAATTGGGTGTAACAGTAGCGTGGTGATTAGTGCAACGCTATTACAGCTCTGGTTGGCAGAGTTCAATCCTGGCGTCCTCTGAAAGGAGTCTCTGTACATTCTCAGGGAATGCATGTGTTTTCTCTGGGTCATCCGGTCTCTTCCCACAGTCCAAAGGCTTGCTGGATATGTTAATTGGTCATTGTAAATGGTCCTGTGATTATATTAGGGTTAAAGTGGGGTTGTTGGGGGTTGCTGAGCCGTTCAGCTCGGTGCCGGAAGGGTCTATTCCGTGCTGTATCTCTAAGTAGAATAAAGACTGCCTCCGTGAGCTTCTTAGGCAGAGATTTGTTATCCTCTGGAGAAATTTCTCCAAATGTTCTTCCTAAATGGCTTACTCCTTGTTTTGAGAATGTGACCCCAATCTCTAGACGACTCAGAGGAAACTTTCTTCATCTACCCTGTTGAGCCCACTCAGAATTTTGAATCGTTCAGTGGAGTCACCTTATATTTTTCTGAGCTGGAAAGAGTACAGGGCTCGCTTCCTCCATCACTCCTTACCTGACAAGCCTGCCGTCCCAGGAGTCTGTCTAGTGAATTTTCATTGCACGATCTCCGTAACAAGGGAATTCTTGGGAGAAAGGATAAATTATTGCTCGTATTCCAGAGGTCTCATCTACTACTCTTGTACTCCAGTCCTCTTGGAATAAAGGCTAATGTGGCATTTCCTTCCTAATTACCTGCTTTCTTCTATTTGACACTGGCTTGAACTAATTGGTCATGTTCAGAAATCAATCCTTTGCTTAGCAGCATGAAATAACTTTTGATAGTTCCTGCATTGACACTGTTCCTTTTGCTCAGCAATGTTCATCTGTGGTGTTTCTGTTCACCCAAGCATTTCTGAATGAAAACTAAACACTGGATAGCATTCTTGAGGCTCCTTTCAAACTGGTGGTTTTGGTATTTTTGTATGCTCAGCCCTTTGCTGTGGAATTTGTTGTTTGAAAGTTTGGCAATAGTCAATTCAAATATAACTTTCAGAAGGAAGTTCAATATGAAGTGGGGGCATGAGCAGGTTTAGGAGAGGGTTCGATGAGGACTCTTTCCGTGAGCCAGTGCAGTCCGTATGGGCAAAATAGTTTCTTAGCTTAATTAATGTTATTTTAATCTTTGATATGCTGCATGGACCAGCTGTAAGATTGGGGAATTCCCATCGGTGTCTGTAAGGTGTTTGTGCATTCTCCCCATCGCCACCTGGGTTTCCTCCAGGTACCCTGGTTTCTTCTCAGATTCCAAAGATAGAGTTAAGTGTGTTGATATAGAGTTAGAGTTAGTGAGTTGTGGGCATGCTATGTTGGTGCCGGTAGCAGGGCTTCCCAACACAATTAATTTTGATTTGATGCAAACTACACATTTCACTGTATGTTTCAATATACATTTAACAAACAAATCCAAACTTTAAAAAAGAGTAGCAAATACTCAGTAATGATATAAATAGTCACATTTCACCACTTAGGGCAATAGATTGGCTGTAAAATACTGGCTGAATTGAAAAGAATTGTAGAATTCTGGTGGCGCAGCAGGAGGTTATGCAGCCAATTAGGTGAACATTGTCTCCAAGTAGAGCAACACACAAAACACTGGAGGAACTGCAGCATCTATGGACAATCATTATTTCTGGTGGAGACCCTTTATTTGCACTGTAGGATAGTGGAGTATATAAAAAGGTGAAAAGAAAAGCTGACAGGTTACTCCAACAATAGTTCCTGTGACTGTTACTCCAGATTGCAGCATCTACAGTTTCCTGTGTCCCCACTTGACTGCTCCAATGCAAAGTCTCTTCTAAGTATGTCAGCTTTGAAGATGTTTTCTTCCCCTGACGGCTATTGCTCTAAACCCCCCCTCCCCCCCCGCCACCAAAAAAAAAACCTTTTTATACCGGTCAACTCAGTCCAGAAGAAAGTCTCAACTCAAAATGTCTACTCTTCATTTCCCTGTACAGATATTGTCTGCCCTGCTGAGAAATAATATGATCTTTATTTGAAAGAGTTTGGGTACAAGAGGAGAACATCTGTAATTGTACAATGACTTTCTCTCAACCTGAAGAATAGCTGCAGTGGACACTGAGTTTTTGATGCTGCTTGTATTGTGTTGCTTTACTAAAACTGGCACAGGCTTCAGTGGCCAAAACACGAGATAACACAATAGCTGTCATCTAATGGGAGCTGCTTCAGCTGCACATTCTGCTGAGGTGCTACAGTATGTTCGGTCTGAAGACTAATTTTTGCTTAATGGACCACAGGATAGATAGACCTAGAGGATGCTATATACCTGTATCACACACGAAGGAGCCTACAGCTGTAGAACAAAGATATGGGTCCTTTAACTCAACAGATATTTCAACTCATTCAGAATGCAGCTGCTAGACTTTTAACCAAAATCAGAATTTGGGATCATATCACTCCCATCCTAGCTACTCTGCATTGGCTTCCTGGATCTTTTGGAACTGATTTTTTAAGTTCTCTTGTTTTTAAAGCTCTCAATGGTCTGGGAGCATCAGATTACATCACAAAATTGCCTTCATTTTATAATCCTGCTCAAGCTCTCAGCTCTTTTTCCACTGGTCTTTTAAATTAAACAATCTCCCCCAAAAATAATTGGCATGTCAACTTTTCTAAACTACACTCCTAAACCGTGGAATTCAGTACGTAAAACTATAATGGATGCAGACTTTGTCCACACTTTTAAATGCCAGCTGAAAACCCTTTTATTTACCTTGCTTTACACGAGCTTTTGGTCATTTCTTTTCATATTTGTACTTTTAGCACTTTGAACTCCATCATCTGTATGACAAATGCTCTATAATTAATATTATTACTTTTAACATATCCATGACAACTTTAATGCCCATCTGCACTAATTCCATTTCCCAAATTAGGTAGGCATTCTTCTATGCCTTGCCTATTTTAATGCCTGTATAAATGTCTCTTAAACTTTATGATTTTATCTGATTCCATCACATTTTCTGATAGCTTCCTTGGTTTTGATACCCGTATAATGCGAAAAAGATTTTGTCAGACCTATTTATTCCTCCTATAATTTTATTTACATCAATCAAGTCAGAAACAGGTTTATCATCACTGTCATATGTGTGGGCACGTGGCCAAGTGGTTAAGGCATTGGACTAGCGACCTGAAGGTCGTGAGTTCGAGCCCCAGCCGAGGGAACGTGTTGTGTCCTTGAGCTTAGGCACTTAATCACACATTGCTCTGCGACGACACTGGTGCCAAGCTGTATGGGTCCTAATGCCCTTCCCTTGGACAACATTGGTGTCGTGGAGAGGGGAGACTTGCAGCATGGGCAACTGCTGGTCTTCCATACAACCTTGCCCAGTCCTGCGCCCTGGAGAGTGAAGACTTTCCAGGCGCAGATCCATGGTCTCGCAAGACTAACGGATGCCTTTACCTTAAATGATAAGAAATTTGTTGTTTTGCAGCAGTAGTGCATATAAATAAAATTACTGTAAATTGCAAAATCTATAGTGCAAAATGGGAATAATGAGGTGGTGTTTATGCAATCATGAACTGTTCAGAAATCTGAAGCTGTTTCTGAGTTATTGAGTGTGGGACTCCAGCCTCCTCCCAAAAGAAGAGGGCATGTGGGGGTGCTTAATGATGAATGCTACCACCTTGAGCACCACCATTTCTATGACCTACCAAATAGCCTCAAACTCTTAATGACGTTGAAGTGCTCCAATCAGGACAACATCCTGGTGAAACCTCTCTGTTCTCTTCAACATTGCCACATCCTTCTTACAGTGCAGTGAACAGAATGAACAATATTCTCTGAGTGTGGCCTAACTAGTGTTTTGTAAAGTTGGAACATAAGATAGCAAGGTTTGTATTCTATGCCTCAACCTGAGAAGACGATTATGCCATTTGTTGCTTTCACCACCCTATGCAACTTTTTTGCCTCATTTGAGGAACTGTGGACTTAAAACTAAACATTCCTAATTGCCCTACCGTATACTGTGTATATCATGACGGCATGGATAGGGTGTACGCATTCAATCTCTTTCCCCCAGAAGTTGAGTTATCACGAACTGGAGGGCACAGGTTGAAGGTGAGAAGGGAAGGATTTAAGAGGAATTTGAGGGGGAACCTTTTTTACACAAGGCATGGTATCTATGTGGAATCAGGCACATACAGTAACAACTTTTAAGAGTGTTGGACACGACCCATGGATTGGAAGGGTTTACAAGTTTATAGGCCAAATGCTGGGAAGTGGAACTGGTTTGAATGAAACATCTTGGTCAGCGTAGACCAGTTGGGTGTACGGACCTGTTTTCATGCTCTGATTTGATGTTTTATGATATTCTACCCATTATTTCTCAAAATCCATCACCTTATACTTTTTAGGATCCTGCCCATCTTTCCATCTGATCTACGTCTTGGATGACCAACCTCACTATCAACTTTTGAGTCACTAATCATACTTCTATGTTTGCATCCAAGTCATTGATATCCATCACAAACAACAAGGGTCCCAGTATCAATCCCTACAGTACATCACTGGTTACAGATTGCAATCAGAACAACGTCCTTCCATTATTACTCTTTGCCTCTCTTCACCAAACCAACTTTTGATCCAGTTAGCCAGCTCGCCTTGGATCCTATGTCCTTTCACCTTCTCAACCAGCCTACCACATGGGACCTTGTCAAAAGCCGTATTAAAGTCCATATAGGTATTGTCTAATGGCCGGTTGTCTTCATTCTTCCTGTGTACCTCATCAGAAATGCAATCAAATTTGTGATGCATAATGTCCCTCAACCACACTGACTATCCCTGTCCATCCCTGCCCTTCCAAATACACATTAATCCTATCCCACAAGATTTTGTCCAATGATTTCTGTACCACTGATGTAGCCTGTAGTTACCTGTCTTACCCTGTTGTTAACAAAGGAGCAGCATTGGCTTTTCTCAATATTTTAACATCTTACATCTGGATGCAAAAGACTTCAAGGCCTAGCTATTTCCTCCTGATGCTCTCATAGTGACCTAAGATAGATTTCACCCATAAGACCATAAGATATAGGAGCAGAGTAGGCCGTTTGGCCTGTCGAGTCTGCTCCACATTTCAGTCATGGGCTGATCCAATTCCTTCAGTCATCCCCACTCCCCTTGCCTTCTCCCCATAGTCTTTGATGCCCTGGCTAATCAAGAACTTAGCTAACTCTGCCTTAAGTGCACCCAATGACTTGGCATCCACAGCCACTTGTGGCAACAAATTCCACAGATTTACCACCCTCTGACTAAAATAATTTCTCCACATCTCTGTTCTAAATGCACATCTTTCAGTCCTGAAGTCATGCCCTCTTGTCCTAGACTCCCCTACCATGGGAAATAACTTTGCCATATCTAATCTGTTCAGGCCTTTTAACATTTGGAATGTTTCTATGAGATCCCCCCTCATTCTCCTGAACTCGAGGGAATACACCCCAAGTGCTGCCAGATGTTCCTTATATGGTAACCCTTTCATTCCAGAAATCATTCTCGTGAATCTTCTCTGAACCCTCTCCAATGTCAGTATATCCCTTCTAAAATAAGGAGCCCAGAACAGCACACATTACTCCAAGTGTGGTCTCATGGGTGCCTTATAGAACCTCAACATCACATCCCTGCTCATATTCTATACCTGTAGAAATGAATGCCAACATTGCATTTGCCTTCTGCACCACCGACTCAACTTGGAGGTTAACCTTTAGGGTATCCTGCACAAGGATTCCCAAGTCCGTTTGCATCTCTGCATTTTGAATGCTCTCCCCATAGAATTAATAGTTTCCCACCAAAATGCATGACCATACAGTTTCCAACATTGTATTTCATTTGTCACTTCTCTTCCCATTCTCCTAAACTAAGTCTCTCTGCTGGCTCCCTGTTTCCTCAACATTACCCGCTCCTCCACCTATCTTTATCTCATCTGCAAATTTTGCCACAAATCCATTAATCTCGTAGTCCAAATCATTGACATACATCGTAAAAATCAGCAGTCCCAACACCAACTCCTGTGAAACTCCCCTGGTAACTAGCAGCCAGCCAGAATAGGATCCCTTTATTCCCACTCTGTTTCCTGCTGATCAGCCAATGCTCCATCCATGCTAGTAACTTCCTTGTAATTCCATAGGCTCTTATCTTGCTAAGCAGTCTCATGTGTGGCACTTTGTCAAAGGCCTTCTGAAAATCCAAGTACGCCACATCTACTGCATCTCCTTTGTCTACCCTGCTTGTAATTTCCTCAAAAAAATGCAGTAGGCTAGTCAGGCAGGATTTTCCTTTCAGGAAACCATGCTGGCTTTGGCCTATCATGTCATGTGCCTCCAGGTACTCCGTAATCTCATCCCTAACAATCGATTCCAGCAACTTCCCAACCACTGATGTCAGGTTAACAGGTCTATAGTTTCCTTTCTGCTGCCTCCCATCCTTCTTAAATAGTGGAGTAACATTTGTAATTTTCCAGTCATCTGTTACAATACTGGAATCTATCGATATTTGAAAGATCATTGTTAATCCCTCTGGAATCTCTCCAGCTGCTTCCTTCAGAACCCAAGGATGCATTCCATCAGGTCCAGGAGATTTATCCATTCCCTGACTATTAAGCTTCCTGAGCACCTTCTCAGTCGTAATTTTCACTGCACAAACTTCACTTCCCTGTCACTCTTGAATGTCCGGTATACTGGAGGCGTCTTCCACTGAGAAGACTGATGCAAAATACGCATTCAGTTCCTCTGCCATCTCTGCCTCTCACATTACAATATCTCCAGTGTCATTTTCTATTGGTCCTTATCTACCCTCAATTCTTTTATCCTGTATATACTTAAAAAGCTTTCAGTATCTTCTTTGATATTAGTCGCCAGCTTCCTTTTGTAATTCATCTTTTCCTTCCTAATGACCTTCTTAGTTTCCTTCTGCAAATTTTTAAAAGCTTCCCAATCTTCTCTTCCCACTAACTTTGGCTTCATTGCATGCCCTCTCTTTTGCTTTTACATTGGCTCTGACTTGACTTGTCAACCACTGTAGTGTCCTTCTTCCACTCAAAAATTTATTCTTATTTGGAATATATCTGTCTTGCACTTCCCTCATTTTTCACAGAAACTCCAGCCATTGTTGCTCTGCTGTCCTTCCTGCTAGTGTCCCTTTCCAGTCAACTTTGGCCAGTTCCCCTCTCATGCCACTATAATTTCCTTTATTCCACTGAAATACCTACGTATTCAAATTTAATTTCTCCTTCTCAAATTTCAAAGTGAACACAATCATATTGTGATCACTATTCTCTAAGGGTTCCTTAATCTTAAGCTCTCTTATCCCTCCGGATCATTGCACAACACCCAATCCAGCACAGCCAATCCCCTAGTGGGCTCAACAACAAGCTGTTCTAAAAAGCCATCCCTTAGACATTCTACAAATTCTCTATCTTGAGGTCCAGTACTGGCCTGGTTTTCCCAATCCACTGTTATGTTAAAACCCCCACAGATTATCATGACATTGCTCTTCTGACACACCTTTTCTATCTCCTGCTGTAATTTGTTATCCACATCCCAGATGCTGTTTGGAGTCCTGTATATAACTGGTATTAGGGTCCTTTTACCCTTGCCATTTCTTAACTGAACCCCTAGAGACTCTACACCTTCTGATCCTATGTCATTCCTTTCAAATGATTTAATGTTATTTCTTATACACAGGGCCACACCACCCCCTCTGCCTACCAACCTGTCTTCCCGATGCACTGTGTATCCTTGAACGTTCAGCTCCCAATGGCAGCCATCCTTTAGCCAGTTTTCAGAGATGGCCACAACGTCACGCCCAGTGTGGTGGATTTATCAACTCTTGTGCATCCTATCACCTCTAAGACGCTCTTTCTTTATACTGTCTTGTTCCAAATTATCCATGTATCCCTCTTTGACCTGCTCCCTTCCCTTTCCTTTTTGAATACAGATGAGAAATATTAATGCTTCCCTCTTTGGGCCTTAAGGGGAGCCACTTTTCTAGCTGCCTTTTTGCTTTTGGTCTTTAATCTTACTTGCTGAGGATATTTAATGGTCCCTTATGCTGTTCAATCTTCTCTCCTACTGACTCTATATCCTTCAAAACTTGTCTGAATCTAGTTGCCAGAGATAGTGGATTCCTGTTGATTGGGATACATCAGGACTAGTACATTTTACCCCAATTAGCCAAAGTTTCCTGAAAATAGTTAAAAGATATAAAAAAGACAAACTACTATTTAATTGAGTAACAATTTATGTATTTAAATGAAATGCAGAATAAATTAGAACACTGCCAATACCTTTACAGTACTATAAAACTGTAGTTCCTAATAGTTATTGATGGAGGAATTCATCTGCCATGTTCTTTTGACAGTAAATGAACAAAATCAGCATAGACACCTAGTACAGATAATGGACTACCTTCAATGCTTTAGATGATTGCAACTTCCAAATCTTCTTTTTCATTGTGACAATCATCTTGAATGTTAATACCCTTGTAATTTTTAACTTGTTGAAGGTGTGAAATTATTTCATTTTCACTTCCAGCTGTTCCTGGCATCTTCAAGCCTGAATGCTTGAAATCGCGATAAGCAAAACAGTTCCAAATTGTCTTACTGCTTATTTCTCACCAACTATCAGTGATTAAAATTTGTTGCTGTTTGAACACAAACACACACAAAACTAACGCTATTTAAAATGTGTTCAACCTAAGCACGGTATAGTGTCTAATGGCCACAGTGGTGCACGTGACTGAAGCTAGTTAGAAACTGTTCGGCAACCGTCTCCTGTCCCAATTAAGTGGTGTCGTGTCCCAAATAATTAAAGGGAATCTCGGCTATTTTCTCAGTTTTGTTTTTGTTCTTAGAGTTGTCCAAACTAAATAGCTTACTCAGTTCAACCCAAAAGAGGGATCTGTGTATGAATCAGGTGATGCTGGCCCAATTAACCAAAATCCATTGTGCTTCTCTTTTTTAAAATCCCCTTAAGTTACTGTACCAACTTTGCTCTGCTTCAAAACCTGGGGAGAATAGGCTTAGGATAAGAGGTGAAAGATTTATAGGGGCAAGTATTTCTCCTACACAGAGGATGCTGGGTATATAGAATGAGCTGCCAGAGGACATGACAGAGGTGCAGTTATAACTTCTAATACATTTGGACAGGTTCACATATTGGAAAGGTGCAAGGGATGTGGGCCAAATGCGGGTGTATAAGATTAACACACAAAAAAATTCTGAAGGAAGTCTGCAGGTCAGGCATCAGCTATGGAAATGATGAAGGGTCAGATTTGGCTTTCAAGATATTAAAGTAATTCAGACTCTATATGACAGCCCTACAGCCCGAATTAAGATAAATGGGGACCTCTCTGACTCCTTCATCTTAGAGAGAGGCACTAGACAGGGATGCCCAATTTCTCCTCTCCTTTTTGCGCTATATATTGAACCGCTTGCACAACTAATAAGACAGAGCGAAATCGTAAAAGGTATCAAGGTGGCAGGGATTGAACAGAAAGTGGCGTTATTTGCAGATGATGTTTTGGTCTATCTGAGTGAACCAGAAAAATCATTTATAGAGTTGTTTACACTGTTGGATGACTTTGGGAAAGTATCAGGTTATAAAATAAATGTAAAGAAAACACAGGTTATGTCCCTAAATTATACACCATCCAAAAAATTGCAGGATACATACGATCTTAAGTGGGAAGCTAAATCATTAAAATATTTAGGAATAACCCTGCCGAAGGATCTTTCAATGCTGTCACAGGTAAATTATGGGCCATTAATCTCAGAGATAAAAGCAGATATGCATAGATGGAATCTTATCCCCTTTTTAAGTTTAAATTCAAGGATAAATACTATAAAAATGAATATTCTTCCTCGGTTATTGTATCCTTTCTGTACTTTACCTGTGGAGGTGGATGATAATCAATTCAGGGAATGGGACAAATGGATTTCCCGCTTCATTTGGCAAGGAAAGAAACCTAGAATTCGATATAACACCTTACAGTTAGGGAAGGAAGGAGGAGGTATGGTTCTTCCTTGCCTGAGAAATTATTTTTATGCCTCACAGATAACCTCTCCGTTATATTGGTGTAACAGGGAATATAAGGCTAGATGGAAGGAAGTAGAATTTGGATTAGTTGACAGTTTTCCTCTGCAGGCCTCAATAGCTGACAAAGGATTGATGGCCCAGTTGGAAAAATTTAAAAACAGTTGGATAAATCTTACATTAGAAGTATGGCAGAAGGTGGTTAATTCATGTGGAATTAATAACGTGTTAAAACTCTTCAGATGGTGTGCATATGATACCGAATTCCTTCCCAACAGAGGAGATAAAAGATTTGAGCTATGGATAAAGAAAGGTCTTACAACCTACCTCTCATTTATAGATAAAAGAGTATTACAAAGTTTCCAAATCCTGCAGGACAAACATGGCCTAGAACACAATGACTTTTTTAGGTACCTTCAAGTACGAAACTATGTTAACCAGAGTTGTAGATATACAGACCTATCAACGGTAGAATTAGAATTTTTCAAGATTCTGAATTCGGCTTGCAGTTCAATACCTAGTAAATCAGTTTCTCGATTATATAATGCACTCTCCCATGCTAAAAATGTAAATACACCATATATTAAAGAGAAGTGGGAGAAAGAAGCGGGGTTGGTACTTTCAGAGGAGGCTTGGGGGAAAATTTGCAGCTTTCAATGGTCCTCGACTAATTCTTTGACTTGGAGAGAACATTGTTGGAAAAATATTATAAGATACTTCAAGGCCCCATATCAGGAAAAATATAAAGATACAAACGTGACGTGTTGGAGAAGGTGCGGCTCCAAGGAGGCAAATCATTTTCATATTTTCTGGGATTGCTCTAAATTAAGTCTATATTGGGAAGGTATTCATAGAACATTAGTTAAGGTACTTAGGTCCCAGATACCTCTGAACTTTGAGACGCTCTATTTGGAGCATGTATTGTTTCTTGAACAGAAGGAAGATATAAAGTTGCTGCAGGCCTTTTGGCGGCAAGTAAGAAATCAATCACTAGAAAGTGGCTAAATCCAATACCACCTACATTAGAAGATTGGCACGAAATTATCTTGGAAATATTTAAAATGTAAAAGTTGACTTACTCCCTGAGAATTCAAAAAGAAAAATTTTATCAAATCTGGAATAAATGGATTGAATGTATAACACCAATGCGAGCAGACTTTAGATGACTCTCCTAATGATTTATACTGCTCTTCTCATCAACACAGTAATATTAACGTAAGCGCCCCTAATCTAAATGTCTTTTTTTTTTTGTTTTCTTTTGGAAAATAGAGAATTAACACAAGTAAAGGGAAAGATTTGGGAAAGGGATAAAAAATGATAAAATTAAGTAAATAAGTATCTAGGGATTGGATAATTATGTCTGGGGGCAGGAGCAAGCATGAACAAATTAGGATATAAACACCTACAATGGTTGTTACATAGGCTTACATACAACATTTTGGACAAGTAGAAATGGTCCAGAAGAGATATATGGAAACCATTATTACTATTTTTCTTAACAACTAATACCATTACTTAGCCTAATAGATTAGAATTACCACAGTACATAATTATCTATTTAAGTGTCTAATTTCCTTTTATATCATCTCGATGTGTACTGAAGAATGTATAAATAATTATAGTTTTATACATATAAAAAATGGAAAAGGTTATATGTGTGAAAAAAGTACCTGATATTTGTGAATTCCTTATCCAAATAAAAATAAAATTTAAAAAAAAAAGGAAATGATGAGGGGTCTTGGTCTGCAATGTCAACTGTTTATTCATTTCCATAGATGCTGCCTGACCTGCTGAGTTCCTTCAGAATTTTTTGTGTGTTGCTGTGGATTTCCAGCTTCTGCAGAGTCTCTTGTGTTAATGAGTAGGATTACCTCAGGAAGGCACCTTGGTTGGCATGAACAAATTGTGCCAAAGAGCCTGTTTCCATGCTATATAACTCTGAATCTAAATAGCTGCAGTCCATGCTGAATACTGATCGTGACTTCAATTTGTAGGGCCACTCTGTCCAAGGAAATAAAGCTGCTATTCCACTTCAATGTCCCTTTGCCCTATGGGAGTGATAATAAAGCAAAAAGTCTTTGGTTACCCATTCCTACCTGGAGAATCATTTCAAATGCCAATTGTATGAAGCACTGCGACTTGATATCACTACAGTGTTGAGGCTTGATCAGTTTTGTCATCTTCTCATCCAGCCTTTATTCCTAAACTATGTTGAAGAGTTGTAGATTTGATTAATAGCTGTTGTAACCTACGGGTTGCAGTTCAAATCCTCCAGCTTTCCACATCACTCTGATAGGAATAAACACTCTATGTTGTCAACACATTGGTGTTCCCAGTGCGGCATCTGCATTGCTGAGTCCTGATGTAAACCAGGGGACCACTTTGTAGAATGTCTCCACTCCATCGGCAAAATGCAGAATTTCTTAGTGGCCAAACATTTTAATTCCTATCCCCATTCCTGTTTTGACATGTCAGTCCATGACCACCTTTTCTGCCACCTGCCTATTCCCTCCCCCAGTGGCCCTCATCCATCCCTTTTCCCCATGGTCCACTCTCCTCTCCTATCAGAGTCTATCTCCAGCCCTTTGCCTTTTCCACTTATTACGGCATCTTACTTCATCTTCCCTTCCTCCATCCACCTGGCTTCATCTATCACCTTCGGGCTTGTCCTCCTTCCCCTCCCCCCACCCTCTTATTCCATCGTCTTCGCCCTTCCTTTCCAGTCCTGATGAAGGGTCTTGGCCTGAAATGTTGACTGTTCATTCATTTCCATAAACCCTGTCTGACATGATGAGTTCATCCAGCATTTTGTGTGTGTAACACTATATTTATCATTTGCATCTTACGGATAATATCTTTTACTGAACTCAAATCATAGCTTCACTCACATCACTAACCTGGGACTGGAGCAAGAACACTTTGAGAGAGTGTTCTGTGTTCCTCCCCAGATTCCAGATCATGTGAAAGGGAATACAGAAATAGATGTAATTAAAAAGCTGAAAGCTGTTGAGATGATATAGATGGAAATATTTTCTTCTTGAGACCAGGTTAGGAGCCACGCCATATCAAGCAATTTTATTAATTATTGCTCTGTTTTGAAAATTTCAGATACATGTGATCCAATAGCCAGTAAATCAAGTATTGAATGAAGCATAAGTAATGGTTGTCCGGATTGTGTTTGTGGTACCTAGGGGATTGGAGTAAGCATCTGAGAATCTGTCTTGAATCTTGCAGGTTTACATGTGACTCACTAAATTGCTTCCTTTGGTTGCAGGGGCAAATGAGTACGATGCAGCTGCTGGCTACATTCAGACCAAATTTGAAGACCTTAATAAGCGGAAGGACACCAAGGAAATCTACACACACTTCACATGTGCCACCGACACAAAGAACGTGCAGTTTGTATTTGATGCAGTTACTGATGTCATCATCAAGAACAACCTGAAGGATTGTGGCCTCTTCTAAGAAGTGAGGATGAAGGTGAGCGTCTTGAGCCTGTCTGCTCTGCTTAGCTGTCTTCGTGTAAGGTTTCAAAGAAGAAATAAAGTTCAAAGTATATTTATTATCGAAGTATGCATACCATATAAAATCTTGACATTTGTCTTCTTGCAGGCAGCCACAAAACAGAAACACAGTGGAACCCATTTTAAAAAAAACCCCACACAGCACAGACCATCAAACACCCAATGTGCAAAAAAAGGGAGCAAATTGTGCAAACAATTTTTTTTTTAAAAAGTACAAATAATATACAGAACATGAATTGCAGAGTCCCGAAAGTATGTCCGCAGCCATGGAGTTAGTCCAGCACTGTAGCCGGTCCAATCCTTTCTAGTTGGTTTCAGTATCCTGTTCAGCCTCTCTAATGCTTGGTCATGGCAATCAGGGAACAGACTGAGCAGATTAATGCCCTTTGCTGTTATGGTATAGACTTAATGAGCATGTTGAAATTGGTCTGTGAAGATGGATGAGTTATTAATTGAAATTGACTGCTCTGCTTCCCTGCACAATTGGCCTTGGCAACTACTTTCCGATAGCTCCTTCTGTACAGTTAATTTTCATGTTAAATGTCAAAAGGAAATTGAAAGCAGAATATTGAAAATGGTAGAAATGCCTTGAGCAAAATGTTCTCTCCCTTTCATGGGAAAATTATTCCTCTAACCTTTAAACTGTTAGTAAAATATTATGTAAGATCAAAACACCATAAGGCATAGGAGCAGAATTAGGCCAATCAGCCCATTGAGTCTGCTCTGCCATTCCATCATGGCTGATCTATATCCCTCTTAATCCCATGTTCCTACCTTCTTCTCATAACCTTTGACAACCTGACTAATCAAGAACCCATTAATCTCCACTTTATATATACTCAGTGACTTGGCCTCTACAGCCGTCTATGGCAATGGATTCCACAGATTCACTACCCTCTGGGGAAAGAAATTCCTCTTCATCTCTGTTCTAAATGGACATCATTCTCCTCGGAGGCTGTTCCCCCTACCCTAGACTCACCCACTGTAGCAAACAAATTCCTACATCCACTCTATCCTGACTTTTAATATTTGTTGATTTTAGTGAGATTCTCCCCCCCCCCACCACATACACACATTCTCCTGAACAAGTGAGTGAGTACAGATCTAGAGCTATCAAGTGCTCCTCATATGTTAACCATTTCATTCCCAGAATCTAGGTGGCGCCACTAAGTGCTGACTCTGTATGGCTCTGATGGGAATCAGCAAGTATTCCTTTTCAGGGCCACTACAGCTGAAATCCATAGTCACAGCCATGGGTACTTCATCATTTTAGAAGATTTTAATAAAAACTTATCTATACGCAAAACCGACAAACCTCCAATGGCAGACTTAGGTCACGAGTGCAGTTTGCCCTTAAGAAAGCAGAGGTCGGATGCTGCACCGATCTACAAGTTCAGTTGAAATACAGAGGCTTTAGACTTCCACTCTTGACTATCCTGCTGGTGAATGTACATTCTCTGGACAATAAAATTGAAGTCATCAGATCAAGATTGCTGTACCAGAGAGACATCAGGGACTGCTGTGTACTTTGCTTCACGGAAGCATGGCTCACACCTGCCATTTCAAATGCAGCGCTGCAGCTCAATGGCTTTATCATTCTCTGCAAAGACATGACAGCTTAGTCTTTTAAAGGCAGGGAGGTAGAGTATGCTTTATGATTAACTCCTTGTGGTTCTGTCCCATTCTTGCTCATCCATCTTACCTGCTGAGGGAGTTTTCCTCCATCATCCTGGTAGCAGTGTACATTGAACGTCAGGTAACTCTGGAGAATGGAGCAATGAGGAGGCATGAAACTGCGTACCCAGCATGAAGAAGTCTCTGAACAGCTACCAGCATTGTATCACCTGTGGAACCAGAGAAGCCAACCCTTGACCACTGTTACACCACCATCGTGAATACTGACCGTGCCATCCTATGCCCACACTTTAGAAAGTCTGGTCACCTGGCTGTACTTCTATTCCCAGTGTATAGACTGAGACTAAAGACCGCAGCACTGGTGGTGAGGACCAAGAAGGTCAAGGGAGGTGGAAGAGTGCTTTGAGACAGTGGATTGGACAGTACTCAGCGATTCATCTTCGAATCTAATTGAATATGCCACAGTTGTCACCAACTTCATCAAAACCTGTTTGGATAAGTTTGTGCCTTTGAGGGCATCCCCAAATCAAAAGCTGTGGGTGAACCAGGATATTCATAGTCTGCTGAGGGGCAGATCTGTAGCATTTAAGATTGGTGATCCAGAACTACACAGTAAGTTCAGGTGCGACCTACAGAAGGCTATCTTAAGAGCAGAGAAACAATTCCGATTGAGGTTAGAGACTGATTAGGATGCACATCAGCTCTGGCAGGGTTTGCAGGGATTACTTCCGACAGAGTAAAACCTAACATAATGAAAGGCAGTGATGCTTCACTCCCAGATGAGATCAGTGCATTTTATGCACACTTTGGAAGGTAGGATAAAACTACATCTATGCAAAACCCTGTAGCATCCGGTTACCCTGTGATCTCTGTCTCGGAGGCTGACGTCAAAACATTTTTCAAGATGAACCCTTGCAAGGTGTCCGGCCCTGATAGTGCTGTGAAATATGTGCAGGAGTGTTCAAGGACATCTTCAATCTCTCTCTGCTGCAGTCGGAGATTCCCATCTAGTTCAAAAGGGCAACAATCATATTAGTGCCCTAGAAGAGCTGGGTGAGCTGCCTCAGTGACTCTCACACAGCGGCACTCACACCTACTGTGTTGAAGTGATTTGAGGGCTTGGTCATGGCTAGAACCAACTGCTGCCTAAACAGGGAGCTGGACCTGTTGCCACCATAGGTCTGTAGTGGTTGCAATCTCACTGGCTCTCCACTCTACCTTGGATCACCTGGACAATAGTAATACTTGTATCAGCCTGCTGTTTGTTGACTACACCTCAGTGTTCAAAACAATCATACCCTCAGCTCTAATCAAAAAGCCCTAAAACCTGGACCTCAGTACCTCCCACTGCAACTGGACTTTTTCATTGGGGAACCTCGATCTGTTCTGATTGGAACTAACATCTCACTGACCATCAAAACTGGTGCACTTCAAGGATGCATGTTTAGCCTACTGCTCTACTCTCTACATTCATGACTGTGTGGCTAGGCACAGCTCAAACATCTATAAATTTACTGATGACACAACTACTGGCAAAATTTCAGATGGTGCAAGGAGGTGTACGGCAGCAAGATAGATCATATGGTTGAGTGGTGTCAGAGAAATAACCTTGCATTCATAAGGACTGGAAAATAATACTGAACAGTGGTGGACAGCAGTTCTTCTTTGGATAAAGTGTTCAGTCATACAGGGCAGAAACAGGCCCTTTGGCCCACCAGGTGCATGCTTACCATCGAGTATCCACTAATCACCCTGATAAACTTGTGAAGGGAGCAAACCATTCACTGATTTAGTGAGCTGGTGGTGTTAGTCAGAGGAGATTCTGGGTTACTTCAGTGTTCAGTTGCTTTCCAATGCAGGAAAAATCCCAGGTGTGAACTGGAGGGTGACGATATAGAAACATAGAAAATAGGTGCAGGAGTAGGCCATTCGGCCCTTCGAGCCTGCATCGCCATTTATTATGATCATGGCTGATCATCCAACTCAGAACCCCGCCCCAGCCTTCCGTCCATACCCCCTGATCCCCGTAGCCACAAGGGCCATATCTAACTCCCTCTTAAATATAGCCAATGAACTGGCCTCAACTGTTTCCTGTGGCAGAGAATTCCACAGATTCACCACAGATATCACTGTCACCAGTAGAGCAGTAACCAGTATTAACACTTGGAGCTTAAAGGAGGTTGGAGGTTAATCAGTAAACCCACTACAAATAACAATCCAGATTTGTAGTCCTTGGACTGCAAGAACATAGGACACATGGGTAGAATTGGGCCATTCAGCTCATTGAGTCTGCTCTGCTGTTCCAACTTGGCTGACTTATTATCCCACTCAACACCATTTTCTTGTCTTACCCATAACTCACCTTATCAACCTCCACTTTAAATATATTCAGAGATTTGGCCTCCACAGCCATCTGTGGAAATAAGCTCTACAGATTTAGCACCCTCATCTAAAGAGATTTCTTCTCATCTCTGTTCTAAATGGATGACCTTCTATTCTGAGACTGTACCCTCTGGTACTGGACTCGCCCACAATAGGAAACCTCCTCTTCATATCCACTGCAGCCAGGCATTTCAATATTCGATAGGTTTAAACGAGATCTCACCATATTCTTCTAAGTTCTAGTGAGTACAAATTCAAAGCCATCAAATGCTCCTTTATAGATTTGGTTGAGGCTACTTTGATATTTGTTATGTTAATGGGCGGTGGAAATTATAAACATCACAGACCAAAATCTAATTTTATTTCCTGCAACAATGGGCTTGAAGTTAGAATCTCTGGATTTTTTTTTTCCATTTCAGTGGTGAGTATTCTTAGTAGTGGTCTTGCATGAACAGTGATTTGAAAATAAACAATTCCCTGTAGTGAAAAGCTCATGTTACCTACTGTTATCTAATTATCTACTTAAACCCTGAAAAAGTAATCCTGTGATTTCAGGAGCAGTGACACACGGGCAATAACTTGGCAATCATATTAGTTTTACATTTACTAATCAAGAATAACAACTTTTGGATGTACAACACGAACATATTTGTACTTCATACTATGTTATGTTTCCCATTATAATTTGCCTGCACTCTAAGTTGAAGTTCCAGCTTATTGTCATTCAATCATATTGTGTACTGCCAAACGAAGCAATGTTCCTCTGGACCAAGGTGCACAGCACAGTACATAATACTCTTGCACAACACACAAGATAACATTACCAGAAATTAACAAATAATAAAATGCATTTACAACTCAAGTCAAAATTAATCGGTATAATGCTGTTGACACTTCATACATGATGACACCTTAGTGCTGGCAGGGGTTTCAATAGCCTCATGGCCTGGGAGAATAAACTATTAAACATCTGTGGCTTTTTCCTACCAGTCAATTGTTCAGAACAGCACTTTGCAACATGTGGGTCTGGGATAGAGTTTAAATCTGGAGTTTCTATGACCGTTGATTTATTGTGCCAAAACAGTTGCACAGAAGGAGCAGACAAATGTGGAATACTCTGTATGGAACTAGACTGCTTCAGCATTTTACATTTAATCTTTGTTTTCTTTCACAGTTACTTGAACTGCTTGGTATGGAGGATCCCAGAGGAAGGACTGCATCATTTAAAATCAGCTTTCTGCTTTTAACAGCTTTTTACCAGAGACTTAAGATCATAAATGCATCACAAACTTCAGTCTTTCTATCCCCGATAATGCAAAATTTGTACTATTTAATTAATTTTATTTTTACAAAAAAAAAACTTTGTTTTGGAGTTATCACCCATATGCTTAAGTAGAATTAGCAAAATGTTGTTAGTGCTGGCAAAACTCGCCATAATTCAGTTACGTGGGGCATGAAAGCCATATTTCTAGGTGTGCATTTTAGTTGTTTAGAGCATGTGAGAAATTAAGTCTGATTCCTTTACAAGCATAAAACAGTGGCTTAACAAAATGAGATGGCCATTATGTCAAACCACTTGTGTCCTTGTTAACAAGAAAATTATATGTGAGAAAGTTGGTTTGTTCAAGTAAGTTGCATGTAAATCATAGATGGCTCCTGATTCTCAACATTTGCACAACTAGCATTCTTTACGTAAGAATTTTAAGTGTTAAAGTGGTGGCTTGAAAATGGGTTTATTAGCTACAAAGCTGCAAATTCATTTAACATATATTTAAAATGTAAGTAACCTTCAATGTACTGATATGAATTTTGTTGCAGTAAGTTTTGTGCCTTGAATATAACTTTGTTTACAGGTGTAACTGAGTTTTGCTTAATTTTATTATTTTTATTATTTCCTGCCCCTTGAAAATTGTGATGGGAGTGATTTTATTTTAATTGGCTTGTCTAAATGAGGAAGAACCAGTTAGCTGGTTGTTTATTCACTTTATACATGGAAAAATTCAGTCTCAAATTAAGTTACTGTTTGCACCATTAATTCCAAGTACTAATCAGGGCTTGTCTCTTGATCTAGATTTTAAATCTCTTCTGTATTTTTTAATGGTGAACTCCTCTCCAAATCCCCTTCCTCAAAAAAAAGTCTCCCTCCCCAAATCACCCAAATGTATCATCAATTCATTTCTAAGCCACCATCTGTGCCATCCTGTTTTCATACACACTCATTGATATGGGTGGTATTAACGTCTTGATGAACTCCCAGGATCTTCAACCCCAATCCGGGCATGTATGGAATGGACTTTTCTGTTCACTTGACCAAACGTAACTGTTTTCATTTGCCTTCTCCCCACCTTGATTGTCGGGATTGATAGATTCAGTATAATCTTGCAGCCTCTCTGAATGAATAGGGTAACCAATTGAAGGTGGGTAGGTGTTGAGGCCACATAACACTATGGATGTCAATGAAGAGCCCTGCATTTCTGCTTTCTGGCCAGCACTCAACTGTCATATGATCCTTTGACATCTAATTGCTAAAGTGTAATGTTCTATAATAGTCATCCCATTATCTCTCTCAGGAAGGTCAAGATACACACATACGTGTGATCCACAAGGTCTTTATTGCAAGTAGATCAATAACTGTTACCAGCATCATTGCTGTTTTTTCATTCACGTTGATAACATGATAGATTTTTGTTATTTGCTGTAACTTGTGTAACTCAAAGGGTGCCTCTGTGCGCATGAAGCACTCCCATTTTCAACAGAACTTGCTCACAGATTTCAGCTTCTATCCATTAAACCTTCTTGTCCAGCTGAGCACTTTTTTTATTGCTTGCAGCAGCCTACTTCTACAGAATCGGTGTCAGCAGATGTAATTGTCAGTATTCTGAAATAATAAGCAACTAGGGTTAAACTGCATAAACTGTGGTGATGCTCAGTGCCTGAAACACTGAAGCTCCCCAATAGCCTTTTATTTGAGTTTATCAGTTTTTAGCTTGTGTTCTCTTTGCTCACTTTTTTTTAAAATAAGGATTCTGCAGATAGATAAATGCTTTAATGGTCTTCTGTGTACTTTGATGCTTGGTAGCAGTTAACACCCATTCCATTTCTTACACAGTGCAAATGTGTCTTTCAAGCTGTAAGTACTAATACTGGAATGTGTCTTTCAAGTTATAAGTACCTATACTGGGCTTTGTAACATTTCAGCGTGGTTTCTCAGGCAAGTCCTCCTCTGCAGACTTCTGACTATTTATTCCTTATTAGTTACAAATGAACGTTAAATGTTTCACTTTTGTGAGTTTAGAAGAGGGGTTTGTTTTGATTTCACTTGGATGTAATTTAGGTTTTAAGATTTTAAGATTCCATTTTATTGTCTTGTATAACTAATAAAATTAAGTTTAATGTACATTCACCCATTTAAGCACAATATTGGGACTGGTTGACAGTTTTCCAAATCCCAGATGATAAGCCTAACATGGCAGCACTTTTAACATTCCAGATACTAACTCAATCTTTCTGTTGTTTAAAAATTGAAAATTCCCGTTTAATTCTGAGTGCATACCACCATTTCAGTCTAATTGGTGAAATAATTTCCTGTCATAGTAATTAGATGGTGCAGTTTGAGCAGCTAATAAAAGGAGTCTGATTGAATCCTGGTATCAGTATCTTGATTGGATGGAGGAATTGCAACACTGGTGTCTGGGATGTTAGCTGGTTTTCAATAATATAATTTTAATAAGTGATGCAGTTTTAAATATGAAAGAATTGATTTTTATTCCAACATGTAATTCTTGACTGTGCAAAAAGATCTTTTAAAGCTGTCTGTGGCCTTCATTTCACTTGTGCATTTTTTAAAATGAAGTAATTCTTAGCTTGCATTATAAAGTAGATCCAGTAGGAATTGTTCAGTAATAGAATTATAATAGAGCCTTTGTATTCTGAGACTTGAGCTTAAGTTCATGAAGGAAAGTTAAAAACATTTCATGTTTTTTTATTGGCCAAGCTATTTGTGATCTCGGGTTGTGTTAACTCGGATGGCATGCAACCAGGTTTCCTAATGGTAAAGTTAAACTTGGGCACAGGGCAGGTTGGGTTTGGGCAGGGTGGGCCAGTGGTTGCAATTTGACAATATTTGACTATTTTTTGTCATCACTTAATGTTACTTACACACACCCACACTTATGTTTAGTTTGTAAAGAGGCCAAATGTATTGCGACCACGTACGTTTCTTACAGTATGTTACCTGGTGTAAAAACAAAGACCAAATTAATAAAGTACTTTTTAGAAGGATTCCGGTGACTATCTTGTTTACTGTTGTAATTCCACTGCACCATTTCCATTTTTAAGGACAATCTTCATCCCGTCTTGTGCAGTGTACTCTTTTAGAATCTGACAGTAGATGCTACGTGAATCTACTGGGATCATTCTGACAGTATCAGCTCTGACATACTGCTAACATACTTCCTTGGAATTAGAAAGTTGCTTGTTTAGATCCCATGTTCAAGACTAGCACTTCAGAGCAGTGCTGAGGAAGAGCTTCACTGTGTGCAGTGCTAGCTTGCCTCTAAGATGATTTTTTAAAAAAGGTTCTTTTTGTCCTTGGGTTTGCCAAAAAGATTTTGTAGTGGAAGAAATCCAGGTGCTCTCTGGAATATTTATCTTTCTAAATAATATTACCTGTATTGGAGCTGGTTTTGCTCCCACAAGCTGGCTACTGCCATGACAACTCAGAGTGACAGTGCTTAACATGCTTAATTTTTTATAAATATTTTCTATTAACTTGGATCTCTAAAACTTGACCTCTGATGCTGATAAATGTGTTTCTTGATTTTCCTTTGTCCCACAATGCTTGATCAACAGAAGTGTCTTAGTCTTGAAGCTTTCATTCAACCCAGCAGCCGTAGCATTTCCAAATGATCAATGACTGTGTGCCTTAATCCTTTCTCCATCAATATGAGCCCATCAGCAGCACCCTTTCCACATTGCAAAAGGAAAAGGTTTATCATACCCCTTTTCATCAGGCATTTTGGAAGGAAATGGTTTATTATTTTAAGGGACTTGTTTAGGTCTATCTCCATATTTGCAAATGAGCACAATGCAAGCTACTTTATTAAACATTTAAAGTTCAAAGTAAGTTTATTATCGAGGTACATATATGTCACCACATACAACCCTGAGAATCATTTTCTTGCAGGCATTCACAGTAGAATAAAGAAATGCAATAGAATTAATGAAAAGCTGCACACAGACTGAACAACCAATGCACAAAAGAAATCCTATGCAAATACAAAATGAAAAACAATAATAATAAGTAATATTGAGAAAATGAGTACTCGAAAGTGAGTCTGTAGGTTGCAGAATCAGAGGTGAATGAAGTTATACACACTGGTTCAGGGGCTTGATGGTTGAAGGGTAATAATTGTTCCGGCACCCAGTGGTGTGGGACCTGTGGCTCTTGTACCTCCTTCTCAATAGCAGCATCGAGAAGAGAGCATGACATGGATAGTGAAGGTCCGTGACGATGGATGCTGCTTTCCTGTGGCAGTGCCCTTTGTAGATGTATTCAATAGTGCAGATGGATTGGGTGTATCCACCACTTTTTGAGAGCTTTTCTATTTGTGACTATTAATGTTTAAATGAAGTAAGAACCTTCGTGGATTCAATTGATCACAGATAGAATCCAAGCAAGGAATTGCTCATTTTATTCTTCAGATACATTAGTCCACCAACCTCTGGTGGTCTCCGTGATCCTCTTAAATTGGCTGCTTCCTGTGACCGTCTAGCTCTGTTAATGAAAATATTCTGACTGTCATTATAAGATGAGCTTCATTAAGAATCTGGTTTATTGTCACTGACGTACAGTATGTTGTGAAATTTCTTGTTTTGTGGCAGCAGTACCATGCAAAGACATAAATAACCATAAGTTACAAAAATAAAAGAGGAAAAACAAGGTGTTGATTTGTTCATGGGCCGCTCAGAAACCTAGTGGTGAAGAGGAAGAAGCAGTTATTCCTAAAAGTTGAAAAGAAGACTTCAGGCTCCTATATCACCTTCTTGATAGTTGTAACAAGAAGAGGGTATGTCCTAGATGGAGAGGATCCTTAATGATAGATGCCACCTTTTTGAGACACTGCCTCTTGAATGGGGGAACCAAGTTGCAACCCTCTGCTGCCTCTTCTGATACTGTGCATAAGAGCATCCACACTAGTGATGCAACAACTCAGTGTTCTCCACTCTATAGAAATTTTCTAGAGTCATTAGTGATGGACAAAACTCCTCAGACTCCTAATGACATTGAGATACCTGTGTGCTTTCTTCATGATTGCATCGATGTGTTGACTAAAGATAGATCCACTGTGACGTTGATGCCCAGGAACTTGAAGCTGCTCAGCCTTTCCACCACTATCTCCTCAGTGAGGATTGGTGTGTGTTTTCCTGACTTCTTCCAGAAGTCAGTCTTTGGTCTTACTGACATTGAGTGTGAAATGGTTATTGAAACACTTATCTTAGTTCTGTACTCCGCATCATCATCTGAGATTCTGCCAACATCAGTGGTGTTATCAGCATCACTGGTACTGTCAGTGTAACAAACTTTTACACTAATTCTTCCTTTTGAGGTGGACATCAGATCGTGCCAGTGGTTCTCTTAAGAATGTCTAATGAAGTGGTTTCAAATACTAACATCTGTATCTTGCCCAACATTGTTGAAACACAGCAATTGGCTTCACAGTACATCAGTAGGAACATGTAAAAGGCAGCTGCTGCGATTTTTCAAACCAGGTAAGTTATTTTATGTAAAGGGATATTTATCCCTCAAGATGGTAACCACTGAGAAACACTCAAAATGGGATTTTCACCAATGGTTTTAAGAATGACTTTGGCTATGGTGGATAAATCCTGACGCCCAACTCTCCTATTACCGGCTTGTTTACCTTCGGTCTCCACTGAAAATACAATGAGTAAACTGATATTGTTTGGTAGTGTCCCTGAAATGGCAGGCTCTCTTAAATCTCTGTTTGTCTTTCCATTGACGACATTTGAGTTCCAAAGCCCAGTTTTATAGAAACCATCAGCTCTCTGTTTAGCAAATTAGTATCACTAGACTTGAAAACCTAAAAAAATAACAAAATGCTGGCAATTCTCGACCAGTCAGGCAGGCTCTGTGAGAACAGAAACAGTTAACATTACTGGGCAAAGACCCATCAGACCTTGTTTCTCACCCACAAATGCAGCCTGGCCTGAATATTTGCAATTTTTATTTGTATTTAGATTTCCAGCATTTGCATCATTTTTAGTCATTTGTTTGAATATCAGACTGCCGTTTCACTGGTGCAGAGAAGTCTCTTCATTAATTTTGCCTCCAACTTCCACCCTGCCCATAAATTCACTTGGCCCATTTCTGATACCACTCTCTCCATTTCTAAAAACAAACTGTCAACCAACGCATTTTATAAACCTACCAATTCCCACAGTTGTGTTGACTATACCTCTCAGCATCCTGTCTCCTGTAAAAATGTTATTCGTTTTTCTCAGTTCCCTCATTTCTGTCACATCTGTTCCATGGATGTGGCTTTCCTTTTCAGGACATCAGAGATCTCTTCCTCCTTCAAAGAATGGGATTTCCCTTCCTCCACTGTTGATGCTGCCCTCATCCACATCTCTGTGAATGTCTTTGAAATTATAAGTAGGATGGAGAAAGGAAATGCAGTGGATGTTGTACATTTGGATTTCAAGAAGGCCTTTGACAAGGTACCACACATGAGGCTGCTTACTAAGTTAAGAGCCTATGGTATTACAGGAAAGTTACTGGCATGGTTGAAGCTTTGGCTGATTGGTAGGAGGCAGTGAGTGGGAATAAAAGGATCTTTTTCTGGTTGGCTGTCAATGACTAGTGGTGTTTTGCAGGGGTCGGTGTTGGGACCACTTCTTTTTTAAATGATTTAGATAATGGAATAGATGGTCTTGTTGCCAAGTTTGCAGATATTATGAAGATTGGTGGAGGGACAGATAGTGTTGAGGAAACTGTTAGTATGCAGAAAGACAGATTAGGAGAATGGGCAAGCAAGTGGCAAACAGAATACAGTGTTGGAAAATGCATGGTCATGCACTTTGGTAGTAGAAATCAATGTGTGGACTATTTTCTAAATGGGAGAAAATCCAAAACTCTGAGATGCAAAGGAACTTGAGAGTTCTTGTGCAGAACACCCTAAAGGTTAACTTGCAGGTTGAGTCTGTGGTGAGGAAAGCAAATGCAATGTTAGCATTCATTTCAAGAGGTCTAGAATACAAGAGCAAAAATGTGATGCTGAGGCTTTGTAAGGCACTGGTGAGGCCCCATTTTAAATATTGTGAAGAGTTTTTGTGCCCCTCATCTAAGAAAAGATGTGCTGGCGTTGGAGAGGGTCCAGAGCAGGTTCACAAGGATGATTCCGGGAATGGAAGGATTATCATATGAGGAGTGTTTGATAGCTCAAAGTCTGTGCTTGCTGGAATTTAGAATGGGAATTTCTCATAGAAACCTTTTGAATGTTGAAAGGCATAGACAGAGTAGGAAAAGGATGTTTCCTGTGGTGAGGGAGTCTGGGACAAGAGGGGCATCCATTTAAAATAGAAATGTGGAGACATTTCTTTAGCCAGAGGGTGGTGAATTTGGTACCACAGGCAGCTGTGGAGACCAGGTTATTAGGTGTATTTAAGGCAGAGAAATGACACGTTCTTGACATGGCATCAAAGGTTACGGGGAGAAAGCTGAGGAGGGATTAAAAGGATCAGCATTAATTGAATGGTGGAGCAGACTCAATGTGCCAAATGTCTTAATTTTGCTCATGTCTTTATGGTCTTATTTCCCAGACATGCAAGCTCACGCCATCTTTCCACTGTTTTAACAGTGCAGGAGTTCTTGTCCTTGCCTACCACTTTGTGAGCCTCCACATCCAACACATCATTCTCCTTAACTTCTGCGATCTCCAAAAGGATCCACCAAACATGTCTTTACCTCCCCTCCTCTCTCCATTTTCCATAGGGATTGCTGCTTCCATGAGTTCTTTGTCCATTTGTCCCTCCCCACTATGCTCAAGTTTCAAATTCAAGTTGAAGTGTCATTCAACCATATACCATACCGTGTATACATCCAAACAAAACAGTGTTATTCTGGGGCCAAGGTGCCAAATACAGTACCAACAATCACACGCAGCACAAGGCACATACAAATAGAAAGCATACATGAGATATCAGTAAAATACAGTTACACCAAAAAATAGTCCCAGACACTTGCAGGAGTCTGCAGTCGAACAAAATATGGTTTTTCTTCTGTCAAGCAAACACTAGGGGGCAGTACTGACTCCAGCTTGGATGCCACACTGCACCGACTCCAATGGAGTGCACCAACTCCGATGCCTCTCTCCTGGGCAGCTGTAAACAGATGACACTGACTTGAGCGCTAGTCCTTGACTGAGGCCTTTCAGCTCCCCCTGCCGTACAGCAATACATCAGTGAATGGGGCTTGCAGCATTCCACATTAACGATTTCCAACAGGATCTTGTGATCACTGGAAAAGCTGCTAAGAAGATCATTTGCTGTTAGACTGCACTCTAACTCCTCCAGTGCCTCTTTGGTGCAGGCAGCAGCACAATCTGCACCAAATCCAGCTCTTTGTTTCTCTACCAACGAGCAACTCACTGATGGGGTAGACCTACAGTACTTTAAGATCTTAGTATCCAGCAGGTCTTGTGATTGTAAAAAAAAAATTTAAAAAAGACACTTGACATCTTTGGTTGATCCCATAGAAGCTGCTGCAATCAAATGAATCAGGAGGGAAATTTTACTAATTTCCATCCCGGCACTTATCCCTGCAAGCTGTTAAAATGTTACACCTGCCCAAACACTGCTTCCATCACCATTCAGGGCCCCAAGCAGTCCTTACAGATGAGGCAACATTTCACCTGTGGATCTGCTGGGTTGTCTATTGTGTCCAGTTCTCACGATGCGAGTTCCTCTACGTTGGTGAAACACATCGTAAATTGGGGAATGGCTTCATCAAGTACCTCCGTTCCATCTGTCAAAAGTTGAATTTCCCATTCCTGTTCTGACATGTCAGTCCACGGTCTCCTCTTGTGCCAAGATGAGCCACCCTCAGGGTGGGGATCAACACATTTCTTTTGTCTGAGTAACCTCCAACCTGATAACCTGAATATCGATTCCTCCTGATCTAAAAAGAAACTGAATTTTTCTCTCCCTTCCCTCTTTTATTCTCAACTCTTCTCAGCTGCCTTTCACCTGTCCCTGGGTCTCTCCCCCACCCCCCACCCTTTCTCCTATGGTCTACTCTCCAATCCTATTAGGTTCTTTCTTCTCCAGCCATTTTCCTTTCCTACCCACCTGGCTACATCTATCACCTTCTGGCTATCCTCCTTCCCCTTTCCTCTGCTTTTTATTCTGTCTTATTCCCCCCCACCTTTTGCAGTTCTGAAGAAGGGTCTCAGCCTGAAACATCATTCCCATAGATGCTGCCTGGTCTGCTGAGTTCCTCCAGCATTTTGTGTGTGTTGCTTTGAATCTTTTTCTGTATCTATTACTGCAACTTCTGACACTCAAAATCAATTGGTGCTCACTTTGCTTAAAAGAAATACTGATTTCACTTTAAAGATATATCAATGTATTTGTGCAAAAAGTCAAACCTACGTGCTTCACTCAGGATTTCTAATTTTAGAGCTGTGACTTAATTTGCTGAAAGTAATTCGGTGAACAGTATCTTCCCCCTGAGATGTGTGATCACATAATTCTGTAATGGCAGCATCCTTTCTTTTGAAATGAGGGCTCCTCCCTGTCTCGCTCAGAGCATTTTTCCCGTGACCCCTTGTTCCTGTGCATTTTTTTCTGAACTCCCTTGATCATCCTGTCTTTTACAGTCCATCAATCTTATTATTCCTGAATTTTAAATTGCAACAGTAGTCACATTTTTACACTGGTTATGAAGAAAAATGCAGTGCAGGTTCTTTCTTCCCCCAAGATTTCTAGATTCTTGATAATTGTGTGAATAGTAATGTTGCACATCCCCTCCATTGTCAAATGGTGCGGGGCTGTAATTTTACTGAAATGCCTCATTTATTATGGCTTTTCATTTTAGCTTGTGAGGTTTTAAAGATAAAAGCTGAAAATATTTTATTATTAGGTCCTTCGAGCCATACTGTCCATAACATCCAGTTTAATCCTCTTCTGATCAGGAAGCTACTAACAGGTATGTCTTTGGGCTATAGGAAGAAACCAGAGCACCCAGAGAAAACCCACGCATTCCATGGGGTGAACATACAGTGTGACTCCGTACAGAGGACGCCAGGGAATGAACAACAAACTCTGACGCCCTGAGCTGTAATAGTGTTGCGCCACCGTGGAAACTGTTGCAGAGAAGCACGTGGTACAGTTAGCGCAGTTCACACACTTAATGCAAAAGAGAACTGACAAAGAGTGTTCGCTGATAATTGAATGTGTTGTGTCTACTTGAATTTCAAACCTGGAATAATGTAAAATTATATACAAGTTGAAGGAGAAAGGACCAGAGATTGTCTCAATCACATCCTCCTGGCGATACTACAACCAGAATGACACACAATGTTCCAAGTGTAATCTTTCAGCATCTACAGCAGTAACATTATATCCAAATTCTTATTAAAAAAATTTGCTATGAAAGGTCTAATAAAGGCATCCGTTAGTCTTGCAAGACCACGGATCTGCGCCTGGAAAGTCTTCACTCCCCAGGGCGCAGGCCTGGGCAAGGTTGTATGGAAGACCAGCAATTACACATGCTGCAAGTCTCCCCTCTCCATGACACCAGTGTTGTCCAAGGGAAGGGCATTAGGACCCATACAGCTATATGGGTAAAAGGTCTACCCATATAATATACTGGACACTTCACCTGTGAGTTGACTGGTGTGATATACTGTGTCCAGTGCTCCCGATGTGGCCTATATATTGGCGAGATCTGATGCAGACTGGGAGACCATTTCGCCGAACACCTATGCTCTGTCTGCCAGAGAAAGCAGGGTCTCCCAGTGGCCACACATTTTAATTCCATGTCCCGTTCCCATTCTGATAGGTCCCTCCATTGCCTCCTCTACTGTCAAGATGAAGCCACTCTCAGGTTGAAGGACCAACACCTTATATTCCGTCTAGGTAGCCTCCAATCTGATGGCATGAACATTGTCATCTTTAGCTTCCGTTAATGCCCCTCCTCCCCTTCGTACACCACCCCTTATTTATTTATTTTTATTTTTCCCCCCCTTTCTCTTTTTCTCCCTCTATCCCTGTCACTATATCTTCCTCTGCTCCCCTCCCCCTTTCTTTCATGCTAGGCCTCCCATCCCATGATCCTCTCTCCTCTCCAGCCCTGTCGCCCTTTTGCTAATCACCTGTCCAGCTCTTGGCTCCATCCCTCCTCCTCCTGTCTTCTCCTATCATTTTAGATCTCCCCCTCCCCCTCCCACTTTCAAATTTCTTACTATCTCTTCTTTCAGTTAGTCCTGACAAAGGGTCTCGGCCCGAAACGTCGACTGTACCTTTTCCTATAGATGCTGCCTGGCCTGCTGCATTCCATCAGCATTTTGTGTGTGTTACCTGTGTAATCTGCTTCTTTTGGGCAGAGTCAGTTATACAGCACAGAAACAGGCCCTTCAGCCTGGCTTGACTATGCTACCCAAGGGTGTCTTCCTGACCTAGTCTCATTTACCTACATCTGGCCCATATCCCTCTAAATCTTTCCCGTCCATGTGTCTTTAGGAACATTCTAATTGTACACACTTCATTGGCCATCTCATTTCATATACCTAACATCACTGTGATAGAACTTCCCACCTTTCCATTTCATCTTAACCCTATGCTCTTAATTTTTAGACTGCCATACCCTGGGGGGGGGGGGGGGGGGGGGGGTCCAACTTATCTATATCCATCAATTTTTTTGAAACAATTTTATGTTTCGTCGGCTGCGCAAGTTCAGGGAAGACATCCTCCACCCCTGTCAAACATGGGAGATTGAAGTGCAAGCACCCTAAATCCCCCTGTTGGTGTGGATGCTATGTGATTTGTTACCCTGTTACAAATAACTACCACAAAATTGACTGCCAGGTGCCATGGTACAGGATGGCCTGGATCGGGTGAAGAGTACAGTATTCTGAAGGGAGAGGGTGAACAGCCAGAAGTCTTGGTACACATTAGTACCAATGAGATTGTTAGAGAAAGGGAGGAGGTGCTGAAGAGAGAATTCAGGGAATTGGGTAGAAAGCTAAAAAGCAGGACCTCCAGGGTAGTATTTGCTGTGTATTCTGTTTCACTGAGACCTGGCTCTCCCCTGCCACCCCCGACTGTGCCATCCGACCAGAGAGATTTTCGATCCACTGGATGGACCGCACGGTGTCTTCGGCAAGATGAGGGGAGGTGGTGTCTGCCTACTGATCAACACTGCGTGGTGCTCGGACACAGTGGCACTGACAAGCTCCTGCAGCCCGGACTTGGAACACCTGTCGGTGAAGTGTCGTCCCTACTATCTGCCACGGGAATTCACCTCGGTCATACTGACAGTGGTCTTCATTCCCCCCCAGGCAGACGTGGAGTGTGCTCTGAATATACTGTATGCCAACATCAGTGAACTTGAGACCAGGTATCCGGAGGCTTTGCTCATTACATCCGGGGACTTTAACCACGCTAACCTCAGAAAGGCGCTGCCAAAGTTATACAAACATGTCTCCTGCCCCACGAGAGGCCCGAATATACTTGACCACTGCTACACAGCAGTCAAGGATGCCTACCGTTCCATCCCACGACCTCACTGGAAAATTGGATCATCAGACCGTACTCCTCCCGGCTTGCAAACAGAAACTGAAGCGGGAGGTCACGGTGTCAAAAGTAGTGTCGCGTTGGACGGAGGAAACGGATGAGGTCCTCTGTGACTGCTTTGAATCGGTGGACTGGTTAGTATTCAAGGACTCGGCAGCTAACCTCAATGAGTATGCCTCAGCTGTCATGGACTTTATATTTGGAAATGCATGGAGGACTGTGTATCTCGCAAGACGATCTGGGTATTCCCTAACCGGAAATCTCGGATGAATTATGAGGTCAAGTCCTTTTTGAAGTCTAGAGCTGCGGCTCTTAGGTCCAGGGATGCCAGTCGCTACACGGAATCCAGGCGTGAACTCCGGAAAGCCATTAAGGGCTCCAAGAGGCAATATTGAGCCAAGTTGGATGCCCAGGCTAACCAAAGGGATGCTAGTAGACTATGGCGGGGTCTAAATGTGTCATACGGCGGTGGCTAAGAACGGACCCAAGTGCAAGACACAGACACTGAAGTACTAGGGACAGGACTAGGATACAGGGTGAGGGCAAGAACATGGACACGAAAACCGGGAACCCGGAACAGGACTGGACAAGAGAGCTAGGAGCCCGGGCTTGGACTCTGAGCCAGAGACTGGACAAGGACCCAGTACCTGGGTCTTGCCTCTGGCTTGGACCCCAGAACTAGGCAAGGACGAGGCTTGGCAGGAGGCTGGAGTCTTCAGGCTAGAGTCTTGAGGTGAGGTTTGGCAGGAGGCTGGAGTCTTCAGGCTTGAGGCTAGGCAGGTTCCTCCTGGGCAGGGCGCAGTGCTCCACCCAACGGAGGCAGGGGACAGAACCAACCGTAGGTAATGGCAATATGGCCTGCCTTACCCGATGGAGGCAAGGGACAGGAAGGGACACAACCAACCGCAGGTAATGGCAAGACGGCCTGGCTTACCCGACAGAGGCAAGGGACAGGAAGGGAGCTAGGTACAGGGTGGCTCCAGGATAAGACTGCAGGTGAGACAAGGCAAGAGTTACCAGCAAGACAAGGCAAGGCTTCAGGCAATGCAAGGCAAGACAAGAACTTCAGGTGAGGCGAGAGTTACCGGCAAGACAAGGCAAGGCTTCTGACAAAGCAAGGCAAGACGAGAACTTCAGGTGAGGCGAGAGTTACCGGCAAGACAAGGCAGGGCTTCAGGCGAGGAAACAGAAGGCAGAGGAAGGGATACAAGGAGTAAGGACAAGAACAATCCAGCAGCCATGCCCTGGTCTCTGAAGGTATTTATGCAGCCAGCCCCAACGAGCATCAGCTGCCTCAATTAGAGCTCAACAAGAACAGAAACAGGGTAGACAGGAAAACCTGGAGCAAGGGTCGATGGACCGGACCGTGAACCGGAATACGGACTTCACGGACCGGACCATGACAGTACCCACCCCCCCCCCACCTCCCCACAGGAGCCTCCTGGCGACCAAACAGGGTATCCAGACTATGGAGGACCTGGGCAGGTGGAAGGGTAATTAACAGAAAGGAACCCTGGGTGGCAAGGGGAAAATAACAGTGTCTGTGTCGCTGGGTCCATGGGGGGCTGGATTGTTCCGTCATAAGGGCGGTGGCTAGGTTCGGACCCAAGTGCAAGACACAGACACTGAAGTACTAGGGACAGGACTAGGATACAAGGTGAGGGAAGGACATGGACACGAAAACTGGGAACCCGGGACAGGACTGGACAAGAGAGCTAGGAGCCCGGGCTTGGACTCCGAGCCAGAGACTGGACAAGGACCCAATACCTGGGTCTTGCCTCTGGCTTGGACCCCAGAACTAGACAAGGACGAAGCTTGGCAGGCAGGCAGGACGAGGCTGGAGTCTTCAGGCTTGAGGCTAGAGGTGAGGCTTGGCAGGAGGCTGGAGTCTTCAGGCTTGAGGCTAGAGGTGAGGCGAGGCAGGAGGCTGGAGTCTTCAGGCTTGAGGCTAGAGGCAAAGCTTGGCAGGAGGATGGAGTCTTCAGGCTTGAGACTAGAGGCAAGGCTTGGCAGGAGGCTGGAGTCTTCAGGCTTGAGGCTAGGCAGGCTCCTCCTGGGCAGGGCGTGGATCTCCACCCGAGGGAGGCAAGGGACAGAACCAACCGCAGGTAATGGCAAGATGGCCTGGCTTACCCGACAGAGGCAAGGGACAGAACCAACCGTAGGTAATGGCAATACGGCCTGGCTTACCCGACGGAAGCGAGGGACAGGAAGGGACAGAACCAACGGCAAGATGGCCTGGCTTACCCGACAGAGGCAAGGGACAGAACCAACCGTAGGTAATGGCAATACGGCCTGGCTTACCTGACGGAAGCGAGGGACAGGAAGGGACAGAACCAACGGCAAGATGGCCTGGCTTACCTGGGCAGAGGCAAGGGACAGGAAGGGAGTTGGGTACAGGGTGGCTCCAGGACAAGACTGCAGGTGAAACGAGGTGAGAGTTACCAGCAAGACAAGGCAAAGCTTCAGGCAATGCAAGGTGAGACGAGAACTTCAGGCGAGGCGAGAGTTACCGGCAAGACAAGGCAGGGCTTCAGGTGAGGAAACAGAAGGCAGAGGAAGGGATACAAGGAGTAAGGACAAGAACAATCCAACAGCCATGCCCTGGTCTCTGAAGGTATTTATGCAGCCAGCCCCAACGAGCATCAGCTGCCTCAATTAAAGCTCAACAAGAACAGAAACAGGGTAGATAGGAAAACCTGGAGCAAGGATCGATGGACCGGACCGTGAACTGGTATACAGACTTCACGGACCGGACCATGACAAAATGAGATCACTGTATGCAAAGAAAAGGCTGGGAATATCAATAACTGTGGCGTTTCTCTTCCTGACAAACTTAACGTACTTTACGCAAGATTCGAACAGAAGAGGAGCATCCTGCTCCCTCCGGATGAACCGCACCTGGTGGCATCGAGATTCATCATCACCGAGGAGGACGTCAGAAGGCCCTTCCTGAAGATAAATCCAAGGAAGGTGACGGGCCCAGATGGTGTCCCGGGAGGGGTTCTCCGGGCCTGTGCAAGCGAGCTAGCTGGAGTGTTTGCTGACATCTTCAACTGCTCCTTGCTTCAGTCTAAGATCCCCTTTTAAGAAGGCAACGATAATCCCAGTGCCGAAGAGGCGTAAGGTGGCATGCCTGAATGACTATCGACCTGTGGCTTTGACATCAATTGCTATGAAGTGCTTCGAGAGATCGGTTATGACACACATCAACCATAGCTTACCGGTCAACCTCGACGCTTTGCAATTCGCCTACCAAAGCAACAGGTCAACAGGACCCAGGCTGTAAAAATAGGGGACAAGCTCTCCTCTACAATCACGCTGAGCATCAGTGCCCCACAGGGCTGTGTACTCAGCCTCCTGCTGTACTCGCTGTACACCCACGATTGTGTAGCCAAGTTTCCATCGAACTCAATATATAAGTTTGCTGATGACATAACAATTGTAGGCCGTATCTCGGGTAATGATGAGTTTGAGTACAGAGAGGAAATTAAGAATCTGGTGGCATGGTGCGAAGACAATAACCTATCCCTCAACGTCAGCAAGATGAAGGAATTGGTTGTTGGCTTCAGAAGGAGTAGCGGACCACATGACCCAATTTATGTTGGTGGTGCGCAAGTGGAACAGGTCAAAAGCTTTATGTTCCTCAGGGTCAATATCACAAATGACCTGACTTGGTCCAACCAAGCAGAGTTCACTGCCAAGAAGGCCCACCAGCGCCTTTACTTCCTGAGAAAGCTAAAGAAATTTGGCCTGTCCCCTAAAGCCCTCACTAATTTTTATAGATGCACCATAGAAAGCATTCTTCTAGGGTGCATCACAACCTGGTATGGAAGTTGTCCTGTCCCAGACCGGAAGAAGCTGCAGAAGATCGTGAACATGGTGCAGCACTTCACACAAACCAATCTTCCGTCCTTGAACTCACTTTACACCGCACGCTGTCAGAGCAGTGCTGCCAGGATAATCAAGGACACGACCCACCCAGCCAGCACACTTTTCATCCCTCTTCCCTCCGGGAGAAGGCTCAGGAGCTTGAAGGCTCATACGGCCAGATGGATCCTGACCCGGATCTGGGCTGCACCCTCCAAGTATCCGGACCCGCCTCTCGGTTTTTTTTTTGCACTACCTTACTTTCCCTTTTCTATTTTCTATTTATGATTTATAATTTAAATTTTTAATATTTGCTATTGATTTGTAATCCAGGGAGCACAAAGCACAGAATGAAATATGGCTGTGATGATTGTACGCTCTAGTATCAATTGTTTGGTGACAATAAAGTAAAGTAGTAATCTCAGGATTGCTGCCTGTGCCACATGCTAACAAGCACAAGAACAGTAAGATCAGGCATATTAATGTGTGACTGAGAGACTGGTGTAGGGGGCAGGGCTTCAGGTTCCTGGATCATTGGGTCCTCTTCTGGGGGAGGTACGACCCGTACAAAAAGTACGAGTTACACCTGAACCCAAAAGGGCCCAATACCCCAGCAAGCAGGTTTAACAGAGCTGTTCGGGAGGGTTTAAACTAATCTGACAGGGGGATGGGAACTGGAGTGATTGGACTGAGGAAGGGGAAACAGAAATAAATCAAAGATAGTGTGATAGGAAGGACAGGCAGGAAATGAGGCATAATCAGAACCAGTGTGATGAGTTACAGGGCAATAGAGGCGTGATGCAGTTAAAACAGAAAACAAGAAATACTGGACTGAAAGTGTTATATTTGAATGCACACAGCATAATAAATAAAATGGACAATCTTGAAATTCAGCTACACATTGGCAAGTATGATATTGTGGCCACCTCTGAAAATTGGCTAAAGGATGGCTGCCATTGGGAGCTGAACGTCCAAGGATATACGGTGTATTGGAAAGATAGGTTAGTAGGCAGAGGGGGTGGTGTGGTTCTGTGTGTAAGAAATAATATTAAATCATTAGGAAGGGATGACATCGGATCAGAAAGTGTGGAGTCTCTATGGGTTGAGTTAAGAAATGGCAAGGGTAAAAGAATCAGTTATATACAGTCCTCCAAGCAGCAGCTGGGATGTGGGTGTGGATTACAAATTACAGCTGGAGATAGAAAAGGTGTGTCAGAAGTGTAATGTCATGATAATCATAGGGAATTTTAGCATGAAAATGGATTGGAAAAACCAGGCCAGTACTGGATCTCGAGAGAGAGAATTTGTAGAATGTCTAAGGGATGGCTTTTTAGAGCAGCTTGTTGTAAAGCCCACTAAGGGGATCAGCTGTGCTGGATTGGGTGTTGTGCAACGATCCGAAGGTAATAAGAGAGCTTAAGGTTAAAGAACCCTTAGGGAATAGTGATCACAATATGAGTCCTGACGAAGGGTTTTGGCCTGAAACGTCGACTGCACCTCTTCCTAGAGATGCTGCCTGGCCTGCTGCGTTCACCAGCAACTTTCATGTGTGTTGCTACAATATGATCGCGTTCACTTTGAAATTTTGAAATTTGAGAAGGAGAAATTAAATTCCAATGTGTAGGTATTTCAGTAGAATAAATGAATTTACAGTGGCATGAGAGGAGAACTGGCCAAAATTGACTGGAAAGGGATACTAGCAGGAAGGACAGCAGAGGAGCAATGGCTGGAGTTTCTGCGAATAATGAGGGAAGTGCAAGACAGAAATATTCGAAATAAGAAATTTTCGAATGGAAGAAGGACACTATCGTGGCTGACAAGTGAAGTCAGAGCCAATGTAAAAGCAAAAGAGAGGGCATACGAGGAAGCCAAAGCTGGTGGGAAGATAGAGGATTGGGAAGCTTTTAAAAACTTGCAGAAGGAAACTAAGAAGGTCATTAGGAAGGAAAAGATGAATTATGAAAGGAAGCTGGTGACTAATATCAAAGATACTAAAAGCTTTTTAAAGTATGTAAAGGGTAAAAAGAAGGATCAAGGGTAGATATAGGACCAATAGAAAATGACACTGGAGATATTGTAATGAGGGAGGCAGAGATGGCAGAGGAACTGAATGTGTATTTTAATTCAGTCTTCACAGTGGAAGACATCTGCAGTATACTGGACATTCAAGAGTCTTCTCTTTTCTCCCCTCTCAAAAGCCCCAAGCCCAATCTTTGTATCTCTCACCAGAGAAACCTCCCCTGAATGTGTTCATCCCCATTGGATGGCACACATTTCTCCTATCTCTCATCTTCAAAAGTAACCCAAACAAGCAGATTACACAGAGAACAGAAAAGCATAACAGAGAAAAAATATGAACCTTGAGAACCAGGGCATTACATTCTCTCCCCCCACCCACCACCAAAATAGTCATGTCCCCATGACTTTGAAATAATTTGTCATCCCATTTTTAATAACACCATTTTCAAAAGAATTTTGTGATGTCAGAACATTCAATCCATTTGTAAAGGGTTGTGACATATCTCACAAGGAGATATACCTCTGTTCCCCGGATACTGCGTAGGCCAGCCTATCTGGGGGTCTCCCTGTCATGCCAAACGCCTGTTCCAGTGCTTGTGTGTAAGCTGCAGCAGTGACAAGGGGGCACTGTGCCTTCACAGCTCTCTCAACCAATCTCTGTCTCTTCACATCATCAGAGCACTGCCACTCGCCTAACAACTGAGAGGTCTGCGCCGCCCAAATCTCATACTCCCCCTCCCCCTCGGGGTTGGTTTTCATTCCAGAAAACATTATCAGCTTTCGATAGCTAGGACCCTCTGCCTGGGCACTGGGCCATTTATTTGCCAGGGAGGTAAGGGCTGATACAACTCAGAATTCTCACTCTTCGCTGGGGGACTCATTAGACATTCCAAATCAGACCACTCCTTCGCTTCACTCCACAGAAGCGAGAGTACCCTGTCTGTGAAGTCTCTGACTCCAGCTACAAGAGACTCGGCTTGCGATTTGGCCCGCTCTCCGACACCCTCCTCCCCCCGGAAAGTATGGCAACCTCCCCACCCAACCCCCCAGTACCAAGCAGTTCCACTGCTGTAAGGTCAGCGCTAGTCTGAACCAAAACAAAATCTTTGCCCACCATTTTATCAAACCTCCATCCCACATCCAGTTCTTCCTGAACCAGAAAACCTGGATCAACAGTTTTGTGCAGATTACGTTGTCAGCAATCAGCAGGAGATTAAGGAAAGCAGTTACGATCTGCGCAAACCTATCAAGGCTGCGAAATAATATAGGAACAAGATAGGGTCAAGATTCACAGTGAATAACACATGTGACTTGTGGCGAGAGTTGCATACCATCATAGATTTCAAAGCCAAAAGTGGTGGTGCTGGCAATATCGCGGCCTCTCACCCAGATGAGCTCAATCGCTTTTACATTTGGTTCAATGTCGCTAGCTCTGAGCCTTCAAAGAAAGCCACCGCTATAACCTGCAACCTGGTCATCTCTGAGGCTGAAGTACACAGGTGTTTCCAACGAGTGGACAGTCGCAAGGCTGCAGGACCGGACAGCATCCGCGGGCAAGTACTCAGGATGTGCGCAGCACAACTGGCAGTCATGTTCACAGACATTTTTTATCTATCTATCTATCTATCTATCTATCTCCCTCTCTCCTCTCTCCTCTCTCCTCCCTCCTCCCTCCTCCCTCCTCCCTCCTCCCTCCTCCCTCCTCCCTCCCTCCCCCCCCCCCCCAAATTATCCACCATTGTCCCTGTACCAAAAAAGACCAAGGTAACATGTCTGAATGACTGGTGTCTTGTCACACTCACCTCAATAATAAGCAAATGCTTTGAGAGGCTGGTCAAGGACTACATCTGCAGCTTGCTACCAGCCAAACTGGACGTCCTACAATTCGTCTACCGACAAAACCGATCAACAAATGACACAATAGCCACTGCTCTACATACCGTCCTTGCACATCTGGAGAAGGATGCTTATGTGAGAATGCTGTTCTTGGACTACAGTTCAGCATTCAACACCATAATTTCCTCCAGGCTCGATAGGAAGCTCAGCGACTTCAGCCTTGACCCTGCCTTGTGCAGTTGGATCTTGGATTTCCTGTCAGATCGCTGGCAGGTGGTAAGAGTGGGCTCTCTCACCTCCACCTCTGTAACTCTCAACACAGGAGCCTCTCAGGGCTGTATACAAGTCCCCTCCTTTCCTCCCTGTATACCCATGACTGTGTCGCCACCCACAGCTCCAATCTGCTAATTAAATTTGCTGATGATACTATACTGATTGGCCTAATCTCAAATAATGAGGTAGCCTACAGAGAAGACACAGTGGTGTCAAGAAAACGACCTCTCCCTCAATGTTGCTAAAACAAAAGATCTGGTTGTGGATTACAGGAGGAATGGAGACAGGCTAACCCCTATTGACATCAATGGATCTGGGGTTGAGAGGGTAAACAGCTTTAAGTTCATCAGCATCCACATCACGGAGGACCTCGTGGACTGTACACACCAGCGGTGTGGTGAAAAAGGCCTCTTTCACCTCAGACGGTTGAAGTTTGGTATGAGCCCCAAAGTCCTAAGAACTTCCTACAGTGGCACGATTGAGAGCATAATGACTGGCTGCATCACTGCCTGGTATGGGAACTGTACCTCCCTTAATCGTAGGACTCTGCAGAGATTGGTGTGGACAGCCCAGTGAATCGTTAGTTGTGAACTTCCCATGATTCAGGACATTTACAAAGACAGGTGTGAAAAGAGGGCCTGAAGGATCATTGGGGATCCGTCACCCCAACCACCAACTGTTCCAGCTGTGACCATCCGGGAAACAGTACCACAACATAAAAGCCAGGACCAACAGGCTCTGGGACAGCTTCTTCCACCAGGCCATCAGACTGATTAATTTAAGCTGACACACTGTATTTTGATGTTATATTGTTGTACATGCTATTTACTGTAAATTACTATAAATTACACTTCACGCATTTAGACAGAGATATAACATAAAGATTTTTACTCTTTATGTGAAGGATGCAAGAAATAAAGTCAATTCAATTCAATCATAACTTTTTCTACAGCTTTAACAATACTTAAAATTCGAATTTACAACTCATCAGGGGTATGAAAATCTTTCCCACTCAATACGCAGGCGTTCATTACCAGTAACCCCGTGGATTTGCACCAGCACTCAACCCTGGCAGCATCCATAACCATGTATCATAATCACTTTACCAGACAATGGTTTAGCACAGACTTAAACACACAACCCGCTGGATGAATGCTCAGGGCAATCACAAAGCATCCAACAAATTGATCCCGGATGAGCCCCCAGAATTGTAACACTCTGGTTCCATAGGCTGTGTAAGTCCAGGGAAGACCCCTCCAGCCCCACCAAACATGGGAGATTGAAGTGTAAGCCCCTCCAAATCCCCCTGTTGGTGTGGATGCTGCATAATTTGTTACCCTGTTACAAATAAGTACCATGAAATAACAAACAGTACACAGCATGCAATTAAATGATTTATCTTTTTAATTCTTAATTTGACTAAAAGGTTAGTAAAGAAAAAGCAAAAAAAGAAAAGGGCCCATTTTAAATGAAGCAGTCCAATATGCACAAGTTGGAGCTCACGGTTTCCTCTGCGCCAATCCTCCTTCAATCTCCCCAGGCCTCATCAAATCACGACTCCACTCCGGGTCGCCTCCTCTGAACTCTTCCCTCTTCTCCCCTCTCAAAAGCCCCAAGCCCAACCTTAGTGTCCCTCACCAGAGAAAGCTTCCCCGAATCCGTTCATCCTCATTGGATTGCACACATTTCTCCTTTGTCTTATCTTCAACAGTAACCCAAACAAGCAGCTTACACAGAACAGAAAAGCATAACGTAAAAAAAATACGAACCATGTGAACCAGGGCATTACAAGTAAAATCAGTGTAATTTCACCCCTCAGTTTCTTTTGCCCCAGAGAGAAAAGCCCCAGCCTATTCAGACTCTCATATTCCAGCAATATCTGTGTGAGACAAATGGAGGTAGGTAGTTAAAGGCTGCTGATTTGAGAATGAAGACTGAGGGCACATTGTGTTCTGCAGGGATTGGTGCTGGGTTCTCTGTTGTTTGTCATCCATATTAACAATTTGGACAAATATACTGGTGGCACAGAGGGCAGTGAAGCTGGTTATCTGAGGTCACAACAGCATCAAGGTCAACTGAGAAAGTAGACCAAGCAATGGCGGATAAAATTTTACTCTGGGGTGCAGTGGTATATTTTATGAAGTTAAACCAGGGCAGGATGCACAGTGAATGACAGTACTCAGGGGAGTGTTGTACCTCCACATCTCCCTGCTCTACAAGTACAAAATTCATTGAAGGCAGCAACACAGTTATGCAAGATATTGGTGAGACCACACGTGGAATATAACATGCACTTCCAGTTAGCCTACCTTAAGCAGAATATGTTTAAACTGGAGAGGGCAAGAAAATGGCTGGAATGTGCAGCAAAAATTGCAGTTCCCCAGTTTCACCAGCCCCAGGATGACCTTGCCCTTGGCAGGTGTTGCCTTATGTGAGGATTGAAAGTTGTTGTACCATTCAAGCTAAGAGTTGGTGTTGAAGGAGCTACAGTACATGCTGGTCATCTCAGCATGATCCAAATGAAAGCATTCATTCAAAACTGCGCCTGGTGGCCTGGGATATATCAACAGATTGAACAGCTTGCTGTGCACTGTTGGGCTGGAAACACGTCCAGGTGAAAGGTATCCAGAGCTGTCAGAACCATTTCCTGCAGTCCCAGAGACAACTCCTACAATGACCACAGAGGAGGCCCCAGAACCCGAGATTGCTTCACAGCCATAAATCTCTCCTGACAAGTATTCACATTCCTAACCCCGTCAGGAAAGGCGTCATCCCATAAGAGAAAGAAATTCTCCACAGCGATTACATCTTTAGGACTGAATGGGACATTTTAAAATTTAGTATGGTGTGGATGTCTTTATAGTAGTTGTATTATATAGTATACAGTGTGTGTATATATTATATAGTTCTATTATATAGTATGAATGTGTGTGTGTATAAATAAAATGTGTGTATATAAGTTGAGATACATTCTATGTTGAGTTGGAGTTTATAGCTAAGCAAGGAGAAGGATTGTGTTTTAATATTGTAAATATATTCTTTGATTCAGCATTATTTGTTTACATAATTCAATATGGATCCCAGGTAAAGTATGTGAATGGTATATGTCATCATGCTACCATGGCAAAAGTGTACCTCACTAAAGTAAAACCAATACCACAAAACATACAGTATTCCTGTCTTTGTGTTGATCTTCTGATTTCTCTCATGTTTTGGAGTTGCAAAACATAGGTTTCCTGTCATCGCAGGTGCAACCGACCACCACCACCAATACCTCAGAAAGAATGGTGGAACATTTTCAAGAATTTCTGCAACACCAATAATCTACAAATGATTTAGATTTATTTGCACAAGTTATAGCAGTAGGAGCCATCATTGAAAGTGACACGAGGATTTCTGTGGATTACCCTATCGGTATGGGCACTGAAAGTTGCCAGTTTCACAGCGCCGTGATGGCAAATACAGACAGTTTCATTGCCAGTTTGGCCACAAACTTGGGTTAATGTTTTAGTATCTCAATACCAGAAAACTGCTAGAAAATGTTTAAAAATCATTTTGAATGTCACATTGTTTCAATGGGATGATGCAAAAAGAATCTTGCGTTACTACTTGTTGGTTGGTGTGACCTGAGAGAGAACAGGGAGTTACTTTTAGTGTCTTAGAGCTAAACAGGAGAATGAATAGTTTTGCATTATGGAAAAATGGTTTGTGAGAGAAACAAGCATGTGATCTGTCATCACTGTGCGGATACAATGGTAGTGTAGCGGTGAGGACCTGTCCCTGCCCACCTCAGACGAGAAAAGGGGATGATCTGTCTCTGCCCACCATGGACAGAGATGGTGAGGCTCTGACTCTGCCCACTATGGACTAGAGGTGGTGAAGATCTGTCTCTGCCCACCATGGACTAGAGATGGTAAGGATCTGTCTCTGCCCACCGTGGACGAGAGATGGTGAGGATCTGTCTCTGCCCACTATGGGTGAGACATGGTGAGAATCTATCTCTGCCCACTATGGACTAGATGTGGTGAGCAACTGTTGCTGCCCACCATTTGCTAGAGCTTGCAGATCTGGATGCTGGAGTGCATGATTTGCAAAAGATTATCACCAAGATTCAGCAAGCTATTGGGAAAGCTAATAATGTAAACTATTGCCACTATTTAATGAGGAAAAGTTTACTTCTGAGTGTACGAAGTCTATAAAACTCTGTTTCCATTGCCCTGTTAGGTTTTACGTTGCTTTAGGAGGTTTGGAGGCCATGAAAGTTTGCTTGAATACTTCAAGCAAATTATAAACGTATCAATTTTGCAAATGTTTTGAGCATAAGTCAAAGGAGTAGAATTAGGCCATTCACTGATGAATCTGCTTTGCCATTCAATCATGGCTGATTTATTATCTCTTACAACTCCATTCTCCTGTGACCTTTGATACCTTTATTAAACAAGAACCTGTCAACCTCCGCTTTAGGTACTCCCTCTGAGTGACGTGGCCTGCACAGCCATCTACGGCAATCAATTCCAAAGATTCACTATCCTCTTACTAAATAAATTCCTCCTCAACTCTGATCTAAAGGGATATCCCTCTATTCTGAGGCTCTATTATGCCATTGATTTGACAAGTAATATGGCACAATTAAAATTGATATGAAGTCTGGGGATATATTTGATTCAATGTACTTGTACTGGGGATATATTTATTCACACAAAATGAGTGTGCTTCAAAGATAACTTGACAAACAGTGCTTTAGCACATCTTCCACTTACATGAATATATTGTTGTAGGCATATAAGTTGTCTAATTTCAAATTGTTAGCCCTAGTTCGGTATTGAATCATGTGTGATGTTTGGATAGTTTTCTTAAAGTTGGTCAAGATGATCCTTGTAAAGATATTGCCAGTCATGTGGATGACAATATTGACTTAGAATTATCTGCCTAAAACAGTTGGGCTCAAAATTCAATTGCACTGTCCAAGTAGGACGTTCTTGATTGAAAAACACAGTGCGGGGCTACCAGGAAGGAGATGAGACTGTGAACAACTGAGGATATTTTCAATACTGGGAGAGCCAAAGACCAGAGTGTACAGCCTCAGAATGAAAGGATATCCCTTTGGAACAGAAATGAGGAGGAATTCATTTAGCCAGAGGGTGATGAATCTGCGGAATTGATTTCTTCAGATGGCGGTGGAGATCAAGTCATTGGGTATATTTAAATCAAAGTTTGATAGGTACTTCTTTAGTGAGGGTGTCAAAGTATAAGGGGAGAAGACAGGAAAATGAGGTTGAAAGGGAAAATAAACCAGCCCTGATGGATTTAAAGGCTGAATGGCCTGATCATATTCCTATATCTTATGGCCTTATGAACTGATCTAAAAAAAAAGATTTTTGAATCTAACACAATATAGAATCCTTAAACAGTACAAAAGAATCAAATCAATCCCTTGTGCCATCACTGTCTCTGTTAAAGAGAAATTCATTTATTCCCCTTCCATGGCCTCTCTGTTCATGTATTTTAATGTTAAGAACTTATTAAATAAAAACGCTGTTTGAGTCTGAAATATTAACAAAGCCTCACCATCATAATCTTTGCTAGTCTCTCACAGGACCAGAGAGAGCAAAGAATTCCTGTTTATTTATATTGGTGCCAGTAACCAAATGTGTCATTCATACTGGCCCAGAATGTTTGATGAGTCTTCCTGTCAAAACCAGATGCTTCATTTGTTCTCTTACCATATTAAAGCGTTTCTCCTTATCAGTCTGAATTATCTCAACTTCAAACCTATGTGATGACTATTATTTTGTTAAGTTTGAACACAGCATAGTGGTTAGCGTGACGCCATTACAGCTCAGGGTGCTGGAGTTTGGAGTTCAATCCCAGCATCCTCTGTAAGGAGTCCCTGTATGTCCTCCCCATGGAATGTGTGGGTTTCCCCGGGTGCTCCCAGTTCCTCCCACAGTCCAAAGACGTACTTGTTAGGTTAACTGGTTGTTGTAAATTTTCCCATAGGTTAGGATTTAATTGGAGTTGTCGGGGGCTGTTGGCCAGCACAACTCGAAGGGCCGGAAGGTATTATTCCGCAATGTATCGCTAAATAAAAAGTTAAAATTAAATGTAAGACAGGAATAGACAATTTTGGGCCTCTTCACTATCAACAAGATATTGGTTGGTATTTTCCTCAACATCTAGTTCATCTATTTCTCACATGTGTTCTCTACCTCTTGATTCATCTAGCATCCAGAAATCTATCAAACTCTGTTTTGAATACAAATGATAACAGGGCATCTTTATCCCTCCACCGTATAAACTTCCAAAGATTCACACCCTCTTTACATTCTCTCATGGGCCACTGTCCGCTTCTATTGGATTCCTTCTTCAGCTCTTTATCTTTTCCATGAATCACTTCCCAGCTCTTCAGTTTGTCCCTCTCCCTGACCTGTTTACCTTCCCTCTCACCAGGCTTCACCTATCTCTTTTCAGTTTCTACTCCTTTCCTTCCCCCAACCTTCGTTTTCTGACTTCTGCCCCCTTTCCAGTCCTGATGAAGAGTCACAGCCTGAAACATTGGGTTTTTATTCCTCTCTGTAGATGCTGACTGACCTACTGAGTTCTCCTAACATTTCGTGTGTGTTGCTCTTATTGAAGATTTTTTCTTCTTTTCTGTCATTGTGGCCGTATTTTGAGACAGGTTTCTCACTAAAGAAAACTTCTATTGGTATCTACTCTTTTGGGCCCTGTAAAAATCTGTTTCATTGAGGTCACCTCTCATTCAGAATACAGGTTTTTCTTGCTCAATCTCTCTTAATCTGACAACCCCACCAAATCCAGAAAGTCTGTCAAACTTCAGAGATTTGTGGACACAGCTCAGCACCTCATGGAAAGCAGCCTCCCCTTACGGACTTCTCACTGATTCAGTAAAGCAGCCAACATAATCAAAGACCCCACCCACCCCAAACCTTCTCTCTTCTCCCCTCTCCCACCAAACAGAAAATACAAAAGTCTGAAAGCACATACCACCACACTCAAAGGCAACTTCTATCCTATTGATTTCAGACTCTTGAACAGTAAACACAAAAATACTCTGCAGATGCCGGGGTCAAAGCAACACTCACAACACGCTGGAGGAAATCCACAGGTCGGGCAGCATCCGTGGAAATGACCAGTCAACGTTTCGGGCTGAGACCCTACGTCAGGACTGAAGAGGGAGGGGCGGGGGCCCTATAAAGAAGGTGGGGGGAGGGTGGGAAGGAGAAGGCTGGTAGGTTCCAGGTGAACAACCAGTAAGGAGCAAGATCAAGGGGTGGGGGAGGGGAAGTAGGGAGGGAATAAGCAGGAAAGGTGAAGAAGGAATAGGGGATAGCACAATGGGTAGTAGAAGGAGGCAGAACCATGAGGGAGGTGATAGGCAGCTGGAGGAGGGGGCAGAGTGAAACTGGGATGGGGAAGGGAGGGGGAGGGAATTACTGGAAGTTGGAGAATTCAATGTTCATGCCAAGGGGCTGGAAACTACCTAGACAGTATATTAGGTGTTGCTCCTCCAACCTGAGTTTGGCCTCATCATGGCAATAGAGGAGGCCAGGTATGGACATATCTGAATGGGAATGTGAAGCAGAGTTGAAGTGTTCCCTCCACGACTCCCTGGTCCACATACCCCTCCCCACCGATCTCCCACCCGGCACTTATCCCTGCAAGCGTAAGTACTTTACCTGCCCCTACACCTCCTCTCTCACCACCATTCAGGGCCCCAAACAGTCCTTCCAGGTGAGGCAACACTTCACTTGTGAGTCTGTTGGGGTCATCTATTGCGTCCGGTGCTCCCGGTGCGGCCTCCTGTACATCGGTGAAACCTGACGCAGATTGGGGGATCGCTTCGTCGAGCACATCCGCTCCGTCCGCCACAACAGACAGGATCTTCCGGTTGCCACCCACTTCAGCTCTGCTTCCCATTCCCATTTGGATATGTCCATACATGGCCTCCTGTACTGCCATGATGAGGCCAAACTCAGGTTGGAGGAGCAACACCTCATATACCGTCTGGGTAGTCTCCAGCTCCTTGGTATGAACATAGAATTCTCCAACTTCTGGTAATTCCCTTCCCCTCCCTTCCCCTACCCCAGTTTCACTCTGTCCCCTCCCCCAGCTGCCTATCACCTCCTTCATGGTTTCACCTCCTTCTACTACCCATTGTGTTTTCCCCTATTCCTTCTTCACCTTTCCTGCCTATCACCTCCCTGCTTCCCCTCCCCCACCCCTTTATCTTTCCCCTTACTGGTTTTTCACCTGGAGCCTACCAGCCTTCTCCTTCCCACCCTCCCCCCACCTTCTTTATAGGGCCTCTGCCCCTTCCCTCTACAGTCCTGACGAAGGGTTCCAGTCCGAAACGTTGACTGATCATTTCCATGGATGCTGCCGGACTCTTGAACAGAACTCTTGTACAATACGTTGGACTCTAAACCTCACAATCTACCTCATTACACTCTTGCACTTTTCTGATTGCCTGCACTGCACTTTCTCTATAGATTTCCAAAATTCAAGAAGTTCAAAGTAGCAACCTTGAGATTCACTTTCTTGTGAACAGACTCAGCAAATCTATCGAATACTAACTATAACAAGATCAACCAGAGTGCAGAAGGCAACAAACTGCAAATGCAAATATAAATAAATAGCAATAAATAAACATGAAATAATGAGATAAAGAATCATTAAGGTGAGATCATTGGTTATGGGAAACATAGTTATCCCTTTTTATTCATTGTTGAGGGGTAGTAACTGTTCTTGAGACTGATGGTGTGAGTCTGAAAGCTCTTGTACCTTCTACATGATGCAGCAGTGAGAAGGGAGCATGACCTGGGTCATGAGGGTGTCTGATGATGGATGCTGCTTTCCTGTGACAGTGTAGATGTGCTCAGTGGTTGGGAGGGCATTTACATGCAGTGGTACTCGGCTAAATCCACTAGCTTTTGAGGATTTTCTATTCAATGGCATTGGTGTTTCCATACCAGGCTGTGATGCAGCCATTCAATATTGTCTCCACTGCACATGTATAGAAGTTTGTCAAAGTTTTAATGTCATGCAGAATGTTCAGACTCATAAGGCAGTAGAGGTGCTGCTGTGCTTTCTTTGCAACTGTCCTCACATGCTGGTCCAGGACAAATGCTCTGAAATAGTAACACCCAGGAATTTAAAGTTGCTAGCCCTCTCCACCCCTGATTCTCCACTGAGGACTGGCTCTTGGACCTTTGGTTTCCCTCTCTTGGTCTATAATCAGTTCTTTAGTCTTGCTGACGTTGAGTGAAAAGTTGTTATTATGACACCACTCAGCCAAATTTTCAATCTCCCTCCAGTATGCTGACTCGTCTCCACCTTTGAATCAGCCCACATCAGTGGTGTCATCAGCAAACTTGAATACGGCATTGATCCATATGAACAATCTGCAAGGCAAACCCTTCACTATACCTTGGTACATGTGACAATAATAAATCATGGAGCACGACACTATTGCAGCTTGGGGCGTCATAGTTCAGAGTTGAATTCTGGTGCAGTCTGTCAGAGGTTTGTATTTTCTCCCCTTGACCAAAGGGGTTTCCTCTGGGCGCTCTGGTTTCCTCCCATAGTCCACAGACATACCAGTTAGTAGGTTAATTGGTCATTGTAAATCGTCCCGTGATTAGCCTAGTGATAAAATAGATTGATGCCACTAATACTAATTTTATGACGTATGTCAGTGATGATAAATCTAACTCTGATTCTGGTCCACTGGTTCGAGTTCTAAATTGGGGCAAGGTGAATTCTGACAGGATGAGGCAGGAGCTTGCAAAGATTGATTTGGAGCAGGTTGTTTGCAGGCAAGTGGGAGACTTTTAAAGGTGATATAGCGAGAGCTCAAGGTTTGCATGTTGCTGTTAGAGTGAAGGGTAAGATTGGTAAGAGTGGGAATTCTGAATGATAATGGATATGGAAACCCTGGCCAGGAAAAAAGGAGGAGGTATGGGTTAGTGACAGGCAGCTATGATCAAGTGGATCCTTGAAGGAGTACAGGGGATGCAGAAGTGTACTCAAAAAAAACAAGAAATCGGGAGGGCAAAGAGAGTGCATAATATAGCTTTGGTGGGGTAGATTAAGGAGAATCCAAAGAGATTTTATAATTGATTTATGGGGAAAAATAACTCAGGGGAGAATAAATACAAGAGATCCTGCAAATGCTGGAAATCCAGAGCAGCACACACAAAATGCTGAAGGTCAGGCAGCATCTATGTAGAGGATTAAACGGTCAACATTTTGGGCTGAGGCCTTTAAACAGGACTGGAAAGGAAGAGGGAAGATGCCTGAATAAGAAGGTGGGGTGAGGGGAAGGAGTACATGCTAGAAGGTGATAGGTGAAGCCAGTGGGTGGGAGAGGGGGGGGTGAATCAGAAGCTGGGAGGGTGGCAGAAGGAAAAAGTAGAGGGCTGAAGAAGAAGGAATCTGATAGAAGAGAAGAGTGGAGTATGGGAGAAAGGGAAGGATGTCGGGCACCAGAAGGAGGTGGTAGGAGGTAAGGAGAAGAGTACCAGAATGGGCAAATGATAATGGGGAAAGGGAGAAGGGAAAAGATGACCAGAAGTTGGAGAAATTGATACGGGTCCAAAACTGCTGACAATACTACAATTCTGATCAATGCCTTACAAAGCCTCAGCATTACATCCTTGACTTTGTGTTCTTGTCCTCTCAGAATGAATGCTAACATTGCATTTCCCTTCTTTACTTCTGACTCAACCTGCAAGTTAATCTTTAGAGAATCTAACACGAGAACTCCCAAGTCCTTTTGCACATCTGTTTTTTGAATTTTCTCCTCATTTCGAAAATAGTCCATGCTTTTATTCCTTCCGCCGAAGTGCATGATCATGTACTTCCCTACATTATATTCCATCCGGCACTTTTTTGCCCATTCTCCCAATCCAAGTCCTGCTTTCTCAGCACTACCTTCCACTTCACCTGTCTTCCTAGCATCTGCAAACTTGACCAAAAGCCATCAATTCCTTCATCCAAATTATTGACATGTAACTTGAAAACTTATCCAGTTATGTTATATGGCTCAGAACGTTGGACAATATCTAGTAACATGCGTAAGTGTTTTTTTTCTTTTATGTTACTGCTAAGGCTAATAAAATAGCTTCTTTGTAATGTTATAATAAAAATGGCTTTTCTGTAATAATAACTGGAGTTCTCTCTCTCCCTGCTTGTTTGAGTTATATTATTGATGAGAGGGAACGAACCCATGAGTGTCCATGTTATTCATTTTGTGGGTGATATTCTGTCTCATATGGCTGGGAACCGTGTGGTTTGGGGGGCTTTCGGGAGGAGACCAGAGGAGGAAGGACGTGCTGGATGTGCTCTGGTCGACCACCGTGGTTGGTCCCAAGTGGCGAGTCGAGGGGGTTGGAAGGGATCGCATGGTGGAAAGAGAACCCCGTTAATTGAGCTCCAATGGTTGTGCACGAAGTGGTTGAACTCTGATAAGTTTGGCGCCTTTGACTTTCCCTTTTATATTGTATCTCTATTAATTACATAATTCCAGTGAGATTTATAAAGTGTAATCTGTAAATTGTACATTGTGTGCTGTCTGATATTTGATGTGTGAGTTTGTACCAGGTGGTATTACACAGCAATGATGCAACTGCGAGACACGGTTAGGTAGGCGGACGGGGTTTCGCCTAGATAAACACGAGCCGATAGACCTGAGCGTTACACATGCGGAAACGAATTGAAGCAGCAGAGATGCGGTTTTTGAGGAGGATGCAAAGAATATCATGGACAAAACGAATATCTAACGAGGATGTCATGAACAGAGCAAACACAAAAAGAGAAATAATGTATGAGATCATGAAAAGGCAATGTAACTTCATTGGACATGTGATTAGGAAAGAGGAGTTAGAATGCACAGTAATTATGGGAATGATTGAAAGGAAGAAAGCAAGAGGAAGACAAGGACAAATGATGATGGAGACAGCTGCCAGAGAACTGGAAATGAATACCAAGGAATTGATCCACTTAACCTGAAACAGGAGTGTGTGGGCCATGGCAGTCAAAGCTCAAACTGGGCACGGCACCTGATGATGATGTACTTGAAAAGAAGCAGTCGCAACGCCACCCTCCGTGGCACACCACTCATCACTGGCAGCCAACCAGAAAAGTCTTCTTTTATTCCCACTCTTTGCCTCCTGCCAGTCAGTCAATCTCCAATCTATGTTAGTGCCTTTCCTGTAATACCATAGGCTCGTAACTTGTTAAGCAGCCTCATGTGAGGCACCTTGCCAAAGGCCTTCTGAAAATCCAAATAAACAACATCCACTGGCTCTCCTTTGTCTACCTTGCCTGTTATTTGCTCAAACAATTCCAACAGATTTGTCAGACAAGGTTTCACCTTGAGAAAACCATGCTGACATTGGCCTATTTTATCATGTGGCTCCAAGCACTCTGAGACCTCATTCTTAATAATAGACTCCAACATCTTTCCAAACACTGGAGTGAGGGTAACTGGCCTATAATTTCCTTTCTTCCATCTCCCTACACTGTGGATAACACCAGCAGTATGCTCCAAATTCGAGAGTGTCAGGAGCCAGAAGTGATTGTAGTTACTATTACTAAGGAAAAGGTGCTTGGGTAGATGAAAGTTCTGAAGGTAGATAAGTTCACCTGGACCAGATGAACTACACTCCAGAGGAAATAACAGGCTAGTTAGACAAAGGAGAGTCAGTGGATGTTTTCAGAAAATCTTTGACAAAGCGCCACACTTGGGGCTGCTTAACAATATAAGAGCCTATGGTATTACAGGAAAAATAATTACATGGATAGAAAATTGGCTGATTTGTAGGATGCAAAGAGTGGGAATAAAGGGAATCTTTTCTGGTTGGCTCCTGGTGACAAGTGGTGTTCAGGGGGTCAATATTGGAACTGCTTCTTTTCGAGTTATATGTCAGTGACCTGGATGATGGAATTCATGGCTTTGTGGCCAATTTTGTGGAGGGTATGAAGAGGGGCAGATACTGATGTTATATCAGGGACTCTGCAGAAGGGCTTAGACTGGTTGAGAGAATGAGAGAAGTGGCAGATGAAATATAGTGTAGGGTAGTGTAAGGTTAGCATTCAAATCAAGAGGACTAGAATACAACAGCAAGGATGTAATGCGAGGCTTTATATGTAAGGCATTGGTCAGCCCACACTTGGAGTATTGTGAGCAGTCTTGAGGCCCTTTTGTAGGAAAAGATATACTGGCATTGGAGAGAGTCCAGAGAAGGTTCATGAGAATGATCCCAGGAATGAAAGGGTTAACCTACAAGGAGTGTTTGATGGATCTGACCCTGTACTCGCTAGCGATTTAAAGAAAGAGGGAAGATCTCCTTGAAGCCTATTGGATATTGAAAGAGCTAGACAGAGTGGATGTATAGAGGATGTTTCCTATTATGGGGGGAGTCTAGGACCTGAGGGCACAGCCTCAGAATACAGGAGTATCAGAACAAAGATGAGGACGAATTTCTTCAGCCAAAGGTGGTAAGTCTATTGAATTCATTACCACAGATGGTAATGGATGCCAAGTCATTGGGTTTATTTAAAGCAGGGGTAGATAGGTAATTGATTAGTAAGGGAGTCAAAAGTTATGGATAGAAAGCAAGAAAATTGGTTTGAGAGAGATAATAAACCATTGAAGATGGAATGGTCACCAAATTATAGGAAAGATGTCAATAAAATTGAGAGAGTACAGAGGAGGTTTACTAAAATATTACCTGAGTTTCATCTCCTAAGTTACAGAGAAAGGTTGAACAAGTTAGGTCTTTATTCTTTGGAGCGTAGAAGGTTGAGAGGGGACTTGATAGAGGTGTTTAAAATTATGTGGGGGATTGATAGAGTTGACGTGGATAGGCTTTTTCCATTGAGAATGGGGGAGATTCAAACAAGAGGACATGAGTTGAGAGTTAAAGGGCAAAAGTTTAGGGGTAAGATGAGGGGGAACTTCTTTACTCAGAGAGTGGTAGCTGTGTGGAACGAGCTTCCAGCAGAAGTGGAAGAGGCAGGTTCGATGTTGTCATTTAAAGTTAAATTGGATAGATATATGGACAGGAAAGGAAATGGAGGGTTATGGGCTGAGTGCAGGTCGGTGGGACTAGGTGAGAGTAAGAGTTCGGCATGGACTAGAAGGGCCAAGGTGGCCTGTTTCCTTGCTGTGATTGTTATATGGTTAATGGTGAAGCAGACTCAATGGGCTGAATGGCCTAATTGTGCTCCTATACATTATGATCTATTCAGAAAGGGGGACAAAGGAAATAACAGGCCAGTTAGCTTAGCAAATTAATGTGAGAAGCTATTATCATAGATGTTGTTGTAGGCGCCTTCAAAAGTATTCAAGGTAGGAAGGCAAGGTATGGAGGGACCACTGCACAGAATCAGAAAAGACTGCATTAAGTTGGAACCTCAGCCATCTCTACCTTGGGGATTAGCCTCCCCAGCATCTCGGACATTCTCAAAAGGCAATGCCACAAAAAGGCAGCATTCATCATTAAGGACTTCCATCACCCAGGACGTGCCTTCTTCTCATTGCTACTGTCAAGGAGGAGCTTGAAGGCACACTCTCAGTGACTCAGGAATTGCTTCTTCCGCTCTGCCATCAGATTTCTGAATGGACAATAAACCCATGAATACTTCCTTAGGTTTTTTTCCCTCTCTTTTTGCACTGCTTGTTTGATTTAAATTTTATCTAAATACTTATTGTAATTTATAGTTTTATTGTTATGTATTGCACTGTACTGTTGCAAATTTCACAACATATGTCAATGATATTGAATGGAAAGGTACCACAGTTTTGCAGAAGGTAAATCATGTTTGATTAGTTTTGTTCTTCAAATCAAAATTACATGTGCTGTAATAAAGAGAAACTGGTGAATGTGCAAACTAACCATTCCAGAGGACATGTGTTGCATCAAAGGTTTTAGTATAAAATAAAGACTAATCATGTATGAGGTACTATATGGGACAAAAGGTCAGCTGGCTAGCAAGAATCACAGAACAGGCATTAAATGAAATTTTATGGGTAGCAAGATGTAATGAGAAGGGAAACTCAAACAGTTCAACCTTCAGAAGTACAATATTCTGCATTTCCTTTAGTTTTATGAGTCCTTAATGTTGAAGCTTTCAGATTAATGTTGTCCCTTGATCATTACTTCCTGAGTAAACATGTCCCTGTTTGTCCTGCCAATGGCTTCTTGATCCTTTAAGTTGACTTAGGATGCAATTTAACCATACGATTGGTAATATACACCTGGTGTCACTTTATTAGGTACCCCCTGTAATTAATAAAGAAGCCACTGTGTGTATAATCATGGTCTTCTGCTGCTGTAGCCCATCCATTTCAAGGTTCAACATTTTCTCTATTCAGAGATTCTCTTCTGCACACCGCTGTTTCAATGCGTGGTTATTTGAGTTACTGTCACTTTCCCGTCAGCTTGAACCTGTCTGGCTGTCCTCATCTGACCTCTCTCATTAAAAAGGCATTTTCACCCACAAAACTGCCATTCACTTGATTTTTTTTTGATTTTCACATAGTTCTGTGTTAACTGTAGAACCTGTTGTGCATGAAAGTCCCAGGAGATCAGTAGTTTTTGTGATACTCAAACCACCCCATCTTGAGTTGCTGCCACATGAATGGCTGATTAGATATTTCCATCAACCAGCAGATATGCCTAATAATGTGGTCACAGAATGTAAGCAAATATTTTAAAATGTTTGCAGGACCAAGGGTTAAAAATGGATAACTCTCTTAAAGGCCAGTAAAACTGTAATGTGCTGATATTTATGAATTAGAGAGACACGTACATTTCCATTAATTGTAAATTCTAAAGGATTTTCTGGGTTGGTAAAAAATATTATCCATTCCTAAACACCCTCAGCTAAGTGGTGTGTTGGGTTATGTTTTTTTTAGATGGCAGCAACTTACTGCCTGTTGGCAAACCAGGAAAGGATACAAACTTTCCTTTCCTGGTGGGCACTGCTGAATTAGATGAGTAAGTTAACAATAATCCGTGGTCAAACCTTTTATTCCAGATTGATTTAATTATTTGACTTTGAGCTTCTCTGCTGTTAGGCTGAGTTCTGATCCCTTCATACCAGTAATCCTGGTTTCTGAATGCAAAGTCCAGCAGTTCAACCACTATACTACCATAAAAAGCACATCCTGTCTCACATCCTTTAGTGACTTTTTTTAAAATGTCAGCCTCTAGCATTCCTGGGGTAAATATTGAACTGGGCATAAGATTTTCAGAGCCACAAATGTGTGGATATCTCTTTCAGTTATGTGCTGTGCGCAGACAAGAACTGACAAAACTGCCCCAGTGATGTTGGAGTAGCCGGTATGCTTTAAATGGTCATGGTTACACGATTCACTGTTCCCCCTAACAAATACAGCACGTCTATACTTAGAGCCAATTTTTCCACCACTGGTCTGAACATCCTGTGTAAATCATGCTAGTGAGAAATTCACTTCCTCTTGAAGCAGCAATCAAAGCTGCGTATTTGACTGCAGGTGAATTCCTCTTTAAAAGTAAGTCAGCAGAAGATTCAGTTAGGAATTTTTTATCCCACAATTGCGTACCAACTGGGCTCATTTAAAAAATACCTCTGCTGAAAACCGTAACAAATAAGCCTTAAAAATGTGCTTCTTTTATTTATTGAGCGATTCATCATGGTGTAGGCCTTTCTGGTCCCTTGAGCCATGCTGTCCAGCTACTTCTAGTTTACCCCTAGTTCTAGTTTACTTCTGGTCAGGGAACATGTCGTGTCCTTTTCAGGGCGGTTAGTCCACCTTTGGTCCCCACCTGGCACTCAGCTCTCACCTGTGGCTCCTCGTAGCTGTTTGCATGCGACAGCAGCCACATCCCGGGCAACGGCTTCGACAAGCCGGCTAAACCAGGTGAGGGTAGCTGACGGGTCTCAAACCCTCGGTGTCTATCCCAGCATGTGAAGACAGACTCTGGCGGATTGAGCGGACGAGACCAGCGGAAGGTCCAACGGTCAAGAAGGCGGTCTCTGCAAGCGTCATGGAACGTGTAGAGCAGGACAAGACACAGAAGACGTCCTGGTCATCCACTGCGCCTAGTCCCATCTCCAGCCACCTCGACTCTGTCTTGCCACTGGATCCAGATGGGAATTGGGAAGAGAGAGTGAGGCTGACACTGCGCAACTCTCCCTCACTTAAATCCAAATCACGCGCTAGTCCGGACACCATCATAACGATGTCGAGGGCCTCATCGACGTCAACGATGGACAAACAACAGTTTAACCCTAGCCTAGGCACAACTTACAATGACCAATTGACTTACTAACTGGTACATCTTTGGACTGTGGGAGGAACTGGAGCACCCAGAGGAAACCCATGTGTATACTAGAAGGACATACAAACTTGCTACAGAGGACACTGGAACTGAACTCTGAATTTCAATGCCTGAGCTGTAATGGCAACATGCTAATTGCTATGCTTACCATGGCAACAAATCAATGGTCATATCAATTAGTTCTAAGCTTGTGATGGAGAGATTCAACCATTTGATCAGAATCTCTGTCATAACTGTGTAGAGTCTAAAACCCATGTGATTAGTTTTGTGAACATAAAGAGATGTCCTTCACCAATAGTCAGGGTAAAGTATTAAGTGTGTGTCAGTGTTTGCTAATTTCTCTACACAAACTGTAGCTCAAACACATTATGTATGGAAACCATCCTTGTTCCACCTCAATGCACTGTGAAATTATTTGGACAGTATGCAAGACAAGATTTCCACTGTACGTCTGTACGTGGGACAATGGGCACCAGGCACCATGATAGTGTAGCAATTTGTACTATGCTATTGCAGCCCAGGGTGTCGGAGTTCAGAGTTCAGAGTTCAGTTTCTGTTTCCTCTCACAGTCCAAAGTCCAGCTAGGTTAATTGGTCATTGTAAATTGCTCTGTGATTTCGTTCGGATTAAATCGGGGTTGTCCGGGGTTGCCGGGTGACGTGGCTCTGAGGGCCTATTCAGTGCTGTATCTCTAAATAAATAATATAAAAACAAAGTAAAATAACAAACCATTTTCAGTTTTGAGTGGGTATTATCTGTCAATTTGAATGATTGTTTCACAGTTTTGTTTTTTTTTTGCTGGGCTTTTATTGAATTTACACAAAATCTTTTTCATTATTCGACTGGAAGCCATTTTACTTGCAACTACTCACAAGACTAGACTAGACTGAGCTGTACGTATTGAATCTTGTGAGAGGATCCTCTCGTTTTCCTGTCTACAGCAAGATATGAAAACGCTCATGTGCTCTCGGTCGTCCTCTACAGATCATTCAGATTCACTACAATAACTGAACCCTTCTAGTGAGAACTCCCTCAGAAGGTGTTTTGATGCATCACAATATTGATTAAGCTAGATTTCTTAGAAGTACAACCTCTACAGTTGTCACATTTTATTCCAATACTGTCTTCTCTAAATGTGTTCTCCGCAGGCCTCATATTGTGGGTTGAGTCATACCCATTGTATTGCAGCGATGAGATTAATAGTCTACCAAAACATGAACTAATCTGTGTATTTCATTAGTTACCTATTTTGTTAGTACTTATTAATGGAAAAATTGCTACATTTTAAAGCCAATTCAAACAATTGGAAGACCAAGAGAAAAAATCAATCCAAATCTTTGGTAGGCATTTTTTCCTCTGGTATTTCAGGAATTAAATATTGATTGATAGTTCTGCTTTAGTGTAGGATGATAACTAGCTGGGTGGGTAGTATTATTGTGTGAGTGTCAAATTGTCCCTTAGATCAAGCACCACACATAAAAATTGCTGGTGAACGCAGCAGGCCAGGCAGCATCTATAAGAAGAGGGACTGTACCTCTTCCTATAGATGCTGCCTGGCCTGCTGCATTCACCAGCAATTATTATGTGCGTTGTTTGAAATTCCAGCATCTGCAGATTTCCTCGTGTTTGTCCCTTAGATAGACAGTTGCTGCTTATGCCCACGTGGTAATCGGTGCTGATGATAGTTTATTGGCTGGCATATTTTTTGTAAATTAAGTTGCCAAACCCTTGGATTCATTTGCTGTGACATCGATGAGCCGTTTTCTTGCAGTAACATAGAATTCCTGAGAGGAATAGAAAAACAAATTGTAAGACAATTGGCTAATAATCTGAGGCCCTTCATTTGCTGGGGTCAACCATGGATGTTGTGTCTCTGCTGCCTAGGGTAGACACAAACCAGGCAGTATGATATGTAGAGCAAGCTGCAGCGGGCTCCCCCTCTCTACCCCACAGCCGATGAATCCAAACAGCAGACACCCATACAGTTTGCTATCAGCCGCATTGCAGGAGGTGCCAGTCAGCGTTGAACTCAGCATAGGACTGCCTCAGGGACTCCAGCTCCGGATTTTTCCTTGGGGTTTATTCCCGAAGCCTTTCCCATGAGGGGTATAGCTACAAGGCAGCGGAGGTTTGAGATCAGAGTTTCCTTCTCCTAGGTGAGCTTCCAACCATGGCTAACAAGGCCCACAGTAATAACTTGCATCAAAGAAGTGTCTTTAATATGATGTATCTCATAACCATTGGCAAACAAAATTTAGAAATAAGTCACTTGCTGGTGTATTAGGACGGGTGAAATAAAGTCAGGGAGGCAAGTTTTAAGGAAGTCCTTATAAGATAGAGTATAGGTGGGTTAAATGCAAGCAGGCTGTTTCCACTGAGATTAGGAGAGATTACGACTACAGATCAGGGGTTAAGGGTAAAAGGTGACATGTTTAAGGGAACATGAGGGGGAGCTTCTTCACTCAGAGGATAGTGAGAGTGTGGAATTGGCTACCAATAGAAGTGGGGGATGTGGGTTTCATTGCGACATTTAAGAGTAACTTGGATAGGTACATGGATAGGAGGGGTATGGAGAACTATGGTCCGTATGCAGGTCGAAGAGACCTGGCATAGTAATGGTTCAGCATGGACTAGATGGGCCAAAGGGCCTCTGTACCACAGAGTTCTATGACTCTATAACTCTAAAAGGAGTCATAGAGTAGTGAGGGGAAGTGAAATTTAAAAAGAGGATTTTGTTCAGCACTGTCCTTGAGGATGAAAGTACAGTCCCCAAATATGGTTGGCAAGTTTGCAGGCGACACAAAGGTTGGTGGTGTTGTAGATAGTGTAGAGGATTGTCGAAGACTGCAGAGAGACATTGATAGGATGCAGAAGTGGGCTGAGAAATGGCAGATGGAGTTCAACCCGGAGAAGTGTGAGGTGGTACACTTTGGAAGGACAAACTCCAAAGCAGAGTACAAAGTAAATGGCAGGATACTTGGTAGAGTGGAGGAGCAGAGGGGTCTGGGGGTACCTGTCCACAGATCCCTGAAAGTTGCCTCACAGGTAGATAGGGTAGTTGAGAAAGCTTATCGGGTATTAGCTTTCATAAGTCAAAGGATAGAGTTTAAGAGTCGCGATGTAATGATGCAGCTCTATAAAACTCTGGTTAGGCCACACTTGGAGTACTGTGTTCAGTTCTGGTCACCTCACTATAGGAAGGATGTGGAAGCATTGGAAAGGGTACAGAGGAGATTTACTAGGATGCTGCCTGGTTTAGAGAGTATGCATTATGATCAGAGATTAAGGGAGCTAGGGCTTTACTCTTTGGAGAGAAGGAGGATGAGAGGAGACATGATAGAGGTGTACAAGATAATAAGAGGAATAGATAGAGTGGATAGCCAGCACCTCTTCCCCAGGGCACCACTGCTCAATACAAGGGGACATGGCTTTAAGGTAAGGGGTGGGAAGTTCAAGGGGGATATTAGAGGAAGGTTTTTTACTCAGAGAGTGGTTGGTGCGTGGAATGCACTGCCTGAGTCAGTGGTGGAGGCAGATACACTAGTGAAGTTTAAGAGACTACTAGACAGGTATATGGAGGAATTTAAGGTGGGGGGTTATATGGGAGGCAGGGTTTGAGGGTTGGCACAACATTGTGGGCCGAAGGGCCTGTAATGTGCTGTACTATTCTATGTTCTATAGTGTGTGAACTCGAAGTTGTGTGTGAGTGTGTGAGTTCAATTATCAGGAGTGATACAGTGAAAGGAACAATACCATATATTTGAAAATAGGGATGAGTGCTTAAAAGTTGACTATTATTCAGATCAGAAATATACCTTAGAGTATTTGAATGGGTTTAGAACAGACCACAATCTTTCAAGTTCTCCTTGATGATGATGTCCGTCACTGCATCAAACACAAACTTGACGTTCTCTGTGTCTGTGGCACAGGTCATATGAGAATAGATCTCCTTCACATCTCTCCTCATGTTTAATTCCAGGAACTGGACTTTAATGTAGTTTCCGGCATCTTCCATTGAGTTGTTGCCTGTAAGAGATGGAAAAGAACCCAATGAGATTCAACATTTGGAAAATGTCCCTTAGTTTGCTTGGACATCATCACCCATTCTGTCTGACTATGCAGAGTCTGGGATTTGAGTCCGATGGCAGGTAATCCTTACCACAAACGTACAGCATGCTTAAAGCACATGCTGTCTTCACAAATGCTGTGAGTCAGTGAGGGTTTCAATTGATTTCTGTTCATTGCAAAGTTGTTCCTTAAGGTCATTATAGCTGGTGAGTAGGGGGTTAGTAGTGAGGATAAGCTCCCACTACCTATTAAATGGTCTCAATAACATTCATCTCAAGTAGCCTCTGACAACCAAGTCCAGCTCCTGGCCTTCATGTGTGGCTTAGATATTAAGCCCGGCAGAACTGTTTCTACTAACAGAAGAAGAGGCAAAAGTGGGTTACAGCCATCTTGAAACCAGCCGCTTTGGGCAAATGGGGCTCATTAGCCATGTTTGCAGCTCAGCTAGGAGAAGGAAAACTCTGATCTCAAACCTACGCTGTTTTGCGGCTATACCCACTCGTGGAGAAGGCTCTGGGAGTAAACTCAGGGGAAAAGTCCCTAAGGCAGTCCTGTGTTAAGTTCAAAACTGACTGAAAAATCCTACAGTGTCACTGGTGCCAAACTGTATCGGTCTCTGCCATTCCTTTGGATTTATCAGCTGCATGGAGAGGGGGAGCCTGTGGCTTGGGTAACAGCTTGCTCTCCATATCGTACTGCCCAGCCTTGTGAATCAACTATAACAACTAGGATGCAACATCTATGGTCAATCTTGACCAACAGGGGGCCATGGAGTTGTCAAGTAAACACAAGCGTTTGGATACACAAGAGACTTCAGAAGCTGGAAGCTGGAGCAACAAATGATCTGCTGGAAGAACTCAATAGATCAGGCAGTGTCTGTGGGAGGAAATGAACTGCTGACTATTAGAGTGCCTTTGGTAACTTCAAATCAGAATATAGATTGTGGATTAAATTTAAAATGCAGCTCTGAACCATAAGTTTCTAAAAGCCTTGAATCACAGACCAGACAATGCTGGTTAAAATTCACTTAGATATCTGTTGTGTGAGTGTGAATCAGGAGCTGTGAAGCCTGTGTGTAGTTTCAAAGAAAGCATTGTGGATGCATTGTACATATGGTATTGTCCTTTGAAGTTTAGCACATAAAATTTTAGGTAGCATTGGGCCAGACAGACCTTTCCACCAAAAGGATCTCAATATGATGCTTGCTGCATCTTGTTTTGTCAAATAAAGAGGATGTTTCTTATCTATCAGTACTTCTTTCAGGTGACTTTTTTTCACACAAGGCTGACAATTCGTGTTGAAATTGCATTGGTTCTGATGTGGAGCTTTGACCTAAAATGTGACAGTTTTTTTTCTTCCTGTAGATGCTGCTTGTCCTGTCAGTTTCCTCCATGACACATAAGGCTTCACCAGATTTCAACTCACCCTGATTCTGCCTTCCAAGCTCACTGTTATCCTGATCTTGGATGACTTTCACATTGTCCCAGTCTACCTTCAGTGTTTTCACTAATCCTTGTTTTCTGTCTAATCCTATATATTGTCTAAATTTAAATCTTTTTGTACGAGCCATGTAAAATGAAAGTGGGAGTCATGAAAAATCAAATTATTGAGTACAGGAGTTGAGTTGTTTTGTTAAAATTGTAGAAAATGTTGGTGAGGCCTAATTTGGAATATTGTGTCCAATTTTGGTCACCTATTTACAGGAAAGATGTAAATAGGACTGGAAGGCTGCAGAGAAAATTCACAAGGATGTTGCTGAGACTTGACACTCTAAGTTATAGGAAAAGGTTGACTAGGTTAGGACTTTAATCCCTAGAACGTAGAAGATCGCAGAGAGATTTGATAGAGGCAAGGTACAAAATTATTTGGGGTATAGATAGCGTAAACACAAGCAGGCTTTTTCCACTAAGGTTGGGTGACACTATAACTAGAGGTCATGGGTTAAGGGTGAAAAGTGAAATATTTATGGGGGACATGAGGAGGAACTTCTTTACTCAGAGGGTGGAGAGAGTGTAAAGTGAGCTGCCAGCACAAGCACATGGATGGAAGGGATCTGGAGGGCTATGGTCTGGGCAGATCAATGGGACTAGGCAGATTAATGGTTTGGCAAAGACCAGATGAGTCGAAGGGCCTGTTTCTGTTTTATAGTGTTCTATGACTCTATAGCACAATGAAATTCCCTCAGCTGACTGGAATAATGGAACAAAGGAAAATGCTGTGGATGTTCAAGAATAGTTGTTGCAGGATGTAACTGCAGAAGTTCCTCAAAAATGCAACCTAGACCCAAATATCTTAAAGGACTTTCTTTTCATTGGGAGATCAAGGGAGCAGGCAGCATTAACAGATAATTATATAATTATCATTCCAAATATCCTAAGTAATGTATCAGTCTTGCATGGAACAATAGCAGGCAATGACCTCGGCCGACAGGACTTCGAATGTCCTGGGAATGGTATGGAGGCACCAATACACAGGATCGGCAAAAGCCGCAGAGGGTTGTAAACTTAGCCAACTCCATCATGGTCACTAGCCTCCCCACAACTGAGGACATCTTCAAGAGACAATGCTTCAAGAAGGCAGCATCCATCATTAAGGACCCCCATCATCCACAACGTTGCCTCTTCTCATTGCTCCCATCAAAGAGGAGCTGCAGGAACCTGAAGACACACACACAGAACATTTTAGGACGCACACTCTATGTTCTAGGAACAGGGGCTTTCCCTTCATCATCAGACTTCTAAGTGGTCCATGAACCTATGAACACTACCTCAGTTGTTTTGATTCTATTTCATATCATAATTTCATCGTAATTTATAAAAAGTTATGGTATTTTTTTATGTACTGCTACCACAAAAGACAACAAATTTCACACCATATGTCTGATAATAAAACTGAATCTGATTCTGATCAACCACTGTTCAGGAACATAACTGGGCTGAACTATGAAACAAAATTCTGGAAGAACTCGTAAACACAAAATAATCTGCAGATGCTGTGATCAAAGCAACACTTTCAGTATGTTGGCTGAACTCAGCAGGTCAGGCAGCATCAGTCAGAAACGATGAGCCAACGTTTCGGGCCGGAACCCTTCGTCAGGACTGAAGAATGAAAGATGGGGAAGGATTTGAAGAATGCTTGTAGCGTCAGTTGAAAGACCAGTAATTTGAAAGACAAAGGGGTGGGGGAGGGGAAGCATTGACGTCATAGCCCTGAAAACAATGGGTGGTAGGAGAAAGAGGCGGAACCATGAGGGAGCTGGGGGAGGGGGTAGAGTGAAATAGGGATAGAGGAAGGGAGGGGGAGGGAATTACTAGAAGTTGGAGAATTCTATGTTCGTACCAAGGGGTTGGAGACCACCTAGACGGTATATGAGGTGTTGCTCCTCTAACCTGAGTTTAGCCTCATTATGGCAGTAGAGGAGGCCATGTATGGACATATCTGAATGGGAATGGGAGTTGAAGTGGGTGGCTGCCGGGAGATCCTGCCTGTTGTAGCGGATGGAGTGGAGGTGCTTGATGAAGCGGTCCCTCAATCTGCGTCGGGTTTCACCGATGTAGAGGAGGCCGCACCGGGAGCACCGGATGCAATAGATGACCCCAACAGACCCACAAGTGAAGTGTTGCCTCACCTGGAAGGACTGTTTGGGGCCCTGAATGGTTGCAAGAGTTGAGGTGTAGGGACAGGTGTAGCACTTACGCTTACAGGGATAAGTGCCGGGTGGGAGATCAGTGGGGATGGGCATGTGGATAAGGGAGTTGCAGAGGGACCGATCCCTGGGGAAAGCGGAGAGGGAAAGATGTGCTTAGTGGTGGGGTCCTGTTGAAGGTGGCGGAAGTTGCGGAGGATAATGTGCTGGATCCGGAGGCTGGTGGGGTGGCAGGTGAGGACAAGGGGAACTCTGTCCCTGTTGTGGTGGCGGGAGGATGGGGTGAGGGCCGAAGTGCAGGAAATGGAGGAGATGCGGGTGAGGGCATCATTAATGACAGCAGAAGGGAAACCACGATCCTTAAAGAAAGAGGACACTTGGGATGTCCTGGAACGGAAAATCTCATCCTCGGAGCAGATGCGGCGGAGACGGAGGAACTGGGAATAAGGAATGGCATTTTTGCATGTGGCGGGGTGGGAAGAGGTATAGTGGAGGTAGTTATGAGAGTCAATGGGCTTGTAGAAGATGCCAGTGGACAGTCTGTCTCCAGAGATGGAGACCGAGACATCGAGAAAGGGGAGAGAAGTGTCTGAGATAGACCAAGTGAATTTGAGGGCTGGGTGGAAGTTTGAAGTAAAGTCGATGAATTGACGAGCTCAGCATGGGTGCAGGAAGCAGCACCAATGTAGTCATCAATGTAGCGAAGGAAAAGTTGGGGAGCAGTACCAGAATAGGTTTGGAGCACAGACTGTTCCACATAACCAATGAAGAGGCAGGTGTAGCTGGGTCCCATGTGAGTTCCCATAGCTACACCCTTAGTCTGAAGAAAGTGGGAAGAGCCAAAAGAGAAGTTATTAAGTGTGAGAACCAGTTCCGCCAACCGGAGGAGGGTAGTGGTGGTGGGGAACTGGTGAGGTCTATTATCCATGAAGTAGCGGGGGGCTTTGAGGCCTTCTTGATGGGGAATGGAGGTGTATAAGGATTGGATATCCATAGTGAAAATGAAGCGGTTGGGACCGGGGGATTGGAAGTTATTGAAGAGGTGGAGAGCATGGGATGTATCACGGATGTAGGTGGGGAGGGACTGAACAATGGGTGATAAAATGGAGTCCAGTTAGGCAGATACAAGTTCGGTGGGACAGGAGCAGGCAGAAACTATGGGTCTGCCGGGGCAGTCAGGCTTGTGTATCTTTGGGAGGAGGTAAAACCGAGCAGTACGGGGTGTGGGAATAATGAGTTTAGCGGCTGAGGATGGAAGGTTTCCGGAGTTGATAAGGGCGGTGATGGTGTGGGAGACCATGGTTTGATGTTTTTTGGTGGGGTAAGTAAGAGGAGGTGTCAGAGAGCTGCCGTTTGGCCTCAGTGAGGTAGAGGTCCGTCCGCCAGACTACTACGGCACCACCTTTGTCAGCGGGTTTGATGGTGAGGTTGGGATTAGTGCGGAGAGAGTGGAGGGCAGTGCGTTCAGAGGGAGTGAGGTTGGAACAGAAGAGAGGAGTGGTGAAGTTGAGACGGTTGATGTCTCGGCGACAGTTGGAGGTGAAGAGATCGAGTGCAGGTAGAAGGCCCGGGTGGGGTGTCCAGGAGGAGGAGGAGGGTCGAAGACAGGAAAAGGGGTCATCTGTAGCGGGAGGGGAATCCTTGCCAAAGAAGCAGGCTCGGAGACGTAGGCGACGGGAGAAGAGTTCAGTGTCATGGCGGGCACGGAACTCACTGAGTTGTGGACGGAGGGGGTCAAAAGTGAGGCCCTTGCTAAGGACAGAACGTTCTGCCTCAGGGAGGGGAAGGTCAGAGGGGATGGTGAAGACACGGCAAGGGTTGGGGCTGGGGTCGGAGGATGGTGAAGAGTGGGAGGTATCAGGAGGGGAAGGGGGGTTGGGATGTTCAGGGAGAGCGGGGTTAGGGGAGGAGGAGGAATCAGAGAAATGGAAGGGCAATGAGGGGTAGAAGGAAGTTTGGGAGTTGCTGGGTGGAAAGGGGGTAGTGGGGGAATAAGGTGGACGGTGGGACCCAGCGGCAGTAGGAGCGGTTCCGGTTTGGAGATTGTCGGGATCTCGGTCCGAGCTGGATTCGGAGCTGGGGGTTGCAGAGCCTGTAGCCTGCAGGGCCTCAGAACTGAGGTCGGAGTTGGAGACGAGGGAGTCCATGGCTCTGGAAGAACTCAATGGGTCAAGCAGCATTTGTGGAGGCAAGAAGATGGTCAATATTTTGGACCAAAACTTGGCAGCAGGGCTCACTCCTGATGCAGGGTCTGAAGCCAAAACATCAACAATCCCACTGCCTCCATGAGATGGCGCTGGTGAACTTTGGTGACATTTTGTGGGCAGCTAACAAAACTTCTAAGTATTCTACAAAATATACTTTTTCTGGACTATAATCACTGCAATCCGCAGCCTGTAATTTCTCTTTGGGAGATGTGCTTTTGAAACGATCTGGTGTTTTGCAGTTGGCTGAAGGATACGGTGAATCGGAGGCATGAGAATGTAGGTGTGGCTGTGTCGGCCATTACTGGAGTGGACTTCGAGCTGAATTGGAGAGGTGGGGTATGGACTCAAGACTGAAAAAGAACTGAGGCTCAGTTGATTTAAGCACCAGGCCAGTTTAAAGAGATTAAGGCATTGAGGCCCTGGAGGTGTTCAGTTCACAACTCTGTGTCAGCTAGGATCCCCTACCTGAGCCTATATCTGAGATGCCTCCATCCCTTCTCATTACTGCCATCAGGTGCGAGGGGTCTAGTAGTCTTGACTGGCTGCACTTGCCTGAGCGCACACTGTCTCTGTGACTGTATACTCCCTTTTGGGGACTGCCATTTATGCTCTGTGTATTACTTGTTTACTTTTTTGTTTGCACAATTTTTGTTCTTTTTCACACATTGGATGTTTGACTGTCTTTGTTGCGTGGGCTTTATTGGTGGGTTCCATTGTTTCTTTGTTTTGTAGCTGCCTGCAAGAAGACGAATCTCAAGTTTGTATATGGTATACATACTTTGATAATAAATGTACTTTGAACTTGCTGCTTCACCTGTTGAGTCTCTCCAGCACTCCAGATACCAGCAACAACAATCCCTTCTGTATGCATAGCCGGACTGGCCACAGATATGTCTTGGCTGCCTGCAGATCAGAGACTGTGCATCCTGCAGAAAGTGGCTTGTGTTGTGCTCTCCAAAGTTTCTCCACTTCATAAAGGGTTTGTGGTATCAGTTCAGAGTTGAGGTAAGTGAAGTTATTCACACTAATTCAGGAACCTGATGTTTGAGGGGCATTAACTGTTCCTGAACCTGGTGGTGTGGGACCTCACGCTCCCTGTACCTTCTCCCTGATGGCAACAGTAAGAAGCGAGTATGGCCTGGGTGGTGACAGAGCTTGATGATGGATGCTGCTTTCCTGTGGCAGTGATCCTTCTAAATGTGCTCAATGGCAGTGACTCTGATGGACTGGACTGTATCTGCCACTTTATGTAGGGTTTTCTATCCTGGGTATTGGTGTTTCCATACCAGGCTGTGATGAAACTAGTCAGGATACTCTGCACAGAGCATCTGTAGAAGTTTGTCAAAGCTTTAGGTGGCATGCACCAAAGATAACTCTTCTGCTCTTTATGAAATTGCACTGAGGCGTTTAGTGTGCAGCTGAGAGGGTGATGCAACATGTGCAAAGTGCTCCATTCAGAAGCTAGAACTGAGTGTTAGCCTCGATGCTGCACCCTTGCCTCTGGCGGGAGACTCCAACCCATTTGAATCTATTGACTCAGAGGTGAGTGGAGAATAGTTAGCACTTGAGTTCTTATAGACTGGAAATGTTTGATTGCTTTTTCCTGGCAGCTAAGAAAAATGTTTTAATTGTGGGCAAAGTATTATAATGATAGCAGGTTAAGTAAGAACACTTTACAATAAACCGGTTTAAATTGGTGCTGGGGAAGCAGAACGATGGCTTTCTGGCAGCAAACAAAACTATTAAGTACTTTATTAATCACACTTTTTCTTGGAAATGATCACTCAATAACCTGTAACTTCTCTTTCAGAATTGAGCCTTTGAACCACCTGTATGACCTGGCACTTTTCTGGTGTGAACTGAAGTCTGGAAGGTTCAGGATGGTTGTGGAGTGGTGCGTATCGGCAGAATGGAAGGGGTGAGTCCCAGGACTAAGAGCGGTAAATGAGCCAGTGTTTGGCCATTGCTGGATGGACTTGGAGGGGATTTGAAGTGGCAGAACTGAGTGGAAGAGCAGGGCCTGGGTCTGAGAGTGAAGAATGACCCACCCTTTGTCTGAGTTAAGTGCGAGGACTGATTGGAAAGGTCACTGAGGCAGTGGGGCTTGGGCCTGAGAGCATATTGAAGCAGCAGGCCTGGGTACGAGAGCAAGGAACGACCTGATGTTTGGCTGATTTCAGTGCTAGGCCAAGTTGAAAAGGTCAGGGTGTCAGAGCTGGAGGTGAGGGATGGACCGGTGCTCAGCTCACAAGTCAGTGAGGTTTACTTGTCTCTGTGCTGAACTGAGATTGTGGCCTGCAACTAACGAGCTCCTGGACTGGCTGCAGTGATGATTAACTTTGTGACTTGCAGTTCTGAATGTAATTTGCTTATTTTTATTGCTTGCATGATTTGTTTTTTTCTACCCATTGGGTGTTTGTGTTTTTAAAAATGTGTTCTATTGGGTTTCTTTCTTTTGTGGCTGCCTGTAAGAAGACAAATCTTAAGGTTATGCACAGTATACCTACTTTGATAATAAATTTACTTTGAACTTTTTGAACTTTGTTACTGCACAGTGATTGCCAAACCAATTTCAATTCATGCTTATGTTTGTACTCCCCATGACTGTGGTTTGTCTCTGGGTGTTAAGGTTTCCATGCACATCCTAAAAATGTATGAATTAGGGTTAGCTAGTTGTGGGCACGCGGTTTTGGTGCCAAAATTATAGAGGGGGGAGGGAACGTCGACTCAGACCATGAGAGGCCTGCGTCGGGCATTTTCGTGCCTTACAAGGTGCAGATTGGAAGTCTGTGTGGGGCGCCACTCCTCGCACAGACACTAGAGCAATGTGTGGTTAAGTGCCTTGCTCAAGGACACAAACATGCTGCCACAGCTGAGGCTTGAACTAGCGACCTTCAGATCACTAGATGAATGCCTTAACCGCTTGGCCACGTGCCCAACACAATCATAGAGACCGTAGCACAAACGTTGCTGATTTGATTTGACGCAAAATGACACCATTCACTCTATGTACATGTACTTGTAACAAGTGAAGCTAATCTTTACTCATGTGATAATTGAGCTGGACTTTGGTGAAGCTATCAGTGTGTATGTAGCTGGCTGTTTCATATTCATGGTTGACCCATCGGGGACCCACGCTATGAAAAGCGTGCTGTTACACGGGGAGGACAACATGTCGATACTGACCGTCATAATCTGGGAAACAGATGCTCAGATGGGTCTTCTTGATCTTTTCCTGAAACACGTCCTTCTTGTTGAGGAAGAGGACAATGGAGGTGGCGATGAAGTAGCGATGATTACAGATGCTGTTGAAGAGATGCAGACTCTCGTGCATACGGTTCTGTCATTGAGAGAGTCAAATTTATTAACAAAGTACATATACATACTACCATCAGATTCATTTATTTTTTCAGGCATTTACAAGAAAATAAAGAAATAAATAATTGATAAATAATAAATAATTATTTAATATATAAAATAATAAAATAATCAATCATTAATGTATCAATAATTGGAGTTGATGAAAGAATTTGAATGGAATTTTGTAACATTAGTTTCCCATCCAGTCAGGGATTCAATTACATTCTGAATTTGGTCTTTCCAACTACCTTGTACTTGGCCAACTGATATTCTTTCCACTCCAAACCTCACTGCGAACAAGTGATATTCCATAGATATGCCCATATATAATCATTAATTTCTTGGGGGAGAAATCTAGCAGAAAGGGATACCATTTACATCTACACACTCTAGGCAGGGATGACAAATCTATGGCATGCATGCCCAAGATGGCACGTACAAGAATTTTGCTGCACAGCAGATAGTGCTGTCCCTTGAACCCTGAAGCCCACTCATAATACAATGACAGAAAATGATTATCTTTACTGCCAAATGAAGCAGTGAGTGTATTTTCCAACCCAAGAGCAGTGAGATGTTTTCACAGGAAATGTCTCACGCCAACTTAGCGTCAGCTGAACAGTTGCGAAACACATGATGTTGGATAATATACAGACCTGGTATACACATCAGTACTTGGAGAGTGTCTGCATGTCCTCCCTGTGGAATGTATGGGTTTACTCCGGGTGCTCTGGTTTTCTCCCACAGTCCAAAGATGCACCAGGTACTTACTGGGTTAATTGGTCATTGTAAATTGTCCCGTGGTTAGAAACATAGAAACATAGAAAATAGGTGCAGGAGTAGGCCATTCAGTATGGTCATGGCTGATCATTCAACTCAGAACCCTGTACCAGCTCCCTCCATACCACCTGACCCCTTTAGCCACAAGGGCCATATCTAACTCCCTCTTAAATATAGCCAGTGAACTGGCCTCAACTGTTTCCTGTGGCAGAGAATTCCACAGATTCACCACTCTTTGTGTGAAGAAGTTTTTCCTAATCTCGGTCCTAAAAGGCTTCCCCTTTATCCTCAAACTGTGACCCCTTGTTCTGGACTTCCCCAACATCGGGAACAATCTTCCTGCATCTAGCCTGTCCAATCCCTTTAGGATTTTATATGTTTCAATCAGATCCCCCCTCAATCTTCTAAATTCCAACGAGTATAAGCCTAGTTCATCCAGTCTTTCATCATATGAAAGTCCTGCCATCCCAGGAATCAATCTGGTAAACCTTCTTTGTACTCCCTCTATGGCAAGAATGTCTTTCCTCAGATTAGGGGACCAAAACTGCACACAATACTCCAGGTGTGGTCTCACCAAGGCCTTGTACAACTGCAGTAGTACCTCCCTGTTCCTGTACTCGAATCCTCTTGCTATAAATGCCAGCATACCATTCGCCTTTTTCATCACCTGCTGTACCTGCATGCCCACTTTCAATGACTGGTGTATAATGACACCCAGGTCTCGTTGCACCTCCCCTTTTCCTGATTGGCCACCATTCAGATAATAATCTGTTTTCCTGTTTTTGCCACCAAAGTGGATAACTTCACATTTATCCACATTAAATTGCATCTGCCATGAATTTGCCCACTCACCTAACCTATCCAAGTCACCCTGCATCCTCTTAGCATCCTCCTCACAGCTAACACTGCCGCCCAGCTTCGTGTCATCCGCAAACTTGGAGATGCTGCATTTAATTCCCTCATCCAAGTCATTAATATATATTGTAAACAACTGGGGTCCCAGCACTGAGCCTTGCGGTACCCCACTAGTTAATCGGGGCCTGCTGAACAGCACAGCTTGAAGGGCTGGAACGGCCTGTTTGCTCTGTATTCAAATAAATATATTCCCTTCATATTCCATCATTCCCTTATGCAACAGTGGTAATTAACCAATCAATCCACATGTCTTTGAGACATGAGAAGGAAATGGAGCTCCCAGAGGAATGTTACGCAGTTGCAGAGAGTATGTACAAAATCTAATCAGACAGCACCTGATCTCTGGGTGGCAAGGCAGCGTTTTTAACAGTTGTGTCACTATATAACCCAAATCAGTGTGAAATCAGGAAACTCGTCTTGACAAACAGGGTTCTGGAAACTGGAAAACTTTCCCCAGATGTGTACAAGTGGTGAGTAGACTGTTGGAGCCAGCAAGAGAGTGTGAGTAAGTTTTAGCTTGTGAAGGGCATCAGGGGTTGTGGAGTAAGGACAAGCAATGATACATCTTGCCAATTGCACAGCCTCCTCCTGTTATTGGTTTGTTTACTGAGACGCCGCGCGGAGCACACACTTCTGGCCCTTCGAGCCGCACCTCCCAGCAACCCCCAGTTTATCCCTAGCCTAATCACAGGACAAATTTTCAATGAGCAATTAACCACTAACTGGAACGTCTTTGGACTGTGGAAGGAAACTGGAGCACCCGGAAGAAATACACCATTTTTCTCTTGACTGGCTGATATCTACTGGATCAAGTAGCTTTGTAATTGAACCTTAACAGTCCTGGGAGTACCTGAACTGCTCCTCACACATGCACACCTTCTAACTGTGCTCCCAGTGGATGGACGAAGAATCAGGCCTCAATTATTTTGATCCGAGGTCATAAAATCAAGTGTTGGTTCTCCTTAAAGCAGCCACCTCTCAACATTTTAACCCTAATGGGCTGCAGATCAAGATTGCTTCTTGTTTTTTTGTATTGTATTGTTGAATTAACTGTCTTTTGTACCTTTTGATTTGCACAATAGCATAAGCAAGGGATATAATGATGGAGGAAGGAGGGATTAGTTATCAAAGATCAGAATAATAGCTCAGCAAAGGTTAGATGGGCTGAATGGCTCGTTTATCTGCTCTATGACTCTATAATCAGCTCCTCCTGAGTTTTGCTGCATGAAATTTGCTCACCGCAGCCTTTGTCTGCTGGTCAATTGATTTATGGCCTCCAATTACTTGTTTCTTTAGTTATCTTCTCTTTAAAAGCAATGGTAACTGGTGTTGATAATTAATCCAGTTCCTTAAGGTTGTTAAAGCCAGAAGGGGGAAGGGGAAAGGGGTAAAGGGGATAAACTCCCACTACCTATTAAATGCTTCTTATGACATTCGCCTCAAATAGTCTCTGACAGCCAAGTCCAGCTCCTCGCCTTCACGTGTGGCTTAGCTACTAAGCCCATTTCACGCAGTCACCACACTCTGCGTAAAAAAAACTTGCCCCTGACATCTCCTCTGTACCTACTTCCAAGCACCTTAAAACTGTCTCCTCTCGTGTTAGCCATTTCAGCCCTGGGAAAAGCCTCTGACTATCCACACGATCAATGCCTCTCATCATCTTATACACCTCCATCAGGTCACCTCTAATCTTCCATCACTCCAAAGAGACAAGGCCAAGTTCGCTTAATCTACTCTCATAAGGCATGCTCCCCAATCCATGCAACATCTGTGTAAATCTCCTTTGCACCCTTTCTACGGTTTCCACATCCTTCCTGTAATGAGGTGACCAGAACTGAGCACAGTACTCCAAGTGGGGACTGAGCAGGGTCCTATATAGCCGTAACATTACCTCTCGGCTCTTGAACTCAATCCCATGGTTGATGAAGGCCAATGCACCGTATGCTTTCTTAACCACACAGTCAACCTGCACAGCAGCTTTGAGTGTCCTATGGACTCGAACCCCAAGACCCCTCTGATCCTCCACACTGCCAAGAGTCTTACTATACAGTATTTCACCATCATATTTGACCTACCAAAATGAACCACCTCACACTTATCTGGGTTGAACTCCATCTGCCACTTTTCAGCCCAGTTTTGCATCCTATCGATGTCCCGCTGTAACCTTGGACAGCCCTCCACACTATCCACAACACCCCCATCCATTCTGTCATCAGAAAATTTACTAACCTATCCCTGCACTTCCTCATCCAGGTCATTTATAAAAATCATGAAGAGAAGGGCGTCCCAGAACAGGTCCCTGAGGCGTACCACTGGTCACCGACCTCCATGCAGAATAAGACCCGTCTACAACCACTCATTGACTTCTGTAAGGATGCTGTTCTTGAACTACAGTTCAGCATTCAACATCATAATTCCCTCCAGGCTCGACAAGAAGCTCAGAGACCTCGGCCTTGACCCTGCCTTGGGTAGCTGGATCCTAGACTTCGTGTCAGATCATCGGCAGGTGGTAAGAGTGGGCTCCCTCTCCTCTGCCCCTCAGACCCTCAGGGCTGTGTACTAAGCCCCCTCCTTTACTCTCTGTATACCCATGTCTGTGTTACCACTCACAGCTCCCATCTGCTAATTAAATTTGCTGATGATACTACATTGATTAGCCTAATCTCATATAACAATGAGGTGGTCTACAGGGAAGAAGTCATCGCCCTGACACAGTGGTGTCAAGAAAACAACCTCTCCCTCAATGTCGTAAAAACAAAGGAGCTGGTTGTGGACTACAGGAGGAATGGAGACAGGCTAACCCCCATCGACATCAATAGATACAGGGTTGAGAGGAACAGTTTTAAGTTCTTCAGTAACAGATCACCGAGGATTTCATGTGGTCTGTACATACCGTCTGTGTGGTGAAAAAGGCACAATAGCGCCTCTTTTACCTCAGACGGTTGAAGAAGTTTGGTATGGACCCCCAAATCCTAAGAACTTTCTACAGGGGCACAATTGAGAGCATCCTGACTGGCCGCATCACTGCCTGGGATGGGAACTGTACTTCTCTCAATCACTCTCTGCAGAGAGTGGTGCGGACAGCCCAGTGCATCTGTAGATGTGAACTTCCCATTATTCAGGGCATTGACAAAGACAGGTGTGTAAAAAGGGTCCAAAGGATCATTGGGGACCTGAGTCACCCCAACCACAAACAGTTCCAGCTGCTACCATCTGGGAAACGGTAACACAGCATAAAAGTCAATAGGCTTCAGGACAGCTTCTTCCATCAGGCCATCAGACTGATTAATTCATGCTGATACAACTGATTTCTATGTTATATTGACTATCCTGTTGTACATACTATTTATTATAAATTACCACAAATTGCACATTGCACATTTAGAAAGAGACATAACGTAAAGATTTTTACTCCTCATGTATATGAAGGACGTAAGTAAGAAAGTCAATTCAATTCAACCTCTCTCAGGACTCTGGGATGTAGTCTATCTGGTCGAGATGACTTATCCACCTTAAGATCTTTGAGTTTGCCTAGCACAGTCTCCTTTGTAATAGCAATGGCACTCACTCCTGCTCCCTGACACTCATGGACCTCTGGCACACTGCTAGTGTCTTCCACAGTGAAGAATGATGCAAGTTACCCATTCAGTTCACCTGCCATTTCTTTGCCCCCATTACTACCTCACCAGCTTCATTTTCCACTAGTCCAATATCAACTCTATCTTCCCCCCTTTTACTATTTATATAACTGAAAAAACTTCTGGTATCCTGCTTTATATCATTGGCTAGTCTGCCTTCATATCATAATTACCTTTCGTTGGATTTTAAAACTTTCCCAATCATCCAACTTCCTACTTACTTTTGCTATCTTATATGCCCTTTCCTTGGCTTTTATGCAGTCCTTAATGTCCTTTGAAAGCCACAGTTGCCTCCCCCCGCCACTTGAGAACTTCTTTTTCGGTGGGACATATCTATCCTGCGCCTGGTGAACTACTTCCAGAAATTTCAGCCATTTTTGCTCTGCTGTCATCCCCGCCAGTATCCTCCTCCAATCCACCTGGGCAAGCTCCCCTCTCATGCCTCTATAATTCCCTTTATTCCATTGTGATACTGATAAATCTGACTTGTGCTTCTCCCTCTCAAATTGCAGGATGAATACAATCATATTATGATCACTGTCTCCTAAGGGTTCCTTTACATTAAGTTCCCCAATAAGATCAGGGTTGTTACCTAACACTCAATCTTAGATAACCTTTCCCAAAGTAGGCTCAAGAACAGGCTGCTCTAAAAAGCCATCTCAAAGTCATCAACAAATTCCCTCTCTTGTGATCCAACACTAATCAGATTTTCCCAATCTCCTTGCATGTTGTAGACCCCCATTACAATTGTGTCATCACCCTTATTACATGCCTTTTCCAGCTCTCTTTGCAATCTTAAGTCCACTTCTAGGTTACTATTTGACCCCCATAATGGTTTTTCACCCTTGCAGTTTCTTAACTTGACCCACAAAGATTCAACATTCTCTGGCCCTCTGTCACTTCTTTCTAAAAATGTAATTCCTCCTCTTACCAACAGAGCCACACCATTGACTATGCCTTCCTGCCTGTCCTTTTGATACAAAGTATATCCTTTGATGTTAAGTTCCCAACTATGACCTTCTGTGGAAAAACATGCTGTGGTTGTTTATTTTTAAATCAGAAGTCAGAGATGGAAAGAATAAGGAAACAAACTAAAGCAGAGGTACATCCCATATCTCATAAAGGGACAAACATAGAAGTTGCTGGTGAACACAGCAGGCCAGGCAGCATCTCTAGGAAGAGGTGCAGTCGACGTTTCAGGCCGATACCCTTCGTCAGAACTAACTGAAGGAAGAGTGAGTAAGGGATTTGAAAGTTGGAGGGGGAGGGGGAGATCCAAAATGATAGGAGAAGACAGGAGGGGGAGGGATGGAGCCAAGAGCTGGACAGGTGATAGGCAAAAGGGGATACGAGAGGATCATGGGACAGGAGGTCCGGGAAGAAAGACAAGGGGGAGGGGGGAAAAAACCCAGAGGATGGGCAAGGGGTATAGTCAGAAGGACAGAGGGAGAAAAAGGAGAAAGAGAAAAAGAATTTGTGTATATAAATAAATAAATAATGGATAGGGTATGAGGGGGAGGTGGGGCATTAGTGGAAGTTAGAGAAGTCAGTATTCATGCCATTAGGTTGGAGGCTACTCAGACTGAATATAAGGTGTTGTTCCTCCAACCTGAGTGTGGCTTCATCTTTACAGTAGAGGAGGCCGTGGATAGACATATCAGAATGGGAATGGGATGTGGAATTAAAATGTGTGGCCACTGGGAGATCCTGCTTTCTCTGGCAGACAGAGCATAGGTGTTCAACGAAACGATCTCCCAGTCTGCATCAGGTCTCGCCAATATATAGAAGGCCCTTCTCCCGATGCGGCCTTCTATATATATCCAGCATCTGCAGATTTCCTCCTGTTTGCGTCTCATAAAAGGGCAGAGATACAGCACAGGAGCAGGCCATTCAGCCCATCAAGTCCGTGCTGACATTGACCACCTATTTACACCAATCCTACATTAATCCCATCAAAGCCCTGGTCAAGTTTAATTGTCATTCAACCATACACAGGAACACAGCCAAATGCAGCAATATTCCTCCAGGCTCAAGGCGCAAAGCACAGAATCTACGGTCAACCACAGCACACAGCACATCAAAGCTATGGTAGCAAAAAAAATAGTTACAAAAAATATATAACAGATACGAATGTAGCCCAACTTCCTGAATGTTATGGCCGGTAGATTGATGGTGCATGGATGTTGTCACATGGCCACGTTTCTGCAAGAGCAGCTCAGAGCAGTTCCTCATTTAGTGCAAGTGCAGCCACAGACGAAGGCAATCTGGCTCATCGTCCCGGGAGTGAACACTGGAGTATAGCACCCGTGGGAGGAGCCAGCACCCCCACCAACCCAGTACGGAACTAGTGGGAAATTACAGTGGCCTACCAAACCTATTGTCATAAGACATGCTCTCCAATCCAGGCAGCATTTTGTTAGCTCTCCTCTGCACCCTCTCCAGTGTTTCCACTTCCTTCCTATAATGATGCAAGCAGAACTGAATGCAAAATTCCAAGTTCGGAAGTGATAGGATTATCCTGATTTGCAGTGGTCCTGGAGCAGGGATGAGGTTAGCAGTGATAAAAGGAGGAGGAACGAGATCCACCGCCTCCCCTTGGTGGCGGATGCCTGCCAGGCTTCCCCTTCACTTACCACTTCATCATCCTCTACCAAGACCATGTCATAGGCGCTGAGGGCGGCAATGAAGATGATACATGTGACGCCTTCAAAGCAGTGGATCCATTTCTTGCGCTCAGAACGTTGGCCCCCCACGTCAAACATCCTTAAAAAGAGGGGAAGGAAATAAGTGACAGCCAGGAATTCCACTTAATTGACCTTTGTACCAATGATTGCAGAGCAAACTGGCACCTCCACAAACAGGTTAATTAAAGCTCATAATCTAGGACCAGATGACACAGCCTCAGAATAGAAGAACAGAGATGAGGAGGAATTTCTTTAGCCACAGGGTGGTGAGTCTGTGGCGTTCATTGCCACACACTGCCGTGGAGGCCAGTTCATTGGCTAGGTTTATTTCATTTAAAGATACAGCATGGGACAGGTTCTTTCAGCCATTGAACTGCGCTGCTCAATAACCCACCGACTTAACCCTAGTCTAATCACAAGACAATTTACAATGACTAATTATCCCCCTAACTGGTATGTTTTTGGACTATGAGGGGAAACTGGAGCACCAGAAGAACACAGGAAGAATACATAAACTTTCTTTGAACTCCGAACTCAGAGGTCCCGACCTGTAATAGTGTCATGCCAACTGCTGTGCTACCGAAATAAAATTAAAAGTGGTTTTTGATAGGTTCTTGATTAATAAGGTTGTGGAGCTACAAAACTGTGAACTGTTGCACTAACTGCTATGCTACCACGCTGCCCCTGAGCCAAACGCTGTGTCGAGTGCATGGACAACAGGTGGGCCCCTCAGCGCCCATTGCCGGTACCTGAAGTTGAGATCCTTGAATCCGAATTGGGTCTCAATGATACCAGTGGTTTTCACTCGTGAGCGCAGCACATCTTGCTCAGTGGGGAGGTAGCCTGGCTGTACGATTCGATCCAAGTCATTGAGGTAACTGGAAAGCAAGGGATGAGGAGTCAGTAAACAGCCACCCGCCTTGCCCGTCGATGTTTATGCAGAGAAGGCAAGGTAACTAATAAAGTACTTGGACTTTCTCTTCCCCCTGTACAAGTGGCCAACAGTCTCTCTGTGTGCTATAGTGAATTGACTGACTGTCCTTTTAGAGGACATCTCTTAAGGTGAGCGGAGGAAAGTTTAGGGGAGATGTTAGAGGTAGATTATTTACAAAGAGAGTGTTAAGTGGTTAACGCGATGATGTTACAGCTCTGGGTGTTGGCGTTTGGAGATCAATTCCGACATCCTCTGTAAGGAGTCTCCCATGGAACGCATGGGCTTTCTCTGGGTGCTCCATTTCCTCCCACAGTCCGAAGATGCATCTCTTCGTAGGTTAATTGGTCATTGTGAATTGTCCTGAGATTGGGCTCGGGTTAAATCAGGGGTTGCTGGGGGGGATCAAAGGGCCAGAAGGTTCTATTCCACTCTGTAAGTGTCTGGAATGTACTGTACAGTGGTGGTTGAGGCAAGTACATTAGGGATATTTAAGATACTCTTACGTAGGCAGGTGATTGAAAGAAAATGAAGGGCTTATAGGCTATGTAGGAGGGAAGGGTTAGATTGATTGTTTGTGGAGTAGGTTAAAAGATTGACACAACAGTGTGGGTCAAACTGTGCTGTAGTGCTCTATGTTCTATGTTCTACTCTACACTGGGGGAAACTAATCACAGAAGAAGTGGACACTTCTGTTCAGTATGTAAGAGTGACACCGGTTCATTTCTCTGATTCTCCAGCTTATTCAGATGTTCTCCACTGTGTGAACATAGTCCAACAAACTGCCCCTCATTTCTGCCTTCCAGGTCTACCAATTTCAACTAGTTTTCATTCTCTATACCTGTCAATCGCTCCTCTCAAGCCGCCTTTTCCTTTATTGGTCCAATTGACCCCAAGGTTGCCATTCCAAAGTCTCCTTCCCCACTATTACTGACCTGCCTTTTCATTCTCTCAGAGCTTTTCCCCTTCTCTGCAATTTCTTTATATCCAACTTTTCCCAATTTTGAAATAAGACTGTCAAACTGTAATATTAACTTTCTCCACAGATGCTGCCTGTCCACCTGTGTTTTTCTAGCACCTGCAGTATTTGAAAGAGTAAGGGATCAGAAATCCCATTTATTCCGCTTCCTAATAAAGGTCAAGAGGTCAAATCCTTTGCTTCTATTGTCATCTAGGCTCAAAGTCCTGCAGCAGAGGGTTGTGAGTGTAGGACTGAAGAAACTGAGTTGTGTATTGCATATATACTTTGATAATAAATGAGCCTTTGAACCTTTGATATAATCTCTGCAAAATCCTCACATCATGGTATCACACATGAGGCTGCTAAACAAGATAAGAACCCATGGTATTACAGGAAATAGACTAGCATGGATGGAAGATTGGCTACAGGCGGGAGGCAAAGTGTGGGAATAAAGGGAGCCTTTTCTGATTGGCTGCTGGTGCTCCACAGGCATCGGTGTTAGGTGGGCTACTCTTCCCACGATATGTCAGTGATTTGGATGATGAAATTGATGGTTTTGTGGCCAAGTTTGCAAATGATGCAAAGTTACCTGGAAGGGCAGGTACTGTTGAGGAAGCAATGAGTTTTCAGAAGGATTTGAACAGATTAGAAAATTAGAAAAGAAGTGGCAGATGAAATAAAGTGTAGGGAATTGTATGGCCATGCAGTTTGGTAGAAGGAGTAAAGGTGTAGTCCACTTTCAAAATGAGGAGTAAATCCAGAAATTGGAAGTGAAAAGGGACTTGGGAGTCCTCATGCAGGTTGAGTCACTAGTGAGGAAGGCAAACGCAATGTTAGCATTTATTTCAAAAGACTAGAATACAAAAGCCAGGACGTGATGCGGAGGTTTTATAAGGCATTTTTTAGACCACATTTGAGTATTGTAAGAGCAGTTTTGTTTGCCACTACTGTATGATGAGTCATTGATGGCTCTGGGCCTCTACTCACTGGAGTTTATAAGAATGAGGGGGGATCTCAGTGAATATTGAAAGGCCTAGATGAAAGTAGACATGGAGAGTCTAGGACTAGAGGGTACATTCTCAGAATGGAAGGATGACCATTTAGAACAGAGAGGAGGAAGAATTTCTTTAGCCAGAATCTGTGGTGATGAATTGCCTCAAGTGGCTGTGGAGGCCAAGTAACTGGGTAAATTTAAAGTGGAGATTGATAAATTATTGATTAGTAAGGGGGGGGTCAAAGGTTACAGGGAGAAAGCAAGGGAATGGGGTTGAGAGGGATGATGATGGAGTGGTGCAGCAGACTCAATGGCTCCTATGTCTTATTGTCTGATGGGGCTGTGCTTTATGGCATATTTAGCTAAAAGATGGATGCTTGTTTAGCTGAAGACCATTTGAAAAAAAAGATCAAAGATTTGCTGGTGGTTTGACTAACATCATTAAAACAGATTCACTTACCCCTCTGTGGAGTCTAACAAATCTGGCCATGTACTATTTAATTTCAAACAAGAGAAAATCTGCAGACATTGGAAATCCAAGCAACACACACAAAATGCTGAAGGAACTCAACAGGCAAGGCAGCATCTATGGAAAGGAGTACAGTCAACGTCTCAAACTGAAACGTTGAATGTACTCTTATTCATAGATGCTGCGTGGCCTGCTAAGCTCCTCCAGAATTTTCTGTGTGTTACTATTTAATTTGCTCTGGTTGCCGTGTATCAAAACTGTCTTGGTTTCGAGACAATCTCAAAAACTGCAGATGCTGAAAATCTGTTCAGAAGACTTTATATGTTGACTCTATTTCTTTTTGTACAGATGTTGCCTGATTTGCTGTGTGTTCCAGAACTTTCTGTTTTTGTTTCAGGTTTCCAGTATCTGTGTTTTTGATTAGCTTCACTACAGCTCTACACACTGTTCTTACACATCTGGATAAAAAGGATGCTTATGTGAGAATGCTGTTCTTGGACTACAGTTCAGCATTCAACACTAGAATTCCCCTTCAGGCTCAACAAGAGGCTCAGAGAACTCAACCTTCACCCTGCTTTGTGTAGCTGGATCCTGGACTTCCTGTCAGATTGCCGGCAGGTGGTAAGAGTGGGCTCCCTCACCTCTGGCCCTTTGACTCTCAACACAGGTGCCCCTCAGGGCTGTGTACTAAGTCCCCTCCTTTACCCTCTGTATACCCATGACTGTGTCGCCGCCCACAGCTCTAATCTGCTAATTAAATTTGCTGATGACACTACACTGATTGGCCTAATCTCAAATAATAATGAGGCAGCCTACAGAGAAGGAGTCATCACCCTGACACAGTGGTGTTAAGAAAACAACCTCTCCCTCAATGTCGCAAAAACAAAGGAGCTGGTTGTGGACTACAGGAGGAATGGAGACAGGCTAACCCCCATCGACATCAATAGATACGGGGTTGAGAGGAACAGCTTTAAGTTCTTCGGCAACATATCACCGAGGATTTCATGTGGTCTGTACACATCAGCTGTGTGGTGAAAAAGGCACAATAGCGCCTCTTTCACCTCAGACGGTTGAAGAAGTTTGGTATGGACCCCCAAATCCTAAGAACTTTCTACAGGGGCACAACTGAGAGCCTCCTGACTGGCTGCATCACTGCCTGGTATGGGAACTGTACTTCTCTCAATCACAGGACTCTGCAGAGAGTGGTACGGACAGCCCAGCGCATCTGTAGATGTGAACTTCCCACTATTCAGGACATTTACAAAGACAGGTGTATTAAAAGGGCTTGAAGGATCATTGGAGACCCGAGTCACCCCAACCACAAACTGTTCCAGCTTCTACCATCCGGGAAATGGTACCACAGCATAAGAACCAGAACCAACAGGCTCCCAGGACAGCTTCTTCCACCAGGCCATCAGACTGATTAAATCATGCTAATACAACTGTATTTCTGTTATATTGACTGTTCATATTCAACCATCTTGTTACTGTTTTGTTGTACATACTGTTAGAGTGAGTTTTTTTGGGTAGATGATTTGTTTACACTTAAATGACTTTGGCCTCCAGACTTCTATTTGATTATTTGACAAAGTACTGTGGATTGAGTCCACAACAATGCGCTTCCTAAAAAGGTGTGAATACCCAATGCTTCTGGTGCCGTAGTTTGGCCAGATGCTGTAGTTATGAAGACAGTATTATCTATACATTATAAATATTAATTGTCTTCTATGTTAGCACATAAAATGCCAAATAAATGGATTGTGGATTTAATTGCATTCCTAAAGGTTGTGGATACCAACCCAGACATGTTGGCATCGGAAGGAAAGGATGGAGTTAGGTTTTGTGATATTTTGTATCTAGCTTCAATAGGGAACATTGTCTATGCATTGCCTATGCATTGTCTATAACTTCTTAAGTAGCGATTGCCTTTGTGTTTAGCATATAAATATCGAGCCCACATTGGGCTATCAGATCTTTCTACTGAAGGCATCTCCGTCCGTATGATGCCTGCTTGTTGTGTCGAATAAAGAAGCTGCTTTTTATCTACCAGTGACTCTGTCTCTCCAGTGATTTCATCCATGCCACCACACATAAATTTATTATAAATTGCTTTAAATTGCCCATTGCACATTTAGATGGAGATGTAACATAAAGATTTTCACTCCTCTTGTATATAAAGGATGTAAGTAATAAAGTCAGTTCAATTCAAATCACATGGTCAGATTACAATACATTGTGGACTCTTGCTCTCCGGGCAATGAACAGAATTCTTTTCTGCTGCGGTCCTAGTTGTGGCCATTAGGTGGTGCTATTGAGCTATACAGGACAAGGTAAGAATTTGGCATGGTGGAAGTACACCATCTATTGGCCACCCCAAGGCCAGAGGGATTGCAGGAACTTGTGTAACTCAAAGTATTGGGAGCTGATCCGGATCTCAAACCTATTTTGCCCACAGGAATTAATAACTAAAACTTGTACTTCGTTGTTTCTAAGTCTGTGTCACATGAGTTTCCAAGTGACTTCAAGTTTAACCGAAGTTTGTTAAATGGATGCCTGCCCTCATAAAACCAAAAGACATATGGTCTGCTCCACCATTTGATAATGCCAGATTTATTTTCCCTCTCAACCTCATTCTCCTGTCTTTTCCTTGTAGTCTTTGATACCCCTACCTATCAAAAACCTATAAATCTTCATTTAATTATACAGAATAGTCTCCAGCCTGTTTCGACTTCAATGGTAGGCCATGTTGCTTTTTTTCACCTCCAGACCACTGCCAGATAAGACAGAAAGTGAGGCCACCTACTAGCCAGCAGAGTCATTTAGCTGGTATTCCGAGGCTCGTTCAAAGCAGGCCTGGATTCCAGAGTCCTTCCAGAGGCGGCTGATAATCTCATACAGTTCCTTTGGCATGGTCCCCTCCTCGATTGTATCAGCCAAGTGAATCAGTTTACGTGAGTCATCCTGGGGGAAGAAAGGGTTATGAGTGTTGGTTGAACACTAACCTGCAGGAGGCAGTTCATGTCCACTGACAGCAAGAAGGGGCAGGGAGAGCTGTGGATAGGCATTGGACAAATGTTTAACTCTATTCACTGCTATGCTCCCCCTGCAGTGAATTCTCTGTCTTAGCTTTTTAACTGGCATTGGTATTGGTTTATTATTATCACCAGTACCAAGGTAGAGAGAAAAATTTATTTTGCATACTTTTTCTACAGATCAAATCATTGCACAGTTCATTGAAGTAGAAGATAACAAGGCAGAGTAAAGTGTAATAGTTACAGAGAAAGTGCGGTGGAGCTAAACAACGAAGTCCAAGGTCATAATGAGGTAGATTGTGAGGTCAAGAATTTGGCTTATCATGTATGAGGTCCATTCAGGAGTCTGGCACTAGTTGGATGGAAGCTGCCTTGAGCCTGGTGGTTTGTGACCATAGGTGTTTGTATCCTCTACCCATTGGAAGAGGGGAGAAAAGGACGAACATTTGGTTATGTTGGCTGTTTTACTGAGACAGAGCATAGGGGGAGGCTGGTTCCCCTGATGTGCTGTGCTGTGTCCGCAACTCCTTGTCTCATGCAGAGCAGTTGCCATACTGAGCTGTTGTGCATCCAGACTAATTGTCTTGCATCGTTAATCCTGGGATATGAGTTCAAATCTAACACTGGGAATTTAAATTCAAGTAGTTAATGAAAATGGTAAATTTTTAATAAAAGATATATCGGTGTGGTTCAAACCCATCTAATGTCCTATGTGTAGAATCTGTTAACCTTACTTGTTGAGGTCTGACCTGGGTGTAACTCCACATACCTCAAAGAGGTTAACTCTTAACTGACTCCTCAATATAGGAGTAAACAGGGAAAGATGCTAGTTATTCCACGTTGTTACCTTCTACCTCAGTGATTTTCGTTGCTCATAGTTGGTTGACTCTTCATCACCCTTCGTCTTATGAAGACAGGCTGAGAGAGCTAGGGCTTTTCTCTTTGGAGTGAAGAAGGATGAGAGGTGAGCTAACAGAGGTGGACAGGATGATAAAAGGCATTGATCAAGAAGGTAGCCAGAGACTTTTACCCAGGATGGAAATGGCTAATATCAGAGGGCATGTTTTAAGGTGATTGGAGGAAAGTATAGGGGGGACATGGGAGAGTTTACACAAAATGGTGAATGCCAAGGGTGGTGGTAGAGGAAGGTATTACTAGGGGCGTTTAAGAAACTCTTAGGTAGGCACATGGATGATAGTAAAAATGGAGGTCGATGGAGGAGGGAAGGGTTAGATTAATCTTAGAGTAGTTTAAAAGTCAGCCCAACGTCGTGAGCTGAGGGGTCTCTACTGTAATGCAGGGTTCTCTGTTCGATGGTCTTTGTCTGGAGATGACAGCTTCCTCGTCATATACTCAGTGCACTCACCTGCCTGCCGCTGTCTCCGTAGCCAATGTTCAGTGTGTTCATTGCCTTCACAATGGCCATCATAGATTGTAGGGTGTTGCTGTAGATGATGGCGATGAACTCCAGACACTCCTCCCGGGAGTAGCCATCCTGGTGAATAATTCTGTCAAGCAACAGAGAATGAGGACACGTGAAGCAAAATGAGCCTCTTGATAAGTTTATGGCTGATCCTCTATTTGTACCTTTCGACCTGGGCCCTCTGTTCTCCCAACATCCAAAGATTTAAGATATACTTTAGATATCCACATTGACTGTGACTGAGAATTTCAGAGATTCACAAGCTTTGGATAAAAGGAATTTCTCCTCATATCAGTCTTGAATAGTCTGAGCGAACTAGGGCTTTTATTGTTGGAGTGAAGGAGGATAAGAGATGATTTGATAAAGGTGTACAAGATGATGTGTGGGCATGTGGCCAGGGGTTAAGGCATTGGACTAGTGACCTGAAGGTCGTGAGTTCGAGCCCCAGCCAAGGCAAGGTGTGTTGTGTCCTTGAGCAAGGCACTTAATTACACAGTGCTCTGCGACGACACTGGTGCCAAGCTGTATGGGTCCTAATGCCCTTCCCTTGGACAACATTGATGTCATGGAGAGGGGAGACTTCAGCATGGGTAACTGCTGGTCTTCCATACAACCTTGCCCAGGCCTGTGCCCTGGAGGGTGAAGACTTTCCAGGCGCAGATCCATGGTCTCGCAAAGACTAACTGATGCCTTTACTTTACTTTTACAAGATGATAAGAGGCATAGACAGAGTGAGCAGCCAGAGAATTTGTCCTAGGGCAGAAATGGTTAGTATTGGGGGGCATAATTTAATGTGATTGGAGGAAAATATAGAAAGGGGGTGTCAGATGTAAGTGGAACGCCCTGCCAGGAGTGATGGTGGAGATGTTACATTAAGGGCATTTAAGAAACTCTTAGATGAGCACATAGATGGAGGACTATGTGGAAGGATAGGGTTAGATTGATCATAGATTATGTTAAAAGGTCATGGTTTGAAGGGCCTGTACTATGTTGTTATGTTCTATTTTTTATGAATGTCTGACTCTTACTTTGAAGCAGTTCCCTGGTCCTAGATTATTAATTTGTGTATATAACTTCTCTTGCGCCAGTTGGTGGCGTAGTGGCATCAGCGCCGGACTTCGGAGGGAAGGCTCCTGAGTTCGAATCCAGCCGGCTCCCTTGCACGCTTTCCATCCGTGCTGGGTTGAGCGTCGAGCTAGCAACTCGGCCTTGTAAAAGTAAGAAAGCCTGCTAAAAAAAACACCATCATGACGGCGTCCCGATGACTCCACTCGGAGTTAAGGGCAAAAAAAACCAAACCTCTCTTTATAATTTCTGGCATTCCCTCTAGGAATCATGATTATCTGTGATCTTTTATTTTTCCAAACGTTTAATCTGTATCACCAGGAGACTACTTCCTCTCCAGGAACGAATCTAATGAAACTATGTTACATTGTCTCTCAGTCAAGTATATCCTCCTTTGGGCACGAAGTCTAGAGCCATACACAATCATATAAACATACATAAACATACACAATCATATAACATATAAACCTACACAATCATTTAAACATATATAAACATACACAATCATATAAACATATATGTAATTTAAAAATACAGTGGATTCCAGATGGGCCGTCAGTTAATCGGGGCAGCTGTTTAGTTGGGCAACTCTTAAAGAACAAAAACTGAATTGAGAAAATAGTGAGGATTCCCTTTGTTTACTTGGGACACTATGCTGCTTAATTGGGACAGGAGATTGTTGCCAAACAGTTTCTAACTAGCGTCAGTTGTGTGCGCTTGTGTGTCTGTTAAATACTACCGCATGCTTAGAGTAAACAGTTTTCAAATAGTGTCAGATGCATGTTTTTTTTAAAAAGCAGTGATTTTTGTCACAGAGTTGGTGAGCAATAAGCAGTAAGACAATTCAGAATTGTTTTGCTCACTATAGTTTCAAGCCTGAAATGGCCAAGAGTGAAAATGAAATGATTTCACTACTTCAACAAGTTAGAAAATACAATGAATGTGAAGGTATCGACAAACATCTTGAATGTTACAATGAAAATGGAGAGTTCAAAAGCATTGTATGAAGGCAGTCCATTATCTGCACTAGGTGTCTGCGCTGATTTTGTTCATTTAGTCAATCAAAAGAACACAGCAGATGAATTCCTCCGGCGATAACTATTGGGAATTAATACACAGTTTGAGAGTACTGTAGAAGTAATGGTAGTGTTCTAATTTGTTCTGTATTTCAAGTAAATGCATTAGATTAGATTAGATTAGATTGTGCCAAGTACAGATACAAAGCCAATGAAATGCAGTTAGCACCTAACCAGAAATGCAAAGAATAGTGTTATTTACAAAATAACTGTGAATAACAAGTAAGTGCTACAGCACACAAATATAAAAGTACTGAGACAGTACAATATGGGTGCAATACTGCTTAGCGCTGTGATGTGAGGTTCAGTACAGTCACAGCCTCAGGGAAGAAGCTCTTCCTATGCGTGCTAGTGCGGGAGCAGAGGCTCCTGTCGTGCCTACCGGGTGGGAGGAGAGTAAGAAGTCCATGGTTAGGGTGAGGTGCATCCTTGATAATGCTTTTCGCCATGCCCAGGCAGCGTTTATGGCAGATGTTCTCAATGGTGGGCAATTGGGTGCTGATAATCCGCTGGGCGGTTTTCACCACACGCTGGAGTGCTTTGCGGTCCGATACGGGACAATTGCCATACCACACTGAGATGCAGTTGGTGAGTATGCTCTCAATGGTACAGCGGTAAAAGTCCGTCAGTATCCTGGGACAGAGGTGAGCTTTCTTGATGCTCCGCAGGAAATAAAGGCGCTGTTGTGCCTTTTTGATCAGGATGGAGGAGTTCAGGGACCAGGTGAGATCCTGGAAATGTGGACACCAAGGAATTTGAAGCTTGATACACGCTCCACTACAGCTCTGTAGATGTAGATGGGGACGTGAGTGTGGCTCCTAGCATGCCTGAAGTCCACAATGATAAATATTATTACTCAGTTACATGCTAGCTTATCTCTTTGTATATTTTTTTAACTTTCCATGTAACTTCAGCTGATTGGGACAGCCACTTAATTGGGCCAAAATGTACTGGTCCCAATTAACCAGAATCCACTTAACATCTATTGAATCTCATCACAGCTCACCAGTATGCATTATAAATGGTGATTTTTAAAAATGTTACGACATAAGACAAGCAATTGAATTGTTGATTCACAGTAGGCTACAGACCAAGTGCTGGTAAGTGGGATTAGAATAGATTTGGTTGGCATGGGTGTTGGTCATTTGGAATCTGTTTCTGTGACTTTATAACTCTAATATAACTAGAATGAAGAAGCACAAATGGGAACTGTTATCGGTGTTGTGGTTTATTGAGTATTAAAGGGTGCTGTTTATCACTGAGACTAGCAAAACTGAGTGACCTAATGTTTCGGTATGCGAGGTGTGAGTAACAAAGGGTTTACTGATGTAAATAATCTCCTTGGCCAACCTGCCGGTGGGAGGGAACCAACTTGCTGAATCAGATATTAACCTTTCATGCTATTGGTCCATCACAGGGGGAGAGAAAATCAGGTCAACTGCTGTTTAACACACCGGCCTCTCCTGATACACAGTCCTGTGTATTTTACAGTTGTTTAACAAACCAACCTCTCCTGATACACCGTTCAGTGTATCTTACTGCTGTTTAACACACCGGCCTCCCCTGATACACCGTTCAGTGTATTTTACTGCTGTTTAACACACTGGCCTCCCCTGATACACCGTTCAGTGTATTTTACAGCTGTTTAACACACCGGCCTCCCCTGATACATGGGTCTGTGTATTTTACTGCTGTTCAGTACACCAGCCTCTCCTGATACACAGTTCTGTGTCTTTTACCGCTGATACACACCTGCCACTCCTCATACACTGTTCTGTGTATTTTACCGCTGATACACACCTGCCACTCCTCATACACTGTTCTGTGTATTTTACTGTTGTTCCATACACGGGCCTCTCCCGAAGCACTGTTCTATGTATTTTACTGTTGTTTAACACACTGGCCTCTCCTGATACACCATACTGTGTATTTTTCTGCTGATACACACCAGCCCATTCTGATACACCGTGCTGTGTATTTTACAGTTGTTTAACACACCGGCCCCTCCTGATACACAGTTCTGTGTATTTTACTGCTGTTCAATGCAGCGGCCTCTCCTGATACACTGTTCAGTGTATTTTACTGCTGATCCATACACTCCTGATACACCATATAACCACATAACAATTACAGCACAGAAACAGGCCATCTCGGCCCTTCTAGTCCGTGCCGAACTCTTACTCTCACCTAGTCCCACCGACCTGCACTCAGCCCATAACCCTCCATTCCTTTCCTGTCCATATAGCTGTCCAATTTAACTTTAAACGACAACATCGAACCTGCCTCAACCACTTCTGCTGGAAGCTCGATCCACACAGCTACCGCTCTCTGAGTAAAGAAGTTCCCCCTCATGTTACCCCTAAACTTTTGCTCTTTAACTCTCAACTCATGTCCTCTTGTTTGAATCTCCCCCACTTTCAATGGAAAAAGCCTATCCACGTCAACTCTATCTATCCCCCTCATAATTTTAAACACTTCTATCAAGTCCCCCCTCAACCTTCTACCGTTCAGTGTATTTTACTGCTGATACACATCGGCCTCTCCTGATACACGGCTCTGTGTATTATTTTTGAAAAAATAATTTGGAGATATAGCCTGGAACAGGACCTTCCAGCCCTTTGAGCCTCACTGCCTAGAACACCCGATTTAATGCTAGCCTAATAAAAATGACAGTTGTAGTTGTGCTGATATGCGACTAGTGAAAGCAACACACTGAGTCGAGCAGAGTCTGGTTGAACCGTTTACTGTTTGAATCGGTGTGCGCTTAAGTAACCCGCTCCCTGCAACCCCCACCCTTTGTGGGGTGGAAGCAACGTCATCTTCCAGGCCGCGGTCTGCCCTGCACTCAGAGCCCTTTCGGTTGCCGCTAGCTGTGGGCTTGCCGGCGAGTGCTGGAGCCGATTTGCTTGCTGTGTGGGCGAGCCGCCACACAATTTATAATGACCAATTAACCTACTAACTGGAGCAACACACACAAAATGCTGGAGAACGCAGCAGGCCAGGCAGCATCTCTAGGAAGAGGTGCAGTCGATGTTTCAGGCCGAGACCCTTCGTCAGGACTAACTGAAGGAAGAGTGAGTAAGGGATTTGAAAGTTGGAGGGGGAGGGGGAGATCCAAAATGATAGGAGAAGACAGGAGGAGGAGGGATGGAGCCAAGAGCTGGACAGGTGATTGGCAAAAAGGATACAAGGCTGGAGAAGGGAGAGGATCATGGGACAGGGGGCCTAGGGAGAAAGAAAGGGGGAGGGAAGCCCAGAGGAAAATGGAGAGCAGGCAAGGAGTTATTGTGAGAGGGACAGAGAGAGGAAAAAAAGGGGGAAAAAATAAATACATAAATAAATAAATACGGGATGGGGTAAGAAGGGGAGGAGGGGCATTAACAGAAGTTAGAGAAATCAATGTTCATGCCATCAGGTTGGAGGCTACCGAGACAGAATATAAGGTGTTGTTCCTCCAACCTGAGTGTGGCTTCATCTTTACAGTAGAAGGGGCAATGGATTCAGTCTTATATTCCGTCTGGCCTGATGGCATGAACATTGATTTCTCTAACTTTTGCTAATGCCCCTCCTCCCCTCCTTACCCCATGCCTTATTTATTTATTTATCTATCTATCTATCTATCTATTTATTTATATATATATATACTTTTTCTCTATTGTATTGTTCATTGTCTTTTGCACATTGATTGCTTGTCCATCCTGTTGGGTGTGATCTTTCAATTATTTTATTACATTTCTTGGGTTTACCTAGTGTCCCTGCAAGAACACGAATCTCAGGGTTGTATATGTGACATATAAGTACTTTGATAATAAACTTACTTTGAACTTTGTAGGGTCAGGACCTGAAATGTCAGCTGCCAATTTCCCTCTGTAGATGCTGTCTGACCCTTTGAGTTCCTCCAGTGTTTTGTGGCACAGCTCTGGGGACCTGGGCCCTCTCCTGTTCATGGATGCTGCCAATGTGGAGGTTCCATGTTCTTCCCGTGACCATGTGAGCTTTTGCCACTGCCACAGTCTCCTCCCACAGCCTAGTGGTGAGCTAGCAGGTTCATTACCCACGGTCAACCATCACTTAGTGCAGTTAAATGACAAAGGAAACTAAGGGGAGTTGGTTGGCATGTGGGTGAGCGTAGGTGGGAGGCCATGGAGGAAATGGTGCTGGTGGGATGGCTCTGCTGGGAACTAGCATGGGCGCAACAGACCACATGACAAAAGGAGGACATAACCGATGTTCCCACTGGGATGTACAAGGTTCTGAAAATAATTGGAAAACTGGTTAATGGTTCCTCGAGGTGGATTGTCCAGGACTATTGTGTTTAACTTAAGATTAAAGATTATCTTCATTTGTTCCATGAACATTAAAACATACAGTGAAATGCATCATTTGTATCAAATTAAATAAGCAAGGAATGTTCTGGGCAGCCCACAAGTGTTGCCGTGCTTCCTGTGCCAAAATAACGTGCCTAAAACTCATTAACCCTAAATGTACATCTTTGGAAGGTGGGAGAAAACGGGAGTACCAAGAGGAAACACACATGGTCATGGAGAGAACATGCAAATTCCTTACAGGCAGTGGCAGGAATTGAACCCCAATCTGTGATCACTTGCATAGTCATGGTGTTTTACTAAGAGCTACGCTACTGTGTTGCCTTCAACCAAAGGGTGAACCATCAGTTATTTCTAATTGAAGTAAGAAAAGTTTTACTTGAACAGAGGGTTGTGAGATTTTAGAATCATTGGCATTAGAGGGCTGTAGACATTTAGTTAGTTAGATTGCATTTGGATTTAGATCATTTTTGAGAAATAAAATCAAAGGTTTTGGGGATCTGTTGGTAAAGTGAGATTGACACCAATGATTGGATCATTTGTCGTTTTGTTGAATGTGGAGTGGACTGAGAGGGGAATAGCGGGCTGTGGTGAACAGTCTTCTCCCAAGTGTTCTTGTGGAGGTTAAGGAAGACAGAGGATCTTGAAATTCAGTACAGAATACTCAATAGAAGACGACAAGACCATAAGGCATGGGAGAAAAATTTGGACATTCAGCCCATTGAGTGTAATCTGCCATTTCATGAGGAATTCTGCAGATGCTGGAAATTCAAGCAACACACATCAAAGTTGCTGGTGAACGCAGCAGGCCAGGCAGCATCTATAGGAAGAGGACTGACGAAGGGTCTCGGCCCGAAGCGTCGACTGTATCTCTTCCTATAGATGCTGCTTGGCCTGCTGCATTCACCAGCAACTTTGATGTGTGTTGCTGCCACTTCATCATGGCTGATTTACTACCCTTCTCAACTCCTTTCTCCTGCCTTTTCCCCTTAACTTTTGACACCCTGATTAATCAAGAACTTATCAACCTCTGCCTTAAATGTACCCAATGATTTGACCTCCATAGATGGAATATGAGGTGCTCCCCCTCCAAACTGAATGTGGCCTCATCGTGGCAGTAGAGGAGTCCATCGAACAATGTGTCAGAATGGGAATGGAGATTAGAAATGTCTGGCCTTCGGTAAATCCTGCCCAGGAAAGTAATAATGAATTCCACAGATTCACCACCCTCTGGCTAAAGCACACACACATCAAAAGTTAAATCCAGTCTCTAATCCTTTACTTCTGCTGACTGCAGTAAACACATTCTAACCAGCTTCTGGGAAATCTTTATGTGTTACTGATATAAAAATAACACTTCACTGAGCAACTTACTTCATCTGCTTGACAATGGTGCTCTTGCCAGATTCGCCAGCACCTGGAAGAGAGTAAATGTAATTAGAACGCAAACAACAGGAAGTCTGCAGATGCTGGAAATTCAAGCAACACACATCAAAGTTGCTGGTGAACGCAGCAGGCCAAGCAGCATCTGTAGGAAGAGGTGCAGTCAACGTTTCAGGCTGAGACCCTTCGTCAGGACTAGAAGGTATTTGTACTCAGTTGTGAGGCATTCTGTGTACGCAAGGTGGGGAGAACTGTTTAAAGGGTGGACGGGTGGTGCGTGTGAGGTGTTGGGAAATAGGCTGCTGCTTTCCCCTAGATGGACTGAAAAGCCAACATAAGACATAAGACCATTCGGCCCATCGGGTCTCCTCATCATCCAATCATGGCTGATTTATTATCCCTCTCATCCGCATTCTCCTGCCTTCACTCCATAACCTTTAATGTCCCAATTAATCAAGAACTATCAACCAAATTTGTGATGGCTGACTGCGAAGTCCCGAACTCAAAGATTTCAGACTCTATCCAATGTAAGTAGCCACAGGTACCCTCAGTAAAGGGAGGTCCTACTGCAGTTACCCAGTCTTCAAAGACCAGTTCACTTCCCTGTTTATCCTCCATGGTGAGTTTAGCAGCCAATTCCCATGATATGAGCAGTGGGTCCTCTCTCCCTGCCAAGGAGGTGATACTTCCAGCTTAACAAGTGAGTTCAAACACAGTTCATAAACACAAGAGATTCTGCAGATGCTGGAAATCAAGAGCAAGACTCAGATCATAAGCACAATAACCATCACAAGTATACCCAATGACTCGGCCACCACACCATCTGTGACAATGAATTCCAGAGATTTACCACCTTCTGGCTAAAGAAATTTCTCCTCATTTCTGCTCTGAAAGGATATCTTTGTATTCTGAGATTGTGACCTCTGGTCCTAGACTCCTATAAAAAAGATCTTCTCCACATCCACATTATCTAGGCCTTTCAATATTTGGTCGGTTTCAATAAGATCCCACCACATTTTTCTAAACTCCATTGAGTACAGACCCTGAGCCATCAAATACTTCTTATGTGTTAACCCTTTCATTCCCAGGCTAATTCTTGTGAACCTCCTCTAGACCTTCTTCAATGCCGTCACATCCTTTCTTAGATAAAGGGCCCAGAATCGATTGGGAGAAGTGTGCAAATGCAGTTACTTGTTTTCATGCAAAGCCACCGAGAAGGTTCCAGCATAAAATGGGGACACTGCCTAGCGGAGCGTTCGTCAAAGGACCAGTCGACGGAGAAGCATGAGACAGAATAGTAGGGATTTGACTCATCAAGGCTTCGGTGGGGATGGGCCTAGGTGAGGTAAGAACATAAGTTACTTTCAGATCTCTTTCCTCCTCTAACTTAAGAATAGTGGGACTGCAGGGCCAGTTTTCTACTCTGGATGTCAGATGTGGGATTTCTGGGAGACTTCCAGCTTCCCTGATGGCCACATTTGCGCCAGGTGCATTGAGCTGCAGCTCCTTGGAGACTGAGTTAGGGAAGTGGAGCTGCAGCTCGATGACCTTTGGCTTGTTAGGGAGATTGAGGAGGTAATTGATAGGAGCTACAGGGAGGTAGTCACACAGGGGCCACTGGAGACAGATAAGTGGGTGGCAGGGAAGGGACAGCATCAGGTAGTGGAGAACACACCTGTGGCCATCCCCCTTAACAATAAGTACTCCATTTTGAGTACGGCTGGGAGAGTGACCTAGCTGGGGGAAGCAACAGTGGCTGTGCCTCGGACACTGAGTCTAACCCTGTGGCTTAAAAGGGAGGCAGCAGTAATAGGGGACTCGACAGTTAGGGGGACAGATAGGCAATTCTGTGGGCGTGAAAAAAAAAACACGGATGGTAGTTTGCCTCCCAGATGCCAGGGTTCGTGATGTTTCTGATCACATCCACAATATCCTGAAATGGGAATGTGAGCAGCCAGAGGTCGTGGTATATATTAGTAATAATGACATAAGTAGAAAAAGGGAGGAGGTCCTGAAAACAGACTACAGGGAGTTAGGAAGGAAGCTGAGAAGTAGCACCTCAAAGGTAGTAATCTTGGGATTACTGCCTGTGCTACGCAATAGTGAGTATAGGAATAGAATGAGGTAGAGGATAAATGCGTGGCTGAGGGATTGGAGCAGGGGGCAGGGATTCAGGTTTCTGGATCATTGGGACCTCTTTTGGGGCAGGCATGACCTGTACAAAAGGATGGGTTGCGCTTGAATCTGAGGGGGACCAATATCCTGGCTGGGAGGTTTGCTAAGGCTATTGGGGAGAGTTTAAACTAGAATTGCTGGGCGGTGGGAACTGAAGTGAAGAGGCAGAGGAAAGGGTAGTTGGTGCACAAATAGTGACAACTTGTATGCAGTTGTGAGGGAGGATAGGCAGATGATAGAACAAAGATGAATTTAGCCTGATGGTTTAAGGTGTGTCTATTTTAATGCAAGGAATGTCATAAACATGGCGGATGAACTTAGAGCATGGATCAATACATGGAACTATGACATTGTGGCCATTACAGAGACTTGGATGTCTCAGGAGCAGGAATGGCTCTCGATTGTGCTGGGCTTCAGATGTTTCAAAAAGGATAAGGAGGGAGGCAAAAGAGGTGGGGCCATGCACTGTTAATCTGGGATAGTGTCATGGCTGAAGAAAAGGAAGAAGTCATGAGGGATTGTCTACTGAGTCAACGTGCGTGGAAGTCAGAAACAGGAAAGGGGGCAGTAATTCTACTTGGTGTTTTTTATAGACCCCCTAATAGTAACAGAGACATTGAGGAGCCGATAGGGAGGCAGATTCTGGAATGGTGCAATAATAATACGGTTGTTGTGATCAGAAAAATTAACTTTCCTAATATTGATTGGCATCTCCTTAGAACAAGGTGTTTAGATGAGGTAGAGTTTGTTAGGTGTGTTCAGGAAGGTTTCCTGACGCAATATGTAGATAAGCCTACAAGGGGAGAGGCTGTATTTGATCTGGTATTGGCAATTGTACCTGGTCAGGTCGCAGATCTCTCAGTGGGAGAGCATTTTGGAGGTAGTGATCACAGCTCTATCTCTTTTACCATAGCATTGGAGAAGGATAGCAGCAGACAATTTGGGAAAACATTTAATTGGAGTAGGGGGAAATGTCAAGCCATTAGGCAGGAACTTGGGAGCATAAATTGGGAGTAGATGTTCTCAGGGAAATGCATGGCAGAAATGTGGCAAGTGTTCAGGGAACATTTGCATGGTGTTCTGCATAGGTATGTTCCATTGAGGCAGGGAAAGGATGGTAGGGTAAAAGAACCATGGTGTACAAAGGATGTGGAAAATCTAGTTAAGAAGAAAAGAAAAGCTTATGAATGGTTCAAGAAATTAGGTACTGTTAGAGGTCTAGAAAGTTACAAAGTTGCCAGAAATGTGCTTAAGAATGAAATTAGGAGAGCTAGCATGGGTCCTGAGAAGGCCTTGGCAAGCAGGATTAAGGAAACCCCCAAAGCATTGTACAAGTATGTGAAGAGCAAGAGGATGAGCTGTGTGAGATATGGTCAGACCAATCAGATGTGATAGTGGAAACCTATACATAGAGTCGGAGGAGGTAGCAGAGGTACTTAAAGAATACTTTGCTTCAGTATTCACCAGGGAAAAGGACCTTAGCAATTGTACGGATGACTTACAGTGAACTGAAATGCTTGAGAATATAGACATTATGAAAGACATCAGTTAAGTCACCAGGACTAGACCAGATTTACCCCAGGCTACTGTGGGAGGCAAGAAAGAAGACTGCTGAGCCTCTGGTGATGATCTTTGCATCATCAATCAGGACGGGAGAAGTACTGGAGGATTGGAGGGTTGTAAATGTTGTTCCCTTGGTCAAGAAAGGGAGTAGTGATAACCCAGGAATTATATACCAGTGAGTCTTATTTCAGTAGTGGGCAAGTTGTTGGAGAAGGTCCTGAGAGGCAGGATTTATGAACATTTGGAGAGACGTAATCTGATTAGAGATAGTCAGTATGGCTTTGTCAAGGGCAGGTCATACCTTACATGGCCGATTGAATTCTTTGAGGGTGCAACAAAACACATTGATGAAGGTAGAGCAGTGGATGTAGTGTATACAGTGTACAAGGCATTTGATGAGGTTCTCCATGCAAGAGGGCGACCTTGCTTTGTGAATCCAGCATTAGCTTGCCCACAGAAGCCAAAGGGTGGTTGTAGGTGGTTCATATTCTCCATGGAGGTCGGTGACCAGTGGTTTTCCACAGGGATCTGTTCTGGGGCCCTTCCTCTTTGTGATTTTTATAAATTACCTGGATGAAGAATTAGAAAGTTTGCTGCTGACGCAATGATTGAGGTTGTTGTGGATAGTCTGGAGGGTTGTCCAATGTTACAGCCGGATATCATTAGGATGCAGAACTGGGCTGAGAAGTGGCAGATGGACTTCAACCCAGATAAGGGTGAAATGGTTCATTTTGATAGGTCAATTTTGAAGACAAGAATATAGTATTCATAGTAAGACTCTTGGCAGTGTGGAGGATCAGAGAGATCTTGGGGTTCACGTCCACATTAGGGTTAGGGTTAGTGTTAGCACTGCTATGCAGGTTGACAGTGTTGTTAAGAAGGTGTATAGTGTGTAGGCATTCACCCACCATGGGATTGAGTTCAAGAGCCAAGAGATAATGTTACAGGTATACAAGGCCTTGGTCAGACCCCACTTGGAGTGCTGTGCTCAGTTCTGAATACCTCCCTGCAGGCAGGGTGTGGAAACCATAGAAAAGGTGCAGAGGAGATTTACAAGGATGTTGCCTGGATTGGGGAGCATGCCTTATGAGAATAGGTTGAGTGAACTTGGCCTTTTATCCTTGGAGCGACGGAGGATGAGAGGTGACCTGATAGACGTGTATGAGATGATGAGAGGCATTGTTCTTGTAGATAGCCAGAGGCTTTTTTCTGGGACTGAGATGGCTGACACAAGGGGGCGTAATTTTAAGGTGCTTGGAAGTAGGTACAGAGGGGATGTCAGGGGTAAGTTTTTCACACAGAGAGTGGTAGTGCATGGAATGCACTGCCAGCAATGGTGGTGATAGGGATATGGAGCTTAGAAAAATAGAGGGCTATGCGGTAGGGTAATTCTAGGCAGGTTCTAAAGCAAGTTACATGGTCAGCACAACATTGTGGGCCGAAGGGCCTGTAATGTGCTGTGGATTTCTATGTTCTGAAATTGCTCAAAATACTCCAAATGCAGTCTTATAAAACCTCAGTCTTAATCATACCAGATGAAATGTGAGAACGGACAGAGTACAGGAGAGACATCTTTGCATAAAGGATTGTAAGTGTGTGGAATTCGCTTCCAGTGTAATGGCAATGATCAGTTGGGTTCATGGGATCTCCTGCAGAAACTGCTATCTCTGGGGCCTGAGACTAGGTGGGATAAACATCCAGAAATGTCCTGGAGGGAGGCCAGGAATCTGGGAAGCAGCTGATGGGTATGCTATAAGGCCCTTTGCAAAGAGGCCTCAGGCGCCAATTTTTCCTGTATAACACAGGGGTGACATGGTAGTGTAGTGGTTAGCACAATGCTTTACAGTACCAGTGACCTGGGTTCAATTCGCACTGCGCTGTCTGTGAGGAGTTTGTATGCAAGGGAGATGAGGCTGAGTACAGGGCTACGTTAGGTTACTTTGTCACATGGTGTGAGCAGAATTATCTGCAGCTTAATGTGAAAAAGACTAAGGAGCTGGTGGTAGATCTGAGGAGAGCTAAGGTACTGGTGACCCCTGTTTCCATCCAGGGGGTCAGTGTGGACATGGTGGAGGATTACAAATACCTGGGGATATGAATTGACAATAAACTGGACTGGTCAAAGAACGCTGAGGCTGTCTACAAGAAGGGTCAGAGCTGTCTCTATTTCCTGAGGAGACTGAGGTCCTTTAATATCTGCTGGACGATGCTGAGGATGTTCTACGAGTCTGTGGTGGCCAGTGCGATCATGTTTGCTGTTGTGTGCTGGGGCAGCAGGCTGAGGGTAGCAGACACCAACAGAATCAACAAACTCATTCGTAAGGCCAGTAATGTTGTGGGCATGGAACTGGACTCTCTGACGGTGGTGTCTGAAAAGAGGGTGCTGTCTAAGTTGCATGCCATCTTGGTCAATGTCTCCCATCCACTTGGTCAATGTCTCCCATCCACTACATAATGTACTGGTTGGGCACAGGAGTACATTCAGACAGAGACTCATTCCAACGAGATGCAACACAGAGCGTCATAGGAAGTCATTCCTGCCTGTGGCCATCAAACTTTACAACTCCTCCCTTGGAGGGTCAGGCACCCTGAGCCGATAGGCTGGTCCTGGACTTATTTCCTGGCATAATTTACATATTACTATTTAACTAATTATGGTTTTATTACTATTTATTATTTATGGTGCGACTGTAACGAAAACCAATTTCCCCCAGGATCAATAAAGTATGACTATGACTATGACTATGTTCTCCCCATGACCACATATGTTTCCTCCAGGTGCTCCAGTGTCTTCCCACAGTCCAAAAACAACCCGTTTGGTAGGTAGTTGGTCATTGTAAATTGTCCCTTGATTAGGCTAAGATTGAATTGGAGGATTACTGGGTGGTGTGTCTCCGAGGACTGGAGGGGCCTATTCCACCTCATTCTCAATTAAAACAAAATAAAACAATATTGAACTATAGAGTCATGGAGTCATACAGTGCAGAAACAGATCCCTTCGCTTAGCTACCCATGTGGACAAGATGCCCTTCCAAGCTAGGCCCATTTACAATGCCGTAATGTGTATTGGTTCTGAGATAACTTAGCAACGTGATAGCCTCAACATCTCTGTGAGGAATATAGCAGTGGTTCACATTTCCAAGGATTTCCTAAAACAGCTCTGTTGGGGTGGCAAATATGTTTTGTGAATGCTGCAAAAGTAACGATTTTACAAACTCTTGATCTTCTTGTTAAGTGGGTCTTCTTGGAGGTAAGTTTTTGGGAATTCTATCATTTTTATCACAAAATAGGAAGGTTTCCACTGGTTTACCGATTCACCTTCATCCATCCCTTTAATAATGGTGGTGAAGAAATCAGCAAATATGTATTCTTGACTAAAGGGAGAAGGGTCATGTGAACCTGAGTTAGTAATTACCTTGTTCAATTACTTTTCAATGCTTGGCAGCTTATTTCCACTGTATTTTATTAAAGTGCCTCTCCCATTCTGACCTGGATGCCTAATATATTCTCATTATATTAGCTAATGACTTTATTAATAACCTTAAACACCACAGACTCTTGGCTAATCCTTAAAGAGGGGCTACCTCCTTTTGTAACACTGACTCTTGTTGCTTTAGTTCCACTTTAACATTTGAATTATAGTTTCAGTTCTGTTCACACCCTTCAGAGTTAATCGCTGACGTTTTATGTTAGGGATTGCTTTATCTCTCATTCCAGCACAATGTAGAGATAATTTAATTTTTATAGTGTTTTCTCTGGCTGATCATAATTGCCTTTGGTTACTTCCTGCTGAGAGACACCCTTGTAGTGTTTTCTCACCATATTGCTAAGGGTGAGGTACCAACCCAAGTTCATGAACTTTCCCCTTGCTTTGAATAAAGATACATTTACATGGGTTTTCTATAGGTGTAGAGATAAGGATGTGTGGGAGGGTTGAGAGAGCAACCTAATTCACCTAACACAAAATGCTGGAGGAACTCAGCAGGCCAGGCAGCATTTTGAGTGTTTTGCTTGGATTTCCAGCACCTGCAGATTTTCTCTTGTTTGTAATTCATCTACTTTAGGTGTTGGGTGGAGATACATTTCTACCAAAGGAGTGTTATCAATAGTTTTGGGCCCCACATGGATGCGATGGGAGGTGAAAACATTGATGCAATAGCCATCACTAAAGAGGTAGTGCTGAGAAAACTTGTGGGCCTGAAGATAGACAAGTCCCCTGGTCCTGATGGAATGCGTCCCAGGGTACTGAAAGAAATGGCGGAATTTATAGTAGAGACTTTGGTGATGATTTATCAAAATTCTCTGGAGTCTGGGCAGGTCCCAGTGGATTGGAAGATGATGAATGTCACACCACTGTTCAAAAAAGGATGTAGCAAAAGGCAGGTAACTATGGGCCAGTTAGTTTAGCATCTATAGTTGGGAAAATGCTTGAAGCTATCATTAAAGAAGAAATAGCGAGGTATCTGGAAAGAAATGGATCCATCAGGCAGACACAACATGGATTCAGCAAAGGCAGGTCCTGTTTGACAAACTCACTAGAGTTCTTTGGGGATAAAATGAGTGCAGTGGATAGAGGGGAACAGGTCGATGTCATTTACTTGGATTTCCAAAAGTCATTCAATAAGGTGCCACATAGAAGATTTATCCATACGAAAAGGATGCAAAGAGTTGGGGGTGATGTATTAGCATGGATAGAGGATTGGTTAACTGAAAGAAAGCAAAGAGTTGAGATACATGGGTGTTTCTCTGGTTGGCAATCAGTAGTGAGCGGTGTGCTGCAGGGGTCGTAATGGGGCTGCAACTGTTCATGGTATATATTAATGATCTCAAAGAGGGGTCTGAGTGTAGTGTATCTAAGTTCGCTGATGAAACTGAATTGAGTGGAAAAACAAATTGTGCAGAAAATACAGACAGCCTGCAGAGAGATATAGATAAGTTAAGTGAGTGGGCAGGGGAATGGCAGATGGAGTACAATGTTGGTAAGATCATCCACTTTGGAAGGAAAAATGAAAGGGCAGATTATTATTTAAATGGTAAAATCTGGCTTTGGAGGCGGTGCAGAGGAGATTCACTGGGTTGATTCCAGAGATGAGGGGGTTAGACTATGAGGAAAGATTGAGTAACCTGGACTGTACTTGTTGGAATTCAGTAGAATAAGGGGAGATCTTATAGAAGCATATAAAATTATGAAAGAGATAGATAAGATAGAGGCAGGAAAGTTGTTTCCGTTGGTAGGTGAGACTAGAACTAGGGGACATAGTCTCAAGATTTGGGGGGGGGTGTAGATTTAGTACGGAGATGAGGAGGAGCTGCTTTTTCCAGAGAGTGGTGAATCTGTGGAATTCTCCGCCCAATGAAGCACTGGAGGCTACCTCAGTAAATATATTTAAGATAAGGCTGGATAGATTTTTGCATAGTAGGGGAATTAAGGGTTATGGGGAAAAGGCAGGTAGGTGGAGATGAGTCCATGGCCAGATCAGCCATGATCTTATTGAATGACAGAGCAGGCTTGATGGGCCAGATGGCCTACGCCTTCTCCTATTTCTTATGTTCTTATATCTCAGAAAGAATGTGTTGTCATTGGAGAGGGTCCAGAAGAGGTTCATGAGCATGATTCTGGGAAAAAAGGGGTCAGCATATGAGGAGTGTTTGGCAACTTTGGGCCTTTACTCTCTGGAATTTAGGGGAATGAAGGGGTGGGGGGGGGGGAATCTCATTGAAATCTACCAAATATTGAAAGGACTAGATAGGGTGGACGTGGAGAGGATGTTTTCTATGGTGGGGATATCCAGACCTCGGGAGCACAGCTTCAAAATTGAGGAGGCGACCTTTTAGAACAGAGTTAAGGAGGAAATTTTTTAGCCAGAGAATAGTGAGTCTGTGGAATGCTCTGCCACAGACTGCAGTGGAGGCCAAATCCGTGCATATATTTAAGGCAGAAGTTGATCACTTCCTGATTGGTCAGGGCATCAAAGGATATAGTGAGAAGGCAGATACATGGGCTTGTGGGATCCACAATCAGCCATGATGGAATGGTGGAGCAGACTTGTTGGGCTGAATGGCCTAATTCTGCTCCTATGACTTATGGTCTTAATGGACCACCCGAATCAAAATCAGGTACTTTCACCAAGCAGTAAGGCTGATCAACACTTCCACCCACTAACTCCAGCATTACTTTATTATTTTCCATCAGTTACCTTATATACATGCTAGTGTCATTTTATGGAAAAAAATCAATCCATGTACAGTATAGAAGCTATTTTCTGTATTTATATTTATATATACTGATTCTATAGATGCTGGAAATCCAGAGCAACACACAAATTGCTGGAGGAACTCAGCAGGTCAGACAGCATCTATGGAAATGAATAAACAGTCAATATTTTGGGCCAAGAGCCTTCGTCAGAACTCACCTCTATTTATTATGTTTTTAAAATTATTAACAATTGGGTTTTTTATCTTATTGTGTTTCTTTTGGTGCTGCATTCGATCTGGAGTAACAAATGTTTTATTCTCCTTACACTTGTGTACAGGAAATTACATTAAACAATCTTGAATCTTTAATCTTTGTCGTAGGGAGATACAGCACAAAAACAAATCAGGAAGATCTTGTTAGAGTGGATTTCTTTTTGGGTAGATGATTTGTTTACACTTAAATGACTTTGGCCTCCAGACTTCTATTTTAACTGTTTGACAAAGGACTGTGGATTGAGTCCACCACATTTGGCTTCCTAAAAGGTGTAAATACCAGATGCTTCTGGTGCCTGATACTGTAGTTTCAAAGACAGTATCATCTATACATTATAAATATTAATGGTCTTCTATGTTAGTGCGTAAAATGCCAAATAAATGTATTGTGGATTGAACTAAAGGCTGTGGATACCAACCCAGACTTGTTGGTGTCTCGAAAGGAAAGGATGAAATCCGCAGGTGTGATGTTTGTATGTAGCTTCAAAAGGAAGCATTGTCTATAACTTTTAAGTAGCGATTGCCTTTGTGTTTAGCATATAAATACCGAGCCCACATTGAGCTAACAGACCTTTCTGCGGAAAGCGTCTCCATCCGTTAAGATGCCTGCTGTACCTTGTTGTGTCGAATAAAGAAACTGCTTTGTATCTACCAGTGACTTTGTCTCTCCGGTAATTTCATCCACGCTACAACATTTGGTGTCAGGAGTGGGATTCTTTCGTGACCCGTCGTGTGGCCAGAGTTCCTAGCAGTCTTAAGTTGGTGAGTATTTTTCTAAAATAACACTCACACTTGGATCTGTTCGGTCAGTGGACACACGGGGACACGAGGTATCACGAACGTGGAGAGCTGGACTGGTAGATATTAAAGTACTGTGTGCGTGTGCATGTGTGTTTATGTAAGTGAGGAATCTTTGCATGTTGACTTGGTTAACTTGGGTCCACCAGTTGCGAAAGGTGGTAACCAACGGTACGGTTCGAGACGTTCGAGACGCCAGCGTAGGGGCGTGTATACTCGTTCGGGGAGCTGCATTTCCGTAAATGCGTGTGCAAGTGTGATGCAAGGGAATACAGCAGGCATCATGAGTTCGGGTACTCAAAATTGGCAGATTGTGGAATACATACTCTGTGGTTTTAAGTTTGTACTGTTTAACTGCTACCCGTCTATGATATTTTGCGTAGTGTGGGAATTAGTGTGGGGATATCTCAGGGAGAGGTTTTACCCGGAGAGATCCATCAGAATGGCACCTATTGAGGTCAGGCAGCGTCAGGTTGGGAACCCTGATGATCCGAGTCAGCCCTCGACCTTGATTACGACTATTCATAAGCCCTTCACCCCCGGGGAGAAACAAAGCATTTTGTCCGAGTTGCCCTCACTTAAAGTCGCCTGTGGGAATTCAGAATTCTGGCGTAAGCTCGAGGAAATGGTTGAAATTCACCAGATGCACACTAAAGATATACATGCGTTAGTGAAAGCCAAGTGCCCGAGGAATATGTTGGACAGGATGGCCCAGGGGGTGCGGGATGGTACATGGGCAACTACCGGGAGCGCCAGTAATGAAGAAAGATATCGCTCTTTTAAAGGGGAAGTGAGGCAGCGTCGGGGGGGGGGGGGGGAGGAGAGGCGAGAGTAGCTGGGGAACGATAATAGCAGTGATTCAAAAGGCTGACGAGACAGCCATGGATTACGCAGAACGTAAATATCGAGTGTACGAGGAGTATTCCGGGTTGGATGACCCAGTCTTCCTAAAAATGCCTGAGTTCAGCCCACCAGGAAGTTTTAGATTTAGGCATAATGGTAGGGTCCGACTACACTGCGATAGTTTCATGGGCCAGTGAGATAGACCAAAGAAAAGGCAAGAGAAATCGTAAAGTGGTTATAGTGGATGCAGCAGCTGTGATGTTCCAGAGAGTTTGTTTTGCTTGCCGGCAGCCAGGGCACTTTGCAAAGGACTGCCGGACCAGGTATAAGGCAGTGAAGGAGTTGATATGCTACAGCTGTGGCCTATCGGGACATGGCTGGAGACAGTGTCCAAAGGGGAGGGGGAAAACCCAGGCGAAGGAGACGGCAGACACCCAGTCATTCACCCCATCAGCACCCAGTCTGTCCAATCTGACTGCTGACCAGATCATAGAACTAGTAAAGACGGCTTCTAAGTCAGGAAAAGATGTGGCAGCAGGCTCCACTGCCAGTGCTGGTGACCCGCGGATGTACATAACGGCATTGTTAGGGGGACGGCAATGCAATATGTTAGTGGACACAGGGGCATCAGTATCGATAACAGACTCACCCTTACCAACAACCGGACAGGCCAGTTATATCAGGGGTGTAGGAGCGAAAACGGTAAAAGCAGAAAGAAGCGAGAAGCAAATACTAGAAATTGAGGGAGTGCAGCTTCCAGTGTATTTCTGGGTATGTCCAAACAATGAGGGCACGATCCTTGGAATAGACATCTTAAGGGAAGCAGGAGCTGTTATAGATTCAGGAAAGGGAGAAATAATATGGACAAGTCATGGGCAGCCAACGCATACAACCAACAGAATACACGGCCTGGCTAGCATAGGCGCAGCTGCCCTGATCATTAGAGACTGGAGCCAGGATGGTGTCTATGGGTTACCTTGTCAGCAGTTCCCAGCAGTGTGGGCTAGAGACAAGCAAGATTGTGAGCAGGTGAAAATAAACCCAGTTAAAATAGAGGAGGGTCTGTATAAACCCCCTAAGCAGGACCCTATTAGAACTGACACACTGACTGCTGTTCAGGGTATAGCGAAGGGACAAAAACACCAGGGGAGACTCAGAGAGACTACAGCCTCTCCAGAACAAAAAGTTTTCCCAGTTCCTCCGAGGACAGACATTGCTGTGAATAAGGCAGCTGAAATTGCAAGTGTGCAGGAGGAAACGACAGAGCCAGCTTAGTAAAATTATGTGAAGAGGTAGAGGCAGAAGAGAAGGGAAAATGGAGGAGAAAAGGAGCGAAGAAGGGACCAGATGGGTGCTGGACACACGGGAATGTTGAGAAATTCTGCCGCCGTTGTATCACTTGTGCCCAGCATAAGGGCAGAAAGCTACAGCTGACAAATCAGCCTCGGCCGAGGGGACCCTGGGAAAACATCCAGACAGACTTCACAGGGCCCCTGCCAAAAAGCAGGGGCAAAAGTTACTGTCAACTTAAAGTATTAAAGGACCGAGCGAAACAACAACAGCGAATCGCTGATCAGAAAGAGCCAGAGGGAAAAGGGATAGTTCTTCCACAGCCCGGTGACCAAGTTATGGTGAGGGTGCTGCCAGAAAGACCAGGGTTTGCCCCAGGTGGATAGGACCACAGACGGTACTCTTAACCAATGATACGTGTGTCTGTGTACAGACTCGGCGAGGCAGCCAGTGGAAACACTGGACCCAGATTAAAGCATACAACTCTCCCTCTTGTTGCTCCCACAGACAGAGTGGGGAACCAAGTGTACCCAGTAACCATGTAATTACAGGGAACCTAAGAGAGGAACACCAGCTGGCCATGGCAGACCTGACCACAGCTGACGAAAACATACCCGGAGAAAACGCAAAGGCAGAAAACGCTGAGATCGTGGCAGAAGACACTGAGAACGTGTTGGAAAACCACGAATAGCCTGCTAAAGTGTGATGACGATGGTACTCTGTAAAGAAGGCTGGTTGCTGAAGGTAGATGATTAATTTTATAGCATAGTTAGAAAATTATTTGGGAAATAGATGGGGAGGGGTTTTTGAGTTAAAGCAGAGATGGCAAGTTGCACCACTTCGATGGCATTTCAGACTGCACACGGCATCTGGAAGCAGTCACCTCGAGTCTGAGGAGCTGGGCCCTTTTCAGCAGTTGAGCCAGTGATCGAGCGGACAGTTCGGAAGTGGGTGCCACCGGAGAGAGGTCCTTGCAGACATTTACGTAGAGGCCACCCCAACCCCTTCCTGTACAGCGATGAGAGAGCCCGTGGGTGCTCCTGGAAGGAGAGTTTCAGCAACCAGAGGATAAAGGGCTGAAGACAAAGGAATGTGATTAAGATGCAGTCAGCCTGCAGGCACATGAAAGGAGCTGCATTCCTAAAGACTTGGAACAGCCTCTCTGCTTAGCATTTGGTAGGCAGTGCTAGGATAGATATCGAGGTACATAAAATTGGGGGGGGAATTTCAAGACAGGGCATTTTTGCTTCCCTATTTGAGCAGATACTCCTAGGTTGGCCTTTCCTGATACAAATTTAATTTGTCCAGGAGGGCCAAGAGGAGGGACTGTTAGAGTGGATTTCTTTTGGGTAGATGATTTGTTTACACTTAAATGACTTTGGCCACCAAACTTCTATTTTAACTGATTGACAAAGGACTGTGGATTGAGTCCACCACATTGGGCTTCCTAAAAGGTGTAAATACCAGATGCTTCTGGTGACTGATGCTGTAGTTTCAAAGACAGTATCATCTATACATTATAAATATTAATTGTCTTCTACATTAGCATGTAAAATGCCAAATAAATATATTGTAGATTGGATTGAACTAAAGGCTGTGGATACCAACCCAGACTTGTTGGCGTCTCGAAAGGAAAGGATGAAATCTGAAGGTGTGATGTTTGTATGTAGCTTCAAAAGGAAGCATTGTCTATAACTTTTAAGTAGCGATTGCCTTTGTGTTTAGCATATAAATACCGAGCCCACATTGAGCTAACAGACCTTTCTGCAGAAAGCATCTCCATCCGTTAAGATGCCTGCTGTACCTTGTTGTGTCGAATAAAGAAGCTGCTTTGTATCTACCAGTGACTCTGTCTGTCCGGTAATTTCATCCACGCTACAACAGATCTCACAAAACATTCTTACTTCTTCTCAGAAAGTCCCTCAGATCTGAGGATGGCTTGCTTTCAGTTTTCTTCAGTGAGTTGTAAGGTGACTGATGGAGACAGTATTTGAATGGCTGACTCTGCACTGTTGGGACAGATGGTGTCTGATGGGACAGACAGATGGTGCTGTCCTTCTGATGCTAGGCTAAGTAGATTGAGATTATTTTTCCTGGCATGCAGGAGGCCAAGTGACCTTATAGAGGTTTATAAAATCATGATGAGCTCTATGAATCTATGATTTCCATGTGCTCCCAAGGAATAGACTCAAGGCTCTATGACGCTGATTTCCATGAGCTCCCAAGGAATGAATACCATCCTGAAGCTTCTTCTGCACTTTGACTCACCACAGGTAGGGAATCCCTGTGAGTCAGTGGAGATGTTGCATTTTTCCAACAAAGGCTTTGAGCACGTTCTCTAGTCTTCTCTGTCTGCCTGATAATCGTATTCCATGACAGACCTCGGAACAGGGAGTGTGCTTTACAAGTCTGGTGTCATGAAAGTGAGTGTGGCCTGCCCAATGTAGCCAGTCAAGCATAGTAAGGACTTCAGTGCTAGAGATGTTTGACTAGAAGGAAACTCTGATGTCATTTTCCTTAGTCACTTATGTGATAATGACCAGATACTCAATTTTTTGAGAAATAGCAATTGAGGGATAATCATTGCCCAGTCAACCAGGGGTACTTACTGTTATTTGAAATAGTTCTGTCTGGGCAGACATTAATGTCTCATCCAAAGCCACAATCTCACACAGGGCACTACTTCCAGCATTGCATTAAAGCACCAGATTAGATTTTTGCTATGAAATTTCTGAATGAGGCTTACCTCAGATTCTCTAAGTGACACTGCTCTGAATGGCACCCTCGCCCACAGAATGGGTGAACAAAATGGACCTGTGGTTGCTATGGATCGCTTATATAAACTTTGTCACATGGTGTGAGCAGAATTATCTGCAGCTTAATGTGAAAAAGACTAAGGAGCTGGTGGTAGACCTGAGGAGAGCTAAGGTACCAGTGACCCCTGTTTCCATCCAGGGGGGTCAGTGTGGACATGGTGGAGGATTACAAATACCTGGGGATACGAATTGACAATAAACTGGACTGGTCAAAGAACACTGAGGCTGTCTACAAGAAGGGTCAGAGCTGTCTCTATTTCCTGAGGAGACTGAGGTCCTTTAACATCTGCTGGATGATGCTGAGGATGTTCTACGAGTCTGTGGTGGCCAGAGCGATCATGTTTGCTGTTGTGTGCTGGGGTAGCAGGCTGAGGGTAGCAGACACCAACAGAATCAACAAACTCATTCGTAAGGCCAGTAATGTTGTGGGCATGGAACTGGACTCTCTGATGGTGGTGTCTGAAAAGAGGATGCTGTCCAAGTTGCATGCCATCTTGGACAATGTCTCCCATCCACTACATAATGTACTGGGTGGGCACAGGAGTACATTCAGGCAGAGACTCATTCCACCGAGATGCAACACAGAGCGTCATAGGAAGTCATTCCTGCCTGTGGCCATCAAACTTTACAACTCCTCCCTTGGAGGGTCAGAGACCCTGAGCCAAGAGGCTGGTCCTGGACTTATTTCCTGGAATAATTTACATATTACTATTTAATTATTTACGGTTTATTACTATTTAGTTATTCATGGTGCAACTGTAACGAAAACCAATTTCCCCAGGATCAATAAAGTATGACTATGACTACAATAACTATATAGATTCATTTCTTTCACTAAATCTCAGTTCCCAATCTATACAACATAATTAGGCACTAAACTTTCCTTAGGAGATTATAACAAAATGTGTCAAACCCTGACATTGGCCACCTGACTTGCCTGAAGGAATACAGAGACAGTCTTCATTTCTCTCATTTTGGCAGTAAGAACGTTGACATTGTGAAAGGTGGAGTGGCCCCTGCGTTGCGCACTGTAATCCCATTTACTAATACCAGACCAATCCTACGTATTGGTGTAAGCTAATCAATTCAACTCCAATGTCCACAGCATCTCCCTTCAACCTCCCTCTCTCCCCATCTGTGATTGGCCTTAATCATCATCCGAATTAGGACAGGAGCAGTCGTAAACAGGGTCAGCTAATCTGATTTTCCATCATTACTTTGAGCAGACTGCTGATGCTAATTTAGGAAAAGAAAGCAGACTAAATTACAGCTGAAGGTGCATAGTTCCTGTATCATTTACTAGAGTAGATTCTACTTAAGTGTGTACGTGATTAGTCAACAAACCAGTGAGAATGGGCTGTTCTCTGTGGTAACAATTTGTGCTGAGGCTTCTCATTGTGGAATATGACCCTGATAACCCTGTCAGGTCATTGGCCTCCATATTTGATGATGTTGCAAGGCTTGTTCCATACAGGAGATACTGAAAGGGTTAGATATAGTGGATTTTCTTTCCTCAAGAGGATTCAGTTATGTTTCACTGGGATTTAACTAAGTAGTGGCTAGAAACTTAAATTACCAGGTTTTCTTTTCTAGGACTTGCAATTATCTTTCAGCATCTCTATCTCCCCCATTCTCCCCTTATCTCTTGTTTGCTCTCTGTCTCACCTTCATTATCTTTGTCCCTCTTGAACATTATCTCTCCCTTTCTTCCTGTATCTTTGTCCTTCTGTCAGTCCTTCACTGCCCCCAATCTCTACCTTATGTCATCCTTCTTTGCCTCTCTATTTTCGAACCTTTGTCCCTCTCTCAAAAATACGCCATTCACTGTCTCCTTTTCTTTCTCTCTCTCTTTTTTGCCCAACTATCTGTTTCTCTCTTTCTCACAAGCTCATACTCTCTCATTCACACAAACCAATCTTCCGTCCTTGGACTCAGTTTACACCACACGCTGTCGGAGCAGTGCTGCCAGGATAATCAAGGACACGACCCACCCAGCCAACAGACCTTTCGTCCCTCTTCCCTCCGGGAGAAGGCTCAGGAGCTTGAAGACTCGTACGGCCAGATTTGGGAACAGCTTCTTTCCAACTGTGATAAGACTGCTGAACGGATCCTGACCCGGATCTGGGCCGTACCCTCCAAACATCCGAACCTGCCTCTCGTTTTTTTTGCACTACCTTACTTTCCATTTTCTATTTTCTATTTATGATTTATAATTTAAATTTTTAATATTTACTAATTTTAACTATTTTTAATATTTAATATTTGTAAACCAGGGAGTGTGAAGCGCAGAATCAAATATCGCTGTGATGATTGTATGTTCTAGTACCAATTGTTTGGCGACAATAAAGTATAAAGTATAAAGTATTCTCTCTCTCATACACACCCACTCTTCCTTTCTCTGTCCCTCACATACACCCTCTCTCTTTCACTCTTATCTCTCTCACACACACATACATCCTCTCTCTCTCAATCTCTCTCTCTCTCTCTGTCATCTTCCTCTCTCTTTCTCTCACCCATTAGAGGAAGTTCATTCTGCTGGGAAACTGATCTTGTCAGTTGAGCACAATGCAGATGAGTTTTTGATTGGATGCATGAGATATCCACATCAAAGTGATCAAATTTGGAAGGGGAATAGATCTGCAGTAATGGCTTCAGGCCTGTATTGTCAAGATAAATTGTGCTTGGACTTTCCCCATAACGCACAGTTAGAGACCTTTAAACTCTTTTACAGTAGGATGAACTCCAACTGAATTCATCCAATGTGGACAAGACCAAAGAGATGAATGTGGACTTGAGGAAGGTGCAGGCTGCACGCTCTTTACCGCACATAAATGGCTCCTCCGCGGAGAGAGTTAGGAGCACCAATTTTCTGGGAGTGCATATTGTGTCTGTATAAGTACATATCAATTAAATAAAAGCACACGTGCAGAGGTGAGGTTAACTGGTGCATTCATCTTGCAGAGAGAGTGAACAACAGAACAACAGATCAAAGTACATGGGTAAGTTATCAGTCAATAAGTAGTGCTAAGAGAAGTCACCGTGCTAAAAGAAATAGATCCATACATTACACTCCCTCCCTTTAGATTAATATTACATAAAACTGTATATATCACAAAACATTCAATTTCCCTTTGACACAACATATTCAGATAAGCATGCTTTCACAATAGCAGTCTATAATTAACTTCACTATACTAAAGATTCAGTCTTTTGGGTGGTGCTCTGTTTCTTTCAGGATAGCACCTCTGGGCCTGTGGAGTGACATCAGGTTTGGCTGGTGTCTTGTCAAAAACAACGTTTTCTGTTGTAGGTGTCACATTGCTGTTAGTGACATGATCATCACTGAGAAGAAACGTGTCCATCTTGTTAGATGCATTCGACTCAGGTGTGTTCTTCGGTTGAGCATCCAGTATCTTCTCCACATGATGTCTCCATGTATGATCTCCAATATCCACTGTGTACATCAGTGGTCTAGTTCTTGTAGCTATCCTACTGGGTGTCCAGTTGTCTTCTTAGTAACCATGCACCAGGACTTCCTGTCCAACCTCAAGGTTCCTTGCTGATTCACTTGGCAACTGGTTGAAGTGTTTATTTTGCACTTCTCTCTGCAGGTCTGGTTTCAGGAGGTCTATGCAAGATCTCAGATTCCTGTTCACGAGCAGCAATGCAGGTGTTTGATATGTCATCGCATGAACACAGTTCTGATTCACGAAAAGCAAATTGTCTATTTTGTTCTAACGAGAAATGTCCTCTTTGTTCATAGCTTTAATGGACTGTTTGTTGGTTAGGACAAAGCTTTCAGCTAACCCATTTGTTGCTGGGTGGTGAGGAACTGTCATGAAATATTTGATGCCATTTTTCTTCACGAATAGTATGAACTCTGCTGATGTGTATGGTGGGTCCATTGTCTCTCACAATTTTGTCAGGTAAGTCATTTCTTGAGAAGGTGGTCCTCTCGCAGAAAGAGTCTTTTCTAAGGTGGTTGAGTTCATTGGGAGGACCATAGGCCTCTTCAAATGATCATCCACAGCAATCAGAAACATGAAGTTCATGAATAGCCCAGCAAAGTCAATTTACACTTTTTGCTACTGCCTCTGCCACAGTTGTAACGGTGCCTGTGGGGGTGCATTTTGAACCTTGTGGCATCCTGAACAGCTTTTGATCAAGCCTTCAGTCTGTCTATCTATTCCTGGTCAGCATGCGTAGCTCCAGGTGAAACTCTTCATCTTGACTGCACCCAAGTGTCCTTCTTGCAGATTCTCTAATAATCTGGTGTGTAGTTTAGAAGGAACCACAAAGCAAAATCTACACACCAGCATTCTTTGACATACAGACAGTTGGTCCCGGCTCACTGAGGACTGTGGAAACAGGATTACCATGAGCAGGTCATCCCTTCATGGTGACGTCATAGACTTTTGACAATGTCAGGTCATTCCTTGTTGCTCTTCGTATTTCAGGTTTTGTTACCAGCAACTGCTTCACCAATGCTGTGTGGACCACATCTGCTAGGTCACAGAATGAAGGCCCTTCTTCTTCAGTTGTCAACAGTGGAAGATGTGACAAGCCGTTAGTATTGCTGTGTTGTTTCGTACCCTTGAACTCTATGTCACAAGAGTTGGCACCTAGAAGAAGTGCCACCTGATAGCAGATATCACTGGGATTCCCTTCCTGGGATTGAAAATGGACACAACGTGCTTGTGGTCTGTCACTAGAGTAAATTTTTGTCTGTAGAGGTAGTGGTGGTACTTCTTTACTCCCCATACTAGATTAAGGGCCTCTCGGTCAATTTGTGCTTAGTTGCGTTTTGCACTTGTCAGTGATCTTGAAGCAAATACAATCAGATGTTCAGATCTATCTTTCATAGTGTGTGCCAAAAAGGTACCAATGCCATACCGGGACGCATCACACGCCAGTCTGATGAGCAGAGATGGGTCATGATGGGTGAGCAGCTTATCAGATGTTATTAGTCCTTTTGTTTCCTAGTATGCTCTTCCATATCTTTCTGACCACTCCCTCTTTGCTCCTGTCTGCAACAGCATGTTCAATGGATGCAGCATCGTAGCAATGTTTTTGGAAAAATCGGAGGCAGTAATTTACAAGGCACAAGTATGACCTGAGTTGTGATACTTTTTCTGGTTTGGGTGCCTGCAGCACTACTACAATCTTCTCTTGTGACTTATGTAAGCCATGCTTGTTAATGACATGTTCACAATAAGAAATTGAAAGATTCACATTTTTCTCCCTTTGCGCGTAGACCATACTCATTCTGCCTGGTAAACACTTTAATGTCATGGTCCGGTCCGTAAAGTCCCCATTCCGGTTCACAGTCCGGTCCGTGGACTCAGGACTCAGGGTCTTCCAGCTGTCCCTTGTTTGAGTTAATCATTGGCACCTGATTCCCATCTATGGGCTTGCAATATAAGTAGCCTTGGAGGTGAGTGTGGGGGTTGGTTTGTCTCATCAGTCCCCCTTGGAGCTACCTGCTGATGGAAGGCCAGTGAAACCATTTGTGATCTTTAGGCCTGGTTGGAGGACTACTGCTTCTTGGAGCCTTGTTGCCACTTGTTGGAGTGGTCTTTAGCTGTTTTCTGGGCCAGCTGAGTTGGTGCCAGCAACTCTGAGCTAGGTAGGGATCTGGTTGTTTCTGTAGCTAGCTGAGGTTGCTGGCTGAACTGAAACTCAGAGCTTCCCTGGAGCAGAGATGGATCTGTCTGTTGTTCTTTGGTGTTTGTCTCTTTTTGTCCTTGCCTCTGTGGGGTAAGTCAGGCTGTCTTGCCATTGCCCTGTGGGGGGGGGGGGGACTTGTCTTGTCCTTGCCTCTGTGGGGTAAGTCAGGTCATCTTGCTGTTGCCCTGCAGGGGGGACATGTCTTGTCTTTGCCTCTGTTGGGTAAGTCTGGCCATCCTGCTGTTACCCAACAAATGGACCTGTCCCACCTTGGTGTGGAGAAGTTTAGTCTGGGCTTGTCTTAGGATAAGTCCCGGCTCTACGTCTATGTTCTGTCCTGTCTCATGTTAGTGTTGTGTTAAAGATGAGTCCTGGCTTGTCGAAGGATAAGTCCCAGCTCTATGTTGAAGTTTAGTTCCCAGTCTGAGCTCCAAGAACACTAGCCTCGATGACCCCGCGGCCAAGCTCCAAGGACCCAAGCCCCAACAACCCCGCGGCCAAGCTCCAAGAACCCGAGCCCCGAGGATCCCGCGGCCAAGCTCAGGACCCAAGAACCCAAGCCCCAAGGATCCCAAGCCAAGCTCAAGACCCAAGACCCCAAGCCTCAAGAACAAAGACCCCAGCCTGTCTACAAGCTCAGGCCTCTAGACCCCAGCCATGTCCTGTCCTGAAGCCATGTTATGTCCTTGCCTGGTTCCGGGGTCCGAACCCGAGACAAGACCCAGGTTTTGGGTCCTTGTCCGGTCTCGGGTTCGGAGTCCAAGCCTTGTCTCCTAGTCCATGGTTCCTAGTCCTGGTCCCGCTTTCCCTAGCCCAAGTCTGAGCTCTTAGCCCTGCTCCTAGCCTGAATCCTTTCACGTCCTTACTCTAGTCAAGTCCTGTTCCTTGTACTTCGGTGTCTGTGTCTTGCATTTGGGTCTGTTCCCAGTACCCTATTGTAACATTTAACAAGTTTCTGGAGGTGCTCTTCATCATTCTTGCTAGTCACATCAATGTCATCAAGGTAACATTGTGTTGCTGGGATATCTTGGAGCTTTTGGTCCATTGTTCTTTGCCAAATTGCTTGAACTGATATGATGCCAAAGACGAGATGATTATACTGGCACAGTCTCTTGAGTGTTGATCGTGAGGATAGGCTTGTGACAAGTCAATCTTTGAAAACCTCTCCCCGCCTGCCAAAGATGCAAAATTGTCTTATGTTTATGGCAGAGGATACTGCACAGTACACAGCATAGGGTTGATACTCACTTTGAAGTCCCCACATACGGAATAGCTCTGGCCTTTCCTTTCTACATCACTGGGATAATGTGCATGGTCCAATTGCTACACCCAACCTTTGAGAGAATGCCAGCTGCCTCCAAGCTCTGAAGTTCAGCATCCACTTTAGGACTTGGTGTGTAAGGCACTGGGTGTGCTTTGTGGGATCTTGGTGTTGCTGCTTCATCCAGTTCATTTCTGGCCTTCTCTGACATTCTGTGGTTAGTGTTACCATTTCAGCTGCAGCTGCCTATTGATTACATATTGAGAGCTTTGATCGTGTACTGATCTAGTTGGAATTTTCCCAACCATTAACATCTAAAAAGTGCTGGCCCTCCACTTTTCAACAAAGTCACTGTAGTGGGAAAGTTTGTGGGGTTCAGCAATGTATTCAGAAATGCTTTCACCCATTGACTGGTTCCTTTTGTGAAATCTAAATCTCTCAGCAACTCCTAGTGGTTTAGGGGTCTATGGATTTTGTAAAATTGTAACAATTTTATTGAACATCTTGCTTGCAGGCTTTTCAGGAATTATTAAATTGTGTAAGAATGTTTACATTTTAACACCCATTGAGCTGAGAAGTGTGGAGGATCTCTTTTCCTCATTCATGTTGTTTCCATTATAATACAGTTCAACCCTTTCAGTTACGAGTCCCAGTCCTCATTAGCACAATCAAATTCTTCAGCTTTCCCAACTAAGGGCATCGTCACATTATTTTCACTTTAACTTTACAAGTTGTGTGTCTCTCCCTGTGTACTGTGCACTATTCTTTTATTAGCATTTGTGATGACCTGCTCTGTACTGATTCACTCTTTCCTCTCGCAGTCTCTCTCTCCTGAATTCTGTCATCTCATAACTGTCAGTGTAGTTGGTGTTATCCACTGACTTTCAGGTTTGTACTCATTGCCAATTCGTTGTATCTGTATAACTACATATCAATTAAATAAAAACATACACGCAGAGGTGAGGTTAACTGGTATATTCACTTTGCAGTGAGAGAACAGCAGAGCATGCATACACAGAACAACAGATCAATGTGTGTCAGTAAGTATTAGTCAATAAGTAATGCGAGGGGAGTCATTGTGCTAAAAAAAAATAGATCCATACATTACAGTGCACACAATGGACAATCTCAGCTCGTCTCTCAACACCATCCCTTTGTTCAAGTAAACACAGCAGCATCTCCATTTCCTGTAGAAAATGGGGTGAGTGAGCCCCCTCCACCAATTCTAATAAATTTTTTAGAGCACCATTGAGAATGGTGCTGGGGAGCTTCGACACCATTGGGTATGGTAATCACAAGGCATCTTCCAACCGCAGTATCGTACAAAAGATTACAGGATTGCAAGGACTGCTGAGAGGATTACCAGGGTCTCTTTTTCATCCTTCAGAGATATTTATCAGGATCACTGCATACGCAGGGCCCTTAGTATTGTCAATGATCCCTCCTAACCGTCCGACAATCTCTTTGACCCCCTACCATCAGACAGCAAGTACCGCAGCAACAAGAACTGTTAGGAGGGGGAACAACTTCGTCCCCCATCTTATAAGGCTCCTGAACTCCCTGCCACCACACAGGTCTCATCACATATAAAGCACCAGTAGCATAATACTGTCTACTTTTAGGTTATATCATACATGCACCTTATTATTTGTACTTTGTGTTATGTGTGTGAGTTACATGTACTGTCTTGTGCACCTTGGTCTGAATGAACATCGTCTCATTTGGCGATATACAAGTGATTCATTGAATGACAATATACTGAATTTGATCTTGAACTTGAATATGGGAATATTCACCTTTCCCTGAAGTATTACTTTTCAAGGAGTTCTTTGCTCTCCTGGCCTATTTTCAGATAAATGTTTCTATAGCCATGAGGTAGTCAATCTCTGGGAAGAGGTTGAAGACTGAATACATCATTTTCATTTTCTCTATGTCTGAATTTTCAGTGTGAACTTCCTGACAGGAGATGACCAAAGCCCTTACCACCACATAGTTGAAACCATGTTTGCTGAAGCCCAAGGAACGTGCACATGAATTGTGTTCCAAGTGCTTACAGCAAAACCAAGCCTGACAAATCCATGGGGTGTCAGGGAAATTCTGATCTGTTGGATCTTCTAGACTGCAATAGCTGGCATCGTTATCATCCATTGCTGTTCGCTTGATGAAAACTTGGCTGACCTGTTTCTTACATTGTAGTTGACACTGGTAGTAGTGTGATCACTTGAGTATAGAGTTCAAGTTCAATTTTAATTATCATTCAACCAGACATGATCATAACCTGAAGAAACAGCATACTTCTGGGGCTAAGGTGCAAAACACATTGCCAATAGCACACAGCACGCTGCACAGAGCACAAATAGCACATATGGTTACAATTTCAGAAACACATACAGTCACAGAGATGAAAAAGAATATAGCCCAAGTCCCTTAGTGACATGACTCTAGAATTGATGGTAAGTTGTCATAGTCCAGCTTGCGCTTCTGCCAAGCGAATACCAAGAAAGCAGCATCGACAGGAGAACCCAGTTCCAACCCAAGTATGGATTCCAGCACACCCACAGAGACCTCTCCGATATCACCTCAGTGTCTACTCTCCTGGTCGGTTGCAAAAGGCTGAAGACTCCCTGTCCTGGGGTTGGAGGACTGTGTATGTGCGTGGGTGGATGGAAGGGAAGAATGGGACTTTTCTTGCTGTTGTGTTCTATGTTGTTCTGCTATGTGTTTAGGGCATGCTGTGTTGACACTGGAATGCCTCCATCATACCATTGGGTTCTGTTGGTTGTCAATGCAAATGGTGCATTTCACTGTATGTTTTGATGTAAATGTGATAAATAAATGAATCTGAACCTGATGTTCCCTGCCTTCACTGTGTGGAAGGATGGCAAGTTACTGGATTCTGCTATTTCCCTGACAATGATGTAATGTAGAGAACATTCTGATTAGTTGCATCACTGGTATGGAGGGACCACTGCACAGGATCAGAAAATAGCCGCAGAGGTTTGCAAACTCAGCCGGCTCCATCATGAGCAGAACCCTTCCCAGCATCAAGGACATCTTCTAAAGTCGATACCTCAAAAAGGCAGCATCCATCATTAAGGACCCCCATCACCCAGAACATACCCTCTTCTCATTGCTGTCATCAGGGAGGAGATACAGGAGCCTGAAGACACACATTCAACATCTTAGCAACAGTTTCTTTGCCTCTGTGATGAGATTTATGATCGAACAATGAAGCAACTTATGAGAACTAGCTCACTAATCTTTTCAACTCTCTTTTTGCACTATCTACTTGTGTCATTTAACTACATATATAATTATTGTAATTTATAGTTTTTTATGTATTGTACTATAATTCTGCCACATAACAAATTTCATATCATATGCCAATGATATTAAACCTGATTCTGATTCCATATGGTTGTCAATGATTTCAATGGAGGACATTGGAAAGTAGGAAGACAGTTATTAAGTGCTGGTTATTTTATGACCCATAGCCCAAGTCAGTCCTTTATGTTGAAAATAATTAACTTTGAACTGAACATTTCCTTATGCAGTGGCCCCTTGACAACTGAATAAGCTAAGGCCATTTAGATTTTATTAAAACTAAATCTAATTATGCTTTGAGAATTAGTTCTGTGACACAGATTGATTGAATTGATTTGGAAGTTGTTGAGCTGACCGGAAATCTGCATTGATCCTGTTAAAGGGCATCGTGTGCACCGAGTTTGGAAGACACGCACAGCAGAACGCTTAAGATACCACTTCCAAGTGTTTGGAATTTTACCAAATTAGTTCTTCTGTGCACTGAAAATCTGCTCCTTTGTTCGGGCTTGCTGTTAAATAATAGTGATTGTGAAAATCATTCTCTTCTCAGACCACTTCCAGATGTGACTGAAAGAACTAGACGCAATTACAGGCAATTAAAGAAAAGGATTTGCTCAATGCAGTAGCACACTATATAGTTCATACATTAAAGGTTACATGTATGGTGCCTAAATAATAAATGTTACATTTATTTTAAATGCTGTCTTTCTCATAAGAAAAAGACTGCAAGAAATGCAAACATGAGGAAATCTGCAGATGCTGGAAATTCAAGCAACACACACAAACAAATACTGGTGAACACAGCAGGCCAGGCAGCATCTAAAGGAAGAGGTACAGTCGACGTTTTGGGCCGAGACCCTTCAGAAATATTGACTGTACCTCTTCCTTTAGATGCCGCCTGGCCTGCTGCTTTCACTAGCACATTTTCTGCAAGAAATGAATGTGTTAGGCTAATACAATAATCAGCTTTATTTATACAACCAGTGGACAATTTATTAGGTATTTCTGTATCAATAAAGTGGCCAGTGAGTGTATATTTGTGGTCTTCTGTTGCTGTAGTCTATCCATTTCAAGGTTGAACATATGTGTTCTTCCCGAGATGCCCTTCTGCACACCACTGTAGTAATACGTTGTTATTGAGTTACTGTCACCTTCCTGTCAGCTTGAAACAGTCTGGCCATTCTCCTTTGACCTTTCTCATTAACCAGGTGTTTTTCCCCACAGAACTGCTACTCCCTGTTTTTTGCATCATTCTCTGTAAACTCTAGAGATTGTTGTACATGAAAATCCCAGATCAGCAGTTTCCAAGATATTAAAACCACCCCATGTGGCACCAACAATCATTCCATGGTCAAAGTCACTTAGATCACATTTCTCCCCCATTCTAATGTTTGGTCTGAACAACAACTGAACTTCCTGACTATGTCTGCATGCTTTTATGCATTGAGTTGCTGCCACATGATTGGCTGATTAGATATTTGCATAAGGAGCAGGTGTATAGATGTACCTGGTAAAGTAGTCACAAAGTCTAAGTGCAATACCTGAAAGGCTGGTTCACAGAGATCCAGCAGTAGGTTTGCATTGAGAAGAAACATTTTACAGTGCTATGGTCAGGAGTACATTGAGTCTCTCCAGCCTCTGCTGCCCCTTCACATGATTCCTGCCGACAATCCTTACTTTGTTCTTTTGCTCTATGACGTTAATATCTTTGACTATTACAAATGGATTTTGTTTTAATTTTAGAGATACAGGACAGAATAGGGCCTTCTGGCCCACCAAACAACACTGCCCAGGAACCCACCGATTTAACCCTAGCCTAATCACAGAACAATTTACAATGACCAATTAGCCTACTAACTGGTATATCTTTGGGGAAAGGAGGGCTTTCTATGAACAGCAGCAGTTGAAGGTGGAACTAACACCACATCATGACATAATCATCATCATGGGAGGTCTAAACACCAAAGTTTAACAACTTACACATAATAATGGTGAAAGTTAGGTGGAATTCTGAGCCATGAACAATCTGGTCATAGGAGGGACCCTCTTTTCACACCGTGAAACCCACAAACTGACATGGTGCTCACCCAATGGATGTGACAGGAACGAGATTGACCAATGATCAATAGTGTGTGGAGACAATCCTTGCAGGATGTAAAGGTGAAGGAGGGGAGCAGATACAGGAAGTGATCACCACCTTGTTCTAGCAGTGATGAAACTCATGCTGAGAAGCAATGAGACTAGAACACATGTACAAAGGTGTTTTGATGTTGGAAACTTAAACAACACCAGTGTGAGATCTACCTTCAACTTTCAGCTTAAGAATGGGTTCTAGGCCTTGCATGACCTTGATGAGGATGTGTCAGTTGACAGGATTGATACAATGTGGAAACAGATTGTTTCAGTCTCCAAGAAGAGCAGCGAGACGTATCTAGGATACTGAGCTGGAAGGAAGAACAAAGAATGGATACAGCAGGAAACATGAACAGAGAAGAAAGTGTTGGATGCAAAGTCAACACGGATTGAGAAAATTTACCTAGCATTTGCACAAGCTAAGAAAGTGAAGAGACTTGTAAGAAAGGATAAGAGAGTCTACATGGAAGACCTTGCAGACGAGGCCAAGGCAGCAGCCGATCAAGGAGTTCAGGAAAGAATACCCAAGACTTAAAAATTGTGGTGCGGTGAGTTCCAGGCTAGATCCAATGGTCTTGTGAGAGATAAGAGCGGTCTGCTTTCGCCAACTGAGAAAGATCAAGAAGCACAATGGACAGAGTATTTCAGAGAATTACTGAATAGACTACCTCGAAATGAAGAGCCAGACATACAAGAGGCAGCAGAGGATCTCTACATCAACACAGATCCACCCAAGAAAGAGGAGATTGTTGCTGCGATTAATTCATTGAAGAACAGCCAAGATCCAGGGCATGACAATTTGAATGTTGAACTGTTCCAAGCCGAATCAAAAGCTGCGGCAGCCATCCTGCAACCACTGTTCACTAAAATCTGGGAACAGGGGCAAGTACCCAAGGACTGGACAAAGGGAGTTTTTGTTAGCATCCCCAAGAAAGGAGTGGTCAGTGATTGCAACAACTGATGTGGCACCACACTTTTGTCAGTGCCCAGCAAGATTCTCACAAAGTCATTGTGCAACAAATTACAGATGCTGTCAATGTGTGCTTGAGGAAAGAACAAGCTGCCTTCAGGAGAAACAGAGGCTGTGTCAACCAGATCTTCACACTGAGTAACATCATAAAACAGTGCGCAGAGTGGCAGAGACAACTGTATATGAATTTTATGGATTTTGAAAAGGCTTTTAATAGCATCCACAGGGAGAGCCTCTGGTGAGTTCTCAGCACATACGGGATCTCTTCCAAAAATGTCTTGATTACCCAGAGTTTCTGTGCTAACTTCATTGCACAGTTGGGGACTGTAATTTAAGCTTTGACGTCATGACAGGGTTCAGGCAAGGCTGTGTGATGTCGGCGATATTGTTTAACCTGGTGATTGACTGGGTTATGAGACAAACAACGAGAGAGAAGCAGAGAGGCAATAGGTGGATTCTATTCTCTACTTTAGAAGATAGTGACTTTGTGGATGACCTTGCATTACAATCACATACACACCAGCACACGCAAGAGAGAACCTGAAGTCAAGAGTCAGCCAGAGAAAGAGTGAGACCATGACCCTCAATGTAAGGTCTCCTCCCCCTGCCAAGGCATCTGGTGTTGACTTACCCAGCACCGACCGGCAGATTCATGTAACTGAGCAGCATCATTTGGCAGGACGGTGGCACGAGGGACGACATCCAGTGCAGACTCAGTAAAGCTAGAAACGTCTTCAGATCAATGAGCAACATATGGAGATCAACCAAGTACAGTGTTCACACCAAGGTGAAGCTGTACCAGAGATGTGTTCGGTCCACACTCTTGTATGGATCAGAATGCTGGTACATGACAGTCAGTGACCTTGCCAAAGTGTTGTCACTCCACACAATGAGCCTCCAGAAGACCCTCCATATTTTCTGGGCAAGCAAGATCTCCAACCACAATCTATTCCTTCTCCCAACAGGACATGGCCGCAATCATCATGAGGAAATGCTGGAGATGATTTGGTCATGTGATGAGAAGAGAGCCCAATTCCATCATCATGACACCATTTCACTGGCCCCCTGAAGGGTGGAGGAAACACAGAAGACCAAAGCCAACTTTGCAATGTACCATGGGGCAGAAATGACGACCCTGTACCACACCTGGGGCACAGTAGAGAAGATGGCCAAGGACAGAGATGAAGGACTTTCATTGCTGCCCTAAATGCCAGCAGCATACCAGGCAGTAACTAACTAACTAATTAATCTATTAACCAGTACGTCTTGGGAGCCCAATTTATATTGAACAATTATGCTCAATTAATTTAGATCAATTCATAATAAACAATTAACATTGCATCAACTAGCACAGGTAGGAGGGACAAACTTCGATCACACTCCAGTGTGTGGAACTATTTCATAACTTCCCTTCTGAAAAGTCTGCCTCCAATGTTTAGACTGTGCAATCTCACTATACACACCTCAACTAGCCAAGAGGATTATCTTGTCTCTCCCCATATCAGTTTCCCTGAAATCTTCGATTGAATCTCCCTCTAATCTATGTTCCAGAGAATATGCACAGGTTGTGTTATCTTTCTGTAATTTACTGTACCATTATTTAGATGTGTGGTGGAGAATATAAAGACTGGTTGCATCACAGGCTGGTATGGAAGCACCAATGTCCTTGAACGGAAAAGCCTACAACAAATGGAGGATGAGGCCCAGTCCGTCATGGGTAACTCCCTCCCCACCAATGAGCACATCTACAATGCGCGCAGTCCCTGGAAAGCAGCATCCATCAACAAGGGCCCCACCATTCAGACAATGCTCTATCCTGTTGTCCTTTGTCCATCCTGTTGTGTGCTGTTTTGATTGATTCCATCGTGTTTAATTGTATTTACTGTAAATGTCCATAAGAAAATGAATTTGAAGGTTGTATCTGGTGACATGTATGTATTTTGATAATAAATTTACTTTGAAATTTGAATTCTATTGCTGTTTTAAATAACCGACAAGTTAGCTCTTCCAAAGGCGTGCCATAGGCACAATTGGCTAAATCTAAGAAAGAATAAGCTGGCGAAGGAGGCTCACAAGAATGATTCCAGGAATAAAATTGTTAACATATGAGGAGCGTTTGATAGCTCTGGGCCTGTACTTGCTGAAGTTCAGAAAAATGAGGGGGTATCTCACTGAAACCTGTTGAGCATTGAAAGGCCTAGATAGAATAGATGTGGAGATGATGTTTCCTGTCATTAGTGGGTCTAGGACCAAAGGGCACAGACTCATCTCAAGAACATCCCTTTGGACATGAGGAGGAATAACTTTAGACAGAGGGTAGTGAATTTGAGGATTCATTGCTACACAGATGGCTGTGGAGGCCAAACCATTGGGTATATTTAAAGTGGAGGTTGATTGGTTCTTAATTAGTCAGGGTATTAAAGGTTATGGGGAGAAGGCAGGAAAGTGGGGTTGAGAGGGATAATAAATCAGCCATGATGGAATAATGGAGCCTACTCGATGGACCACATGGCCTAATTCTGCTCCCATGCAGCTGATCTTATAGTCTAAACTGTAAAGTAGAATTCACCCATGCATGATTTACTAAGGTCTACATTGGGGTTGTTGTGTGTTGCACTCTGTCTTTGAAATTGCTTCCATGACATTGGGAGTGAATTTTGGAAGTAGGGGTACAATGCAATTCGTGCACACAGGATGAGTTCCTATCCCTGGGATTCTACAACATGCCGGAAATGCCCCCCTCCTTACTCTGACAGAAGAGATGTGGTAGATCATTGATTACCAGTAATGAGTTGGAGCAGGAATTCGCTGTACAGTAGTACCTGGACTGTAGAGTAATCCTGATAGAACTACATTTACAAAATGAGAGGTGCTGACTCTATGTAGTGATATTAGCTGTATTTAATCAGGATAACTATTATCATTTAGTGCTGACCAGAACTGTTACCACTCTCACCTCTGAGTCAGTATTCCTGGAAGTTGAACATGTAACCTCAGAAATTAATATACAAGTTTCAAGATTCAAATGTATTTATCATGTGTACATCAAAACATACTGTGAAATGCTCAATTTGCATAACGACCAGCACACCCGAGAGTGTGCTGGGGCCGCCCTCAAGTGTGACCACACCTGCCAGTGCTTACAGTGCTTGGCAGAACAACAGAGAACACAACAAGCATCTAAACAGCAGCAGCAAAACAAGCCCTTCTCCTCCCTCTCACACAAACATACGCACACACACAGACACGCGCGCACACACACATGTGCGCACGCACACACACGCACACGCACACACACACAAGCACACACACACACCCGCACACACACGCGCACGCACACTCACACAAACACGCACTCACACACACACACAAACACGCGCGCACACACACACACAGGCACATCCTTCAACCACGGGACAGGACTTTTGTATGAGAAGATGAGCTGAGAGCCTGTCTCTGTCCCTCAGGTGGATCTAGAAACAGGGTATTTCTTATTGTCTGAGTCAATGTTTATTACTCAGGCAAAATCTAAAAGAGGTTTGTAAACTGTTCAGATTTCCTTCTCTTCTAAAATGCTTTATAGGCTAAAATTATTTTTATGATAGCCACTTCCTTCTCCTCACTGTGCACCAATGCATGATAATGGCCTTCGGCATTCCTCCCCTTTTTCTGTTCCCAACCACTTTTTGACAATGTCACCTTAATAATTTGTGAACAATGTAGAGGTAATGTTTGATGAAAACTAATGGTTAGATCTGTAATCAAATATTGTGGGTGTCTCTCTCATCAGTGGTTATCACTGTCACAACTTGGCAGTGAGTTACACTAAAGCTTTGTATCCTGGACAATAATTTCACTATAGTCTGAGTTGGTTCACCCTACTGCTTCTCCCTGCCACCCTACGGCTAAATGGCCCAGTGTTCTGTTGGGATAACACCCACACATCTTCCCACTTCATTTTGGAAGTATTGGCAATTTTCAGTGTATGGGTGCCACAGTACTGTAGTGGTTAGCATGATGTCTTTACAGCTCTGGGCATCAGAGTTCAACTTCAAAGTCATCTGTAAGGAGTCTGTATGTTCTCCCTGTGGGATGTGTGGTTTTTCTCTGGGTGCTCTGGTTTCCTCCCATAGTCCAAGGGTGCGCTGGGTAGTAGGTTAATTGGTCACTGTAAATTGTCCTGTGACGTTACAGCTAGAAAGCAGGAGAATGAGGTTGAGACGGCGAATAAGTCACCCATAGTGGAATGGCAGATCATACTCGATAGGCCAAATGGCTTAATTCTGCTCCCATGCCTTATGGTCTAGGCTGTAAGTAATCAGGGTTAATGACGCAGCTCGAAGGGCTGGAAGGATCTATTCCACACTGTCTGTCAATACATACAAATAAATAATAAACAAAAATGGCAGCCTTCTTGTGTATACCATAACAGACAACACAATAGCAACTAACAATTTACAAGACAATAGTGCAAACAACCATGAGCAACCAACAATTAGCAGAACGGTCATATGTGCAAATGTCGATAATCAAACTGAAATAAATGTGAACATATAAACAGACTCAATAATTATCAACAGAACAAGGAGAACAGGAAAGACCATTTGATGGATGTCGTGCAGATAATGTTAGGGTATTTACACCTGAGTGAGTTTTTTTGGGAACCTGGATAGCTACAAGAAAGAAATTTCAGAGGTGATGCGTACTCCTGGTGGTGAAGGACTTGTAGTATCTCCCTGATGGTAATTTTGTTAATAGGTGACTGCTAGTGTGGGTGGAGTCACAGTAATTTTTTCAGTTCTTTTCTTTGCTCTGGTGTTGAACAGGTCTCTAATGTTGGTCACTGACAGCCGATGATCTTTTCCACAGACTGGACCACTCACTGCAACCTGGACTTGGACAGGGAGGAGGTGGCGGGAAATCAAACTGTGATAGAAGTGGTCACAACACTTTCAGTGATGGTAGAGTAAAAATTCATCAAGACATGCCCTGAGATGTTAATTTTCCTTAGCTGGTACAGGTAGAACAATCTCTCGTTAGACTTTCCTAGTGATGAGCATAACGTGCTTGTTCCACTTCAACGTATTGTTAATGGTAGTCCTCACCCATAGACACAGCCTGACCATTAATTTCTGGGCTGTCACCAAAACATGGGAAGGAAGTTGATGCAGGGAGATGATGCATGGAGATTTTTTTGTAACCAGAGGTGATGGGTTAAGGGAGAAAAGTGAAATGTTTAAGGAGAACATGAGGGAGGATCTTCTTCAGTAAGAATGTGGAATGAGCTTCTAGAGAATGCATGTTTGATTGCAACATTTAAGAGAAGTTTGGATGGATATATGGATGGACGGGGTAAGGGGGGCTATGGTCTGGCTGCAGGTTAATGAGAGTAAGCAGATTAATAGTTTGCAATGGACTAGATGGGCTGAGTGGCCTGTTTTTTTTTGCTGTAGAGTCCAATGACTCTGACCAATATTTCCCGGTTGGAAATATTTAGTCACGAGGGAGACTGGATAGGCTGGGTTAGGTTTTTCTGGAGCAGAGGAGGTTGAGGGGGACCTGATAGGGGTGTGTAAAATTAGGGTAAAGAGTGAGAGATGTTTTCCTCATATGAGAGACATCAGTAAGCAAAGGGTATTGGATTAAGGTGAGGAGAAAAGGGTAGAGTGGATCTGAGGAAAATATTTCTCACCCAGAAGGTGGTTGTGATTTGAAACACACTGCCTGCAGCCACGCTCACATTTCACAAGCACTTCAATTGTCAAGGGACATACAATCAGTTAATTTATATACGGTACATATATCAGCTATCTCATGTGTATGTATTTATTGTGGTATTTTACAGTTTTGTTCTTTATCTGATAGTCTTTCCTTGTCTTGCACTGGATCCAGAGTAACAATTATTTTGTTCTCCTTTATACTTGCACTTGTTCGCAGGAAATGATAGTTTACAATCTTGAATCTTGAAACTTGGGGCGGTAGTTGTTAGCACCCAGCTTTATAGTGCCAGTGACTGGAGTTCAATTCCTGCCACAATCTATAAGTAGTCTGTATGACCTCCCTGTGGAACGTGTGGGTTTTCTCTAGGTGCTCTGGTTTCCTCCCACAGTCCAAAGACATACCAATTAATGGGCTAATTGGTCATTGTAAATTGTCCTGTGATTAGGTGAGGGTTAAATCGGTGGTTGAAAAGCACGGAAGGGCCTATTCCATTCTGTATCTCTATAAATAAATCAGAATCAGGCTTAGCATCACTTACGTATATCGTGAAATTTTTTTGTGGCAGCAGTTCAGTGCAAACATAAAAACTTACTATGTTAATAAGAAATTAAGACTCTGAGAGTCTCGATCATGTTCGGAAGCCTAAGATCTTGGGGCTCTGGAGATCAGCTGATCAAGAGTCGGTGTCACGGCAGGAGACTCAAGTGTCATCGGGGAGGCCGGAAAATCTTTTGCTGTGGGACCGAAGACCCGAGGTCTTTGTGATCTTCGGACACAGAGCTACAGAGCTCAAAAAAAGCAATGAAACGGACTTCTAACATCGTAAACCAGCAGGTTGTTGTTATGTCTCCCGCTCGCTGTGAAAATGGGGACACCTCCCTCTCCCTTGCCAGGGAGAGAGAGAACTTGTGGTTTATCGAATGTTGGATGAAATGTGGATCCTTTGGGGTAACTTTGGTCTGTGTCTTTGCTATTGCTTAGCACACGCTTGGGCTCGGTGATGGCACCGATGCGCGTTGTTTTTTGCTGGTGGGGGGAGGAGGATTGTTGCTCACTGCCGCTTACGCACGGGAGGGGGGAGCTGAGGGGGGGACTTTGGGGTTCTCATGCTTAACTGTCGTTCATGCTTTGGGGCACTTCTCTGTTTCCGTGGATGTTTGCAAAGAAAAAACATTTCAGGATATATATTGTATACATTTCTCCAACATTAAATTCAACCTTTGAACCTTTCAAATATAAAATACATAAATAAATAGTACAAAAAGAGAGCAAGTTATTTTAGGCGTGTTCCTTTGTCAGAGCTGGAAAGAAGGGAAACGTGCTTGTAAAGCTGTAGGGAGGGTGTGGGAGGAAGGATGCCTCTGATGGGGTAAACCAGGAGACGGCGGAGATAAGCTGTAGGGTGGGATATCTGGTCTATCAGTGAGCAGGAACAGTCAGAGAGTAAGCGAGCAGACAAGTGACTGTAGGAGGTGCAGAATGCAGAGCAGGACAATGTGCCTGCCAGATCAGGCTGGGCATGTCCATCACTCACAGAGAGAATCAAGAAAAAAACACAAAGTGAGCTAAAATCACAGGTGAGTGACTGATATAGACCAGGAAATCAAGCTGCCAGAAGTTGCATAATTCAATACTGAGTCCAGAAGGTTGGTCATCTTCCAGGCAGAAGATGACACGCTGTTCCCCAACTTGCACTGGGCCTGATTGTAACAGTGTAGAAGCTCACAGTGCAATAGGGATCAGAGTGAGATTGGATTAGAGAACTACAGTGGCAGACAAAAGGACGCTTAGGAACACCCTGCAGATTGAGTACTGGTGCTATGCAAAGTGGTCACCCTGTCTTTGTTTTGTTTTTTTTAATGTAGTAGAAGAGATCGCATTGTGTATATTGAATGTAGTAGAATAGATTGGAGGAAGTGCATCCGATTCACTGCATCAAATTCTTGTCCTTGGATGGTGGGAAGGTTGGGGGAAAGTGCTGTCAGAAGGGAAAGTGAGTTGCAAAGGGGCATTCCTGTGATATACTAAAAGAAGAGTAGGGGCAAAGTATGTCTAGCCATGCAGCTTCTCTGAGATAGTCTCTGACTGTGGAGAATGATCTGTTGAATGTGGCGATTGGTGAGGAGGAAAGTAAAGACCAGATCATCTCCATGGTTGTTCTGTCTTATAGGAAAAGGGGTGAGAACGGGGACACGGGAAATACAAAGATGCTGTTAAGGGCTTTGTTCAAAAGTTCAAAGTACATTTATTATCAAAGTATGTATACTATATACAAGCTTGAAATTCATCTTCTTGTAGGCAGCCACAAAACAAAGAAACCCAATAGGACCCATTGAAAAACGCACAGAACAAAGACTGTCAAACACTCAATGTGCGAACGAGTAACAAATGGTGCAAACAATAAAAACATAAACAAATAACACACAGAACATGAACCACAGAATCCTTGAAAGTGAGTCCATGCCAAGGAGCCAGTTCAGCATTGTAGCCAGTCCAGGAGCCTGATGGCTGCAGGCTACAGTGCAGGGGCGGGTGCCAATGGTCATCAATGGTAAAAGGAAAACCACATTTCAGAAGAAATAAAACAATTTAGGGTTTCATGTATGGAAAGTCTCGTCATTGGAGCAAATATGGCAGAGATGGAGGAACTGGGAAATGAAACAGAATCCTAACTGGAGGCATGTTGGGGTGAGGAGTTGTGGAGAAAGATATGGAAGTCAGTAAGCTTGTAACGGATGTTCGTAGCAGATCTTTCTCCTGAGATGGAGATAGAGTGATCTTGAAGAGGGGGAGAGGAGGGCATATGAGGCTTCAGGGGAGATTTTTTTAACCAGGATTTTTCCAAGGACGGAAGGATTCAGTCATCAGGAGACGGGATATGCTGGGTTAGTTTTCACTGGAGCAGAGGAGGTTGTGGGGGACGGACCTAAGAGAGGTGTATAAAATTGGAGTAAATAGTAGTAACTATTCTCGCAACCTATGGACTCATAGAACAGATTCTGCAGATGCTGTAAATACTGAACAAATCACACCAGAAACCCAGCAGGCCATCCAGCATCTAGAGAGGAAAATAAACAGATGACCTTTTGAACCAACACCCCAGGGGACTGAAACATCCACTGTTTATTTCTCTCCTTTTATGCTATCTGACCTGCAGAGTTCCTCCAGCATTGTATGTGTGTGTTGCAGTAGTCTAAAATTCTTCACCTAACCTACACCCTCAGAATTAACAGAAAGTGATTGAATTTTTAGGGTTGAGGTTGTTAGTTCAATATTAGGCCAAGGGAGTGAGTAGGATAGTTAGCTGGAGTGCGGCTACAAGTCATTCGTGATACACCTGAATGGCTGCAAAAGAATGAATGCTCTTCTCCTGTTCCTTTTCCACCCCTGGGGGAGCTATTAATCAACAATGTGTTACTTGTTTTAGTTTCATCATACAAACTATTAAAACATCTCACCATGTCAGAGCTTTCATTGTTATAGGAGCTTCACCTGACAATAATAATGTGGCAAATTCAAGTATGAAAGAGATCTTATTAAAAAGGCATTTCATTCAAAGAATAATACAATCACTGTATTCCCTAGCTGCTTATAAGTAGCAAGATCTCATCACCTGTAACTTGAACTTCAATTTATTAAACTTATATAAGCTTATTATAGATCGTGGGTCCCAGCTGTGCCTGCCTTTTCAATGGCTACTTGGAACAACCCATGCTCCAAGCTTACACTGGTATCATTCCTCAACTCTTCCTATGCTACATCGACAAGTGCATTGGTACTGCTTCCTGCATCTTAAGAAAATATGAGAAATAATGGACATATTGCAGTTCTTTATTCATCTAAGTTCATTCAAGACTCAAGTAATTTGCTTAAAAGGAAAACCACAGATTCTAGAAATCTAATATCTGGAAATGTTTACATATGAGACAACTAAAAGAGATCATGCTTGAGGTCAAAGACCTTTTATTAGAACTGAAAACAACCTAAAACATTAGATTGGCTTTTTTTCCCTCAGGTAAACCAGCTGACCAGTGGAGTTTTCCCAGCATTTTCTGTTCTAACTACAGACTACTTGTAAGGAGCTAAGAGTCAGAAATTAGTACTTGCTTTGAAATTTAATGCCCATGTACACACAGTTTTGTATGAAACAGTCAGTGAAAGGACTGATCCGTGAACAGGCCTCTGGTCCTTCATCAGTCTGATTCGACCGTGGATATTGCATTCTAGCTGTCGAAGTCAGGGCAGTACGATATGGAGAGCAAGCAGTTTCCCGTGCAGCAGGCTCCCCTTCAACACGCAGCTGATGAACCCAAAGGAACAGCAGAAACTGATACACTTAGCAACAACAGTGCTGCAGGAGTTGCCAGACGGTGTTGAACTCAATGTAGTACCGCTTAATGGACTCCAGCCCCAGATCTTTTCCTTAGTGTTTACTCCAAAATCCTTCCCTATGAGTGGGTATAGCTTAGCAGCTAAGCCACACCTGAAGGCCAGGAGATGGACTTGGTTGTCAGAGGTTATTTGAGACACATGTCATTGGAAGCATTTAAAAGGTATTGGGAGCTTACCCCACTGCCAATATTATCCCCACCCTTGACTATAACAACCTGCATGATAATAAACCACTCACCATAAAGCTGCCCTAGCAACTCATTGCTAACTTCTCAAGCACTATGAAGAGCTTGGATTGTTCAGTCACAAGAGTCCTGATGTGTGCAATTTTCCATGTCCTTTTGTTGGCAGAATTTCAGGTGGTGACAAAAGGGTATACAAGAGTGAGATACCGTATATCAGATATTCGAGTGGCGTTGCAGCAACAATCTTGCACTCAACATCAGTAAGATGAAAGAACTGATCATGGGCGTCAGAAAGAATAGATGAGGGAACACAAACTAGTTCTTCTAGAGAGATCAGAAGTGGAAAGAGTGAGCAATTTCAAGTTCCTGGACGTCAACATCTCTGAGGATCTATCCTGGACCCAGCGTATCGATGAAGCTACAAAGGAGGCAAGACAGTGGCTATATTTCATTTGGAGCTTGAGGACTTGCAAGTTTTCTATAGCTGTACCATGGAGAGCATTTGATCTGGCTGTATCATCGTCTGCTGTGGGGGTAGAGGCTACTGCACAAGATCAAAATAATCTGTGAGATTTGAACCTAAGAACATAAGAAATAGGAGCAGGAGTAGGCCATCTGGCCTGTTGAGCCTGCTCCACCAATAAAAGATCATGGCTGATCTAGTCATGGACTCATCTCCACCTGCCTGCCTTTTCCCCATAACCTTTCATTCCCCTACTATGCAAAAATCTATCCAAGCTTGTCTTAAATATATTTACTGAGGTAGCCTCCACTCTTTTATTGGGCAGAGAATTCCACAGATTCACCACTCTCTGGGAAAAGCAATTTCTCCTCATCTCATCCTAAATCTGCTCCACTGAATCTTGAGGCTAAGTCCCATAGTTCTAGTTTCACATACCAATGGAAACAACTTTCCTGCCTCTATGTTATCTATCTCTTTCATAAATTTGTATGTTTCTATAAGATCTCCTCTCATTCTTCAGAATTCCAGTGAATACACTTCCAGCTGACTCAATCTCTCCTCATAGTCTAACCCCCCTCATCTCTGGAATCAACCAGGTGAACCCGCTCTGCAGCACCTCCAAATCTAGGATAACTTTCCTCAAGTAAGGAGATTAGGACTGCACATAATACTCCAGGTGCAGCCTCACCAGTACCCTGTACAGTTGCAGCATAACCTCCCTGCTCTTAAATTCAATCCTTCTAGCAATGAAGGCCAACGTCCCATTTGCCTTCTTGATAGCCTGCTGCACATACAAATCAACCTTTTGTGATTCATGTACAAGCACTCCCAAGTCCCTCTGCACAGCAGCCTGCTGCAATTTTTTTACCATTTAAAATATAACCTGCTCTTTCATTTTTCCTTTCATAGTGGATGATCTCACATTTATCAACATTGTACTCCATCTGCCAGAACCTTGCTCACTCACTTAACCTATCTATATTTGTCTGACAATTTGCTTTTCCATTCAATTTAGTATCATCAGCAAACTTAGATACACTACATTCAGTTCCCTCTTCCAGATCGTTAACGTATTATTGTGAACAGTTGTGGGCCCAGCACCAACCGCTGCAGCACATCGCTCACCACTGAGTGCCAGCCAGAGTAACTCACATGTGTCGCAACTCTCTGCTTTCTATTAGTTAACCAATACTCTCTCTATGTTAATATATAATCCCCAACTCAATGCATCCTTATGGATAAGTCTTTCATGTGGCATCTTATTGAACGCCTTCTGGAAATCCAAGTAAATAACGTCCATCTGTTCCCCTCTATCCACTGCACTCATTATATCCTCAAAGAATTCCAATATGTTTGTCAAACAGGACCTGCCATTGCCGAATCCATGCTGCGTCTACCTGATGGATCCATTTCTTTCCAGATGCCTTGCTATTTTTTCTTTAATGATAGCTTCGAGCATTTTCCCAACTACAGATATTAAACTAACTGGCCTACAGTTGCCTGCCTTTTGTCTACATTCTTTTTAGAACAGTGGCATGACATTCACCATCTTCCAATCAGCTGGGACCTGGCCAGAGTCCAGAGAATTTTGGTAAATTATCACCAACGCCTCTCCTTTAACTTCTGCCATTTCTCTCACTACCCTGGGATACATTCCGTCAGGTCCAGGGGACTTGTCTATCTTCAGGCCCACAAGTTTGCTCAACACTACCTGTTTAGTGATAGCTATTGTTTCAAGGTCCTCACCTCCCATGGCATCCATATCATCTCTCTATGGCATGTTAAATGTGTCCTCCACCGTGAAGACCTACACAAAACAGTCATTGAAAGCCTCGGCCATTTCCTCATTACCCAATAGCAATTCCTCCTTCTCATCCTCCAAGGGACCTACATTTGCTTTTAGCCACCCTTTTCCACCTTATATAATTATAAAAACTTTTACTATTCATTTTTTATATTTTGTGTTAGTTTACTTTCATAATCTAGCTTCCCTTTCTTTATTGCTCGCTTAGTGGTACTTTGTTGATTTTTAAAGTTTTCCCAGTCTTCCAGTTTCCCACTACTCTTGGCGACTTTGTGCGTATAGTTTGATGCCTTCTTTTATTTCTTTAGTTATCTAAGACTGGCTATCTCCACCTTTACTTTCCTTGCTTTTAACTGGAATATCCTTTTGTTGAGCACCATGAAAAATCTCTTTGAATCTCTTTCACTGTTCCTCAACCATCCCGCCATATAGCCTGTGTTCTCAGTCTACACTAGCCAAATCCCCCTTTATCACATTGAGATCTCCATTATTTAGGCATAATACACTGGTTTTAGGTTGAACTATTGCACCCTCCATTTGCTTGAGAAACTCAATCATACTGTGATCTCTCTTTCCAAGAGAATCCCTAACTACAAAATCACTAATTTCACCTGTCTTATTGCACCGGACCAGATCTAAGATAACACATTTCTTTGTAGGTTCGGTAACATGCTGTTCAAGAAAGCCATCATGGATGCATCTATGAGATCCTCCTCAAGATTGCCTCAACCAACTTGATTCACCTACATCTATGTGCAAGTTAAAGTTCCACCTTGATAACTGCTGTTCCATTCTTACAAGCCTCAGATATTATTCTGTTTATTGCCAGTGCCATTGAAATGTTATTATTCAGTGGCTGATAGACAACTCCCACCAGGGATTTTTTTCCCCTTTACTAATCTCTACCCAGATGAATTCAACATTCTACTCCTTAGATCTTATATCATCTTTCATGATCACCCTGATCTCATCTTTAATTAAGACCGCTCCTGTACCTCCCTTACCTTCCTGCCTATCCTTCCGTATTACCTGATATCCTTAGATATTTAATTCCCAATCCTCTCCACCCTGTAACCATGTCTCTGTAATGGCTACTAAATCATACTTCTTTGTACTGATTTGTGGTGCAAGTTCACTGACCTCTGTGACGAGAGTACACATAGATTAAGATGTTAACTGTCCTGTGCTGGCACCAGTGGGATCAGCAGTTGGTCTGCCACCTGTCTTCAGGAGAAAGAGAGATAAGGAAAACAATGGAGCAGCATTTGGAGATGTTAATTAAGGGACGGAAGGAGAGCTGTCAAGATCGGCCCCCCCCCCTTTGAACCCTGAACTGTTTGAAGTGATGGACAGGCGATACCCCAGCAGGGGGATAAAAAGGGACAGGTTCGCTAAGGTAAGACACACGACACCCCGAGGTAACGAGACCCTGGAAGCGGTGCGTCTCCCACAAGTCGGTGGGAGGTTTTGGAGGGCTGGTCGCAGGACCAAGCCATAGACACACAAGGTGGAAAGGTACGATCGGTGGGAACCTGATGTGTGTCCGCCCTTGCCTGGGTGCCAGGTTCACCGCAGAGAAACGATCGTATCTGGAAACAGAGGGGTCACGGTCGGTGACCTCAGAAGACATCACAAAGGGCTCGCCCGAAAGCTGACTGCGAAGAATATCGAAGGTCTGTGTGGAAGCCGTTTGAATATTCATTCGTCTTTGCTCTCTCTCTCCTTCCTCCCACTGTCCATCTCCCACGGCAGTGATTACTGTGAACTGAACTGAACTCAATCGAACTGAACTTTGCGTCACTTTGAAACAGGTCATTTACCCCTAGACGACGATAGAGCTTGATTGATCCTGTTATCCTAATTCTGTGTACATGTGTGTTTATCATTGCTGAACTGTTGCATTTAATATCCTTTTGATTAGAGTACTGTGTTGCTTGTTTCTTTAATAAAACTTTCTTAGTTCTAGTAATCCAGACTCCAACTGAGTGATCCATTTCTGCTGGTTTGGCAACCCAGTTACGGGGTACGTAACACCTTGTTTTGAATACTAAGAGCATTCAAATAAAGTGCCCTTACACTCACTGTGCACTTTCGCACTTGACTTTTCTTCACTCCACTCTTCCTTCTCTCTTTTTCTTAATCTTTTGCTTTTTCTTTATCTTTATCCACACTTTTCTTTTTTACGTAATCCATACTTGACACTCGACGCTAGACACTGGAATACTACAGCACAGTACAGGCCCTTCAGCCCTCGATGTTGGGCCGACCCATATATTCCTTAAAAAAAAGTACTAAACCCACACTACCCTGTAACCCTCTATTTTTCTTTCATCCATGTGCCTGTCCAAGAGGCTCTTAAATACCCCTAATGTTTTAGCCTCCACCATCATCCGTGGCAAGTCATTCCAGGCACCCACAACCCTCTGTGTAAAAAACTTACCCCTGATGTCTCCCCTAAACTTCCCTCCCTTAACCTTGTACATATGCCCTCTGGTGTTTACTATTCGTGGGAAACGGGTACTGGCTATCCACCCTATCTATGCCTCTCATAATCTTGTAGACTTCTATCAAGTCCCCTCTCATCCTTCTATGCTCCAAAGAGAAAAGTCCCAGCTCTGCTAACTTTGTCTCATAAGACTTGTTTTCCAATCCAGGCAACATCCTGGTAAACCTCTCCATAGCTTCCACACCCTTCCTATAATGAGGTGACCAGAACTGAACACAATACTCTAAGTGTGGTCTCAGCACTTCTCCAATCTGTTGAACCCACCGCCCCCTACTATTTAGTGTAAAGCCCTATCCACAGCCCTAGTTATGTGATTCGCTGGGATCCAGGTCCCAACATAGTACAGGTAGAGCCAGCCCACTGGTACAGCTCCTTCCTTCCCCAATACTGATGCCAATTTCCCATGAATTCAAACGCACTTTTCCCACACCAGTCCTGGAGCCACGCATTTAACTCTCTAATCTTCTTGACCCAAGGCCAATTTGCACATGGCTCAGGTAGTGATCCAGAAATTACTACCTTTTTGGTTCTGTTTTTTTAATTTAGTCCCTAGCTACTCAAATTCCCTCAGCAGAACCTCTTTCCTCATTCTATTTATGTTGTTGGTACCCACATGGACCACAACAACTGGATCTTTCCCCTCCCACTGCAAATTCCTCTGCAGGTCAGATAAGATGTTCCGAACCTACTATCCCCAATTATCACTACATTTCTCTTCTCTCCCCCTCTTGAATGGCTCCCTGAACTACAGTGCCACGGTTAGGTTGCTCATCCCTCCTACAGTCCCCACTCTCATCAACATGAAGTAAGAATGTCAGACCTGTTGGACAAGCCCAAGGGCTGGGGCTCCTCCAGCACTGCCTCTTGGATCCCACTACCTGTCTCACTCGCACTCACACCCTTTTGTCCCTCACCACAGACTGAATTTGAGGCAGCTAATCTAACGGGTGTGACTACTTCCTGAAACAGAGACTCCAGGTAACTCTCCCCCTCCCTGATCTGCCGCAGTGTTTGAAGCTCAGATTCCAGGTCACCAACTTTGAGCCTGAGTTCCTCGAGCAGCCAACACTTGCTGCGGATGTGGTCACCCGAAACCACATTGGTGTCCACCAGCTCCCACATCGTGCAGCTACAGCACATCTCCTGATCCTGCATCATTCCTTTACTTAATTAGCTGTAATTTAGTGACTTTTTATTCAACTACTACAACAACCTTACCACCAACTTACCTGTACCTCCTTGCTAAAGCCACAAGTTTCCACTCCTACACTGGTCCACTCACACAATGGCCACTCTGCTATGACCCTCTTTTCTTTTATTTGCTCCTGCTAATGAATCACAAATCGATTGGTCTTCTGCTAATGTGCTGAGTCCCGCGAAACGCTCCTTTTTTAAACTCTTCTCCCCAAGATATGCAAAGCTCTCTCTCTCTCGTCAAATCGATTAGGCCCACTGCTAATGTCATCCTAATCAGCTCCATTATGGACACTAGCCTCTGTAATATCCAGGGCATCTTCTAAGAGTGGTGCTTCAAAACAGTGGTATCCATCATTAAGGACCCCCATCACCCAGAATGTGCCCTGTTCTCATCGCTAACATCAGGAAGAAGGTACAGGAGCCTGAAGGCACACACTCACTGTTCAGGAACAGCTTCTTCCCCTCTGCCATCCCAATTTCAGAATGGACATTGAACCCATGAACACTTCACTACCTTTTTTATTTTTAATTTTGCACTGCATATTTAATTTAACTATTATATATACAACTATATATATATTTTTACTGTAATTCTCATATTTTTCTGTATTATTATGAATTGCATTGTACTACATTAAAAAGACAACAAATTTCACAATATTGGTGATATTATTGGTGACAATATTTCACAATATTGGTGATATTAAAAATGATTCATTAAAATAACTGTAATCATCTAAACATTAATAAATTTTAAGTGGTATGAAATTACAGAGCTATTATTGAAAGATTAAGGACAAAGTTTATCCTGTCTTCTTGAAGAATTAGTTCTATACAAAGATAAATCAGGATCTGGATACTTAAGCTGGCAAAGGAGGCCATTTGGCCCTTTGAGTCTGTGCCCAGATCTCAGAGCAATCACATCAATCCTGTACTGTATCAGATCAATTACGAGAATATGGCCAATTGATCGCACAGTGAATCGATTGGGCCTCCTACACACAGAAGTCACTCTCTTTCTCGTGTGAACTTTTGAGTGTGTATGTATTAGCCTCAACAAACTCAGTACGTAGCTCTCACACTATAAGCTGCCCAGCGTGTACCTTTAATAACATGACTCAGTAAAAGCATTTAATCGTACTATTCCGTTGTCATCTGTGCTCCATGCATACATAACAAATCTCATCCTCCCACTAATTTATCTGTAACCTGTTGTCCCTCCATCGCTCTTGTCAATCACCAACACCAGGGAATATCTGAGGCCCTCTGTTGCTCATGAATAATGCATCTCAGCTGTCTACGTGATACACAAGCCGAAGAGGTACGATGCAGAAAGCAAACTGTTGCCCAAGCAGCAGGCAACCCTCTCCACAGAGCTGATGAATCCAAAGGAACAGCAGTGACCGAAACAATTTGGCACCAGTGGCGTTGCAGGAGTTGCCAGTCAGTGTTGAACTCAACATAGTACTGCTTTAGGGACTCTAGCACCAGAGTTTTCCTTGGGGTTTACTTCCCCATGAGTGGGGACAGCTGAAAGGCAACAGATGTTTCCTTCTCTTAGATGGCCAAAGCGATATATTTCGAAGTGTCAGTAACCCGCCTTTCCCTCTTCTCCTGTCAATAGAAACAGTTCTGCTGGTCTTCGTTGCTAAGCCCGTGTGAAGACCGTGTGCTGTACTTGGTTGTCAGAGGCTATTTGAGAGCACTTAATAGGTAGTGGGAGCGTAACCCCACCACCGCTGCCAGGGGAAATACCTATTGGACAATTAACCTACCAACACAATGAGTTAGGATACACTAGAAACAAGACCACCCATAGGAAACCCTATATTCCTTGATAGAATGTACAAATGAATACAAATAGTAGAATAGATCAGAATCTGTGATCCAGTAGAATTAGTAGCTGTCTCACAAAGCTGGCCATGGATTTCCATTGGCTACAAATGACCAGGGATTAAGGACTCCAGTTATGTGGGGAGATTCAAGAAGATGGGGTTGATTTCCTTAGGATTAGGATATATCCTAATATTTACTTATCTAATTTAGTGATACAGCATGGAAAAGGGCCCTTTCAGCCCTCTGAACCCCACTGCCCAGCAACCCACTGATTTAACCCTCGCCTAATCATGGGACAATTTACAATGACCAATTAACCTACCAACTGACACGATTTTGGACTGTGGAAGGAAACTAGAGCACTTGGAGGAAACCTACGTGCGCATGGGAAGAACTGCACAAGCTTGCTTACAGAGGATGTCAGAACTGTGGTCTGAGCTCTGACGTCCCAATCTGTGATGGCATCGCGCTAACCACTGAGCCACTATGGCACTCAATTTCCATTCTTATTAATCATTAAAGGGAACAGGTTAGATTAGGGCATAAAATTAAGGTTTTGGAAGGAAATATTGATCAGGATTTCAGAGGTAAGTTTTTTACACTGAGAGTGGTGAATGCATGGGACATGCTGCCAGGGACAGTGGTACAGGTAGGGACATGAGGGACATTGTAATAAACATGGATGATAGAAAAATGGAGGGAAGGGTTAGATTGATGGTAGAGTAGGTTAAAAGGTCAGCAGAACATGGTGGGCCAAAGAGCCTGTACTGCACTATTCTATGTTCTAAAGTTCTATTTGTGTCAAAAAGGGCAGTGCCTGGAGGATATTCTCCACCAAATCCCCTCCGGTACCTATCTTTACATGTAGATTGAAATATCGAAACACATAATGAAAAACGTTATTTGAGTCAAATCAAGTCAGCAAGGATTGTGCTGGTGCAAATCTCACTATTTTTCCGGTACCAGCGCAGAATATCTCCAACTTACTGATCCTAACCGTATGTCTTTGGAACATGGGGGGAGATGGGAACACCTGGAGGAAAGCCAGACAGTTATTGGAAGAACATACAAACAGCAGTGGGATTCGAAACTAAGTCAGTGATGATTGGTGTTGTAAGGTAATTGTACTAACTGCCACACTGCTGTGCCACGTTGGGAGTGGAAGGTGAAAGTTTAATAACAATTAAAGAATAATTGGATATGCAATGATGTACAGGAATTACAAAGCTATGGAGCAAGATTTGTGAAGTGGGATTGGCTTGAAATAGTCAGCATTGGCACTGTGGGATGAATTGATTCCTTTTCTATTTTAATTTCCCATGATTCAATCACTTGAGAATGTTTGAGGTTCTCCAAATAATCTCATACCTTCAGGTGAAGTGTGTTAGCCAAGAAAATAAGTAATGATTATTATATACTTATTTTCACCTTCTGGAGTACCTGGAAGAGTTACATGCAGTGACTGTCTGAATATCTTAAAGCTTCACTTTGGCATTTTGATATAATTGGTACTTTTCTTGGAAAGCCGTGGGAGGTAGACTGCAAGTGGAATAAAGTTGAGAATATTGATGAGGTTATTTAACAGGAGAAAATAAGCCCCCTCAAATATTTGCATTGAGGCTATCTTGAAGGCTGCCAGGCTCTGTAATTGCAGGGTAATTATTGTCTTAATGGCATAATTGTTCATAGTTAAAGATTCGTACCTGTAGAGAAGAGAAATTACAATAGGGATTCACTCTGAACAAAGTGATTTTATTACAGGAAGAAGGTACAGGAAAGGAAAAAAGGTGAGTGTTTGGATATAATGCCTTTGTTGCCATTGCTTAGGTTATTCTTGTAACATCTAAGACATTATGAATTCCAATTGCCTCTTTGAGTGCAGTTCCAAAGATAGTCAAGAAACGTAACTTAATCTAAGACAAAATGCTGACTCCTCTACATTGCGGTTGAAGTGCCCAACATCTACAAGCATACACTACAGTTATTCAAAGCTTTGTTAACAGCACCTCCCAGCTCCACAGTCTCTCCAATAAGGTCGGGGCTCATGTATCGAAACTCCATCTCTTGCATTTCCGCCTCGTGATATCACCGTGATTTGGAAATACATTACTGATCCTTCATTATGGCTGCTTCTGAAACCAGGAATACTCTCTGCAGCCTTCACCAGAACCACTGCAGTGGCTCCTGAAGAAACACCACCTCCTACTTTAGGGTTGGACAACAAATGTTGGGTTTGCTGGTGACACCTGCATCCTATTATTGAATAAGATTTTTTTCCTTCTGAACATTCTGCCCAGCTGTAAGCAAACACAATATCCCAGAATTTTCTGCCAAATTCATGACAAGTTTAACAGCTCTGTCCTTAATAAGGTGCTAATTATACAGCTGCTCATGGTGAAGGAGACATCCCCTGGGAGTTATGAATTGCCACTTTTTATTGGATGAATTAGCCTCGTCAAATCAGCGACCATGTATAAGTGAATTGCCATTAAATTTGACGGAGGAGGTCAGCGGTGGTAGTAAGCAGTGTAAGGACTTTCCTACTGAAGAGTTCTGTTTTCTTGCCATGCCATACAATCTCCTGAGCCTACGTAGTAAATTGTGAGCAGACAATTTTAATATTTAAATGTTACAGTTTTTTATTATCTTGGTTTTAATATCTACTCATCTTCTCCTTCCAATTTTTCTTTCTCTTTTTATTTTCCTTTGAATTTGCCGCAAATCCACTTTAAAAGAAGGTGGACTTGTGGCAAAATTAAAAAAGAAATCTCTCTGTGTCCTCTTCTATCCTTGAATCTCAATGGATGAGTAGGTGGAGCGTGGTTCCATCTTTCATCCAGGCTTCTCATTGGCCTTTTGGCCTCAGCCCAACATCATCAGCCTGACCCTCCACCAACATGCAAGCAAAACTTCTTGTGATGAAGAGGAAAAAAAATCTAATGTGGGAAATCATTAGGTGAACTGTGCAAGATAAATCTGGACTAATGTATCTTTTAATCTTCTAGATTTGGGTAAGAGGACTTTGTCCATATTATGTCTACTTTGGTGGTTGTGAAGGAAAGGAGGTAAATTTGATTGTCTGTTTTAGAGTAGCCCAGGTCTACCAGCCTAATGGTAGCCCTTGAAACATCTTGGAATATCCTGACGTACTGAAAGGCCCTATGTCATTGTAATTTCTTTTTTCAGTATTAATTTTTTGGGACACTTCTGTATGAACTAAAATTATGAACTTTCATGGTTACAAACTGAAATACCATGTTGACTGTAAGATATTTTGGTGTGTTCTTCAGTTATGAAGGAAGATATGTTGATGTTTATCCATGCTTGTATCACTGTTGACTTCAATACATCACTAAGCCAGAACATTTCTGGACACAAAGCAAGAATGGACAAATTATTGAAATGCTACCCGTATAAGAATGTTTCTTGACCATAGGTAGCATCTTGAATTTGCCAGAGCTATTTCTGAGTTAATGTGAAATGTTTTAGTGTTTTTACATCGTTAACTTAATAATGAACCAAGTTAAGTAGAAAGGGCTGGAGTAGAGTAAGAATCTGGAAAAAGGCAATTTAACTATAACTGAAGCCTACAGTTTTGTACTTCCTTAAATTCAAGTAGATGTGTCCATTTTCATAGGATAAGATAGTAATCTAATCTGAAGGGGTCAGGACCTACGTTCAGAACCTATACATCAAGCTGAACACAGATAGAAGCAATCTTTCAAAGTACGGTCACTCCATGCTCAAAGTAATCCTCAAGATTAGTCTACTTCAAAGAGAATAATGGTTGCTAGGTAACTGCTGCATTAACTAACTGACACTTATGTACAAAATGACAGGGTCAAGCAAAAGTCGTTCTTGGCACTTTTGAAATTAGGCCAGATAAGCTTGAGCTCATAAAATGCTTTCAAATGAGCTCTAATTACAAACTGCTTTTTGAATGACTCACCAGATCAACTCTTAATGGAATATTGTCTACTTTATTATTGTTTTAGTGCTAGCAAGTCTTCTGAGGGCCATGTCCATTCCATCTCACTGATTTTCTAGATCACAGTAGTCTGTACATTTTAGGCCATTTATTGTGCTTGTGACGAAACACAGATCAACTGAACTACAGCATCAAGGAAAGGCTAATTGGAAACATACACTCTGTTGCCACTTTATTAGCTCCCTCCTGTACCTAATAAAGTGGCCACTTCTGCTGCTATAGCTCATTCACATCAAGGCTCAACGCTCTGCGCATTCAGAGATGCACTTCTGCACACCACTGTTTTGATGCATGTCACTTTGAACCAGCCTAGCCATTTTTCTCTGAACTCTCATTAATAAGGTGTCTTTGCCCTCTGAACTGCAGCTTAACGGATGTTCTATTTGATTTTCTGTTGTTTGTGAAAATCCCAAGAGATAAGCAGTTTCTTAGCTACTTAAGCCACCCTATGTGGCACCAACAATTATTCCATGGTCAACTTCACTTGGGATCACATTTCTCCCCCATTCTGACATTTGGTCTGAACAACAACAAAACCTCTTGACCATGTTTGAATGATTTTATGCATTGAGTTGCTGCCACATGATTGGCTGATTAGATATTTGCATTAACAAGCTGGTGTGCCTAATAAAGTGGCCACTGAGTGTATTAGACATTGGCAACATACTTTGCAGCCAAACACGCTTCTTTGATTTGAGCTGGCCATGTTCCTGTTCACTGAACAGATTTGTTTTTAACTTACTAATTCACAGGATGTAGATATTGCTGGCAACACTGTCAATTATTGTCTATTCATTATTGTTTCTAAGCAGTGGAAGAAGTAGAGAGGAGTCAACCACGTTGTTGGGTCCGGTCAAAAATAGGCCAAGCCAGATGAAGATGGGATACTTCCTTCCCTGTAGCGCATCAGTAATCCAGATAGGATTTTACAACAATCCAATTGTTTCATGCTTACTGGCACTGAGTCCAGCTTTTAAAGAAAGATCCAGATTGATTTAATTACTTAGATTTAAATTCCTCAACTGCTATGGTTGGATTCAAACTCATGTCTCTAGATCAACGGCTCAGAATTCACTGCTAGCACAGTTTTTTAACAAAGAGTATTTCTGGACTTAGCTTTTTGTGGGGAGATGCTGACTCCCTTCTTTTTTACATGGGGTGGCATGGCAACATAGAGGGTAGTGTAACACTTTCAGTGCCAGTGACCCGGCTTTATTTTCTGCTGTTGCCTAGTAAGGAACGTGGATGTTCTTCCTGTGACCACATGGATTTTCTCTGGGTGCTCCATGTTAATCCTACATTCTAAAGACATACAGGTTGGTAGATTACTTGGTCACAAGGGTGTAATTGGGCGTTGCAGGCTTGTTGAGCTGGAAGGGTCTGTTACTGGGCTGTATCTTTAAAAAAAATAGATAGACATGGGATTTGATTATTATACTCTAAGGGGTTAAACTAACGTGAGAAACTCACTGGATTGCAGTAGTTGAAATATACTATAGTAATGGTAAAATTAATGGGTCTTTAATGCACAGCATATTGGAATTAAACAAAACAGGAAAGGAAGATGTAGGTTATTAGTATTGATATTCCTATGCTCTTTATACTTTAGACAGAATTGTAAAACTGCAGTTAATCCATAGTTTATGAAATGACCTGCCAGTTTAACATCCATTAATGGAACCTAATATCATGGTTAAATTTAATTTAATTTGCATTTTCTTCACTTCAGAAGGTTCAGATCAAATTAATTCAGGTCTGTAACATAACCTGAAAGATCATCAGGTTGGGGCAGAATTTGGTTGATGTGTCTAAGACACAATCCATAGACAGGGTGACCAGAGGAGAGACCATACCGGGTCTGGTGCGAGGCATTGTACCCGGTCAGATGACAGCTCTCCTGGTGGGTGAGCATTTCAAAGACAGTGACCACAGCTCCCTGACCATTACAAAGCATTAGACAGGGCAAGTATTTAATTGGGGGGTAGGTGAAACATGATGCCATTAGGCAGGAATATTGGAAGTGTACATTGGGAACAGATGTTCTCAGGGAAATGCACGATGGAGATGCAGGGGCTGTTCAGGGAGCACTTGCATAGGGTTCAGGATAAGTTTATCTCACTGAGGCAGGGAAAGCATAGTAGGGGTGCAGCAACCTGATTGACAATAGATGTGGAACATCTGGTTAAGAGGGAGAAGTAAGCTTAGTTAAGGTGTCAGAAGAAAGGATCAGACAGTGCTCTAGAGAGTTCAAGGCAGCTAGGAAGGAACTGAAGAATGGAATTAGGAGTTCTAGAAGAGGGCATAAGAAGGTCTCGGTGAGCAGGATTAAGGAAAACTCTTAAGGTGTTCAGCACATTTGTGAAGAGCAGAGGATGGCCAGAGTGAGAGAAGGACCAATCAGAGATAGTTAAGGAAACATGCTTGGAGTTGAAGAAGGTAGGGGAGGTTCTTAATGAATAGTTTGCTTCAGTATTCACCAGTGAGAGAGTGAATACTTGATGATTGTGAGGACAGCATAAAACAGGCTAACATGCTAGAACATGCTGACATTAGGAAAGAGGATGTGCTGGAAGTTTTGAAACATATTAAGATAGTTAAGTCCCCAGGACCAGGTGGGGTCTATCTCAGGTGACTATGGGAAATGAGGGAAGAGATTGCTGGGCCTTTGGAAATGATTGTTGTGTCTTCACTGGCCACAGGAGTAGTACAACATGATTGGAGGGAGGCAAATGTTATTTTTTTGTTTTAGAAAGTTAATAAGGATAATCCTGAGAATTATAGACTGGCAAATTTTACATCAGTGATGGATAACCTTTTGGAGAGGATTCTAAGAGACAGGATTTGCCACCATTTGGAGATGCATAGTGTGATTAGGGATAGTCAGCATGGTTTCGTGAGGGGCAGCTCATGCCTCACAATCTGTATGAATTCTTTAAGGAGGTGATAAAAATTGGTGAAGGTAGAGCAGTGGATGTGGTGTATATGGATTTTAGTAAGGCGTTTGATAACATTATTCAAGGAAGGTGGGTATGTTGAATGTGCTATCAGTGGTGATGGTAGAAGCAGATAAATTAGAGACATGTATAAACACATGGATGAAATAAAAATGGAGAGCTATGTTGAAGCGATGGGTTAGATTGGTGTAGGTTAAAATGTTGCAATATCACTGTGGACCAAAAGGCCTGTACTGTTCTGTTCTATGTTAAATATGTAGAAGCAGAGGCTTTAAGTGAGTATTTCCAGAGTAAGTTGGCCTCTTCTTAATATTAAAGACAAATAATTTATAAATGAAATTACAAAAGGTCTTTTCAAGTGGAGCCGTCTTTTGCAAAATGTGGTGGACGCTTGTCAACGATAGTTTCAAGCTTGAGAATGGCAGGGTTTTGGGGATGAAAGGAATCAAAAGATATGGGTAACCGAAAACAGCAGTGATCTCATAGAGTTTTGCAGCACAGTAACAGATCCAACTTGTCCATGCTTACCAAGGTGCCTCCTTGATTTAGCCTCATTTGCCTGCATTAGGCTCCTATCCTGTTAAACCTTTCCTATCCATGTATCTTTCCAAATGACTTTTAAAGATTGTAACTGTACCCTTTGTACTCTGGCAGCTCATTCCATATGCCCACTCCTTAGTGAAATGGTGGAAGATATTTCAAATTCAAAAGTCAAAGTATATTTATTATCAATCAAAGTAGACAAGGATGGTGCCTGAATACACTGCTCTTTTGGTGGACATCTAGATTGTGGAACCATCTGTTTCACTTCTTTTATATCTTTCACTTTTGTTTCTTGTCTTGAATGTGATTCTGGAACTGTCAGAGACTGTCTGTTGTTGTTTGGAGATCATTTGAGTGCTTTGGCACTCTGCATTCTCTGAGATTCCGGGAGGCAGAGGCAGCCTGAGTGAACCTCGTGACAAGAAGGCTGCAGGTTGGTGTGTGAGCTGATGTTTGATCCTATTTCACTGATGAAAGCTTCCATTGTTTGCCAATTGAAACATCAAGGCAAGTGCGCAAGTTTGGAGATCATTTGGGTGCTCCAGTGGCCTGCAGTCTCTGAGAGGATTCTGCAAGGCAGAGACAGCGTGTGCGAACCTCGTAGCGGGCAGGGCACAGGATGGGGTGCAAGCAAGTGTTTGGCTCCATTTCGCCGATTAAAGCTCCCATTGTTTGCGGACTAAAGCAACAAGGGATATTGACGCATCGAAGCAAGTATGGAGGGTGAGCACTGGCTGCCTGGCTTTTGACCGCTCTGCCACGCTGTCGGGGAGGGGAGAGCCTGCCGCTGTGGAGAGTGTTGCCCAGGTGTTGTTTCTCTGTTTTGGATGTGCATTATAAAATCTTCTTTTGTAGTCTTATAGTTTTTTATATTCTGTGTATTTTCACCCAATCTTTTTGTGTGAGGAGGGAGATCTGGGAAGTTGATACGCCTGTTCAGGTTTTTGTGTTTTTATTTTTACGCGGAGATGGGATTTGGGGTTGATGATTGTGCTGCCTTTCTTTTCTTTCTTGGTTGTATGGCTACCCAGAGGACTGAAGAATGTCAGAGTTGTATACCTTGGTAATAAATGAACCTTTGAAACTCTGAACCTTTGAAGTACGTCTACGTCATGGTATACTACCCTGCGATGCGTTTTCTTGCAGTCAGTTCACAATAGACCAAAGAAATACAATAGAATCAATGAAAAACTACACACAAGCAACTAATGAAGAAAAACTGTGCAAATACAGCTATAAATAAATAACTAATATTGAGAACATGAATCGTGGAGCCTTGAAACTGAGACCCTAGGTTGTAGAATCAGTTCAGAGTTGAGATGAGTGAAGTTATCGCCTTTAGTTCTAGAGCCTGATGGCTGAGGGGCATTAACTGATCTTGAACCTGGTGGTGTGAGTCCTAAGGCTCCTGTTTCTCTTTCCTGATGACAGTAGTGAGAAGAGAGCATGGCCTGGACAGTGAGGGTACTTGATTATGGATGCCACTTTTTTTTGTGGCAACACTCCTTGTTGGTGTGCTCAATGGTGTGGAGGGTTTTTACTGTAATGGATTCGGCTGTATCACCACTTTCTGTAGGTAGAATGATTGGTAATATTTTATTCCAGGATATTCTACCTATCTAGATCCTCAAACCAGAATGACTGTGGCAAGAAACAGTGATATCCAGAGGCCAAGACCATTATCCCAGGCAGTGGAGCATGATTCCTGTTAATGCAAATAGTGACTTTAACTCAAACAATTTAAATATGGAATAAAATGTCATCCTCAGCATTAGTTGTCATCCAGCTGCTGAAATGTCATAAAACCCAATTTAGTCCAACAATGTCCTTCAGGGGAGGAAATCTGTCGTCCTCACCCACTTCATCCTTTTTGTGACTCCAGACCCCTGACCTCTCTCTGAAATGGCAGTTGCTCCAGGAAAACCAGGCAGAAAATAAATGACAGCATAGTCGGTGATACCAGCATCCTGTGAATGATTACATTTTTTAAAAACTCATTGTTTTCCTTTTCCCTGCACAGTTCCACCTGGAATCTATTCCACATGTTACTTACTCAATATGCAGAAAATATCTTGATATCTGACCTCAATATGCCATATACTAGTTTGAACTTGTTACTTCTGTAATTTAATTTAACACAATCAAGTAATTTCCTTCCTTGATATCCTTCAAGATAAGTTTCAGTCTGTCTATGGTTCACTGCAGACTGCATGCCAGTAACATCATAAAACTTGCAGTATATAAGGAGGCCATTTGTTTTATTTAATTGATTTATTATTTAGAGATAGAGGGCAGAATAGGCCTTTCTGGCTGTTCGAGCTGTGCCACTCAGCTTAATCGCGGGACAATTTACAATGACATTGTACAATTTACAATTATCCTACTAACTAGTACATCTTTGGACAGTGAGAGGAAACCAGAAGACCTGGAGAAAACCACACTTTCCATGGGGAGGACATCGGGATTGAACTCTGAATTCCGATGCCCCAAGCTGTAATAGAGTCACGCTAACTTCTATGCTGGCTCTTTGAAAGACTTGACCAGTTATCCCTCTATGTTCCCTGAATCTATTCATATCTTGACACATATAGGTCAAATCACCTTGGTTTCTTGAAAGACTTTCCTAACCAAAATCCTCTTATCTAGCCTTGCAAGCGCCTATTAACTTTACTTTGTGCTTAATTTGCTGTATTCTGTGGTTTAGTAATTTGTTGCTGCTAGCTTGTTCCTTATTAACTATTAGTCAAGTTAGTAATGACTCAGTCATTCAACCGCATTCTGTGGTAAACCGCAGATCAGCAACAGTGTACATTATATAAGGTTGCTGAAGGACAGTTGGTTTTAAAGCAAAATATAGTTATGATCTACAGACTAAAGCAAGTTTCTATGCTTTGGTTTGTGAGGGTGGTGTTCAGCCCATTAGGTGGTTGCTCTGGCAATAGACTTCAACATTTTTCACCCTCCTGCAGCGTGTGCATGTAAAATATCATCACTTTCCTCTTCTCTTTCCCGATGCTACTTGATCTGCTGTGGGCTCTGGCACTTTTCTTCCCATGCCACAACTTCAAACCACATTGTTCCCTCAGAAATGATTCCTGACCAAGCAGCTGTTTCCTGGCTTCTGAGTCAGTGAGTATTCCCAAGCCAGGAATAGTGGGAAAGATTCAGTTTCTTATTATTGGCATGTGTTGACAATTCTGGCAGCTCCAGTTTTGAAAGAGTACGCTGAGGAACTTCTCATTTTTCCTGGTCTCCATTGCATCTACCTTTTGAATGCTCCTGGCAAGTGTAATGCTTCCCATTCGTAATGAGAGTCCCTGTAGAGTAGGGTTCCCAACCTTTCTTAAGCAATGGACCCCTACCATTAACCAAGGGATCTGTGGACCCCTGCTCTGGAGGGTGAAAGAAAACTCTCTGAAAGTTATTTGTATTGATGTCCACTCCACCCATCAGTCAATGAAGAATATTGTTTTCTTCCATTTTCACCTTATGTTTCCTCCGGGTACTCCAACTTCCTCTCGCATTCCAAAGACATACGGTTAGGATTAGTGAGTTATGGGAATACCATATTGGCACTGGAAACATCATAACACTAGCAGGCTGCCCAGCACAATCCTCACTGATTCCATTTGACGCAAATGACACACTCCACAGTATGTTTTGATGTACATGTGACATCAAATCTTTATCTTTATATTGGTGATTAGTACTCCTGAAGGGAAAATAGGCAAAATAATCAATTCTACAGTAGCTGTCATAGATTCAGGATGTCTTAAATTTGTTTACTACCAATAAGTTAATTTAGAAGTGTCATCACTGTACTGAAGTAGGAAACATGGCCGCTATATTTGAGCATGAAAAATAGTATGTTGTAATCAGAAAATAATAATTTATTATGATGTGGTCAAGGGTTTATTTATTTATTTACTTAGCAATAATGTGTGGAATAGACTCTTCAAGCTGTGCTACCCCAGCAACCTCGAAAGCCCCTTTTTAACCCTAGCCTATTCACAGGCCAATATACAATGACCAATTAACCTACTAGCTGCTACATCTTTGGATTGTGGGTGGAGAACTGGAGCAGCCAGCTGCAGAGGATGAGCAAACTGCTTACAGAGGACATCAGTACTGAACTCTGAACTCCAATGCTTCAAGCTCTAATAGCGTCACACTGGCCATTACACTAGTGAGGTTCTTACTCCTCTTCAAAGTAGTCCCATGAGGCTACTTTTAGTAACATGAAGGTAAGGTCTCGGTTTACTAACGCACCATAAAGCCAGTACCTCAGATAATGGTACTAGAGTTTCAGCCTAGAGTTTTTGTTCAAGATTCTAGAGTGGCAAAAACCCATAACAAGTTGATGCCGATGGTGGAATCCTACCCCCTTTGAACCCAGATGACATGTACCCCCAAATTATGGCTGGCTGTACCTATTACTATGGCAATGCACACCAAATTTTAGAGGAACTCAGCAGGTCTGGCAGCATCTATGAAGGGAAATAAACAGTCTCAGCCTGAAATGCCAACTGTTTATTCCTCTCCATGGATGCTGCCTGATCTGCTGAGTTCCTCCAGCATTTTGTGGATGTTGCTCTAGATTTTCAGCATCTGTGAAATATCTTGTGTTTGTCATAGAGGATGTGTGTCAGCACAGGAGTTCATATTTTGCCCCTGATGGAACCCAGTTACGTTACAGTTTCTTGGATAAATAGATAACCTCTTTGATGATATTTCAATTACAATAGGTAGATAGTTAGAACTTCTCTGACAGACTGATCAGCCCACACTGGGCCAGATAGCACATAGGCCAAGTGCAGCCTACAGCCCTTTCATTGTTAGCCCAATGATGTATCTTTGTCAGTTTCTGGAGGTCAGTGTCCAAAGTGAAATTTCCACATCCCGTCATAACCTTTCTGAGTGACACTGCTAATTTAGTGCTAATTGGTGTCAAGATATAGGCAGACTCTTTTTTTTTTGTCACAGTTCAATCTACTGTGTATATTAAACCCATCTGAAAACTTTCTTTTTTAAAGGTTGTTATACCAGGCAGAGAGTGGAAACTTCCATTGAAAGCCTGGCCTCAGTTTGACCCGTGCACTGAGTGAAAGGGTAATGTGCAAACACACTGAGTAATCATTACCTGCTTGTTCCTTTCTGTGGTTTTAATATCTCTGACTCGGCAGTTTCCAGCACAGTGCACAGATTACATGATTATTAAATTTGGTATACCAATTACAGGATATCACTTTGGAGACACAGGAGCCTCCTGATACTGGAATCTGAAGCAAAAAGTAAACTCCTAGAAGAAAAGTAGATCGAGCTGCTTTATATCTTACTCTGTTCGGTTGCACTTTGTGCCAACATTTTCTGAGAAGGTTTCAGAATTTGTTGCAATGTATTGTACACAAAATCATTCAGCTATTCTCTATTAGAATTTGGAAATTGTCTGAATTTAACAATCCTGACCTCTTATATATTCGATGCAACACAAAAACACAATAAGATAAAGACAAACCAACGTAGAACATACAGGGTTAATGGTAAGGCACTGAGGAGTGCAGTGGAACGGAGGGATCTGGGAATACAGATACAAAATTCCCTAAAAGTGTCATCACAGGTAGATAGGGTTGTAAAGAGAGCTTTTGGTACATTGGCCTTTATTAATCGAAGTATTGAGTATAAGAGCTGGAATGTTATGATGAGGTTGTATAAGGCATTGGTGAGGCCGAATCTGGAGTATTGTGTTCAGTTTTGGTCACCAAATTACAGGAAGGATATAAATAAGGTTGAAAGAGTGCAGAGAAGGTTTACAAGGATGTTGCTGGGACTTGAGAAACTCAGTTACAGAGAAAGGTTGAATAGGTTAGGACTTTATTCCCTGGAGCATAGAAGAATGAGGGGAGATTTGATAGAGGTATATAAAATTATGATGGGTATAGATAGAGTGAATGCAAGCAGGCTTTTTCCACTGAGGCAAGGGGAGAAAAAAACCAGAGGACATGGGTTAAGGGTGAGGGGGGAAAAGTTTAAAGGGAACATTGGGGGGGCTTCTTCACACAGAGAGTGGTGGGAGTATGGAATGAGCTGCCAGACGAAGTGGTAAATGTGGGTTCTTTTTTAACATTCAAGAATAAATTGGACAGATACATGGATGGGAGGTGTATGGAGGGATATGGTCCATGTGCAGGTCAGTGGGACTAGGCAGAAAATGGTTCGGCACAGCCAAGAAGGGCCAAAGGGCCTGTTTCTGTGCTGTAGTTTCTATGGTTCTATGGTTAACACAATAATAATAAAAACACACAATAAATATAAATACAGAAGACAGTTTATATAGATAGATTGATTATTTATCAATAAAGTGATCCTACGCTGTACACAAAGTGATCAACAGGAAATAATAAAGTAGTGGTGGAGTTAGCAGGAGGAGATGTTGATCAGTCCTACTGCTTGGGGAACTTGGTAACTTCTTGAGTCTGGTGTTCCTGTTGGGAGTGGTGCAAACAGTCCATGAGCAGGCTGGGTGGTATCCTTCCTGATTTTACTGGCCCTTTCTGGTACCTTTTGTATACATATCATTGATGGTGAGTAGGCTGGTGCCATTAATGCTTTAGACAGTTTTGACTACCCATTGTAGAGCCTTCCTGTCCGCCACAGTGCAGTTTCCATACCATGAAGTGATGCAGCTTGTTAGGATGCTCCCTACTGTGTGTCTGTAGATTGATGTGAGTATGGAAGTGCAATGTTCAGCTTGCTTCAGCCTCTTCAGAAAGTAGGAGTGTTGTTGAGCTCTCTTAACTGTGCAGGATGTGTTATGGGACCATGACAAGTTCCATTTGATGTTCATGCCCTGGAGTTTGAAACTGCTTGCAGTTTCCATTGCTGTGCCGCTGATATAAATGTGAGTGTGAGTGGTGCAAATTCTTCTGAAGTCAATAACCATCTTCTTTGTCTTGTTGACATTGAGGAGTAAGTTATTTGTCTGGCCCCAGGCCTCGAGCTCCTCCACCCCCCTCTCATCATTGTTGGTGATGAGCCCTACCACTGTCGTGTCATCTGCGAACTTGATGTGATTACTCGGGTGCTTAGTCGTGCAGTCATGTGTGAGCAGAGCGTACACCAGTGGGCTGAGGCAGCTCTTCCATCGATTTCTCCTCTTTTCTTGTGTTATCATCTATCACTGTGAATCAACTTTTAGCCACCTTTTGTGAATCAATGTCATAATTTTGTTTCTTTGAAGGATCTTGAAGAATCTAAGTTAGTGAATTTAAGGTGGAAACTCTAAGACGGATTCTACCTTAACGTCAATGTTTTGTGCTGTCTGGTACACAAGAAACCTGCACTAGTCTTGACCTTCTTACTCTTCCAGCTATATTGTGCTCCTCTTTTTATTTAATTGCAGCTGGCTTAACAAGAATCAGACTTGTTTTGACCGGCATTGGTCTTTAAATTTGTTTTGTGGTAGCAATATAGTGAATAAATAAAATTTGCTATAAATTACCATAAAAAGTCTACACTCATTGGCTACACTTATTTGGTACACCTGTACACCTCGTTAATGCAAATATCTAATCAACCAATCATGTGACAGCAACTCAATGCATAAAAACCTGCAGATATGGTCAAGAGGTTCTGTCGTTGTTCAGACCAAAAATCAGAATGGGGAAGGAATGTGATCTAAGAGACTTTGTCCATGGATGGTTGTTGGTGTCAGACGGGGTGGTTTGAGTGTCTCAGAAACTGCTGATCTGGGATTTTCACACACAACAGTCTCTAGAGTTTACAGAGAATAGTATGATAAACAAAAAAACATTCATTGACCCTCCCCCCCCCCACCGGTTCCATGGGAGCAAATGACTTGTTAATGAAAGAGGTCAGGGGAGAGTGGCCAACTGGTTCAAGCTGGCAGGAAGGTGACAGTAATTCAAATAACCACGTATTACAACAGTGGCGTGCAGAAGAGCATCTTTAAATGTACAACATAATTGAACCTTCAAGTAGATAGCCTATAGTAGCAGAGGACCATGAAAATACACTCAGTGGCCACTTTATTAGGTACACGAGGTAGCTAATAAATTGGGCAGATAGTGTTTGTCTCCGATCTGCAATGGAGGCTGAAAGAAACTAGAGAAAATTGGGGACCGTGCAGATTGTTGTAAACCTTGGCATGCTGGTCATTGAGAAATACAGGCCTAATGTAGACTAATGATTGTCCACTGCAAATTTGAAGTTAGTTTATCTCTGCATTTGGGTCTGATCTTCACTAATTGGTGCATAGAATTGGAAAGCAGTGATTTACAATAATTGTTGCTAGGAAACATTTAAAATTTGCATCAATAATTCAGCTCAGAATCAGAAGTACGTTAAAATGACTGGATCTCCCTTCTTGTATAAAATAGGTTGACATTGCATTGATTCATGAAGATTCCCTTTTGCTTCAGTGATCTACATAATATAACATAGGCCTAAGCATCATATTAATTACATTTAATTATTCCACTTCAGATTCACTTTCACTGCTGCATAACAAATCTCACATCATACACTCAATGGCCGCTTTATTAGGTATAAGAGTGAAACCCAGTGTGGTCTTCTGCAGCAGTAGTCCATCCACTTCAAGGTTCAATGTGTTACAAATTAAGAAATGCTCTTTTGCACACCAGTGTTGTAACATGTGATTATTTAAGTTGCTGTCGCCTTCATGTCTGCTTGAACCTGTTTGGCCATTCTCTCCTGACCTCCCTCATTAACAAGGCTATTTTTTCCCACAGAACTCACTGGATTTTTTGTTGCCTTTCACACCATTCTCTGTAAAATCTAGAGACTGTTGTGCGTGAAAATCCCAGGAGATCAGCAGATTCTGAGATACTCAAAGCAACCTATCTGGCACCGACGATTGCCAGAGAATTGCATCTCACCAAGGAGACAATGACCTTTGGAGATTAAAGAAAATGTTTTGATCTAGGCCTGCATCTGTGGCCATTTTATTAGGTACACCTGTACACCTGCTTCGTGATGTAAATATCTGATTAGCCAATCATATGGGAACAACTCAATGCATAAAAGCATGCAGACATGGTCAAGAGGTTCAGTTGTTGTTCAGACCAAGCATCAGAATGTGGAAGAAATGTGAGCCAAGTGATTTTGCCAAAGGAATGATTGTTGGTGTCAGATAGGGTCGTGTGAGTATCTCAAAAACTGTTGATTCCCATAACAGTCTCTGGAGTTTACAGAGAATGGTGTGAAAATCAAAAAAAAAAGTGGCAATTCTTGGGCAAAATATCTTGTTAATAAGAGACATCAGAGGAAAATGGCCAGACTAGCTCAAGCTGACAAGAAAGCAACTGTAACTCAAATAACCACCCATTATAACTTCGAATGCCCAACATATCAAACCTTGAAGTAGATGGAATACAGCAACAGAAGACCATGAACTTACACTCAATGGCCACTTCATTAGGTACAGAAGATACGTACTAAATTGGTCATTGGGTGTATGTGATGTGATGAATTATTAATAAAATATTGTAGCTCACTTCACATTTCCCCAAATTGAAGGCCATGGAAATAAATGTTATCAATGTCAAATGAAGCTGGCATTTAACATTATTGTTCAGAATCAGGTTGCAGGTAAGGATGATCTGTAACTAATAAAACAGTATTGCACAGTACAGCCCTTCGGCCCACAGTGTTGTGTCTACCCATTAACCTACTCCAAGACCCTTCCCTCCTTCATAGCTCTTGACTTTTCTATCATTCATGTACCTATGTTCTTAATGTATCAGCCTCTACCCTGACAAGGCATTATCTCCCCTCCTCTCTCCTCACTCTCTCCCCTCCCTCTCCACTCCTCTTCCCCCTCTACTCCCATCCCCCCTCCCCCTCTCCCCCTTCCCTCTCTCCCCCTTCCCTCTCTCCCCCCTCCCCTCTCTCTCCCCCTCCCCTCTCTCTCCCCCTTTCTCCCCCTCTCTCTCTTCCCCCCTCTCCCCCTCTCTCCCCCTCTCTCTCCCCTCTCTTCCCCCCTCTCTTCCCCCCTCTCTTCCCCCTCTCTCTTCCCCCTCTCTCTTCCCCCCTCTCTTCCTCCCCATCTCTTCCCCCCTCTCTCTCTCTTCTCCCCTCTCTCTCTCTCCACTTTCTCTCCCCAATGCAGTTTCTGTGTTTTCCTCTGTATGTCTGATCAAATTGAGAATACCTGTATGACTAGGAGGAATGATGATTCTAGGCACAATACAGGTTAGTGTTTGAATTGATAACAATAAGCTGAATCCCAAATAGGCTATCATCTTATCTCCTATGGCATTAGGCTGTAGATCTCTAGAATTACCTTTGAGTATCGCTCATTCTGTATTGAACATCGACAGTATTTTCCCTGCAGTAAGTCAATGTCATAATTGGCACCGGAAGAGTATAACATTTATTGAGAGACAGAAGTTACAGACTCTGATTGTTTAATTGCTGTACTGTGTATAAACAATCAGTAAATGTCTCCTCTGTTACCAGCTAGGAATATTCACCTATCCTCATTTCTGGTTTGGTAGAACTGTCATTATCTAATTTAGTTGTAGAAAATCTGAAGACTTTGCTATGGTGTCTAAACCAATATTCATCCCTCAAATTTTATTTCTACATTTCAGAGACCAAAATGATGTCTGTGTTTGCTATGTTATAGTGGTGACTGTGCGTACAAAATATTCCACAGGTAGTATTGTACACTTAGATTTACAGGTGACAGCTGGTTCTGTTCCTGAGAACTGTGTGTAACCTATAGAGTTGTAAAGTGGCAATGTGGCCATCAGATGATATACTTAGATAGAGGCATAGGCTAACCCGAGGAAATGTGCAGTAAAACCAGAGAGTTTAACTGAACCATTCAGATATTGTTGCAATACGGGACCCCACTGGGCAGAAGATCTGGACAAGCCCACACCAAGCAGCAAAGTTCATTTCTAGGCACCTTATTACAGGAAGGAAAGGGGAGAGAGTTGGGGGAGCTTTAGAGAGGGTGTAGAGGAAATTTACCAGGATTTGCCTGGATTTGAAAGCGTAAGGATAGGGTGAGTGAGCTAGGGCTTTCCTCTTTGGAACATAGGAGGATGAAAAGTGACCTGATAGAGGTGTATAAGATGATTAGAAGCATTAATAGAATGGACAGCCAGTGCCCTTTACTGGCCAAATCAAGAGGGTATAATTTTAAAGTGATTGGAGGAAAGTATATGGGGGATGTCAGAGGTAAGTTTTTTTTTACACAGTGACTGGTAGGTCTGTGGAACGTACCACCAGCGGTGGTGGTAGATGCAGGTGCATTAACAACATTTACGAGACTCTTAGACTGGCAGATGGATAAAAACAAAATGGAGGACTATGTTGGAGGGAAGGAGTAGGTTAAAATGTCAACTCAATGTTGTTGGCTGAAGAATCTGTACTGTGCTGTAATGTTCTATGCCCTAAGTCCATCCCACCTGTCTCCCAAATATAGCTGTGTATAAAACTGAGGCAGGACCTGGCTATAAATTCAAGTAATGTATTATCTTTCAGCTTTTAGTTCACATTGATAGGACACAATATGGGGATTTAAAGATGGAAACTGATGCTAGTGGTGGTATTGTCGAATTACACAGAATATAGAATAGAATAGTACAGCACAGTACAGGCCCTTCGGCCCACAATGTTGTGCCGACCCTTAAACCCTGCCTATAGAACATAAATTAAATCACAGATTAATCTCATCTTTATAAATAGATTAATGGTCTTTTAAAATGGCTGGTTTTTGAATTTGAATCAGGGTTGTTACATTGGATGTAAAAAGAAATGCCTAACATTAATTACTGTCATATAAAATAGCAGCTTTTGCCAGAATTGTACAGAGAAGACAAAAACTAGGGGAAGAAATTTATCCTCTTTTATTTGCTATAAAAATGCAATGTAAATTCAGTGGCCACTTTATTGGGTACCTCTTGTATCTGATAAAGTGGCCACTGAGTGTATGTTCATGGTCTTCCGCTGCTGTAGCCCGTCCACCTCAAGGTTCGACATCTGTGTTCGGAGATGCTCTTCTGCACACCACTCTTATAACACAAGGTTATTTGAATTACTGTCACCTTCCTGTCAGCTTGAATCAGTATGGCCATTCTTCCTGACCTCTCTCATTATCAAAGTGTTTTCACCCACAGAACTGCTGCTCACTGGATGCTTCTGTTTTGCACCATTCTCTGAAATCTCTAGGGACCATTGTGTATGAAAATCCCAGGACAGCAACAGTTTCTGAGATACTCAAACCACCCCATCCGGCACCAACAATCATTCCACAATCAAAGACACTTAGATCACATTTCTTCCTCATTCTGATGTTTGGTCTGAAAAACAAATGAACCTCTTGAACATGTTTGCATGCTTTTATGCATTGAGTTGACATTGTGAGCATCACTGACTCATGGCTGAAGGAAGATTATAGTTGGGTGCTTAACATCCTCATTGTATTGGAATGACGCAGGTAGGCAGAGAAGGTGGCGAGGCTCTGTTCAGAAAAAAAATGAAATCAAATCCCTAGAAAGCAGTGACGTAGGATTGGAAGATGTAGAATCCTTGTGGGTGAGTGTAAGGGTATAAAGACCCTGATGAGAGTTGTATACAGGCCTCTGAACAGAAGCCAGGATGTGGGGTACAAATTACAATAGGAGGTAGAAATGGGATGTAAAAAGGGCAATTTTAACATAGTTAAGGGGGATTTCAAAATGCATCTAGATTGGGAAAATTGGGTTGGTGCTGGATCCCAAGAGAGAATTTGTAGAATGCCTTCAATATGGGTTTTTAGAGCAGCTTGTGGTTGAGCCCACTAGGAATCAGCTATTCTGGACAGAATGTTGTGTAAAGAATCAGAATTGATTAGGGAGCTTAGGAGGAAGTTTTTATAATATTATGGAATTCACCCTGCAATTTGAGAGGGAGAAGCTAAAGTCAGATATATCAGCATTACAATGGAATAAAGGGAATTAAGGAGTCATGAGAAAGGAGCTGGCCAAAGTTGATTAGAAGGGGACACTAGAAGGGATGACGGCAGAACAGCAATGCCTGGAATTTCTGGGGGCAATTCACAGGCTAGCTACATCCCAAATATGAAAGAGTATTCTAAAGGGCAACTGAGACAACCATGGCTGACAAAGGAAGTCAAAAGAGAGCATATGATATAGCAAAACTTAGTGGAAAGTTAAAGGATTTGGAAACTTTTAGAAACCAACAGAAGGAAACTAAAAAAAGCATGGGGGGTGGGGTTGGGGGTGGGAGAAAATGAAATATGAAGGTAAACTAGACAATAATATCAAAGAGGATACCAAAAGTTTTTTTCAGATGTATAAACATTAAAATCACACTACAGAGGTAGTAATGGGTGGCAAGAAAATGGCAGACAAACTGAGTAAATATTTGGCATCATCCTTCACTGTGGAAGACACTAGCAGTGTGCTTGAACTTTGAGGGTATCAGGAGGCACACGTGAGTGCAGTTGCTAATACTAGGGAGAAGGTGCTTGGGAAACTGAAAAGCCTGAAGATAAATTATCACCTGGAGCAGATGGATTACACCCCATGGTTCTGAAAGAGGTAGCTGGAGAGATTATGGAGGCATCAGTAATGATTTTTCAAGAATTGATAGATTCAGCTATTGTTCCAGAGGACTGAAAAATTGCAAATGTCATGCCACTCTTCAAGGAGGGAGGGAGATCCAAGAAAGGAAATAATAGCCCAGTTAGCCTGACCTCACTATTTGGGAAGATTTTGGAGTCCATTAATAAGGATGTGGCTTGGGGGTACTTGGAGGCAATGATAAAAATAGGGCAAAGTCAGCAATGTTTCCTTAAGGAGAAATCTAGCCTGACTAATCAATTGGAATTCTTTGAAGAAATAGCAAGCAGGATACAGTATATAAAGGAGAATCAGTAGATGTTGTGCACTTGAATTTTCAGGAGGCCTTTGACAAGGTGTTGCACATGAAGCTGCTTAACAAGATAAGAGCCCATGTTATTACAGGAAAGAAACTAGCATGGTAGAGAATTGGCTGATTGGCCAGAGGGAAGAAAAGGAGCCTCTTTTGATTGGCTGTTAGTGATCCATGGTGTTCCACAGTGGTTAGTAATGGGACTGCTTCGTTTTACGTTGTATGTCAGTGATTTGAATGATAGAGTTAATGGCTTTGTGGCCAAGTTTGCAGGTGATATGGAAATAGATGGAGGGGCAGGTAGTTTTGAGGAAGCAGGGGGTCCACAGAAGGACTTAGACAGATTAGGAGAAAGTTGCAATGAATTGGCAGACGGAATACAGAATCGGGAAGTGTACGGTCATGCACTTTGGTAGAAGGAATAAAAGCATAGATTATTTTCTAAATTGGGAGAAATTTCAAAAATCTGAGGTGCAAAGGGACTTGGGAGTCCTCATGCAGCATTCCCTAAATGTTAAATTTGCAGGTTGAACTGGAGCTGAGGTAGGCAATTGCAATGTTAGCCTTCGTTCCAAAAGGACTAGAATTTAAAAGCAAGGCAGCAATGCTGAGACTTTGGCAAGGGTGAAGCTTCACTTGGAGTAGTGCAAGTAGTTTTTGGCTCCTTTTTTAAGAAAGGATGTGCTGACAATGGAGACGTTCACGAGAATGATTCTTGCAATGAAAGGCTTATCATATGAGGAGTGATTGATGGCTCTGTGCCTATGCTCATTGGAATTTAGAAGAATGGGAGGGGATCTCATTGAAACCTATCGAATGAAACCGATACCTGGATAGAGTGAATGTAGAGAGGATGTTTCCTATAATGGGGGAGTCTAGAACCAACCAGAGGGCATCTCAATTAGAACAGAGATGAGGGGGAATTTCTTTAGCCAGAGGATGGTGACTCTGTGGAATTTGTTCCCACAGATGGCTGTGGAGGCCAGGTCATTGGGTGCATTTAAGGTGGAGGTTGATCAGAACATGTCAAGAGTGTGAAAGGTTAAGGGGAGAAGGCAGGGGAATCAAGTTGAGAGGGAAATGGATCAGCCATGATGGAATGGCAGAGCTTACTTGATGGGCTGAATGGCCTACTTCTGCCCCTAAGTCTTATGTTGTTATGGCCTTAAGTATTAGCTGAAGCCACATTGGGAAGTTAAACCAAGGACAAGGTGTATTGAGAGAGGGTATAACAAAGGGTGCTGATGTGTCATCGTTGGGCTCTGTTGTGAATTGGAAACAGTAACTTGAATAAAATGATTTCAAAATGCATTTGAAAAAGGCATTCACAAAAGTCTGAATAAAAGACAAAAGATATTTATAGATACAGACTGAGTGCTCTGCTTATCAGTAAGCTTATTTTTGTCAACCACTTCAAGCATTAATCTGTATTGTGTAACAATTTAAGGACCATCTTTTTCATTGGATCACATTCAGCATTGAAAAATAGTAGGACTAATTTGCCAGGCAGACTAGAGTGTGGATGGAACTGGATACTAGATGCCAGGTACATGAGATTTATTCGCTCCAATGGCCTCCATTCTGCACCTTTTCTGTGTCCTTATTTGAAGGCATTTGATTATACAGTATACGTTGCTTCTAAACCACTTCCAGGATGAAAAAGGAGCACATCTAACTCTGGGACAACTATTCAAGGCACGATGGCAATGACAATTTCTTTATTACTTAGTTAGCATTAAAATGATGAGCTCACAAGATTACTTCCTAATGTCACACAAAGTGTTTTTAAACATACATTCAGTGGCCACATTTTTAGGCGCTTCATGGTTTGGCGTGTTGTGCATTCAGAGATGCCCTTCTGCACAGCACTGTTGTAATACATTTAGATCACATTTCTTTGATGTGTGTTGCTTGAATTTCCAGCATCTGCAGAATTCCTGATGTTTTTGTTCCTAATTCTGATGTTTTGTCTGAACAACAACTAAACCTCTTGACCAAGCCTGCGTGCTTTTATGCAATGAGTTCCTAGCACATATTTGCCTTAATAAGCAAGTGTACACGTGTAGCTAATGAAGTGGCCACGGAGTGTATGTTGTAGCTGTCCTCTAGATTCACACCTCAATCAATCAGAGTTGTAATTAATATTGTAGGGGAATTGACTCCTGATGAAACCGATTATAAAAGGGTCTGTCTCATAATAACTACTGAATGCTTAAAACTGTTCAATGTGTGATAAGTGACAAATTCATTAGACAAAGCTACAATAAAATAGCATTTAAGAATTGAAAGGAGCATATTTTGTATGGAATTGTTCTGCCAAAGGAGTCCTTTTAAATTGATTTTCCTTTGTCTAAACCTTTACAATAGATAAAGGGAAGCATGAGATTTCTGCCTTCATTAATCAGCTTGCATTGTAAAGCCTCTACATAACTTCTTATCAGCAGCTGGTGAGGCAGACCCACTCACTCAGCTTCACCTGCCTTTATCCTTTAACAAGAAGGCAAATTCAGTGTCTAACTACAAAACCAAATGCATTTCTGTGGTCAGCTTGTTTACTCTTTGTTATGCCCCTGCTTTTGAATAATTTAACAATTATTTACCCAGCAGTAGAAGTTTCACTGTTCTTGCATCTTTCTCGGCATCTTCTTTCAGCTTCTTTTCCAGCTCCCTGGAGTGTTTCTCCTCTGCGCTAGCTCCTGCTCCCATGCCGACAAGGTTTTGGAAGTGCTGCTCCCTTCCAGAAGTCTCAACCTCCTTGACTTGCTTTTCTAACCCTGTGTGAGCCTGTCCTGGGGTTGTCTTTGTGGCCAGGGTCCACGCACTTGAAGGGGTGAGAAAGGAAGCCTGTCACTAGTACACTCTGAATAAACTCCAAAGCTGGCGTTCAGCTCTTCTTAGGTTGGGACATGCCATGTGAGGACTGCATTCCAATCAGGGCCAAGGGCAAGGAGAGAGTGGAGAACAACATGCAGAAGGGAATTAACAGACTTGCTGTGGTCAGCTGAAGCTGTGGTCCAAATTGAAGACAAATCCTTAAATCTTCATATTGGTGCTTTAATCAGAAATAGATCTGGATTGGCTTATACCAAGGGATGCTCTGCTTATATGTGTGCACATGCACGTGTAGAGCTAGATTATTTATAGGGATTTTGATTGTGAACGAGTGTGAAATTTATGTTCATATTTAAGTCAGACTCATTGTTGCATGAAATAATAGTTGGAAATCATTGAAACCCACATTTTTGCAATTTAATTAAGACAAATTCCTCCCTTGTTAACATTCTAACTTTCCACTTTCCTAGTTTCTGACATGTTTGATGCAGTCACACCTTTGGATATGAGTCAGTAATCTGAAAAGACTTTTCAGCTTATTTCTCTGTCTGTCTCTCTCTGCCTCTAACTCTTTCTATCTCTCTCTCTCTCTCTCTCTCTCTGTCTCTTTGTCTGTCTGTCTCTCTCCACCTCTCTCTCTACCTCTCTGTCTCTCTGTCTCTCTCGGCGTCACCCTCTCTGTATGTCTTGGCCTTTCCCTCTCTGTCTCTTTCTCTCTATCTCCTTCTTTTCTCTCTGTGTATCTATCTCTTAGCCCCTCTCTCTCTGACTCTATTTCACTCTAACTCCATCTTTCACTTCCTCTTATTTTTAACTTTACTTTTATCTCTCACTGGCAAATAGAGGAAATCAATATCAAACTCACTCTCTTATCCTATGAGATTTGATAGCTATGTTCTCAGCTTAGTTGCATGTAAAACCTTCTGATATGATTACAGCTTTTACAAGACAACTTGTCAAATTTGATTGACCTCAATCCCAACCAAGTAAAGGAAGCTGAGTTGAGGCCTTGTCTATTTAATGATCTGTTGGAACGTGAAGGCAAGTACGTGATTTATCAGCTTACCCAACGATCTGCGCCTCTCACTCTGCAGTTATCTCTCAGTGCCGTGCAAGAAAATCAACCTAGAGCTTTGTGCTGATATTCATGGAACAGTACAGGCCCTTCAGCTCCCAATGTTGCGCCAACCTTTTAACCTTCTCGAAGACCAATCTAACCCATCCTTCCTACATTCCCTCCATTCTCTCAATCATTCACTGGCCTTTCTAAGAGTCTCTTAAATGTCCTTAATGTATCTGCTTTTGCCAGGACCCCTGGCACTCCCCACTCTCTGTAAAGAACTTATCTCTGAATTCCCCCCTGTGCTTTCCTCCAATCTTGTTAAAAATATGCCCTCTTGTATTAGTCATTTCCACTCTGGAAAAAAATCTCTGGCTATCTACTCAATCCATGCCCATTATCATCTTGCTTACTTCTATCAAGTCACCTCTCATCCTCTTTCCTCATAAGATATAAAGCCACAGCAGTCAGAAGGGAAAGGGGGGTGGGGGAGGAGAGGCGAGCTGTAGTGATAGAAAATTTGTTGGTTAGAGAAACAGTAAGGAGGTTTTGTGGACAAAAATGATTCCCGGACAGTGTGTTGCTTCCTGGACGCCAGGGTCAGGGACGCCTTGGATTGAGTTCTCTACATTCTTAAGCATGAGAGTGAGCAGCTACAGTTTGTGGTCCACATCGTGACCAATAACATAGGTAGGAAGTGAGTTCAGGAGGTTAGATGCTAAGTTTCGATCAAGAATCAAAAGGCCGTGCATGGTCGGACTAATGATCTGAGCTGCGTGTATTTCAATGCAGGGAGTATTGTAAGAAAGGGGGATGAGCTTAGAGTATGGATCAACACATGGAATTATTAGTGAGACTGGGTTGCAGAATGGGCAGGACCAGCCACTCAGTGTTCCACAGTTCCATTGTTTAAGATATGATAGAACAGGGGTGTTTAAAGGGGGAGGGGTGGCATTCCTAATCAGGGAAAATGTCACAGCAGTGCTTAGTCAGGACAGACTGGAGAACTTATCTAGTGAGGTCTTATGGGTGGAACAGTGGAATAAAAAAGGTAAAAATCACATTAATGGGACGATATTAAAGACCAGCCAACAGTCTGTGGGATTTAGAGGAGAAAATTGTAAGGCAGACTGTTTCAAGAAACATAAGACAGTGATAGTAAGTGATTTTAACTTTTCACTTATTAACTGGAACTTCCATACTGCAAAAGACTAGATGGCATAGTTTGTCAAATGTGTTTAGGGAAGTCTCCTTTATCATTACATAGAAGTCCCAACTAGAGAGAGTGTGCTACTAGATCTTCTATTGGGTCTCCTATTAGAGCAGGTGACAGAAGTTTGTGTAGGGAAATACTTTGCATCCAGTGATCATAATGCCATTAGTTTCAGGAATATTATGGAAAAGGTTAGGTTTGGTCCTTGGGTTAAGATTCTAAAGTAGAGAAAGATCAATTTTGATGGTATCAGAAAGGATCTGTCAAGTGTGGATTGGAACAGGCTGTTTTCTGGCAAAGTTTTACTCAGTAAGTGGGAGGTCTTCAAAATATTTGAGAGTACAGAACTTATACGTTCCTGGCAGAATAAAAGCCAAGAATAGCAGGTTTATGGAACCTTGGTTTTTGAGAGATATTGAGGCCCTGGTTAAGAAAAAAAGGAGGTTCATAAAGCAGGAAGGAGTAAAAGAGGTACTTGCATAAACAAAATGAAAGAGAACACTTAAGAAGGAAGTGAGGAAGACTAATAGAAGACATGAGGTTGCTCCAGCAGGCAAGGTGAAGGACATTCCTAATGGCTTCTTTTGTTGTTGTTGAGTGCCATTGACCCTATGGATAGTGTAGTTGTTGCTAGGGTTTATGTGACAAGATACACAAGTAGATTGCCAGCCTTTCTTCCGTGCAGATACCGCGGCCGCCCAGGTTTGGACCCAGCTGGATTTGAGATCATGATCATCCGGCTTGGAGACCAGTGTGCTGATGCTACCACATGGCCCCACCTGCCCAACGGCTTCTACACATATATTAGGAGCAAAAGGATTCTAAGGGACAAAATTGGTTCTCTGGAAGATCAAAGTGTATGGAGCTGAAAGAGATGGGGGATATCTGAAGTGTATTTCTTTGAATCTGTATTTACTCAGGAGGTGGACACAGAGTCTATGGAAGTGAGGCAATGAAGCAGCGAAATCATTGTCCCTAAGCAGATTACAGAGGAGGAGAAGGTCTTGAGGCCGAGTAGGGTGGATAAGTCCCCAGGGCCTGAAAAGATGTTCCCTGGGACCAACAGGAGGCTAGTGCAGACACTTCAGAGACCCTAGCAGAAATAGTTAAAGCATCCTTGGCCACAGGTGAAGTGTCGGAGGATTGGAGGATAGTTAATGTTGTTCGTTATTGAAGAAAGGTTCTAAGAATAAACTAGGAAATTATAGACACAAAATAATCTGCAGATACTGTGATCAAAGCAGCACTTTCAGTACGCTGGATGAACTCAGCAGGTCGGGCAGCATCAGTTAGAAATGATGAGCCGACGTTTCGGGCCGAAACCCTTCGTCAGGACTGAAGAATGAAAGATGAGGAAGGATTTGAAGAATGCTTGTAGTTTCAGTTGAAAGACCAGTAATTTGAAAGACAAAGGGGTGGGGGAGGGGAAGCATTGACCTTTCAGGGATTTCATAGCCCTGAAAACAATGGGTAGTAGAAGAAGGGGACGGAACCATGAGGCAGCTGGGGGAGGGGGTAGAGTGAAATAGGGATAAAGGAAGGGAGAGGGAGGGAATTACCAGAAGTTGGAGAATTCTATGTTCATACCAAGAGGCTGGAGACTACCTAGACGGTATATGAGGTGTTGCTCCTCCAACCTGAGTTTAGCATCATTATGGCAGTAGAAGAGGCCATGTATGGACATATCTGAATGGGAATGGGAAGCAGAGTTGAAGTGGGTGGCTACTGGGAGATCCTGTCTGTTGTGGCGGACGGAGTGGAGGTGCTTGACGAAGCGGTCCCCCAATCTGCGTCAGGTTTCACTGATGTAGAGGAGGCCGCACCGGGAGCACCGGATGCAATAGATGAACCCAACAGACTCACAAGTGAAGTGTTGTCTCACCTGGAAGGACTGTTTGGGGCCCTGAATGGTTGCAAGAGATGAGGTGTAGGGACAGGTGTAGCACTTATGCTTACAGGGATAAGTGCCGGGTGGGAGATCAGTGAGGATGGACATGCGGATACATGTGCTGCACCCATGCTGAGCTCGTCAATTTCATCGACTTTACTTCAAACTTCCACCCAGCCCTCAAATTCACTTCCTCTATCTCGGACACTTCTCTCGCCTTTCTCGATGTCTCCGTCTCCATCTCTGGAGACAGACTGTCCACTGACATCTTCTATAAGCCCACTGACTCTCATAACTACCTCGACTATACCTCTTCCCACCCCGCCACATGCAAAAATGCCATTCCCTATTCCCAGTTCCTCCGTCTCCACCGCATCTGCTCCCAGGATGAGGTTTTCTGTTCCAGGACATCTCAAATATCCTCTTTCTTTAAGGATCGTGGTTTCCCTTCTACCGTCATCAATGATGCCCTCACCCGCATCTCCTCCATTTCCCACACTTCGGCCCTCACCCCATCCTCCCACAACCACAACAGGGACAGAGTTCCCCTTGTCCTCACCTACCACCCCACCAGCCTCCGGATCCAGCACATTATCCTCTGCAACTTCCGCCACCTTCAACAGGACCCCACCACTAAGCACATCTTTCCCTCTCCACCCCTCTCCGCTTTCCACAGGGATCGGTCCCTCCGCGACTCCCTTATCCACAAGTCCATCACAAATGATCTCCCACCCGGCACTTATCTCTGTAAGCATAAGTGCTAGACCTGTCCCTACACCTCATCTCTTGCAACCATTCAGGGCCCCAAACAGTCCTTCCAGGTGAGACAACACTTCACTTGTGAGTCTGTTGGGGTCATCTATTGCATCTGGTGCTCCTGGTGTGGCCTCCTCTACATCGGTGAAACCTGACGCAGATTGGGGGACCGCTTCGTCGAGCACCTCCACTCCGTCCGCCACAACAGGCAGGATCTCCCGGTAGCCACCCACTTCAACTCTGCTTCCCATTCCCATTCAGATATGTCCAAATATGGCCTCCTCTACTGCCATGATGAGGCTAAACTAAGGTTGGAGGAGCAACACTTCATATACCGTCTAGGTAGTCTCCAGCCCCTTGGTATGAACATAGAATTCTCCAACTTCTAGTAATTCCCTCCCCCTCCCTTCCTCTATCCCTATTTCACTCTACCCCCTCCCCCAGCTGCCTCATGGTTCCGCCCCCTTCTTCTACTACCCATTGTTTTCAGGGCTATGAAATCCCTGAAAGGTCAATGCTTTCCCTCCCCCACCCCTTTGTCTTTCAAATTACTGGTCTTTCAACTGAAGCTGCAAGCATTCTTCAAATCCTTCCCCATCTTTCATTCTTCAGTCCTGATGAAGGGTTCCGGCCCGAAAATAATAATAATAATAATAATAATAATAATAATAATCTTCCAGAAATAGTAGGGGACAGAGGGTCCAGTGAGATGGAGGAACTGAGGGAAATACATGTTAGTAGGGAAGTGGTGTTAGGTAAATTGAAGAGATTGAAGGCAGATAAATCCCCAGGGCCAGATGGTCTGCATCCTAGAATGCCTAAGGAAGTAGCCCAAGAAATAGTGGATGCATTAGTGATAATTTTTCAAAACTCGTTAGATTCTGGACTAGTTCCTGAGGATTGGAGGATGGCTAATGTAACTCCACCTTTTAAAAAAAGAGGGAGAGAGAAACCGGGGAATTATAGACCGGTTAGCCTAACGTCGGTGGTGGGGAAACTGCTGGAGTCAGTTATCAAGGATGTGATAACAGCACATTTGGAAAGCGGTGAAATGATCGGACAAAGTCAGCATGGATTTGTGAAAGGAAAATCATGTCTGACGAATCTCATAGAATTTTTTGAGGATGTAACTAGTAGAGTGGATAGGGGAGAACCAGTGGATGTGGTATATTTGGATTTTCAAAAGGCTTTTGACAAGGTCCCACACAGGAGATTAGTGTGCAAACTTAAAGCACACGGTATTGGGGGTAAGGTGTGGGTGGAGAATTGGTTAGCAGACAGGAAGCAAAGAGTGGGAATAAACGGGACCTTTTCAGAATGGCAGGCGGTGACTAGTGGGGTACCGCAAGGCTCAGTGCTGGGACCCCAGTTGTTTACAATATATATTAATGACTTGGATGAGGGAATTAAATGCAGCATCTCCAAGTTTGCGGATGACACGAAGCTGGGTGGCAGTGTTAGCTGTGAGGAGGATGCTAAGAGGATGCAGGGTGACTTGGATAGGTTGGGTGAGTGGGCAAATTCATGGCAGATGCAATTTAATGTGGATAAATGTGAAGTTATCCGCTTTGGTGGCAAAAATGGGAAAACAGATTATTATCTGAATGGTGGCCGATTAGGAAAAGGGGAGGTGCAACGAGACCTGGGTGTCATTATACACCAGTCATTGAAAGTGGGCATGTAGGTACAGCAGGCGGTGAAAAAGGCGAATGGTATGCTGGCATTTATAGCGAGAGGATTCAAGTACAGGAGCAGGGAGGTACTACTGCAGTTGTACAAGGCCTTGGTGAGACCACACCTGGAGTATTGTGTGCAGTTTTGGTTCCCTAATCTGAGGAAAGACATCCTTGCCATAGAGGGAGTACAAAGAAGGTTCACCAGATTGATTCCTGGGATGGCAGGACTTTCATATGAAGAAAGACTGGATGAACTGGGCTTGTACTCATTGGAATTTAGAAGATTGAGGGGGGATCTGATTGAAACGTATAAGATCCTAAAGGGATTGGACAGGCTAGATGCAGGAAGATTGTTCCCGATGTTGGGGAAGTCCAGAACGAGGGGCCACAGTTTGAGGCTGGAGGGGAAGCCTTTTAGGACCGGGATTAGGAAAAACTTCTTCACACAGAGAGTGGTGAATCTGTGGAATTCTCTGCCACAGGAAACAGTTGAGGCCAGTTCATTGGCTATATTTAAGAGGGAGATAGATATGGCCCTTGTGGCTACGGGGGTCAGGGGGTATGCAGGGAAGGCTGGGGCGGGGTTCTGAGTTGAATGATCAGCCATGATCATAATAAATGGCGGTGCAGGCTCGAAGGGCCGAATGGCCTACTCCTGCACCTATTTTCTATGTTTCTATGTTTCTATGAAACGTTGGCTCATCGTTTCTAACTGATGCTGCTCGACCTGCTGAGTTCATCTAGGAAATTATTCTGGTGGGCCTGACATCAGTAGTGCAAAAGGTATATGAGTATTTGGATAGACACGGACTGAATAGGAATAGTTTGTGTGGCTTTGTGTGTGGTAGGTCATGTGTAACTAATCTTATGGAATTTTTTGAGGAAGTTAACAAGAAATTTGATGAAGTCAAGGCAGTAGATGTTGTCTACATAGACTTTAGCAAGGCAGTTTACCAGGTCCCATATGGGAGGTTGGTCAAGAGGATTGAATCGTTTGGCATTCAAGATGAGGTAGTAAATTGGACTAGACATTGGCTTTGTGAGAGAAGCCAGAGAGGTAGTACATGGTTGCCTCTCTGACTGGAAGTCAATAACTAGTGGTGTGCCACAGTGGTCGGTGATGGATCCATTGCTGTTTGTCATCTATATCAACAACGTGGATGATAATGTGGTAACGTGGATCAGCATATTTGTGATTGACACTAAGATTGGGGGTGTAGTGGACTGTAAAGGTGTGTGCAACAGATCTGGACCACCCAGAAAAATGGGCTGAAAAATGGCAGGTGGAATTTAATGCAGACAAGAGTGAGGTGTTGCACTTTGGGAGGATCAGCCTGGGAAGGTCTTGCACAGTGAATGTTAGAGCACTGAGAAGTGCAGTAGAACATAGGGATCTGGGAATACAGATAAATAAATCCTTGAAAGTGGCATCACAGGCAGATTGGTTCATAAAGAAATCTTTTGGCACGTTAGCCTTCATAAATCAAAGTATTGAGTACAGGAGTTGGGATGTTATGTTGAAATTGTATAAGACTTTAGAGAGACCTAATTTGGAGTACTGTGTCCAATTTTGGTCACCTGCCTACAGAAAGATGTAAATAAGATTGAAAGAGTCAGAGAAAATTCAAGATTCAATGTACATTTATTATCAAAGTATGCAAGCAGTGTACAACCCTGAAATTCATCTTCCCCACAGACAGTCACGAAACAGAGAAGAACCCGTTCAAAGAACAACATCAAACATCAGGTCCCTCTCCCACCCTCTGTGCAAAAAAAACATGCAAATGGCACCCAAAAAAAGCAAAACGCAGAATCTAAAACACAAAACCAAAATTCAGTTTAGCTCATTTTCTGCAGGCTGTCCCAATTCAAAAACTGTTCAAAAGTAGTAATAAAAAAGAGTGAATACATCATAAACCTGAATTAGAGTCCAAATCTACACTCCGCATCTATTAAACCTTGCTCTGGCACCATCGACAGCATCAAGAGAGAGAGAGAGATCACTTGAACATATCAAGCAAGAGGGAGGGAGAGACCATCTTCTCTGGCAGCAGCAAGCGAGAGGGCGCTGAACACTCGTTTGCCTTCAATCTTCCTTGGTGCTTTAATTGGCAGGATTGGCGAGAGATCGAGTCAGTCATAGGCTCACGCCCCATCTCCTGGCTTCCCGTCCTTCCTGCTGCATGTTTTAGTCACAGTCTTGTGGATCACTCTTGGACACAGCAGAGCGTCAGGTCGTCTGATTGACCCGAAATTACTGCCAGGACGTAGGTTACAGGCTCTAACAGTAGCAGAACCACAAAAAGCAGATGTAAAAGAAGTGAAAGGAATGGCTTTGTGACCCATCTTGTTCATTGGTGCTATCTTCCATTGCTCATTTACAAGGATATTGCTGAGATTTGAGGACCTGAGGTATATGTTTGCCTATAAATGGTTGAGTAGTTTGGGACTTTATTCTCTAGAGAGTAGAATTTAAGAAGAGATTTAATTGAGCTATACAGCATTCTGAGGGGTATAGACAGGATAAATACAAGCAGGCTTTTTTCATTGAGTTCCGGTGAGACTACAGCTAGAGTTCATGGGTTAAGGTGAAATGTTGAAAGGGACATGAGGAGGATCTTCTTCATTCAGAGGGTTGTGAGAGTGTGGAACAAGTCACCAGTGGAGGTGATGGATGCAGGATTGATTCCAATATTTAAGAGAAATTTGGATAAGTACATCAATGGAGGGTTATGGAAAGCTATGGGTGCAGTTCAATGGGACTGGCAGATTAATAGTTTGGCACAGACTAGGTGGCTTAAAGGGCCTGTTTCTGTGCTGTAGAATTCTATAACTCTATGGCATATCCTCTAGTCCAGGCAGCATCCTGAGAAATTTCCTCTGCAGCCTCTCGAGAGCTTCCACATCCGTCCTATAATGAGGTAACCAGAACCGAACATAATACTCCAAATGTGGTCTAACCAGGGTCTTATGGAGCCGTTACATTACCTCATGGAACGTAGCTTGAATACTCACCCTTTTGTTGCAGGAGTAAGGGGTGTACCCATTGAATCACAAATAAGTCACTTGGCACGGGCTCTTGGTCCTCTGCCCAAATCTACCTCACATAATTGCCACAAATACCGTAGAATTTATATAAAAGTGATTGGTAAATCACCAGTGCCTTGGAGGTGGATGAAGTTTTTCTGAGTCTGGCATGGAAAGGTTCAGAAACCAATATCTAGTAAAACAGTATCATTCCATCTCACTCCAGCTATGGGAATACTGGAACTGCTGGCACTTCCCAATCCCCTTCTTGTCAGCAGTCTTTCCTTGAAGCAAACTCCCTTTGGTTTGCCTTGCTGTTGCCACGTATACCATGATACAGTTAAAAGTTTGCAGTTTGCAGTGTTCTGATTAGGCCACATTTGGAATATTGGTTGCCTCATAAAAGGAAGGATGTGGAAGCTTTCGAGAGGGTGCAGAGGAGATTTACCAGGATGCTGCCTGGACTAGTGGGCATGTCGGATGAGGATAGGTTGAGCGAGCTGGGGCTTTCCTCTTTGGAGTAAAGGAGGATGAGCAATGACTTGATGGAGGTGTACATGATTATAAAAGACATTGACAGTGGACAGTCAAAGACATTTTCTAAGGGCAGAAATGACTAATATGAAGGGGCATCATTTTAAGGTGGCTGGAGATAAGTTCCTTACACCGAGAGTGGTGGTGGGTGCATGGAAGGCCCTGCCAGGGGTGCTGATAAATGCAGACACATTAGGCCCATTTAAGAAACTCTTGGATAGACACATGGATGATTCAGATTTTTTATTGTCATTCTTCAGTACATGACTGTAAAGGAGATCAAAATTATTGTTACTTTGGGTCTGATGCAGCATAAAAAACAGTAAGCATAAAAAGAACAACTAAAAACAAAAAACACGATAAATGTAGATATAAAAACAATCCAATAAAACACAATGTACAGATGACTGTTTGAGTGTGGCCGTATACACATAAGATTAACTCATAAACATAGTCTGATTATCAGTACATAAAGTGACACTAGGTGCATGGGATATGACGGGTGTTGAGGGGCTGTGGAGAGGAGTGACTCGTGTATGTATTGGTGTTGGGTTAATAGCTGGAGATGTTGATCAGCCTGATGGATCATCGATTTTATTTTTTTTGTTGTGCACTGCCACTTAGAGGTAACAGTTTCCCTTTATTAATCCCAACTGGTCCTAGAACTGTATTGATAGTTGGCCATCATATCCAACAGTGACAGGAAACCTATGTGGGACAGCTTTGAAAGTGGAAAAAGCCATAGCACGGGGTTTGGAGGTCTGGGTATAGTAGTACAAACACATGTCACAACTGGGGTCTTCCTTGGCTGCATGACCATGGAGACTTCAGTGCCTTGTCAAGCCTTTCAATCTCCACAGAGTGTTGCAGTGCTGCCTTCCCGGTCATTGGATCTCGTCGTAAATCTCATGCACCCAGTCTGATGGGGCTGACTTTGCATGCCAGGACAGGCATATCCCTATCTCATTAGGGTATGAGGCCCACTGGCTACCCTCACCTGGTTTAGCCCGCCTATCAAAGTTATGTACTGGGGGATGGCCACTGATGCATGCAAACAGCTACTTGGAGCCACAAGTGAGAGTGGGGTCTCCAGATGGGACCAAAGGTTCTGCTGCCCCAGAATGGATATGATAAGATCCTGAGCCCCTTTACCAAAATGCCACCCTTCCTACCCTTCCCTGAACACACCATTCACCCCAGAATTGAATTAAACCCATCAATTAAATCATTCTCAATAAGACCATAAGACATAGAAGCAGACTCCATTTGGTCCATCAAGCCTGCTCCACCATTAATCATGGCTGATTTATTATCCCTCTTAACCCCATTCTTCTGCCTTCTCCCGTAACCTATCACACCCTTACTAATCACCTTATTATACCCAATGAATTGCCCTCCACACACGCGGGAGGAGAAGATGACAGCGTGCCGCGCGTGCTCAGCCCTCCAGTGAAAAATGATATCATATCTGTTAAATAGGGGCCGTGGACAATTCCAATTTGATGGATAATGGACGTGAAAGCACAGAGGAACATCTGGAGAAATTTCGGAAACGCCCGTTCGCTGCTGTCGTTTCTGTGTGGTCGGGAATCTTTCGGAGGGTAGGCCTCAAAATCCCCGGCCTTGCCTGCTTTTGGCGACCGAGAAGGAGGTCGAATCGTTCGGACAGAGATGGCGCTCAGTACTCGGTGTCGGAGAGCTGATCAGTGCTCGAAGTTTTCGGATGACTCTGAGTCGGATTGTGGTCAGCATGGTAGGGAGAGTTTTTCTTCCTTCTCCTGCCTGCGTGAGATGTGGGACATTTGAGAAACTTCGGACTTTACTGTGCTCATGGACTTCTTCATCAAGTTATGGTATTGTGCACTGTTGTAACTATATGTTATAATTATGTGGTTTTGTCAGTTTTTTCAGTCTTGGTTTGTCCTGTGCTTTGTGATATCACACCGGAGGAAATATTGTATCATTTCTTAATATATGAATTACTAAATGACAATAAAAGAGGACTACGTGTCTTCATAATCCTTCATAATCCTATCAATGCAATAAATTCCACAGACACCATCTATGGCTAAAGAAAGTCCTCCTCATCTTTGTTCTGAAGGGACATCCTTCTATTCTGAGGCTGCGCCCTCTGGTCCTAGACTCTGCCACAATAGGAAACATCCTCTCCACATTCACTTTCAATATTCTTACGTTCAAGGGAAACATGCTCCCTGCACAGTGCCAGCAATGTAAATAAATGTGGTTTGTCAGGCAGAATTAATGATGCTTCAGACTTCCCTTTGGGAGGGGTTGATGCAGAATTAAGTTTGGCTGCAGTAGTATTGTGCTGGGTGGAACATTGAGCCTCTATTGTGTACTGCTTTTGATACAGGTGAAAGCCACAAATAGGTGCTGATATTGAAAAGACTGATATATACTGTTAATTACATTGTTTAAATTGTCACTATATTTTGAATCATATTTCAACAATTATTCATTTGGCATGTGTTACCTGTGGAGTGCTGGGAATTTATTTTAAACATGTTTACAATTTCATTCCCTTTTTTGCATTGAGTTTGGCATAGGCTCTTGGTGCTTTCTCTGAGGTTTATTTGCATGGTGCTACCTGCCGTTACTTATTTACACAGCTCCAGGCAGTTTCCTTGCTGTAATTAAAGTTATTGCAAAAGTAACATAAATAATTACATAATACGACTGCACAGGGTCGGAAAAAACTACGGAAGGATGCAAATTCAGCTAGCTCCATCACGGACACTTGACTCCCCAGCAGAGAGGATATCTTTAAAAGGCAAAGCCTCAAAAAAGGTGTCACCCAGGGCATGCCTTCTTCTCATTACTATCATCAGGGAGGTGGTACAGGAGCCTGAAGACGCACAGTCAATATCTTAGGGCCAGCTTCTCCCCCTGTGCCATCACATTTCAGAATGGGGAATGAACCACCAACCTATGAATTACCTCACTATATCTGCTCTCTTTTTGTATTTCTTATTTAAATTAATTATATATGTTTATATATTATGCATTTTTGTGTATTATCTTTGTGTCACATGTTGACCAGTTTTAAGTGGATTTATTTAAGATATGAATTAGAAATCTTGTGTCCTGTTGAATGCTGCAGGTAGGCGGAGATGCAATGTATGTGGGTTGCTTTGCACTGCAAAAATTAGGTTTACTTGAAACTATTCCGTGAGGTCAGGGTGTTAAATATGTGGAGCAGAAGCAGAAAAATGTAGATCATATGTGATCTAATAAAATACCAAGGCATGATTGGAGATTCTTCATTCTCTTTTGCCAGTCCACCAATTTCATTGATTTCTATCTGGTCAGCATAATTGAATCAGATACTGTGAAGGACCCGCCATCAGAGAGGCTCACAGAAGCACGATATGGACCCAGTAGATTGGTTGGTAACTAAACATAAAGATAAGCTCTATTTGTCATATGTACATCAAAACATACAATGAAATGCATTGTTTGTGTCAACAGCCAGCACAGTCTGCATATGTCTTGGGGAAAACCTACAAGTATTGCTATGCTTTCAGCATCAACATAGCATGGCCACAAATTACTAAACCTTAATGGTCTGTAAGTCTTTGCAATGTGGGAGGAAACCACAGCACCCTGAGAAAACCCTCGCTGTCACAGACAGAGTGTACAAACTCCTTCCAGACAGCAGCATCTTTGAACTCCGATCACTGGTACTGTAAAGCAATATGCTAACCACAATGCCACTGTGCCTCCCTGTAGCTCCAATTTCAAATGTCCCTTGCAAATTTCCTGATGAGGGTCCCACCTTCATGATGATAAACTGATAAGAGTCCCACCTTCATGATGATAACCTGAGGAGGGTCCCATCTTCATGATGATAAACTGATGAGAATTCCACCTTCATGATGATAAACTGATGAGAATTCCACCTTCCTGATGATAAACTGATGAGGGTCCCACCTTCCTGATGATAAACTGATGAGGGTCCCACCTTCATGATGATAAACTGATGAGAATTCCACCTTCATGATGATAAACTGATGAGAATTCCACCTTCCTGATGATAAACTGATGAGGGTCCCACCTTCCTGATGATAAACTGATGAGGGTCCCACCTTCATGATGATAAACTGATGAGGGTAATATAGAGTGTATCCTCTGGAGGCACTGAGGAAAACATTCTTGAAACCACACAGTAGAAAGTTAACTTGTGTTTGATAAAGGTTGAGTCAAAGGGGAAAAAGTATTGAGCAAGATAGATTTAAAAGGAGTTGAGAGAGGTTGCTAATGTAAAACATCTAAGAAAGGAAAGATAGTATATGTATGTATTGAGAAGGGAAATGACAGGATATTAAAAATGTAAAAGGACCTAGAGCCAGTGGACTGAGGATCTGAGAGAATTAGTGGAGGTAGAGGAAGCTACATGGTAACAAGTGATGGCCTCATCACTGGAAGGAATTAAAGTTCAGGATACTAGAGCATTCAAAGTAAAAATGAAGGGTGGGAAGGGAGGGGTGCTGAATGCTCCCTTGTTCATGTTGTTGACATATCCTTCATCCAGTTTTCTGACGTATGTGAAGACTAATGGAAGTTCTCCGGTGGAATTTTGTTCTTTTGTACAGTACTTAATTTGATCCTGCCCTATCCTAATGACAGGGTTGGACATCAGTTAGCTAATAAGTTTGTTGTATACAGGTACTGAATATGAATACTTGAGAGCAGAGACAAAGTTGCCTTTTGATATTTTTGGTATGTTTACAATGTCATGCGCATCATTTTTGGCAGTGAATGGTTGAGTGTCTTTGTGAAGTAATTTCCTCATATCTACTGCTGTCAAAACATGTCATATGTTCCTAATCCAATAATATTCCACATGCTAGACTGCGGTCTCAAATAGTGTTGAATGCCCTCTGCTATGAAGGCTCACATTCAAAAGAATTTTCCTTGTAATGTACAAGGAGAATGTAAAATGAGAAACTGAAGATGAATCTTCCAGAATCAGAATCAGCTTTAATATCACCGGCATGTGAGGTGAAATTTGTTTACATAGCAGCAACAGTTCAATGGAATACATGGCCGGCTGCTGGCACAATGGCATGAACGCCAGACTCCGGAGCGAAGGCTCCCGAGTTCAAATCCAAGTCAGGCCACTCCCCCCCACCGAGCACGCTTTCCATCCGTGCGGGGTTGAGCGTCGAGCTAGCCACTCAGCCTCGTAAAAAAAAAAGGGTCGAGTCAGGAACATTCATATCTTGACCTGGTTAATCCTAAAGGAGACCAATCCTGACACCATGTGCCAGACAAGAATGGCTGACTGTCTGGTGCGACACGCAAAAAAAAAGGAATACATAATGTAGCAGAGAAAAAAATATAATAATAAATTTTTTAAAATACATAAATAAGCAAGTAAATCAATTACGTATATTGAATAGATTCAAAAAAACGTGCAAAAACAGAAATACTGTATATTTAAAAAGAAGTGAGGTAGTGTCCAAAGATCCAATGTCCATTTAGGAATTGGATGGCAGAGGGGAAAAAACTTGTCCTGAATCGCTGAGTGAGTGCCTTCAGGCTTCTGTACCTCCTACCTGATGGTAACAGTGAGAAAAGGGCATGCCCTGGGTGCTGGAACTCCTTAATAATGGACGCTGCCTTTCTGAGACACCGCTCCCTGAAGATGTCCTGGGTACTTTGTAGGATAGTACCCAAGATAGAGCTGACTAGATTTACAACCTTCTGCAGTAGCCCCTCCACACCAGACAGTGATATAGCCTGTCAGAATGCTCTCCATGGTACAACTATAGAAGTTTTTGGGTGTATTTGTTGACATGCCAAATCTCTTCAAACTCCTAACGAAATATAGCTGCTGTCTTGCCTTCTTTATAACTACATCGATATTTTGGAACCAGGTTAGATCCTCAGAGATCTTGACACCCAGGAACTTGAAGCTGCTCACCCTCTCCACTTCTGATCCCTCTGTGAGGATTGGTATGTGTTCCTTTGTCTTACTCTCCCGGAAGTGGACAATTAGCTCTTTCGTCTTACTGACACTGAGTGCCAGGTTGTTGCTGGGGTATTACTCCACTAGTTGGCATATCTCACTCTTGCATGCCCTTTCGTCACCATCTGAGATTCTACCAACAATATTTGTTTCATCAGCAAATTTATAGATGGTATTTGAGGTATGCCTAGCTACACAGTCATGTGTATATAGAGATTAGAGCAGTGGGCTAAGCACACACCCCTGAGGTGCGCCAGTATTGATCGTCAGCAAGGAGGATATTTTATCACCAATCCGCACAGATTGTGGTCTTCTGGTTAGGAAGTTGAGGATCCAATTGCAGGGAAGGAGGTACAGAGGCCCAGGTTCTGCAACTTCTCAATCAAGATTGTGGGAATGATGGTATTAAATGGTGAGCTATATTCGATGAACAGCATTCTGATGTAGGTGTTTGTGTTGTCTAGGTGGTCTAATGCCAAGTGGAAAGCCATTGAGATTGCGTCTGCCATTGACCTATTATGGCAATAGGCATATTGCAATGGGTCCAGGTCTTCGCTGAGGCAGGAGTTATTCATGACCAACCTCTCAAAGCATTTCATCACTGTTGATGTGAGGACTACTGGGTGATAGAGGTGTTTAATTTTCCTGCTGCATGATAGAGTTGTCTAATTCTCCAACTAGAAATTGTTTCACTAATACTGCACATTTGTATGGTTGACCATTTCATCACGAAGGTGAGACTCTCATCGGGTTATCGTCATCAAGGTGTGACCCTCATCAGGTTATCGTCATCAAGGGGTGACCTTCAGCAGGTTATCATGATGAAGGTCAGACCCTCATCAGGTTATTGCCATCAAGGTGGGACTCCCATCAGGTTATCACCGTGAAACCTCACTGCTTTGTCTCCTTATTTCTAGTTAGTGCAAACAATCGGCAAGGTGGACAATTATTCAACATTGAATCCTTCACCAGGGGACCTCAGACAACCTCGCCTATTGGATAGAAACATAGAAAACCAATAGGACAATACAGGCCCTTTGACCCACAATGCTGTGCCGAACATGTACTTACTTTAGAAATTACCGAGGGTTACCCATAGCCCTCTATCTTTTTCTGAAAGGATATTTGGAGGAGAAGCCTGCAAGTGTTGCCATGCTTCTGGCATCAACGTGGCATGCCCACAATACACTAAGCTGGACCCCTACATTTTTGGAGTGTAAGAGGAAACCCACACGATCACAGGGAGAATGTAGGAACTCCTCACAGACGGTGGTGGGAATTGAACCTTGATCGCTGGTGCCATAAAGCATTAACCCGTACTTTTTAGGATGTGGGAGGATGTAGAACACAGAATAGTTCCACGCAGGAACATTTGGCACCCAGCATTTTCCTGAGCTAATTAAGCTAATGCCACTTAATCCCTTCTATCTTTATATGCTTCATATGCCTCCATTCTCCACATATTCATGTGCCAGTCGAAGAACCTCTTAAATGCCTCTATAATGTCTGCCTCCACCAACATCACTGACAGTGCATTCCAAGCACTCACCATCCTCTCTGTTAAACACTAATTTGCCTCATACATCTCCTTTAACCTTCCCACAGTCACATTAAATCCACATCCTCTAATATTAATCATTTCAATCCAAGGAAAGATTATAAGCTGTTGCTTTTATCTATACCTCTCAAAATATTATAGAATTCTATCAGCTCTCTCTTGAACCACTGCTGTAGAGAAGGCAGTTCTAGTTTTTACAACCTCTCCTCATAGAACTTGAGAAATAAGAGAGCTCTTGGCCTTCCCACCCTCCTGGCTGAACTTGGCCCCTCTCACCTTGAGGAACCATGAGTTCTGTATCGTCTGAGTACTCCACTGAATGGGGATAGCAATAATCATACTTTATATCTAGTAACAAAAACTTGTTTTCTCTGTCTGAATCAGCAACTGTCAGTTTTGCTGCAGATCATCCATCTGTGCTCTTCACTCCAACTTTCTCTCTCTATCTGATACTTTAAGTACAGTGAATTTTGGTTAATTGCACCATCAGTTAATTGGGCAGTTGCTTATTTGGGACAACTCTTAAACAACTAAAAATAATTGAGAAAATAGCTGGGATTTCCTTCATTTATTTAGGATGCTATGCAGCTGAATTGGGGTGAGAGCCTATTTCCAAAAGTGTTCTGTCTGGGGTCATTCGCATGCACTTGTACGGCTGTTATACATTCTTAGGACAGTGATTTTTGTCACTGATAGTTGGTGAGAAATAAGCAGTAAGACAATGCAGAACTGTTTTGCTCAGTGCAGTTTCAGGCATTCAGACTTAGAAATGCTAGGAGCTGCCGGGAGTGAAATTAAAATGCTTTGACTACTTCAACAAGTTAGAAAATACAATCAATTTGAAGGTATTGGCAATCATTTTAAAAGTTACATTGAAAATGAAGAATTGGAGGATGCAATCATCGATAGCATTGTTTGAAGACAGTTCATTATCTACACTAGAATTCTGCACTGATTTTGTTCATTGACAGTCAATCAAAAGAACACAGCCATGTACAGGTACACTGAATGAATTCCTTTGTTGATAACTAATAGGAACTAATGCACAGTTTTATAATGCTGCAGTAGTATTGGTAATTTTCTAATTTATTCTATATTTCATTTTGAGGAAGTGTCTGTGGAAAAAGAAACAGTTAATGGTCTGGTCAAAGACGCTTCATTAGAATTAGTTTGTGTTAAATTGGATACAGCTGAAGGAATGGCACCAGGATTGTCATGGTAATAAGCTATTAGTGGTAGGTTAATGAGGGCAGTTTGAGAGAAAAGGAGAATATAGTATAGAGAGGCTCAGAGAGAAACAGATCACATATGAGGGGATATATAAAAGCAGTGAAACAGAGGGCTGTAGGAAATACAATGGATTCCAGTTAATTGGGACACATCAGGACCAGGACATTTTGGCTTATTTAACCAGCTGCTCCAATTAGCCAGTTTCATGGAAATAGAGAAAAAAGCATTAAAAAGACAAACTACTGTTTAACTGAGTAAAATAAATATGTATTTAAATGAAATACAAACAAATTAGAACACTACTAATACTACTACAATCCTGTAAAACTGTATTTGCTCCTTACAGTTATTGACAGGAATTTCTAGTATACGCTGCTGTGTTTTCATTGACTGTAAATGAACAAAAGCAGAGCAGACACCAGTGTAGATAATGGACTACCTTTATACAATGCTGAAATTTGATGGAAATCGTTAAAAATGTATAAAAAAGACAAACTAAGTTTGAACTAAGTGACAAAATTACATATTCAAATGACAAAGCAATGAGATCTTATGAAGAATAAATAAATAAATATGCAACAAATATTGAGAACATGAGATGAAGAATCCTTTAAGGTGAGTCCATAGGTTGGGGGTACATTTCAGTGGTGGGGTGAGTGAAGTTATCCCCTGTGGTTCAGGAGCCTGATGGTTGAGGGGTAATAATCTGCTGGTGTGGGTCCTGAGGCTCCTGTACCTTCCTGTTAGCACCATCAAAAAAAGAGCATGGCCTGGCTGGTGGGAATCCTTCACAGCACGCTGTGTAGATGTTCTCGGTAGTGGGGAGGATTTTCCATTCAAGGGCATTGGTGTTTCCATACCGGTCTGTGATGCAAGCAGACAATATGCTCTCCACCACATGTCTATAGAAGATTGTCAAATGTTTAGAAGTCATGCTGAATCCTCACAAACTTCTAAGGAGATAGAGGTGCCGCTGTGGTTTCTTCTTAATTGTACTTAGGTTCTGGGCCCAGGACAGATCTCTGAAATGTCTGAAGAATTTAAAGTTTTTTACCCTCTCTACTTCTGATCCCCTAATGAAAACTGGCTGATGACCTCCTGTTCCTCCCCTTGTAGTGAATAATCAGCTGCTTGGCCTTGTTGACATTAGGTGAGATATTGTTGTTGTGGCACCACTCAGACAGATTTTCAATCTCCCTCCTATTAGCTGATTCGTCACCACCTTTGATTCAGCCTATGACAGTGGTGTCGTCAGTACACGTGACTATAGCATTGGAGCTGTGCTTAGCCACACAGTCATAAGTATAAAGTGAGCAGGGGGCTAAGCACACAGCCTTGTGGTGTACCTGTGCTGATGGTAATTGTGGAGGAGATGCTTTTGCCAGGAGGAGGGAGGAGAAGATGGTGACGTGACGCAGCGCGCGTAGCCATTCTGAATGATATCGTATCTGTGAAGTAGGATGCCGTGCACAATCCTGATTTGATAGAGGCAGACGTGAAGAAGCACGGAGGAACATCTGGAGAAACTTCTGAAATGCCTGCTTTGCTGCCGTTGCTACTGTGCGATCGAGAATCTCCGGAGGGAAGGCCCCAAGTCCTTGGCTTTGCCTATTGCCTGTTGCCAGGGCCGGGGTCAAAGAGCTCGGCAGAGATGGTGCTCGGTGCTCGGTGTCAGGGAGCTGGTCGGAGGCTCGGAGTTTTCGGACGGACTCAGAGTCGGACTGTGGTCGGATGCTTCCGGGATGCTGCATCGGCAAGTTTGTGGCGCTGGAGGTTTACCGTCTGCGTGAGATGATGGGACTTTCGAGAGACTTTGAGATTTTACTGTGCCCATGGTCTGTTCTTATCAAATTACAGTATTGCTTTGCACTGTTGTAACTATATGTTATAATTATGTGGTTTTTGTCAGTTTTTCAGTCTTGGTTTGTCATGTGTTTTCTGTGATATCATTCTGGAAAAACATTGTATCACTTCTTAATGCATGCATTACTAAATGACAATAAAAGAGGACTGCGTGTCCTCATAATCTAATCTAATCCAAACTGACTAGTGAGGAATCTTGCAAATGAAGAAATCTTGAAGCTTATTGATTAGTTTTGAAGGGATGATGGTATTGAATGCTGGGCAGTAGTTGCTGATGAACGTCTGAATGCATGATTCTTTGCTGTCTAGATCTTCCAGTGTTGAGTGAAAAGCATCTGCTGTGGACTTATTGTGCTGATAGGAAAATTGGAGCAGATCCAAATTGTTTTTCAAGCATGAGCTGATATGTTTCATCACTAACCTCTCAAAGTACATTATCACAATGGATGTAAGTGCCTCTGGACAATAGTCATTGAAGTAGGTTACCACTCACAAACAATGGAAAATTTGCAGATGCTGGAAATCCAAACAACACACTCAAACTGCCGCAGCAACTCTGCATCCATGAAAAAGAGTATACAGTGATGTTTGCAGATGAGACCCTTCATCAGTACTGGAGAAAAAAGATGAGATGTGGAGGGAGGGGAGGAAGAAATACAAGATAGCGTAGGATAGGTGAAACCGGGAGGGGTGGGGGGAATGGTGAAGTAAAGAGCTGGGAAGTCAATTGGTGAAAGAGATAGAGGGCAGAAGGCCATGGAGAAAAGGGAAGGGACAGAGCAATAGAGGGAGGTGATGAGCAGGTAAGAAGATAAGGTGGGATAAGTGGGTCACCCAGGGACCACTCTTTATAATTCTACCCTCCATTCCCATTCCGTCATGTCAGTCCATGGCCTTCTCTATTGCCTCGATGAGGCCACACTCAGGTTGGAGGACCAACACCTTATATTCTGTCTGGGTAACCTTCAACCTGATGGCATGAACATTGATTTCTCTAACTTCTGGCATTGCTCCCCCTACTCACCATTCCCCATTCTTCCCTTTCTTCCATGGCCTTCTGTCCTCTCCCATCAGATTCCTCCTTCTCCAGCCCTTTATCTCTTTCACCAATCAACTTCTCAGTTCTTTACTTCAACCCCCAACCCCCCCACCCCCCACCCCACAAGTTTCACCAATCAATTACTACCTTGTATTTCTTCCTCCTTGCACTGACTTCTTATCTTTGTCTCCAGTTCTGATAAAGGGTCTCGTCGGCCCAAAATGTTAACTGTTTGCTCTTCTCGATAGATGCTGCCTGGTCTGCTGAGTTCCTCCAGCATTTTGTGTGTGAGGCAGGTTACCAGGTTCTTCTTAGGCATCAGTATATTTGAAGTCTGTTCTAGCCTATCGATCAGCACAGGTCTTTAGTACTTGGCCAGGTACCCCATCTGGGCTGAATGCTTTCTGTGCAGTCACCCTCCTGAAAGATGCTGTCATGTCAGTGTCACCGGGAGCTGTGGGAGTCCATTAAGTTTCCTCCATGTTATGACAGTCAAAGCAAGCATAGAAACAATTGAGAATTGTGTCAGATACACAAGTTGAATCATTAGACCTAGAGGATTATGAAGCAAGGCCGCACAAAATTGCATCACCTCTATTTCCTTCCATAAGTATATCAGAATGAGCATTGTACAGAAGAGTTTTCCCAGGCTACTGCCTGGATTTGAGGATATGAACTAGAAGTAGAGGTTGGACAAATTCGGAGTTGTTTTCTCTGGAGTGTTAGATACTCAGGGTTGACCAGATAGAATTTTATAAAATTTTGAGAGACACTGATAGTGAAGACAGTCAGAATAATTTTCCCAGGTTAGGAATGTCAAATACTAGGCAACATACAATTAAAGTGAGGGGGGAAAGATTAAGGCAAATGTGTAGGGCAAGTTCTTTTTACACAGGGATTGGTAGGTGCCTGGAATGGAGGTGCCAAGGATAGTAGTGAAAGCAGACACACGAAGAGGATGTTAGATAGACATATGTATATGTTAGGAGGAAGGGTAGGTATTGTTGAAGGGGCTTGGACAGATTAGGTGAATGGGCAAAGAAATGGCAGGTGGAATACAACATAGGGAAGTCTATGGTCATGCATTTTGGTAGAAGGAAAGCAGGCGTGATTTTTTCTAAATGGGGTGCGATTTTGGAAATTGGAGGTTCAAAAAAGGTTCAAAGGTTCATTTTATTGTCAAAGTATGCATGTACTGTATAATACAATTCTGATATTTGTCTACTCCAGATAGCAATTAACTACAGAAAGACCATGGGGGTTGTTGAAGGAAAAGACATCAACTCTCCTCTCCCTAACTGGTACGAGAAAGAAAAGAAACGAAACTCACAGACCCCCAAGTGCCCCCCTTGCCCACAACAAAAACCAGCCACAATAACAATCAACAATCCCCTACACATAACAATCCCCAACCCCCTCACTCGCAGGAAAGGACAGTGACAGTAGCACCAAACACCCAAATCCTCCTCTTCACAAAATATTAACAGGTCACCCACCCGCCAATTGTCCACAAGAAAGAAAACACCGAAGAACTGAAGGAAACCAATATAAAGTCCAATAGTCGTAGAATATGGGTGCAAAATGTCTTGAAAGTTTTAGTTCAGGATTCATTAAAGGTTAATTTGCAGGTTGGGTTGGTAGTAAGGAAGGCAAATGCAATATTGGCATTAATTTTAGAAGAACTAGAATATAAATGCAAGGATGTAATGCTGAGGCTTTATGAAGTATTGGTCAAACTGCACGGAATATTTTAAGTAGCTTGGTCCTTGTATCTAAAACAGAATATGCTAGCATTGGAGAGGGTCGAGAGGAGGTTTACGAGATGATTCTGGGAATGAAAATCCCTGAAAGTTGCCTCACAGGTGGATAGGGTAGTTAAGAAAGCTTATGGGGTGTTAACTTTCATAAGTCGAGGGATAGAGTTTAAGAGTCGTGATGTAATGATGCAGCTCTATAAAACTCTAGTTAGGCCACACTTGGAGTACAGTGTCCATTTCTGGTCACCTCACTATAGGAAGGATATGGAAGCATTGGAAAGGGTACAGAGGAGATTTACCAGGATGCTGCCTGATTTGGAAAGTATGCATTATGATCAGAGATTAAAGGAGCTAGGGCTTTACTCTTTGGAGAGAAGGAGGATGAGAGGAGACACGATAGAGGTGTACAAGATAATAAGAGGAATAGATAAAGTGGATAGCCAGCGCCTCTTCCCCAGGGCACCACTGCTCAATACAAAAGGACATGGCTTTAAGGTAAGGGGTGGGAAGTTCAAGGGGGATATTAGAGGAAGGTTTTTTTACTCAGAGAGTGGTTGGTGCGTGGAATGCACTGCCTGAGTCGGTGGTGGAGGCAGATACACTCGTGAAGTTTAAGAGACTACTAGACAGGTATATGGAGGAATTTAAGGTGGGGGGTTATAATGGGAGTTAGTGTTTAAGGGTCGGCACAACATTGTGGGCCGAAGGGCCTGTACTGTGCTGTACTATTCTATGTTTGTTCTATGTCTATGTCTTCTAAACGTATGAGAAGGATTTGATGGCTCTGGGCCTCTGCTTACCTGAGTTTAGAAGAATGTGGAAGATCTCAAGTATTGAAATGCCTGGATGACATGGGGAGGGTGTTTCCTATTATGGAAGAGTGTATGACCAGAGCCCACAGCCTCACAATAGAATGACATTTGTTTTGAACAGAGATGAGGAGGAATTTCTTTAGCCAGAGTGTGGTATATAGTATAGGCATCTGTTAGTCTCATGAGACCACAGATTTGCGCCTTGGAAAGTTTCCAGGGCGCAGGCCTGGGCAAGGTTGTATGGAAAACCAGCAGTTGCCCATGCTGCAAGTCTCCCCTCTCCACGCCACTGATGTTGTCCAAGGGAAGGGCACTAGGGCCGATACAGCTTGGCACCGGTGTCGTCGCAGAGCAATGTGTGGTTAAGTGCCTTGGTCAAGGACACACACGCTGCCTCAGTCAAGGCTCGAACTAGCAACCTTCAGATCACTAGACAAACGCCTTAACCACTTGGCCACGCACCAACGAGCCAGAGTGTAGTAAACCTGTGGAATTCATTGTCATAGATGGCCATGGAGGCCATGTCATTGTGTATATTTAAAGTGAAGATTGAAAATTTCTTAGTGAGAGTGTCAAAAGTTATGGGGTGAAGGCAGGAGAATGGGGTTGTGAGTGAAAATAAATCAGCCATGATCAAATGGCAGAGAAGACTCGATGGGCCAAATGGCCTAATTTAGCTCCTATGTCTTATGGTCTAATATGCAAGGAATGGAGAGATAGGAATCATGTATGAGCAAAAGAGATTTAGTTTAATTTGGCATCATGCCCAGCAAGAAGAACCTGTTCATATCCTGTCCTGTTCTATCTGGTTATCCTCATTCTGCAATATTGAAAGCTGGTGTTGGTGGCGAGCTCCACGTCCCTGGACTAGGCAAAGGAGGGAAATCCTGTTCAGGCTAGCACAGTTTTTAAGGGCTGCTGCCTCACATCTCCAACAACTTGGCTTCAATCCTGGGTACTGATAGTGTTCCACATTTTCCCTGTGTCTGTGTGGATTTTCCAGTCTTGTTGATGGGCAGCTGGGTTAACGAATGGTCCACTATAGATTGCCCCTAGTGCAAGTGGGTGACAGAGGAATCAGGAAACATTGATGCCAAGGGCAAGAGAAAGGGAAGATTTTACAGGGAAGTAAGTGGGTGAATGGGTCTGGCATGATTCTTATCAGGGCCAGCATAGACTCAATTGGCCATATGGACTCTTTATGTGTAAGAAGAAAAGTTTGGGCAACAGGTGTATCCCAATGCGGGTTGATAAGGGCAATGGTATTGGCAGTAATCCTGCTCCCCACAGCCTGGAATTGCACATATTGTAAACTGTTGGCTGTATAATAGTTTTCAAAAGGAGTGGTCAAAGCTTCAAGTAGCAGCTTTTGATGGGTTAACATCTGACATTGTCTCCATTGGCCATTTTGATGGGGAACATGGGAGCAGGAGTTATCCAAACCTGTAACTCCTGTTCAGTACTATTATTGAAGACGTACAATCTGATGTCAAGTCCCTTTATCCTTTGGTTAATAAAGATCTACCAACCCCAGATTTAAAATTTACTGTTCATCCAACATCAAAAAATTACAAATTTCTACCACCCTTCAATTACATTCATGAAAAGTGTAGCTTTCATTCTTATTTTTTTATTGAGATACAGTGTGGAATAAACCCTTTGACCTGCACTGCTCAGTGACTCATGTAATTAACCCTAGCCTAATCATGGGACATTTTATAATGACTAATTGACCTATTAACCACTACATCTTTGGACTGTGGGAGAAAACTGGAAGACAGCCACATACTCCATGGGGAGGATGTGCAGAGTTCTTACAGAGAATGCTGGGGTTGGCTTTGAACTCTGACACCCTGAGCTGTCATAGCTTCACGCTAAATGCTATGTTACTGTGGTGCATGTCTACTTGCTTTAGATTCCCCAAGCAACAGTACCTTCTCCCTACCCCCTCAATCTCTCAACATCTTAACAGCTCAATACAGTTTGAAATTTGTCTCACTGGGCAGTAATATAAACAACAATGACTAGAATCTGCAAGCACAGTGTACATTAAAGAGATGAGCTAGTGTTTATTTGGTTTTCCTTTATCCACAGGAACTCTGTGTTTTTCACTCCACTGTCAGGTGCACCAAACATAAATGACAAATACACTCAAGAACCTTTCTTTCCGTAGATTTACAATTATTTACATGTAACAGAATATATGTTCACTGACATTTGACCCAAGTTTAATAAAGTTATTAAAAATAAACTTGCTTCCTTTTAAAAAAAAACAAATATTAGAAGCTGGGTTAAGTGACATCACAGAATATATTATATACCATTACTGGGAGAAATGCACCAAGTGACGGAATTGTTGATGCACATTTTGCCAGGACACAATTCAGGTTTTTTTTTAATATTCTTTTAATAAAAGTAACAGCACAAACAACAAAAAGTTTCATTAAAAAAACACAACCAACTTTAACAAATTATACAACCTTTTGTTCCAAAGCTATTTATGACAGTGAAAGAGCCGTCTGGGTGTAGACCATTCTTACCTATTAATGGATTTAATATAAAATACAATGGAAGTAAAAAAATTATTCAGATGAGACTGGATTATTGTTAAAGAATCTCTGTATTGACCTGAATTGAGGCATGATAATGTTACAGAGTCTGTACACTTGCAGGTGCTAATATCTCCAATAGCTATATTTCTGATTAGAAATTCTTGGCGTATTATCTTTTGTATGTTGCCTTCCAGAACAGTATGCAGGATGTGGGAGACGATTTTAAACAGAACAGAAGTGCCAGTATGGACTATCAGATACAAAGGCTTGTTCCTGAGCCATGCAATGTTGTGATTGTGCATAATCCAGCTTCAGAAATTTTAGAGAACATCATTCATGCTCTGTGACATGTTTCAAAAAGAATTGTGCTTTTATATTCACTGCATGGCAGGTAGAGGGAAGTTTTTTTTTGATATTATCTCTGTTCCCTTTTAGAGATTTCTGCTCATAACTCATTTTTTAAGCCTTTGGATTTGAACTTTACTATGTGGTAGAGACATGGGCTTTAACATCCTGGCAGAAAGGCCACAGGCTAAACATCAACTCCATTCTCTCGTACCCGACTTGAACTTCTTCTGTATCTCTGACGGGATTGTGGCAGCGATGCTGGAAATTCTGGAATTCCAACCCATTTGGTGTAGCAACACAGGAGTGATGGGTTGGGAGGGGGTGAGGAAAATGGATGCTGAGATCTCCATGCTTGAAGGAAAAGTCTCGGGCAATATTATGATGACAGCAGCTGTAAAGAGTCTATAACAGCTCATGTCAGGCTAAGTTTGAGTGTTTGAGCACAGCACTGGGTGACTGAAGGTCTTATTCCCCAAGAAAAGGCATCAAAGGTGCCTGCAGGAGAGGGATAACAAATCAGCCATGATGGAATGACACAGCATATTTGATGGGCCGAATAGTCCAATTCTACTCCTATGTCTTATGGTAGATATTAATTTAATTTGCTGCCTGGGCTAAAGGGAATTTCTTATGAGGAGTGGTTGAGCGAGTTAGGGCTTTTCTCTTTGGAGCAAAGGAAGATTAGAGATCACTCGATAGAGATGTACAAGATGATCAGAGGCATAAATCGAGAGGATAGCCAGAGACTTTCTTCCGGGGTAGAATGGCTAATACAAGGAGAGATAATTTTAAGGTGATTGGAGGAAAGTATTTTGGGGATGTTAAAGGTAAGCTCAGATAGTAGTAGAGGCAGCTACGTTAGGGACATGTAAGAAATCCTCAGACAGGCAAATGTGTGTTAGAGAAATGGAGGCCTATGTATGAGGGAAGGGTTAGAGTAGGACCTTAGAGTAGATTAAAAGGTTGACACAACATCGTGGGCCAAAGGGAATTACTGTGCTGTAATATTCTATGTTCTATACTATGTTTGAATTTTGATTTGCCTTAAGAAAAGAGAGCAGTTGGACTATTAAAAGTTTTGGTTGTTGGAATGGTAAAGGGGGAAAAAGTGATAAACTGATGCTCAAATGCATTGTTACCGATTGAAGGTGCATCCATTTTGTCCACATTAATGCAATCTCCCTTGAACCCATTTGAACCCTGGAGCTTAGGGTCCATGCTCATCTCCAGCAAATATTCCAGAAACACAGGATAAAGCAACAACTGGTTAGTGTACAACCAAAATACTTTACAATGCCTTCAAGTTATGGAACAATTCAGGAGAATACTGCTCCCATATTAAGTACCTATATATCATACATAATGTCATGGGGACTTTGTGGTAAGTACAAGGAAGTTGAATTATCATACTATATACAGCCTACAATAAATACTGTCTGTTGTAAGGGTAGTTATACTTTATATTAAAGAAATTCTAATTTCTGAGAGCTTCATGTTTGCTGGAGAGGGGACGTGTGATGATTTCTGCGGTTTCGCGGTTTTTTCTGTTCTCTGACGGGCTTTGCTTTGAGCGGTTTGTTCAGGTTTTCCCTCTGGATGTTGGCTGGCCGCTGCCAATAGTCCTCGCAGTACTGGTTGATGAGTCCCATTTCCGGCTGGCTCAGTAGCTGGAGCAGGTCCTTATATCCCGGGTTTGGGCTCCTGGAGGTTCCAGGACTGCCAGCTTGTAGGTTGGCGACACCTGGTGAGAGCCCACCCTGTGAGAGCACAGCATTGACTGTGTCATTGTTGAGGACTCGGAGGTGCACTCGTGCCAGGACATGCTTGAAATTGTTCTCTGTGGCCGTGCATTGATACATCCCGGCATCTGTCATTTGCAGGGATCGGAGGAGAAGACCTTGGTCTGTCCTGAGGAGCCGCTCGTCTGTTTTAATCTGGGGAGCAATCAGAACCAGCAGGGTTGGGGTGGGGGGGGGAGAAGAAAAACAGTGTCAATGAAGGTTACTGCGGCTTGAAGTGTTCCTTCACTGAAAACCTTATTGAAAAATAACAAACTCAACTCTTTTATAGAACAAAGAACAGTATGGCACAGTAACTGGCCATTCAGCCTACAGTATTAAAATGAGAATCAGAATCAGGTTTACTATCACAGACGTACACTCTGGTCACTTCATCAGGTACACCCGTACACCTGCTCATTAATCAGATACACCTGTATACCTGCTCATTCATCAGATACACCTGTATACCTGCTCATTAATCAGATACACCTGTATACCTGCGTATTAATCAGATATACCTGTATACCTGTGCATTAATCAGATACACCTGTATACCTGCTCATTAATCAGATACACCTGCTCATTAATGCAAATATCTAATCAGCCAGTCACGTGGCAGTAACTCAATGCATGAAAACATGCAGACATGGTCAAGTGGTTCAGTGTACTCTTCAGACCAAACGTACGGAAGAAATGTGATCTAACTGATTTTGACCATGAAATGGTTGTTGGTGTCAGACGGGGTGGTTTGAGTATTTCAGAAACTACTGTTTTCCACGGATTTTCATGCATAATAGTCTCTCGAATTTACAGAGAATGGTGCAAAAAAACAAAAAACTTCCAGTGAGTGGCAGTTCCGAGGGCGAAAATGAGAGTAGTCAGGAAGATGACAGTAGCTCAGATAACCACGTATTACAACAGTGGTGTGCAGAAGAGCATCTCAGAATGCATGTGTTAACCCTTGAAGTGGACGGCTACAGCAGAAGACCACAGCAAGTTCCACTCCTGTACCTAATAACATCGCCATTGAGTGTATATCATGGAGTTTGTTCTTTTGTGGCAGCAGTATAGTGCAAGACATTAAAAATACTGTAAGTTGCAATAAAAAATAAAATAAATAGGAAAAGATGGAGTGATGGAGAGTTAATCGACTGTTCAGATATGAGATGGCAGAGGATGGATACCAACTGAAGTTAAATCTCTTCTGCCTGCATCTAATCCATATCCCACTGTTACCTGCATGTTAATGTGTCTGTCTAATGGCCACTTAAATGTTTGTTTCCATCACCAACCCTGCTAGTCCACTCCAAGTATTACCACTGTGTGTGTTTAAACACAAAATTTCCCCAGCCCAATTCCTTAAAGATTACCCCCCTCACATGCCATTGAGACTTAACCTACCCAAAACCCTGGTGATAAACATTGTTCCATTTTTATTTGAATTTTAAAATACATTTATTATTGGTTGTTCTATTAGGACCTGAAATGGTCTGTCTACTTGTGCCCAGTCTTTCGGTTAGTGTAGCTTGTAGTTAGAGTATTGGATGGTTACATATTTTAAAATTTTATTTATGTTATTTTTTATTTAGAGACACACAGCAAAACAGACCCTTCTGGCCCTTCAAGCTGTGTTGCCCAGCAACCCATTGATTTACCCTAGCCCAGGGGTCCCCAACCTTTTTTGCACTGTGTACCGGCTGATCGGGGGTGTGGGGGGTGGTAGGGTTGCCAATGGACAAGAGTAGCAGTCAAATACGTTGTGTTTACCCCAAGAAAGACTACAATGACCATGAAGCCTTGAGCGGGCACCAGTGCGCATGCGTGTACCTGCCGATTTTTTTTCTGCAAATCCTTTTTGGCATTCAGTGGAGGTGGTGGTGTTGGGGTGTTAATCACGACCGGAATATAGGTGATAAGTGGCTAATACACTCAATTTCATTTCTAAAAGGGTTTATCTAACGAATTTAATATTAAACACACAGTGCATATTTTCCTCGTATGAATATAGTGATAAGTCAATTATCAGGGGAGGACGGGGAGCTTGAAGTAAGTGTTGAATGAACTTCCAGTAGAAGTGATAGAGGCAGGTTCAATATTATCATTTAAAGAAAAATTGGATAGGTATATGGACAGGAAAGGAATGGAGGGTTATGGGCTGGGTGCAGGTCGGTGGGACTAGGTGATAGTAGCGTTGGGCATGGACTAGAAGGGCCTGTTTCCGTGCTGTAATTGTTATATGGTTATATAAGTAAGTCAATAGCATCATAACATTTTAAGTAACGTTTGGATATTAAACACAGCACATATTTTCTCCGTATGAACATATAAAATCATTGCAACACACCAATAGTGCTGAATCAGTGGGAGCCCTGGGATTGTTTTCCTGCAACAAGACGGTTCTATCGAGGGGACAGCGATACTCGAAAGGTGTTCCTTATGTCCATTCTATTCCGCAATTTAGTTTTCACTGCATTCATTGCAGAAAACTCCGCTTCGCAGAAAAATGTTGGAAATGAAAGCAACGTTTTCAGTGTTTTTGTGGCTATCTCAGGATACTAAGCCTTGACTTTGATCCAGAATGCTGGCAGAGATGTTATGTCAAACATACTTTTCAGTCTGCCGTCAGTTGCAAGCTCAAGGAGTTGATTTCCTTCCCGCGCTGACCTGGATGACGCATGGGTAATGACCTTGCATGCGTTCCAGTTCAACAGTGGCCGTGACAGGGAATGAGGAAAGGTGCAGCTGACTCATATCGCCAAATCATATCGTTTCCTCACGGCTTGGTAGCCCATGCTTCACGGCCCGGTGGTTGGGGACCGCTGCCCTAGCCTAATCACAGGACGATTTACAATGTCTAATCAGTATTCCTTTGGACTGTGGAAACTGGAGCACCTGGAGGAAACCCATTCACACATGGGAAGGAATGTACAAACTTGCTTCCAGCGGACGTTGGAATTGAACTCCGAACCCAGACACCCGAGTTGTAATAGCGTTGTGCTAACCACTGTGCTACCATGGCGCCCCGTTGTACAGTCAGCCCGGTCTGGACACCCAGCCTGAAGTCTATTCCATCGTCCAATCAGCCCTGTCTGGACACCCAGCCTGAAGTCTATTCCATCGTCCAATCAGCCCTGTCTGGACACCCAGCCTGAAGTCTATTCCATCATCTAGTAAGATTCTGGATAGAGAAGGATCCTCTCCATATAGCATGGTCATGTACACTTTCTGACACATGGGACAATAACCATAGATCTTCCAACTACTTTGTAACTCATTAGTGGATCCCACAGTAGAATGACTAGCATCTTCAGTCTCTGCAAGTGTGGGCAACTGATGTATTGTGGTCATATTCACAAACTCAGATTATCAGTATGTGTAACAGCAGCTGGAAAAATGAACCCCAGTAGAAAAAAATGAACGCTGGTCCTCTGAGATAAGTCTGTGCTGCTGAAATGGACAGCAATACCCAATGCACTCCACACCATGGTAACAAATTTCAAGGCACATGCCGGTGATAAAAAAAACCTGATTCTGATTCTAATAACGTAGCCTGGGGTTTTGGAATTTGATGTTCAATTCTGAAGTCATCCATAAGGAGTTCACACATCCTCCGTCAGGGTTTTCTCCTGGTGCTCGGGTTTCCTCCCACAGTCCAAAGATGTACCAGTAGTAGGTTAATCGGTCATTGTGAATTGTCCTGTGATCAGGATAGGGTTAAATCAGGGGTTGCTGCGTGGCACAGTTTGAAGTGCGTGTTCCACACAGTATTTCTAAATAAAAAAATAAGAAAATATCCCTATATTACAAGTCTAGCTTCAAGTGATAGATAGGATAGCTGAGCCACTTATTGGGTAATAATGTATGGACTTGCTAACCTGTGTAATAGTATTCATTAGGAACTTGGGGGGGAGGCAAGTGTTGTCTGTAAATTAGCCACTCCAAGTATAGCTTCCATATACTGTAGGAAGCACCACTTTGAACTCCAGTTCCCCTTCAGATAGCATCAGTATAATTATAGCCCTCTTGCAAATAGCTCACAATCATTACTGCCCTCCTTCTGATAGTTAACTGCCATTACTGGCCTCTTCAATCCCATCAATGTGCCTTTCGAGACAGTCCGGTTTCCAATAATTGAGTGTCGTTAGATAGCCCTGGCTGGCTGGAAACTGCCATGGACTTTCTATATAAAATGCTTCCTCGGCTTTAGTTAACCCCTCCAGTTAATGAACAGGAGTACTACTATAAATACAGGCGATCCTGAAAATGCTGGAAATCCAAAGCACCACACAAAAAAAATGCTGGTGGAACTCAGCAGATCAGGCAGCACCTATGGAAATGAATAGACAGTTGTTGTTTTGGGCTGACACCCTTCATCAGGACTGGATTGGAGGGGGTCCAGAATAAAGAGGTGGGAGGAGAGAAGGAGGACTAGCCAGAAGGTGATAGGCATGTGAGGAGAAGAGGTAAGTGGCCAGAGTGTGAAATAGAAGAATGGGGGAGGGGTGGGGGTGGGAAGAAAAGAAGAAACAAAAAAAGAAGAGAAGTACTGCCAGACTAATATGTCTCTGCAGCTGCCTGCTGGGGCAAGACGCTGGATTGGCCATTGACAAAGAAAAAATCACTTTTAAACTCAGCTCAAACCCTCTTGTCCCACTACCACAGCTGACTGGTTTTCAGCATAGACTCAGATCTCAGATTCATATTGATTTATTTATCACATGTACATTGAAACACACAGTGAAATGTGTCATTTGTGTTAACAACAAATGCAATCTAATGATGTGCTGGGGGCAGCCCGAAAGTGTCACCACACATTCTGGTGCCAACATACTATGCCCACAACATTACACGGGGGCAGTAAATATCTGGTACGTACTGCCAGAGGAGTGTGAAGGGTCAAATACAATCACTACAATCAATAGGCAAAGTGCAGAATGTGTATAAGAGGCATAGAGTGGGCAGCCAGGTATCTTCTCCCAGGGTTGAAATGGCTGATATAAGGGAGTATAATGTTAAGGTGATTGGAGAAAAGTATAGGTGTATGTCAGAAACACAAGAGATACTGCAGATGCTGGAAATCCAGAGTAACACATAAAAAATGCTGGGGGAGCAAAGCAGTAAGGCAGCATCTATGGAGGGGAATAAACAGTTGACTTTTTGGGCTAAGACACTTATTCAGAACTGATGAAGGTTCTCAGCCCAAAACGTTGACTGTTTATTCTCCTCTATTAATTCTGCCAGACCTGTTGACTTCCGTAGAACCATAGAACCATAGAGCCACAGAAGCTACAGCACAGAAACAGGCCTTTTGGCCCTTCCTGGCTGTGCCGAACCATTTTCTGCCTAGTCCCACTGACCTGCACACGGACCATATCCCTCCATACACCTCCCATCCATGTATCTGTCCAATTTATTCTTAAATGTTAAAAAAGAACCCGCATTTACCACCTCGTCTGGCAGCTCATTCCATACTCCCACCACTCTCTGTGTGAAGAAGACCCCCCCTAATGTTCCCTTTAAACTTTTCCCCCCTCACCCTTAATCCATGTCCTCTGGTTTTTTTCTCCCCTTGCCTCAGTGGAAAAAGCCTGCTTGCATTCACTCTATCTATACCCATCATAATTTTATATACCTCTATCAAATCTCCCCTCATTCTTCTATGCTCCAGGGAATAAAGTCCTAACCTATTCAACCTTTCTCTGTAACTGAGTTTCTCAAATCCCGGCAACAACCTTGTAAACCTTCTCTGCACTCTTTCAACCTTATTTATATCCTTCCTGTAATTTGGTGACCAAAATTGAACACAATACTCCAGATTCGGCCTCACCAATGCCTTATACAACCTCATCATAACATTCCAGCTCTTATCCTCAATACCTCGATTAATAGCTTAGTACCAAAAGCTCTCTTTACGACCCTATCTACCTGTGATGCCACTTTTAGGGAATTTTGTATCTGTATTCCCAGATCCCTCTGTTCCACTGCACTCCTCAGTGCCTTACCATTAACCCTGTATGTTCTACCTTGGTTTGTCCTTCCAACGTGCAATACCTCACACTTGTCTGCATTAAACTCCATCTGCCATTTTACAGCCCATTTTTCCAGCTGGTCCAAGTCCCTCTGCAGTCTCTGAAAACCTTCCTTGCTGTCTACTACACCTCCAATCTTTGTATCATCAGCAAATTTGCTGATCCAATTTACCACATTATCATCCAGATCATTGATATAGATGACAAATAACAATGGACCCAGCACTGATCCCTGTGGCACACCGCTAGTCACAGGCCGCCACTCGGAGAAGCAATTCTCAACTACCACTCTTTGGCTTCTTCCATTGAGCCAATGTCTGATCCAATTTACCACCTCTCCATGTATACCTAGCGAATGAATATTCCTAACTAACCTCCCATGCGGGACCTTGTCAAAGGCGTTACTGAAGTCCATGTAGACAATATCCACTGCCTTCCCTTCATCCACTTTCCTGGTAACCTCCTCGAAAAACTCCAATAGATTGGTCAAACATGACCTGCCACGCACAAGGCCATGTTGACTCTCCCTAATAAGCCCCTGTCTATCCAAATGCTTGTAGATTCTGTATCTTAGTACTCCCTCCAATAACTTACCTACTACCGACGTTAAACTTACCGGCCTATAATTTCCCGGATTACTTTTCGATCATTTTTTAAACAACGGAACAACATGAGCCACTCTCCAATCCTCCGGCACCTCACCTACAGCATTTTGTGGGAAGGGAAGATATCCGGGGTGCATGTTTTACATGTGAGATTGATGGGTAACTCCCGGACATGATCGAAAGGAAAGTATCCTCAATTCCAAAGTAATGATGTTTTAGCTTTGATCTATGGTATCCATAGCCAGCTCTGGGTCAGTAGTTAAGTGCTCTCAGGGCTTGGTCATAGAGGGTTGTGAGATCAAGTCCCCTTTAAGAAATATGAGCAGAGGGTCTAGTGAAAGATTGCAGTCTGCTGGAGGTACTTTCTGTGGGAGACATTAAACCTGCAAATGTCTTGGCCAATAATTATCCTTCAAGGGAAACATAATTTTTAGTTTATTGGAGGAAAGTATAGGGGGAGATGTCAGAAGTAGCTTTTTTTTTGCACAGACAGTGATGGGCACATGGAATGCCCTGTCAGGGCAGGTAAAGGCTGATACATTAGGAGCATTTAAGAGATTCACAGATAGGATGGATGAGTGAAAAATGGAGGGCTGTGCGGGAGGGAAGGGTTAGATTGACCTTGAAATAGGTTAAAAGATCTGCACAACATTGTGGACCGAAATGTTCTTTTTTTCTGTGATGAGGTTCTAATGAGTTCAGATAGGTTTAATATAGGTGTCTGTAGAGGTCATCTTGGGTTTGATGGGCCAAATGGCCCATTCCTGTTCTTTAAGACCCTATTGCCATGTCTCTAATGGATTGAATTCAAGAGCAGGGAGGTTATGCTGCAACTATACAGGGTACTGGTGAGGCCGCACCTGGAGTACTGTGTGCAGTTCTGGTCTCCGTACTTGGGGAAGGATATACTGGCTTTGGACGCTGTGCAGAGGAGGTTCACCAGGTTGATTCCAGGGATGAAGGGGTTAACCTATGAGGAGAGATTGAGTCGCCTGGGACTATACTCTCTGGAGTTCAGAAGAATGAGAGGGGATCTTATAGAAGTATACAAAATTTTGATAGGAATAGATAAGATAGAAGTAGGAAAGTTGTTTCCATTGGTAGGTGAGACTAGAACAAGGGGACATTGCCTCAAGATTCAGGGAAGAAAATTTAGGATGGAGATGAGGAGAAACTGTTTTTCCCAGAGAGCGGTGAATCTGTGGAATTCTCTGCCCAGGGAAGCAGCTGAGGCTTCTTCACTAAATATATTTATGATACAGTTAGATAGGTTTTTACATAGTAGGGGAATTAAGGGTTATGGGGAAAAGGCAAGTCGATGGAGCTAAGTTTACGGACAGATCAACCATAATCTTATTGAGTGGCGGGCCAGCCTCGATGGGCAGGTTGGCCGACTCCTGCTCCTATTTCTTATGTTCTTATGTTCTAATGTCTATTGCTGTGGATAGTACAATGTGAGAAGCTGCTATGAATGAGTTAAACTTTGAGCAATGATTGCTGCCAAACCTGGCAACTTAAGCCGAAAGAAAACTGAAAACTTCCCACTTATGCAAGATCCTTCCTGCTAGTGTGGTACATAGCCCCACTCTTGGTTAAGGGGAATGATAAGCACCACCCTTTCCATGTGAAAGGAAGCGACCCAGCCCCAGTACTGAGGTGAATCACTTCCTACCAAGCTGATGGACAAAAGTGGACAGCTTGGCCTGAGATGCTTTCACATCTGAGCAGGAGCCCTGCGTCAGCTGGGGAAGTCCTCTTTCCTGCCACAGGCAAAGGTTTGTGAGGGCAGCTCCTGTTTTGTAGAGTTTAGAAGAATGGAGATTTTTAAAAATCCATTTTCAGCATGTGGATGTCAGCAACGTTGACAGTTATTGTCGACTCCCAATTGCCCCTGTACTGAGCAGGTAGTTGAGAGTCAACCCCATTAATAGGTCTAGAGCCACATAATAGATCACACCAGTCAAGGCCAACAGATTTCCTTTCCTGAAAGTCATTAGTGAACTTTTTTTTAGATGGTTATTCTTACTAGGATTAGCTTTTTCTTAAAAAAAATCCCATGTTTATTTCGTAGGTCTTTATGGTGGGACTTGAGCTCAAATCACTGGAGTTAGCCACTGATAATACTTCCATAGCTATCTCATCCAAACATCCGTCCACCCTTTTTGCTGTAGGAATCTATCCCAATCTCCCAGTTGCCTTGTCTCTGTTATAACTGCGCTGATGATAAGAATTTCTACATCTTTATATACCTTCATTTTTCTTTAGATATGACTTTCTCTCTAACTCAAGTAGACAGTGCACTCAGATGAATCTCTGTTTCCTGCAGTTCTGTTCTAGCCAGAAGACAGATAGAGTTTCCTTGCCCTGAACTTCTACGACACAGCTTCCACATTCAAATGATTATCCTCCATTATTTGGCACCTATAGCAGAATTACACCTGCAAACATATCCTCTCCCCACCCCTTCCCAAACACCGATATAGTTCTCCATTTTTCTTTCATCCATGTGACCATCTAGGAGTCTCTTAAATGTCCTTAATGTATCTGCCTCACCCCTGGCCGCGCATTCTACACACCCTGCAATCTCTGAGTAAATCTGAGTAAAAAAAACTACCTCTGACATCCACCCTCCCCTCCAATCATCTTAAGATTATGCCATCTTTGGCTGTCCGTTTGATCCAGGCTTGTATACCTCTATCAAGTCATCTGTCATCTTTCTCTCCAAAGAGAAAAGCCCTGGCTTGCTCAACCTTTCCTCATAAGACTGCTCTCCAATCAGGTAGCATCCTCCGCAGACAAAACAAGTAATGTACGACACAATTTCTAGGGATAGGAATAGCACCTCATTCTCTGGTTGGATACACTGCACCCCTCTGCACCTAGTACTGCATTTCAAGTAATCACCCTGTTCTCTTCTCCCCATGAATAAGATACTATTGCTCTTTTTTGGTTCTTTCTTTTAGTTTCTGTCTCTGCTGCTTGTCCCTGCAACACATTTCCTCACTTAATCACTTATTAGCCCTTGACCCAAAATGATATCTTTGTTTCTCTTCGCATTGATGTTCTTTGACCAGCTGAGCGCAGTCAACATTTTCTGTTTAAAGATTTGAGTCTCCCCCTAAGGGGTCTGATACCCCTTTTTAGAGTTATGCCCCCTTGTTCTGTACTCAATCCTCCAGAGGAGATAAATTCTCAAAACAGTGATGAAGAAATTGCCTCTTTGTAACAAGCAACTGTATAACTTATTGTATGTCAAACAAGCTCTGCTTTGCAACTTAAGTCAGGATCAGTATAAAGTATTTATGATTTGTATTGTGTTCTGCCTCATTCTCTGTGTGGACCACATCAGGAGTTCTCTCCATTCTTCAGAATCATATTGTTACAAAAGGATACAAACATAAGGCAAAGCATAGAACCTCTTTCTGTTGTGAAGCCAAGTCTGAAAGAATGCTGGATAGATCTCTTTAAAATTGTGGATGTCAGATGTAGTGATGAAATGAAAAAATTAGTGTCATCAATGGGAGTCAAAGTGGGTGACAAATCAGTTGCTTCCCCCAAGCCATCAGGCTGATCAACACCTCCACCCATTAACCAACCCCACCACCACTACTTTATCTTTTCCTCACACAAACACGAGGAATTCTGCAGATGCTGGAAATTCAAGCAACACACATCAAAGTTGCTGGTGAATGCAGCAGGCCAGGCAGCATCTCTAGGAAGAGGTACTGTTGACATTTTGGGCCGAGACCCTTCGTCAGGACCCTCCGTCCTGACGAAAGGTCTCAGCCTGAAACGTCGACTGTACCTCTTCCTAGAGATGCTTCCTGGCCTGCTGCATTCACCAGCAACTTTGATGTGTGTTGCTTTATCTTTTCCTGTCAGACTCACTTTATGTACAGACATTCCTGTAGCTAGCATTACGTTATGTACATATAATCGGTATATTTGTACAAGTTCATCTTATGTATTTATATTTATTGTATTTTTAAATTGTGTTTTATGCTTATTGTGTCTTTTTTACACTGCGTTGGATCTGGAATAACAATTATTTTGTTCTCCTTTACAGTTGTGTATTGGAAATGACATTAAACAATCTTAAATCCTGAATCTTGAAAAAAGGACCGTCGACCATCACCAATAAACCTAATGAGGACTAATCTAAGGGGACACACTACAGAAAGTTGGTGTTAGGGTTAAGGTTGAAGCAGAGAGGCATTCAATGTTGATAAACACACGAGGGAGAAGGATATGTTGATAAGTCAAAGGAAGAGAAAGCTGAAGCTGAGCATTGATCAATAGGGACGAATGGCTTATTTCTATAAAATTCTTCTTCTTCTTCTGACTTTTAATGGGCAGTTGGCAGTCCAACTTATAGGTGCATTACCGCCACCAACGGGACTGGAGCATGGTGCAGAGAGTTGGGAAATAAAACTTCTACTAGTTCTTTATCAAATGAAAACTAAATTACCCCGAAAAGCCCTACATATTGTAAATAATGAAAGATAATATTGTGAATTAAATTAAAGTCACTCCCATAACCTAGTAAAGTTTTTAAAATGAAAAATGTCAACCCACAAAGCTAGTACTGCAGCCTGCATCTGCTTTCTTTCAACCTTGTATGCTTCACATTGTAAAAGAATATGTTCAACTGTTCCATAATGATGGCAGCACCTACACACCCCAAAGTGCTGTTTTCCATCAAGATATAAGGAATAATTAAGCATAGTATGCCCAATTCTATGAGTCAATATAATTCCTTCCCTTCTTGTCTTACCCCCTTCTCCCATCAATCCAACAGTTTGATGTATTCTGTACGGGTGTCTCCCCTTGTGTCCATTATCTCACAAGTGTTGCCACAATCCCCTAATTCTTAGCCCCAACAACCCCTTAGCTTCTGATTTGCTAAGTGGAAGGTCTATATCCAACTTTTAACAGAATTTTTTGGTCAAACTATCAACCCCTTCGTTCCCCTCAACACCTCTATGTGCAGGGACCCATAAGAAGAGACATGTAGACCAATACTATGAATATGAAATAAAGATTGAAGAGCTTCCTGCAGTAAATCTGACCTACTGCTAGAATGACCTGTTTTAAGACTAGTTAAAACTGAAAAAGAATCAGAACAAATTATAACTTTGCAAAGACAGATTTCCTCCACCCACTGCAAGCCCAAGATGATGGCAACCAATTCTGCTGTATACGCTGATAAATAGTTAGTAAGACAGTTCTTTATTGTTACCTGTAATTCAGGCACAAAAACACCCATACCGACATTCCCCGTTAAAGTATCTTTAGGTCTATCAGTAAAAATGGTTAACATGTCACAATAATTTTTCTTAACATACTGATGAACCAACAGACTCCTGGGCATATCAGAATCCTTTGATTTCATTGAATCACACAAACTAAAATCAACTAAAGCCATTGGAAAAAACCATGGTGGGATTACTGAAAAAGCACCAGTGGGACAAATTGCATAATCCAGTAAACCCATATTCCTTGCCTGATGAGAACCCAGCCATCCAAAGCTAAAAACACTCTTCTTGTCTTCCAACACTCTTTTAACAGGTGATCATTCCTCTGCCCCCTCAAGTTAACCCAATATGTTAACAACAACTTCAACCTCCGTAACTCTAAGAGTAATTGTCCTATTTCAACCAGTAAAGCTGAAACAGGGGACAACCTTGTCACACCACAACATGACAATGAATCAGCTGTTATGCACACCACCTATTAGATTTACCTCTTTCTTCCGGTCACTCCCATGTCGCTGGAGCACCCACTTGATGCTGGCTTGGGGAGATTTGGGCTGGCACTCCAGGAATGTGCTGCTCCCTTCCACACCATACTGCTCTGTCTCTGCTGTTTTCCTGTTGGCTGTCAACATACCGAAAGAATATTAGGACTCAAAGTGATACCATCCCACTTCACTAGAATGCGCATGGCTACTATTCCATAGTGTAGACACACAACATGCAACATACATAGCTACATGTCTCTGTGCTTTTCAGCTTGAAAAAGATCCATAACTATATCCATCTTAGCAAAGCTTTTTGACAAAGTTTTACATGGCAGAATTATTTAAAAACAATGGTCTTATTTTGTTGCTGAATCAGACAATTCAGCCCATTGAGTACCCGAATGAGTACTGAAGAGCTGTGCTGATCAACTGGCTGGAATATTCACTGAGATCTTTAACCTCTTGCTTCAGCAGTCTCAGGTACCCACTTGCTACCAGCTGGCTTCAATTATACTGAAGAACATGCTAACCTGCCTCAGTGACTATCGTCTAGGAGCACTAACATCCGCTGAGTGAAGTGCTTTGAGAGGTTGGTAATGAAACATATCAACTCCTGCATGAGAAGCTACTTGGATCTGTTCCAATTTGCCTACTGTCAGAACAAGTCAACAGCAGATGTCATTTCATTGGCTCTTCACTCAGCCCTGGAACAGCTGGACAGCGAAGATGCATACATCAGGATGCTCTTCATTGACTGCAGCTCTACATTCATCCCCTCAAAACTAATCAGTAATCTCCAAGACCTAACCTTCTTATGCAAATAGATCCTTGATTTCTTCACTTGTAGACCTCAGTCATTTTGGATTGGCAATAACATCTCCTCCACAATCACCAACAGCACAGGTGAACCACAAGGCTGTGTATTTAGCTCCCTGCTCTATTCGCTTTATACTTATGACTGTGAGGCTAAGCACAGCTCCAATGCCATATTTAAGTTTGCTGATGACACTACAGACACAGGCCGAATCAAAGGTGGTGACAAATCAGCATATCGGAGGGAGGTTGAAAATTTGTCTGAGTGGTGTCACAACAACAACCTCTCAAAGTCAGCAAGACCAAGGAGCTAATTATTGACTACAGGAGGAGGAAACCAGAGGTCCATGATCCAGTCCTTATTAGGTGATCAGAGGTGGAGAGGGTCAGCAACTTTAAATTCCTTGGTGCTTCATTTCAGAAGATCTACCTTGGGCTCAGCATGTACATGCCATTATGAAGAAAGCATGGCAGTGCCTCTACTTTCTTAGAAGTTTGTGAAGTTTTGGGATGTCATCTAAAGCTTTGGCAGACTTCTATAGATGTGCAGTGGAAAGTATACTGACTTGTTGAAACACAGTCTGGTATAGAAACACCAATGCCCTTGAACAGAAAAGCCAACATAAAGTAGTGGACATAGCCCAATCCATCATTTGTAAAGCCCCCTCCACCATTGAGCACATCTACAAGGAGCATTGTTGCAGGAAAGTAGCATCCATCACCGAGGACTCTTCCCACCCAGGCCATGCTCTCTTCTCATTGCTGCCATCAGGAAGGAGGTACAGGAGCCTCAGGACTCATATCAGCAGGGCCAGGAACCATTACTACCACTTGAACAGCAGGCCCTTGAACCAGAGGGGATAACTTTACTCAATTTCACTCACTCCGTCACTGAACTGTTCCCACAACCTTTAGACTTACTTTCAAGGACTCTTCATTTCACGTTCTTAATATTTATTGCGTTTTTTAAATTATTATAATTTTGTATTTGCACAGTTTGTTGTTGTTTACACATTGGTTGTTTGCCATATTGTGTGTGTTTTTTTCATTGATTCTATTATTTTTCTTTGTATCTACTATGAATGCCCCCAAGAATTTCAGGGTTGTATCTGGTGACATGTATGTAGTTTGATAATAAATTGACTTTGAGTCTGCTTTTCTATTCCACCTTACTAATCAATGTTCTGGATTAGTCAGGGTGTCAAAGTGTATGGGGAGAAGGCAGGAGAATGCGGTTGAGCAGGATAGCTTAGTCCTGTGGAATCTCACCTGCAACAGCCTCCCAGCTAAAAAAAATCTCACCAGTCATTATTGTGGGACTATCTACTGATTTTAAGGCTTTTCAAATGGAGCGAATTGTGGACAATTGGCAGATTCCCTGCACAGTTCAGAGATAGAAGCTCAATGCATCCAGCATTGTCAAAGACCCCACCCATCCCTCCCACAATCTCTGTGACCACCTGCCATCCGGAGGTATCACAGCACAAGAACCAGAACTGTAGGGCTGAGGAACAGCTTCTTCCCTCAGACTGTCGGACTGTTTAACTCCCTGCTGCCACCCCAGTACACGTGTACACCCTGTCTGAATGCCCTCCCACGCCCACAGACACACTCATCCTGCACTGGTCATCTTTTATTACTGCTGTTTCACATACTTATATGACTGCTTTTATTATAATTGAGTCAGTTACATTATACTGTCATACATAAGGTGTGAGGTGCATGTTTACGTTAATCTGTCGACCTTCAGACCAGACCAGTCAGGGCCTTGTGTTAATGTTATTTTGTGACTGTACCTGCTGATCATTACTATAGGTGCTGTGTGAGACTGTGGCCCAGAGGAACACTGTTTCACTTAGCTCTACACATGTGTCTGGTCGATTGACAATAAACTTGAACTTGAATTTGAGATGAAAATGTGCACATCTTTAAATCTACTAGCATGCTCGAATCCTACCTGTACATTACCTTTAAGTGGGTAATATTTCCTCGTGTTAAAGGTGCTATATTACTGGTTCCAGCACTTGATGTCACTAGTGTCTCAATGTAGCAGGTAGTCGTCTTCTGGGACCTAATCAACTCTCCAGGTTACATGCATTCCTCTCATTCACCTTTTGCTCTCACTAACAGCCGAAACAATGCTTACTTCGCAGAAAGGTCTCAACACTTACCATTAGAATTGTAACCTCGGCATTGTCGGATTGGATTGCCATGCCGTACATCTTGTCTTCGGCTTCGTCTGTCAAGGACAAAAAGAAACACGTTCTAGCAAAAGCCACAAAAAATCCGTTTGCAGATCTTAATTTATTATTGTTTCAAGTTAAAATTGTAATTGGCGACCTTTGATATACCCAGAGTCTGCATTAAAACATCCACAGATGGATTAAATCCCTCTATAGATCAGTGAACCTGCATTTCTAGGCCTTTTTTTCTTTCCTCTCATTTTGCACTCTGGTGCTGCTTAATTAGGTATCTCCTGCACCTAATAAAGTGTCCGCTAAGTGTACGTTCATTCTCTTCTGCTGCTGTCGTCCATCCACTTCAAGGTTCAACATGTGTGTTCTTCTTGAGATGTTCTTCTGCACCCATTGTCGTGTCGCGTGAGTTACTGTCACATTCCTGTCAGCTTAAACCAGTCTGCTCATTAACAAGGTATTTTCACTCACAGAACTGTCACTCACTGGATGTTTTCTGTCTTTTGCACCATTCTCTACAAATTCGAGAGACTGGTGTGCATGAAAATCCTGGGAGATCAGCAATTTCTGAGATACTCAAACCACCCCGTCTAATTCCAGTCAAAGTCACTTAGATCACATTTCTATCCCAGTCTGATGTTTGGTCTGAACAACAACTGAACCTCTTGACCATGTCTGTGTGCTTTTACGCATTCAGTTGCTGCCACATGATTGACTGATAAGATATTTTCATTAACGAGCAGGAGTACAGGTGGATCTAATAAAGTGCTGACTGATTTATTGGTGTCTCGAAATTTTAACTTTGGCTTTTTTTGGTAAAGGAAGGAAAAACAGAAATTGCATTTACAAGTGCAGTAAAATGCAAATGATGGTCACACCAAGCCTTGCACAGATGTTCTTGGCTGAATAAACTATTCTGAGTGTTAGAGTGGATTCTTTGGGGTAGATGATTTGTTTACACTTAAATGACTTTGGCCACCAGACTTCTATTTTAACTGTTTGACAAAGGACTGTGGATTGAATCCACCACAATGGGCTTCCTAAAAGGTGTGAATACCAGACGCTTCTGGCACCATAGTTTGACGAGATGCTGTCGTTTCAAAGACAGTATTATCTATACATTATAAATATTAATTGTCTTCTACATTAGCACGTAAAATGCCAAATAAATATATTGTAGATTGGATTGAACTAAAGGCTGTGGATACCAACCCAGACATGTTGGCCTTGGAAGGAAAGGATGAAATCTGAAGGTGTGATGTTTGTATGTAGCTTCAAAAGGAAGCATCGTCTAAGTATTGTCTATCACTTTTTAAGTAGCGATTGCCTTTGTGCTTAGCGTATAAATATCGAGCCCATATTGAGCTAGCAGAGCTTTCTGCGGAAAGCGTCTCTGTACGTAAGATGCCTGCTGTACCTTGTTGTGTCGAATAAAGAAGCTGCTTTGTATCTACCAGTGACTGTCTCTCCGGTGACTTCATCCACGCTACAACACTGAGCAGAATTAGGCCACTTGGGCCATTAAGACTGCTCTGCCATTCAAGTTTTCTTCTCAACTCCATTCTCCTGCCTTCTCCCCATAATCTTTGATGCCTCAACTAATAAAGAACATATAAACATCCACTTTAAATGTACTCATTGACTTGGCCTCTACAGCTGCTCCAGCAATGAATTCCACAGATTCATCACCTTCAGGCTAAAGAAACTCCTCCTTATTTCTGTTCCAAAGGGATGTCCTATTTTGAAATTGTGCCCCCTGGTGCTGGATTCTCCCACTATTGCAAACATAGTCTCCACATCAATGAGATCTACCCCACCCCCTTTCTTCTAAAGTCCAGTGAGTACAGAACAGGGCAATCAAGTGATCTTCATATGTTAACCCTTTTATTCCTGGAATAATTCTTGTGAACCTCCTCTGGATGCTTTCTAATGCCAGCAAATCCTTTCTAAGAAAACTGCTTACAGTCGGATCAATATTTAATAGCTTTTATTTATTTATGTATTGTTACATTGTGGAGTGGACCCCTCCATACCTTCGACCCACACCACCCAGCAACCCCCAATGTAACCCTAGCCTAATCATGAGACAACTTACAATGACCTATTAACCTACCAACCACTACATCATTGAATTCTGGAGAATTGAGTTCATAAGAGTGAAGATTGCAGAACTGAAGGTGCTGTATTTAAATACATGTAGCATTCAGAATAATGTCGATGAACTCGTGGTACAATTACAGATTGGTTGGTATGACATTATGGGCATCTCTGAGTCGTGGCTGAAAGAAGGCCATAGTTAGGAACTTAACATTAAAGAATAAATCTTATATCGCAAGGAGAGGCAGGAAGGCACAGGAGGTTACATGCCTCTATTGGTAAGATATGGAATTACATATTTAGAAAGAGGTGACATAGGGTCAGAGAATGTTGAATCTTTGTGGGAGGAATTAAGAAACTGCAAGGGTAAAAAAACCATTATGGGATCATATATAGGCCTCCAAATAGTGGCCAAGATGTGGGGTTGAGATTGCAAAGGGAGCTGGAAAGGGCATGTAATAAGGGTATTGTCACAATTGCAATGGAGGACTTCAAAATACAAGAGGTTTGGGAAAACCAAGTTGGTGTTGGATAGCAAAAGAGGGAATAATTTGTTGAATGCCTATGAGATGGCTTTTTAGAGCAGTTTGTGTTTGAGCTTTCAAAGAGAAAGGTTATCTTAGATTGGGTGTTGTGTAATAAACCAGATTTTATTAGTTGGCTTAACGTAAAAGAACACTTAGGAGGCAGTAATCATAATATGATTGAATTCATACTGCAGTTTGAGAGGGAGAATCATAAGTCACATGTATCAGTATCACAATGGAATAAAGGGAATTGCAGAGGCATGAGAGTGCAGCTTGCCCAGGTGGATTGGATGAGGATACTGGTGGGAAAGAGAAGTAGTTGAAGTTTCTGGGAATAGTTCACAAGGTGCAGGATAGATATGTCCCACAGAAGAAGAAGTTCTCAAATGGCAGGGTTAGGCAACTGTGACTGACAAGGGAAGTTGAAGATTGCATAAAAGCCAAAGAAAGGGCATATTAGGTAGCAAAAGTGAGTGGGAAGTTGGATGGTTGGGAAGCTTTTAAAATCCAACAAAACGCAACTAAAAAAACTATAACATTGGAAAAGATGAAATATGAGGGAAAACTAGCTGATAATATAAAGCAGGATACTAAAAGTTTTATCAGTTATATAAAAAATAAAAGGGAGGCAAGAGTTGATATTGGACCACTGGAAAATGATGCTGGTGAAGTAGTAATGGAGGACAAAGAAATGGAAGATGAATTTAATAAGTACTCTGCTTCAGTCTTAACTGTGGAAGACACTTGCTGCATGCCGGAGGTCCCTGAGTGTCAGGGGGCAGGAGTGAGTGCCATTGCTATTACAAAGGAAAAAGTGCTAGGCCATCTCAAAGGTCTAAAGGTGGATAGGTCACCTGGACCAGATGAACCACATCCCAGAGTCCTGAGAGAGGTTGCTGAAGAGATAATGGATGCATTGATCATGATCTTTCAAGAATCATTTGATTCTGGCATAGTCCCAGAGGACTGGAAAATTGCAAATACCACTTCACTCTTTAAGAAGGGAGGAAGGCAAAAGTAAGGAAATTATAGGCCAGTTAGTCTAACCTCAGAGATTAGGAAAGTGTTGGAGCCCATTATTAAAGTGAGATTGTGGGGTACTTGGAGACTAATGATAAAATACATCAAAGTCAGCATGATTTCTGTAAAGGGAAATCCTGCCTAATCAATCTGTTAAAATTCTTTGAGGAAATAACAAGGGAGAGGGAGTGAATGTCATATCATTAGATTTTCAGAAGGCATTTGATAAGGTGCCTCACATGACGCTGCTTAACAAGATAAAATCCTATGATGTTACAGGAAAGATACTGGCATGGATAGAGGAATGGGTGACAGGCAGGAGGAAGCTAGTGGGAACAAAAGGTGCCTTTTCTGGCTGGGTGCCAGTAACTAGTGCTGTTCCTCAAGGGTCAGTATTGGGACTGCTGCTTTTCACATTATTTGTCAATGATTTAAATAGCGCAATTGATGGTTCTGTGGCAACGTTTGTGGATGAAACAAAGATAGGTGGAGGGGTAGTATTGCTGAGGAAGCAATGCAATTTCTGCAGGACATAGACAAATTGGAAGAATGGGCAAAAAAGTAGCGGATGAAATATAGTCACAAATAAGAGAAAATCTGCAGATGCTGGGAATCCAAGCAACACATGCACAGCATCTATGGAAAAAAGTACGGTCAACATTTTGTGCTGAGACCCTTCAGCAGGACTGGAGAAAAAGAAGACAAGACTGAATTTAAAAGGTGGGAGGGGAGGGTGTGACGGGATCCTGAATTATCCCTATGAACTGTGCTTTTAAAAAGAGAGAGCGAGAGCTGTACAACACAAACACCTTGTTATTAGAGAGAGAGGCAAAGGCTGCTTTGAGATGGTGTTATGGTTTCTCTGCAGCATGTTTACACTTTTGCAAGGACACCGCCAGCTTCTGTGTTCTTACAGAGAGAGAAGGGAGGAGCTACTTGGACAGCTGGTGTTCAGCGTGGTGAGATAAATAGAAGGTCAGCTGGTAGACACATGGACACATGATCTTGGACACTGGATGAGCTTTGTTGTGCCCACAGAAAGGTGGGGTTTTAGAGGATCGATCAGAGGATCCGATCAGTGGCTCTCGCAGTGTGGAAAAGGTGTGACCGGTGGGAAGTTATCAGAGTGTCCAGCCCTCGCCTGGGTTGATAGCTTTGTCATAGAAAACAGTCCCCTTGTTGTGGTCACATTCGGTGACTTCTAAAGGATTTCAGAGGACAACGGGAAGATCGACAGCATCAGCTCACCTGAAGAACTAAACATCTCTCTCTCTCTCCATCACTACTTAACTAAGTACCACGGACTGAACTGAACTTTACTCATCACCGTAAGACTGTATCTATTTACCCCTAGGCTTGAAGAAGTTTGGTTTCTATATTTCCATACTTATATACATATAATCTTTGCTAACCTGTTTGATATACCTGAATTTATATTACTGTATTGCGTAATTACTAATAAATAGTATTAGTTAATAGCAATACCAGTCCTCAAAGTGTTTTCTATTTCTGCTGACTCTTTAACCCGTCACGGGGTACGTGACAAGGGAGAAACACAAGGTGATAGGTGAAACTGGGAGGGGAAGGGCTGGGAATTTGAATGGTGAAAGAGATACAGGGCTGGTGAAGGGGGATCTAATAGGAGAGGACAGAAGGCCATGGAAGAAAGCAAAACGGGGAGGAGGAGCACCATAGGGAGGCGATGGGCACTCAAGGAGATATGGTGAGAGAGGCAAAAGGGGATGGAGACTGGTAAAGGAGAGGGTGGTGGGGGGGGCCTTAATGGAAGTTCGGGAAATTGATGTTCATGTCATCAGGTTGGAGGCTACCCAGATGGAATATAAAGTGTTGTTCCTCCAACCTGAGTGCGGCCTCATCGCGACAGTAGAAGAGACCATGCATAGACATACCAGAGTGGAATTAAAATGAGTGGCCACTGGGAGATCCTGCTTTCTCTGGCAGATGGAGCATAGGTACTTGGAGAAGCAGTCTCCCAATCTACGTCCGATCTCACCGATATACAGGAGGCCACACCAGGAGCATCAGACACAGTATATGACTCCAACAGACTCACAGAAAGGACTGTTTGTGGCCCTGAGTGGTAGAGAGGGAGGAGGTGTAGCACTTGTTCTGCTTGCAAGGTTAAGTGCCAGGAGGGAGATCAGTGGGGAGGGGGAGGGGATGAATGGACAAGGGAGTTGTGTGGGGAGTTATCCCTGCGGAAAGCAGAAAGTTTGGGATGGAGAGGTAGGGAAAGATGTGCTTGGTGGTGGTATCGCATGAAAGTCGGCCTGTGAGACAGCAGGAGAGTTTAAAAAGCGAGCAGATTAATGGAGCGGGGGATGTAGTAGTGGGAGACAGAGTAGGATGGCTTTGGCTCGAGAGGCTTCAGCAAGCAGAGGCTGAGGATGAGCTTGTTCCTAGTGAGGTGAGGCCGGGTAAGCTCCTTTAATTAACCTAATTAACTTAGAAGTAGGTAATGGATGCAGAAGTTAGGGCAGTCGAGTGCTCCGTTTGCAGTATGTGCGAAGTTAGGGTGAGCACAATTGTTCCTGATGACTACACCTGTAAAAGGTGCATCCAGCTGCAGCTCCTGACAAACCGAGTTAGGGAACCAGAGCTGGATGAACTTCGGATCATTCGGGAGGCAGAGGCAGAGGCAGAAATAAATGGGAGTTACAGGGAGATAGTCACTCCTAAGAGTCAGGAGACAGGTAACTGGGTGACTGTCAGGAGAGGGAAGGGGAATAGACAGAATGAGCAGAGCACCCCTGTGGCCGTTCTCATCAATAGTAAGTATACTGTTTTGGATACTGTTGGTGGGGACGACCTACCAGGGACAAGTTGCAGTGGTCGTGTCTCTGGCATTGAGACTGGACCCTCAGCTCAGAAGGGAAGGAGGGAAAAGAGGAGAGCAGTAGTGATAGGGGATTCGATAGTTAGGGGGACAGATAGGAAGTTCTGTGGGAGTGATCGAAAATCCCGGATGGTCTGTTGCCTCCCTGGTGCCAGGGTCCGCAATATCTCTGATCAAGTTCTCGGTATTCTCAGGAGGGAGGGTGAGCAGCCAGATGTTGTGGTCCATGTAGGGACCAATGACGTGGATAAGAAGGAGGAGGAGGTCCTGCAAAGAGAGTTTAGGGAGTTAGGTGCAAGTTGAAGGACAGGACCTCCAGGGTTGCAATCTCAGGATTGCTACCTGTGCCACGTGCTAGTGAGGCTAGAAATAGGAAGATAATGCAGCTAAATACGTGGCTAAGGAGTTGGTGCAGGAGGGAGGGCTTCATCTTTCTGGACAATTGGGCCTTGTTCCAGGGAAGGTGGGACCTGTTCTGACGGGACGGGATGCAACTGAACTGGAGGGGGACTAACATCCTTGTGGGAAGGTTTGCTAGTGCTGCTCCAGGGGGTTTAAACTAGATTTGCAGGGAGAGGGGAACCAGAGTGTTAGAGCAGGTAGTGAGGTGGAGGAAGATAAAGGTTCATGCAAGAACTGCAAGTATAGTGCATGGAGTAAAGCCAGATCTAACATATAAAGAGGCTTTGAGGAAAGAGAAGCAGAATAAAGGGTGTAAAGGTAGTAAGGTAGAAGGGATAAAGTGCGTGTACTTCAATGCAAGAAGCATCAGGAACAAAGGTGATGAACTGAGAGCTTGGATACATACATGGAATTATGATGTAGTGGCCATTACAGAGACTTGGCTGGCACCAGGGCAGGAAAGGATTCTCAACATTCCTGGATTTCAGTGCTTTAAAAGCGATTGGGGGGGGGGGAGGTGGGGAGGGGAGGAGGGGTGACATTACTGGTCAGGGATAATATTACAGCTACAGAAAGGGTGGATAATGCAGCAGGATCCTCTTTTGAGTCAGTATGGGTGGAAGTCAGGAACAAGAAGGGAGCAGTTACTCTATTGTGAGTATTCTATAGGCCCCCTGGTAGCAGCAGAGATACCGAGGAGCAGATTGGGAGGCAGATTTTGGAAGGATGCAAAAATAACAGGGTTGTTATCATGGGTGACTTTAACCGTCCTTAATATTGATTGGCAGCTGATTAGTTCCAATGGTTTAGATGGGGCAGAGTTTGTTAAGTGTGTCCAGGATGGATTCCTGTCACAATATGTTGACAGGCCAGCGAGGGGGAATGCCATACTAGATCTAGTTTTAGGTAACGAACCGGGTCAGGTCACAGATCTCTCAGTAGTTGAGCATCTGGGGGACAGTGACCGCTGCTCCCTGACCTCTAGCATTATCATGGAAAAGGATAGAATCAGAGAGGGCAGGAAAATTTTGAATTGGGGAAGGGCAAATTATGAGACGATAAGGCTAGAACTTGCGGGTGTGAATTGGGATGATGTTTTTGCAGGGAAGTGCTCCACGAGGCAAGGGAAGAGATTGCTGAGCCTCTGGCAAGGATCTTCATGTCCTCGTTGTCCACAGGAATGGTACCGGAGGATTGGAGGGAGGTGAATGTTGTCCCCTTGTTCAAAAAAGGTAATAGGGATAGTCCAGGCAATTATAGACCAGTGATCCTTACGCCTGTGGTGTGAAAGCTGTTGGAAAAGATTCTTAGAGGTAGGATCTATGGGCATTTAGAGAATCATGGTCTGATCAGGGACAGTCAGCATGGCTTTGTGAAGGGCAGATGGTGTCTCACAAGCCTGATAGAGTTCTTTGAGGAGGTGACCAGGCATATAGATGAGGGTAGTGTAGTGGATGTGATCTATATGGATTTTAGGAATGCATTTGACAAGGTTCCACATGGTAGGCTTATTCAGAAAGTCAGAAGACATGGGATCCAGGGAAATTTGGCCAGGTGGATTCAGAATTGGCTCGCCTGCAGAAAGCAGAAGGTCGTGGTGGAGGGAGTACATTCTGATTGGAGGGTTGTGACTAATGGTGACCCACAAGGATCGGTTCTGGGACCTATGCTTTTCGTGATTTTTATTAACGACCTGGATGTGGGGGTAGGAGGGTGGGTTGGTAAATTTGCAGATGACACAAAGGTTGGTGGTGTTGTAGATAGTGTAGAGGATTGTCAGAGATTGCAGAGAGACATTGATAGGATGCAGAAGTAGGTCGTGATACACTTTGGAAAGACAAACTCCAAGGCAGAGTACAAAGTAAATGGCAGGATACTTGGTAGTGTGGAGGAGCAGAGAGATCTGGGGGTACATGTCCATAGATCCCTGAAAATTGCCTCACAGGTAGATAGGTATGTGGTGTTGGCTTTCATAAGTTGAGGGATAGAGTTTAAGAGTCGCGGGGTAATGATGCAGCTCTGTAAAACTCTGGTTAGGCCACACTTGGAGTACTGTGTCCAGTTCTGGTCACCTCACTATAGGAAGGATGTGGAAGCATTGGAAAGGGTACAGAGGAGATTTACCAGGATGCTGCCTAGTTTAGAAAGTATGCATTATGATCAGAGATTAAGGGAGCTAGGGCTTTACTCTTTGGAGAGAAGGAGGATGAGAGGAGACATGATAGAGGTGTACAAGATAATAAGAGGAATAGATAGAGTGGATAGCCAGCGCCTCTTCCCCAGGGCACCACTGCTCAATACAAGAGGACATGGCTTTAGGGTAAGGGGTGGGAAGTTCAAGGGGGATATTAGAGGAAGGTTTTTTACTCAGAGAGTGGTTGGTGCGTGGAATGCACTGCCTGAGTCAGTGGTGGAGGCAGATACACTCGTGAAGTTTAAGAGACTACTAGACAGGTATATGGAGGAATTTAAGGTGGGGGGTTATAATGGGAGTTAGTGTTTAAGGGTCGGCACAACATTGTGGGCCGAAGGGCCTGTACTGTGCTGTACTATTCTATGTTCTATGTTTCTATCCCATTGGAGAGGGTGAAAGTTGCAAACAATTATTTGCTGGACGTGGAGGCAGATGGGTGGTAGGTGAGGACAAGAGGAACTCTACTCCTGATAGAGTGGCAAGAGGATGGGATGAGAGCAGACATGTATGAAAAGGAAGAGATACGGTTGACAGCAGCGTTGATGGTGGAGGAAGGGAGCCCCTTTCTTTGAAAAAGAAGGATATCTCCTTCATTCTGGAATGAAAAGCCTCATCCTGAGAGCAGATGTGGTGGAGATGGAGGAACTGAGAGAAGGAATGGTGTTTTTGCAAGTAACAGGGTGGGAAAAGCTCTAATCCAGTTGCCGTGAGAGTCAGTGGGTTTATAATAGACATTAGTAGATAAACTGCCTCCAGAGATAGAGACAGAGAAATCAAGAAAGAGGAGGGAGGTACAGAGTTGAGAAATGCACGATAATGCATTTTGATAAAAGGAACAATAGTGCAGACTATTATCTAAATGGGGAGAAAATTAAAACATCAGAGGTGCAAAGGGATTTAGGAGTTCTTATGCAAGATTCTCAGAAAGTTAATTCGCAGGTTCAGTCTGTGGTAAAGAAGGCAAATACAATGTTAACATTTCTTTCAAGGGGAATAGAAAATAAAAGCAAGGAGATAATGCTGAAGCTTTACAAGACATTAGTCAGGCCACACTTAGAGTATTGTCCTGACGAAACAATACTCGAAACGTGAACTGTACCTCTTCCTAGAGATGCTGCCTGGCCTGCTGCATTCACCAGCAACTTTTATGTGTGTTGCTTAGAGTATTGTTAACAGTTTTGGGCCCCTTATCTCATTCAGAAAGGATGTATTGTCATTGGAGAGAGTCCAGAGGAGGTTCAGGAGGATGATTCTGGGAAGGAAGGGGTTAACATATGAGGAGCATTTGGCAGCTTTGGACCTGTACTCAGTGAAATTTAGAAAAAATGTGTGGAGATCTCTTTGAAACCTACTGAATGTTAAAAGGACGAGATAAGCTAGATATGGACAGGATGTTTCCTATAGTGGGGGTATCCAGAATTAGAGGACACAGCCTTGAAACTGAGGGGCATTGAGTTAGCATTAAAACTCGCTACACCAGTGGCACAATAGAAATCCGATCAATTTGCAGCATTAAAAAAATAATCACAGCTCCACTGTGCTTTTTGCAATGACCTCAAACTGTCTTTTTTTCACTATGCTCCTGTCAGGGGAGTGAATTTCCCTTTATTTACTATATGGGAACCTTCATCAGTGGGTTTCAGTTAGACTGACGAGTAAAATTATGCATTAGATCTCACTGCTCGCTGTGACAATGTTACTGTTGGGAAAGAATTTTAATAAATTCAAGATTCTAGATTATTTAATGCAATTTCCTGCAGACAAATGTAAAGAAAACAAAGTAATTGTTACTATAGATCTGATTCAACACAAAAAACACAAAAATAATTTGAAAAACACGATAAATATAAATAAAGATATCTTCTATAATTGATTGTTTATATATCCATAAAGTGAGTCTAGGGCATACATAACACAGAAACATAGAAAACCTACGGCAGAATACAGGCCCTTCGACCCACAAAGCTGTGCCGAACATGTACTTACTTTAGAAATTACCTAGGGTTACCCATAGCCCTCTATTTTTCTAAGCTCCATTTACCTATCCAGGAGTCTCTTAAAAAACCCTATTATATCCACCTCCACCACAGTTGCTGGCAGCCCATTCCACACACTCACCACTCTCTCTGTAAAAAACTTACCCCTGACATCCCCTCTGTACCCACTTCCAAACACCTTAAAACTGTGCCCTCTCCTGTTAGCCATTTCAGCCCTGGGAAAAAGACTCTGATTATCCACACGATCAATGCCTCCCGTCATCTTATACACCTCTATCAGGTCATCTCTCATCTTCCGCTGCTCCAAGGAGAAAAGACTAAGTTCACTTAAACTATTCTTATAAGGCACGCTCCCCAATCCAGGCAACATCCTTGTAAATCTCCTCTGCACCCTTTCTACATCCTTCCTGTAGTGAGGCAACCAGAACTGAGCACAGTAGTGACAGAGACCAGGGTCCTATGTAGCTGTAACATTACCTCTCGGCTCTTAAACTCAAACCCATGGTTGATGAAGGCCAATGGACCGTATGCCTTCTTAACCACACTGTCAACCTGCACAGCAGCTTTGAGTGTCCTATGGACACGGACCCCAAGATCCCTCTGATCCTCCACAATGCCAAGAATCTTACCATTAATACTATATATTCTGCCATCACATTTGACCTACTAAAATGAACCATCTCACACTTACCTGGGCTGAACTCCATCTGCCACTTCTTAGCACAGACATGAGGAAATCTGCAGATGCTGGAAATTCAAGCAACACACTCAAAAAATGCTGGTGAACGCAGCAGGCCAGGATGCTTCGTCCTGACGAAGGGTCTCGGCCCGAAACGTCGACTGTACCTCTTCCTATAGATGCTGCCTGGCCTACTGCGTTCACCAGCAATTTTTATGTGTGTTGTCTATAATCGCCAACATCCTTTTCCATAGTGAATACTGAATCAAAGCATTCATTAAGTAACTCCGCTACCTCGTCCGGTTCCATACACACTTTTCCAGTGTCACACTTGATTGGTCCTATTCTCTCACGTCTTATCCTCTTGCTCTTCACATGTAGAATGCCTTGGAGTTTTCATTAATCCTGCTCACCAAGGTCTTCTCATGGCCCCTTCTGGCTCTCCTAATTTCATTCTTAAGCTTCTTCCTGTTAGCTTTATAATCTTCTAGATCTCCATCATTACCTAGTTTTTTTAACCTTTCATAAGCTTTTCTTTTCTTCTTGACTAGATTTTCAACAGCCTTTGTACACCGTAGTTCCTGTACCCTACCGTCCTTTCCATGTCTCATTGGAATGTACCTATACAGAACATTATGCAAATATCCCCTGAACATTTGCCACATTTCTGCCGTACATTTCCCTGAGAACATCTGTTCTCAATTTATGCTTCCAAGGCGACTGATGGAAAATAATAAAGTAGTGGTGGAGTTAGTGGGTGGAGGTGTTGATCAGTCTTATTGCTTGGGGAAAGTAACTGTGTTTGAGTCTGGTGGTCTTGGTGTGGATGCTATGTAGCCTCCTCCCTGATGGGAATGGGACAAGGTCCATGAGCAAAGTATGTGGGATTCTTCCAGCACCTTTTGTATATATTTTTGCATATATAATAATTTTGTATTTGAATTCACTGGCAGGAAAATCAGCCAAAATTGCTTGGTATTGTGAGCCAGTAGTGCCAAACGAATGGAAATGAAGTTCACATTTCTACTGAGTGATATGAATAGAATCAACTTATTAGTAGCTGTAACATGGACTTGGGTTATTGCTGTCTTATTCATGACCTGTTAGTAGGTAAAAGAAAGTGTGGGACAAAAGAGGGCAATTTAATTCCTGCTGAGGAAGCAATGTGATTGCAGCAGGACTTTGACAAATTGGAAGAATGGGCAAAAAAGTGGCAGATGGAATACAGTGTTGGGAAATGTATGATAATGCATTTTGGTAAAAGGAACAACAGTCAGACAATTAACTAAATGGGGAGAAAATTCAAACATCAGAGGTGCAAAGGGACTTAGAAGTCCTCATGCAAGATTCCCAGAAGGCTAATTCACAAGTTCAGAATGTGGCAAATGCAACGTTGGCATTTATTTCAAGAGGAATAGAATATAAAAGCATGGAGATAATGCTGAAGCTTTATAATTAATCATTAGCATTAATCAGGCTGCACAGTTTTGGGCCTATTATCTCAGAAATGATGTATTGTCATTGGAGAGAGTCCAGAGGAGGTTCACGAGGATGATTCTGGGAATGAAGGGGTTAACAAATGAGGAGCTTTTGACTTGTACTCACTGGAATTTAGAAGAATGTGTGGAGACCTCATTGAAACCTACCGAATGTTGAAAGGACTAGATAAGCTGAATGTGGAGAGGATGTTTCCCATGGTGGGAGTATCCAGAACTAGAGGGCACAGCCTCAAAATCGAGGGGCGGCCTTTGAGAACAGAGGTAAGGAGGAATTCTTTTAGCTGAAGTGTGGTGAATCTGTGGAGTGCTTTGCCACAGAGTGTGACGGAGGCCAAGTCTGTGGGTATACTTAAAGCAAAATTTGATAGTTCCCTGATTGTTCGGAGCATCAAAGAATATAGTGAGAAGGGAGGTGTATGGGGTAGAAGGAGATCTGGGATCAGCCATGGTGAAAAGGTAGAGTGGACTCCATGAACTCAATGGCCTCATTCTGCTCTTTATGGTCTTATTGCTGCTCTCAGAGCTCAGAAATACGTTGCCCCATTTTCTGTACTTCTCCCAACTTATGAATCTCCTGAGATAAACTTCTATATATGCGATTCTGTAGTTGAAAACCACTCATTATAAGTGACATAGATCAACTATATCTCAGTGGTTGTGGGTAGCTTCTGACACAGAGTGCCTGTCTCATAACAGCCATGCAATTTCTAAATAAATTACATATGTGAGATGTTTTAATTTGGAAAACATTCAGTAGCCTAGGCTATCAAACTGGGTTGGAGACACAATAAAATAACCACACAATTCAAAATATCTTTCTATGATTAAAAAAATTGCTTTAAGTTGTTTCATTTAAGTGAAACAACCTAAAACACAAGACAGCAGAAAATAATTAAATGTGTTTAAGTTTGATTAAATAAAGCTTACAAATTACATGAAAATTTTTTGTCATGGCCATTTCTTTCCATTGGTGTCACTGAACATGCCAAGTCTGATCTGTCGCAGGGTCAGCTGTAAGATTTTCCAGCTTATATTTTTCAAGATTCACACAAAGTTTCACGATTGAACGCCTTCAGGCATGCATGGAGAGTAAATTGTCAGGGAAGATAATCTCAGTGGCCATTTCATTAGGTACCATTGAGTGTATGTTCGTGGTCTCCTACCACTACACTTCAATGTTTGACATGTTGTGTATTTCAGAGATGCTCTTCTGCACACCACTGTTGTAATAATCATATAATATAACCATATAACAATTACAGCAAGGAAACAGGCCATCTTGGCCCTTCTATTCCATGCCGAACTCTCACTCTCACCTAGTCCCACCGATCCGCACTTAGCCCATAGCCCTCGATTCCTTTCCTGTCCATATAGCTGTCCAATTTAACTTCAAATGACAATATCGAACCTGCCTCAACCACTTCTGCTGGAAGCTCGTTCCACACAGCCACCACTCTCTGAGTAAAGAAGTTCCCCCTCATGTTACCCCTAAACTTTTGCCCTTTAACTCTCAACTCATGTCCTCTTGTTTGAATCTCCCCCATTCTCAATGGAAAAACCCTATCCACGTCAACTCTATCTATCTTCCTCATAAATTTAAATACCTCTGTCAAGTCCCCCCTCAACCTTCTACATTCCAAAGAATAAAGACCCAACTTGTTCAACCTTTCTCTGTAACTTAGGTGATGAAACCCAGGTAACATTCTAGCAAATCTTCTCTGTACTCTCTCTATTTTGTTGACATTTTTCCTACAATTTGGTGACCAAAACTGTACATAGTACTCCAAATTTGGCCTCACCAATGCCTTGTACAATTTCAACATTACATCCCAACTCCTATACTCAATGCTCTGATTTATAAAGGCCAGCATACCAAAAGCTTTCTTCACCACCCTATCCATGTGAGATTCCACCTTCAGGGAACTATGCACCATTATTCCTAGATCCCTCTGTTCTACTGCATTCTTCAATGCCCTACCATTTACCATGTATGTCCTATTTTGATTAGTCCTTCCAAAATGTAGCATCTCACATTTTTCAGCATTAAACTCCATCTGCCATCTTTCAGTCCACTCTTCTAACTGGCCTAAATCTCTCAGCAAGCTTTGAAAGCCGACTTCATTATCTACATTATCTTAGTATCTTCTGCATACTTACTCATCCAATTTACCATCCCATCATCCACATCATTAATGTATGTGACAAACATTGGACCCAGTACAGATCCCTGAGGCACACCACTAGTCACCGGCCTCCAATCTGACACCCAGTTATCCATCACTACTCTCTGGCGTCTCCTATCCAGCCACTGCTGAATCCATTTTACGACTTCAATATTAATATCTAACGATTGAACCTTCCTAACTAACCTTCCGTGTGGAACCTTGTCAAAGGCCTTTCTGAAGTCCATATAGACAACATCCACTGCTTTAACCTCATCAACTTTCCTAGTAACCTCTTCAAAAAATTCAATAAGATTTGTCAAACATGATCTTCCAGGCACAAATCCATGATGACTGTTCCTAATCAGACACTGTCTATCCAGATAATTATGTATACCATCTCTAAGAATACTTTCCATCAATTTACCCACCGCTGACGTCAAACTCACAAGCCGATAATTGCTAAGTTTACTCTTAGAACCCTTTTTAAACAATGGAACAACATGAGCAATACACCAGTCCTCCGGCACCATCCCCGTTTCTAATGACATTTGAAATATTTCTGTCAGAGCCCCTGCTATTTCCACACTAACTTCCCTCAACGTCCTAGGGAATATCCTGTCAGGACTCAGACTTATCCACTTTTATATTCCTTAAAAGCACCAGTACTTCATCTTCTTTAATCACCGCAGTTTCCATAACTTCCCTACCTGTTTCCCTTATCTTACACAATTCAATATCCTTCTCCTTCTTGAATACTGAAGAAAAGAAATTGTTCAGAATCTCCCCCATTTCTTTTGGCTCCACACATAGCCGTCCACGCTGATTCTCTAAGGGACCAATTTTATCCCTCACTGTCCTTTTGTAATTAATATAACTGTAGGGAAACCCTTTGGATTTATTTTCACCTTACTTGCCAAAGCAACCTTGTATATTCTTTTAGCTTTTCTAATTTCTTTCTTAAGATTCTGTTTTCATTCTTTATATTCCTCGAGCACCTCATTTACTCCCTGCTGCCTATATTTATTGTAGATCTCTCTCTTTTACCGAACCAAGTTTCCAATATCCCTTGAAAACCACGGCTCTCTCAAACTTTTAACCTTTCCTTTCACCCTAATAGGAACATAAAGTTTCTGTACCCTCAAAATTTCACCTCTAAATGACCTCCATTTCTCTATTACATCCTTCCCATAAAACAAATTGTTGCAATCCACTCCTTCTAAATCCTTTCGTATCTCTTCAAAGTTAACCTTTCTTCAAACAAAAATCTCAACCCTGGGTCCAGACCTATCCTTCTCCATAATTATATTGAAACTAATAACATTGTGATCACTGGACCCGAAGTGCTCCCCAACATAAACCTCCGTCACCTGACCTATCTCATTCCCCAATAGGAGATCCAACACTGCCTCTTCTCTAGTTGGTACCTCGATATATTGCTGCAAAAAACTATCCTGCACACATTTTACAAACTCCAAACCATCCAGCCCTTTTACAGTATAGGCTTCCCAGTCTATGTGAGGAAAATTAAAATCTCCCACAATCACAACCTTGTGCTTACTACAAATATCTGCTATCTCCTTACAAATTTGCTCCTCCAATTCTCACTCCCCATTTGGTGGTCTATAATACACCTCAATAAGTGTTACTACACCTTTCCCATTCCTTAATTCCACCCAAATAGCCTCCCTAGACGAGCCCTCTAATCTATCCTGCCAGAGCACCGCTGTAATATTTTCTTTGACAAGCAATGCAACACCTCCCCCTTTTGTCCCTCCGATTCTATCACACCTGAAGCAATTAAATCCAGGAATATTTAGTTGCCAATCACACCCCTCCTGTAACCATTTTTCACTAATAGCTACCACATCATACTTCCAGGTATCAATCCATGCTTTAAGCTCATCCACCTTTCTTATAATACTTCTAGCATTAAAATAAATGCATTTAAGAAATTTTCCACCTCTTACTCTCTGTTTATCACTAACGGTGCAAACAACTTTACTATTTTCTTTTTCTTCCTTTTCCCCAACATCTGTTCCTACACTCTGGTTCCCCTCCCCCCTCGTGTCTAGTTTAAATCCACTGGAGCCTCTCTAGCAAACCTACCTGCAAGAATATTTGTCCCCCTCCAGTTCAGATGTAAACCGCCCTGCCGGAACAGGTCCCACCTTCCCTGGAAAACTGCCCAATTATCTATAAATCTGAAGCCCTCCCTCCTGCACCATGTCTTCAGCCACGTGTTGATCTGCTCTACCTTACTATTTCTAAACCTGCCTGCACCCGCCTGTGTGGTTATTTGAGTTACTGTCACCTTCCTGTGAGCTTGAACCAGTCTGGCCATTCCCCTCTAACCTTTTTCATTCACAGGGTATTTTTGCCCACAAAGCTACCACCTACTGGACTTTTTTTGTTTTTTGCACCATTCTCTGTAAACTCTAGAGATGATTCTGTGCGAAAATCCCAGGAGATCAGCAGTTTCTGAGATAGTCAAACCAACCCGCCTGGCACCAACAATCATTCCATGGTCAAAGTCACTTAGATCACATTTCTTCCCCAGTCTGATGTTTGTCTGATAATATATTTAACTTTGAACTTTGAAGTTTGAGGAGGTGGATTCGATTGCTTTTCCTGGCACCCACAGCAATTTCATATTAAGAGTGTTTGGCATCAAGTTTATAGTTTAAGGGCGTATAAGTTGTAAAGACCAAGAAAGAATCAAGATTGTTAAGCCAAAAAATGGGATAGGAGTGGGAGGAAAGGATGAATAAAACTCTGGAGGAACTCAGCAGGTCAGGCAGCATCCATGGAGAGGAATGAACAGTTAACGTTTCAGGCTGAGACCCTTCATCAGGACTGGAATGGAAGGGGGAGAATCCACAATAAGAAGGTGGGAAGGTAGGTGATAGGTGTCCTGAATCCCAAAACACGGACTGTTTTTCTCTCTGCATAGATGCTCCCTGACCTGTTGATCTCCTCCAGCGTTTTGCGTGTGTTGCTTCAGATTTCCAGCATCTGCAGAACTCTCCACACCCCTGCCCACCTCTACTTCATCATTTCCTGTCAGTCACCTTATGTACAGACTGTGCCTAGCGTCAATTTGTTGATATACAGCCAATCTGTGGATATGATCTATCTTAAGCATTTATGTTTATTGTAATGTTCTTTATTTTATTGAGTTTTTTTGTGTTGCATTGGATCCGGAGTAATAATTATTTTGTTTTCCTTTACACTTGTGCACTGGAAATTGCATTAAACAGTCTTGAATCTTGAATCTTCCCCACCCAACTCCCACCCCTCCATGTGCGGTGGTGGTACGAGTTCATCTTGTGCTCCCTCGCCACAGCACCAAGCTTCAGTGCATCCCTCAGCCTGTACTCCGGCAGCTTGGACTGGGCCGGTCTGTAGCATTCCCTTACAGACATCAGTGGAGAACCAACAGATTTCAAGTAGTCCAAAGTTGATGATCTTCTAAGCACCACTTCATGCCTGTCTCTTTGTGTGACCCCAGGAACAGCCCATAGCTGTTTCTGTTACGCTGCTGCTGAGGATGAACTGGAACATGGGTCCTTGCATCGGTTTCCACACCCTCTTCGCAAATCCACAATCTGCTTTGAGGTGGGGAAGGGAGTTCTTTTTCCTTGTAATTCATACGTTCTCTGAGGCGACCACAACCTTGTCGTGGTTTAGAGGTTTGTGTGCTTCAATGACCTGGAGAGCTATGCTGGCTGGAGTCAGGGCTTTAAGCTTTGACTCTTGGTATGGTCAGCCATGTCAAACAGGTCAAAGGGTAGAGGTCAGACTAAGAGTGGTCCACCAGTCGTCCAGGTTCAGGGGTCCAGCTCAGGACTACCAACCCTGACTGGTGAAAACAAAATTGTTATTTAAACAGCAATGAAGATTCCTTCTGTGTGGCCGAGGGCAGACAGAGAACGAGGAGCTTCATTGCTGCCCTAAACACCAGTGGCATAACAGTTAATTAATGAAGCAATGTAATAATTCACCCATGGAGCCAACACTAGGCTCTTTGTGGCTGGTATAGGTGTTGACAAATCCACAACCCACTTTAGCCCACGGAGAGACCCTCAGCCTCTTACCTTTTGGATGATGCCAGGTATCTGGAACAAGCCTTGCCATCCCAGGCACAGTATGGGTCCCTGGCAAGGCAGCAGTCAGCACATGCCTCTCCATAGACATCACAGCGGTGTAGGGTGACCTGGGTAATGCCTAAAGCAGAGCCAATGTACAGCTGTTGCTGTAAAAGAATAAAAAAAAGTAAGACTTAAGTCTCTGAAGAGGTTTAAGATTAGAGCAAGAAGGAGAGATGCTTCATAAATCTCCTATCCTATCCTAGCCCATCAGATTATTCACTTTAAGGCACAATAGAACACAGACATAAATTTAACATGTGGAAGAACTAATCAAACATGCATGATGTGCTCCACACTCAAGATGCTGAAGAAACTCAGCAAGTCCGACAGCATCTAAGGAAGTGTCCCTGATGAAGGTTGTCAGTCTGAAATGATGACTATTTATTCCAGTCAATAGATGCTGCTTGACTTAGAACATAGAACATCATTTAGAACAGTGGAGCAGAGTACAGGCCTTCTCTCTCCACATACCTACCACTCTGTGTAAAAAATGTACCCCTCATATTCCCCCTTATACTTTCTTTCAAGCACCCTAAAATTATGTCCCCTCATAATAGCCATTTCTGCTCTGGGTAAAACTGTCTGGCTGTCTAGTTGATCTTAGTCTCTTATCATCTTGTACACTTCTATCAATTCACTTCTCATCCTCCTTCACTACAAAGAGAAAAGTCTTAGCTCCTCAATCTATTCCCATAAATATGCTCTTAAAACCAGGAAGCATCTTCATAAAACCACTCTTCCATGTCTCCTGATTTTCTGAATGAGCCTACCATGGGGAATCTTGTCAAATGCCTTACCAAAAACCATATCACCACATTGACTACTCTACCTTCATCAATTTGTTTGTTACTTCCTCAAAGAATTTAATGAAGCTCATGTGACATGACCTGCGCCTCGCAAAGACATGCTAACTATCGCTAATCAGACTAGGCTTCTCCAAATGCTTGTAAATCCTGTCCCTAAGAATCCCCTCCAGTAATATTCCCACTACTGACGTAGCAATCACTGGTTTATAATTCCCAGCATTATCTTGTTCCCTTTTTTGAACAAAGGAATAACATTTGACACCCTCCAATCTTCTGGTATTACTCCTGTAGCCAGTGAGCATCAGAGATCATTGCCAAAGGTGCTGATTCTTTGCCCTCTCTCTTGGTTGCTAAGCTCCTCCAGCATATTTTGCGTGTTGCTAAGACTTCCAGCATCAGACAAATTTTTTTGTGTTTATGCCGAATGTGCTAGTGCTAATGCCTGTCACTGTATATCATGAACTCATTGGGAAATGTGCCTCTGAATCAGATGGTATGGCTTCAGAACCCCTCAAGAGACATCCATTTCCCAAACCCCAGGCTGATGCTTTCAAGCACTGCAGGAACTATAGAGGGAAGTAGATCCTTCATGTCAACCTGAGATTTTTTTCTGCTTGGTATCTGATCAGAAATACAGTGCTTCTGACAGAGCCACACTCCTCCTGAACAGTTCTGAAAAAAGGGCCAGCAATATCATGAAGGGTCTCACACACCCTGCTCATGGACAGTTGGACCTACTCTCATCAGGGAGGAGGCTACGAAGCGTCCACACCAGGACCACCAGACACAAAAGCAGTTACTTTCCCCAAGCAGTAAAGCTGATCAACATCTCCACCCACTAACTCAGCCATCCACACCTCCAACCAACATTACTTTATTATTTCCTGTCAGTCCCCTAATATACAGATACTCTTGTGCCCAGAGTCACATTATGTATGTACATAAAATCAATGTATATAAGCTATCTTATGTATTTATATTTATTGTGTGTGCGTTTATTTTAATGCTCCTTTACATTTGTATACTGGAAATGACATTGAACAATGTTGAACTATACGTGGAACTGTAGTGAGCTGTTTAGACCCATCAGCTTCACTATTCAATAAAAATGCAATAGGACTTCTGGTTCAGTGCTTTCTTAGCTTATCCCATTATTCAGTGAATAAGAATTTAAATTCTCTAAGCTTTATTAAAGAACATTTCAAGTTTTTGTTCCATTATTTAAAGCATGGAACTAATTCTTTAATTTGATTTTCTTCCATTAAACTGTACCACAATTTGAGAATTTAGGAATCAAACAAGTAACTGAGGAGTCCTCACCCTTTTGGAGGAGATCTTCATTGTCTTTACTTGGGTTGGCATCTGAAAGATTCAACACAGCAACTTATCAACACATGACAGACGCACAAAAGGTAAGCACAACCCCACTGGTTCAATTCAATTGCAACTTTAATTATGATTTTTATCTCTTCTAGTGCCTGTTGTAGTTAGGAAGATAAGTAACCTTGATTAACCTTCTTTCTCCCTGCTCCTGCTGGGATTTGGTATAAGGGAAAAGTATTGCAGGGACAAGGTGTCTATGACTCACTAAGTCTCTACTGAACATCACCACCCATTGAGACTAATCCTCCATTAATGTTCCCACATTCTCATCAGCTCTGAACTGTGTTTCTACCATCAGGGGAGAGGTATAAGAACTTGAAGACCCACACTCAACATTATAAGAACAGCTTCTTCCCCTCCTTTACAGCTTCATTTTTATTCCTCTTTTACTCTATTTATTTACAGTATTTATGTAACTTATGGTAATTTTTATGACATACACTGCACTGCTGTCACAAAACAATAAATTTGTTTCTATAAAATTTCCCAATTCTAATTCTGATTCTTATTTATGTATTTAGAGATAAGGGGTGGAACAGGCTCTTCCAGTCTCACAAGCCGCATCGCCAGCAACCCACCTCTTTAACCCTAGCCTAATCACAGGAAAATTTACAATGACCAATTAACCTACAAACTGGTACATCTTTGGACTGTGGGAGGAAACCGGAGCATTCCAGCCTCTTTTAAAATGCAGCAACTGTACTTCTGGCTAAGATCAAGAAAGTTAACAATGACCTTGAAGACCTCGACCTCTTCAAGAATAAGTTCCTCAGTCTCCATGTCATCTTTGGGCAACACGATCACTTTCTGCACTGTTCCCCGATCTGCAAAGGGAAAAGCAAATAGGAGGCTGTATGAGTTGCAGTGAAGGATTTCACCATTTCCTGTAAGCTCACTTGGGATATTATTGGGATGTTGGAAACTCAAGAAGGCAGCATCCATCATTACGAACCCTCACCATCCAGGACTTGCCCTCTTCTCATTGCTACCATCAAGGAAGAGGTACAGAACCCTGAAGATCCACAGTTAGCATTTCAGGAATAGCCTCTTCCCTCTGCTATCAGATTTCCAGATGTTCCATGAACACTTCAACACTACCTCGCTAGTTTTTTTTTTGCACAAATTATTTCATTATTTGTTGATCAATTGTTAGTTATAGTAATCTGCTGTGCCTGGACAGCCATAAAGCAACAATTTTCAAGATACTCCAATAATTTCTCCACCCTCCTCCCACCTTCTTATTCTGGCTTCTGCTTCCTTCCTTCCCAATGCCAATGAAGAATCACAGCCTGAAATGTCCTCTATTTATCCACCTGCATAGATGCTGCCTGACCTAATGAGTTTCTCCAGCATTTTATATGTATTGCTCTAGATTTACAGAATCTGCAGAATTTCTTGTGTTTAAAATTGCATGACTATTGTCAGTAACAACAAACCTAATTCTGATTTTGAATCGGAGAGCCATCAGACTTTCCAGCTCAGGGCATGCAATGGAGATTATGTGAAAGTCACAGGAGAATATACAATACTGACTATTGTCTATGACATAGAAGGTGGTTTTGATTTGACAAATCAGGTGGATGGCAAGCAATTCAGCTGCTGTTGTCAATATTCAGAGGAAATAAGGAACCCCCAGTTTAACAACATTCTGGGGGGGCACTACACTCTACATAAACTGCTTTGGCTTAAGGAGGAAACTTTGAGACATCTTCTCCAGAGGAACTATAAATAAGGAATTAAAATTGTTTATGAGGTTCTTGTCCCAAGAATATATTAAAGAATGTTTAGTCACAGTTCAGTTATTCTGAAATCAGTCCACGGTCATTTTGGACCAATATGGAGCGCAGTTGTGGCTGTTTTCTGAGACCTGTTTCTACTTATTTTAATGGAGCCATGTTCTGAATGGAATGCAGTTTGTAGTTGTTATTATCTTGTATGTTTAGTTCAAGCAATTGATGGAGAATTTCTACTCCGGTGTGGTTTAACACTCAGAGAACAGGGCTTCAAATCATCTCAGTCAAATATTAGTCTATGATATGCATCTTTAGTGGGGATTGATGGTTTGAGATTTCACTAAACTTTATGAGACAAGGTACTTTCTGATGAGGTCATCTTCCCCCTTCGCCTCAGTTTGACCTGAAGGTCTATTTTTGCTCCTTTTTGTAAATCAATATAGCCCCAATACAATTGTTTGCGATTTTCAGCGGCCTTTCATGTGACAATGTGTTCCGACACAGCAGACTATTTCTAATTTAATGATTTTAATACAATCTTGTTCTAGATTACCCTCTCAAGGAAACACTTTTACATTATTGACTATCCTATGCCCTACCTACAGCCTCCCATGTAACCTGGATAGGAAAGAGTTAGCTTTCCAAGTCGGTTCCATTACCTGTGCCAAGGAAAAGCACCTCATATCGTCCATCGGCGGCATCCACCTGGTCCACAGTGATGGTGGTGAATTCGTAGGCCACGTTAGTTCTGACCACTAGAGGGCGCTTGTGCACTGGGTAGATGGCATTGTACATGGTGGGATGGTTCCTCATGAAGTTAATCACTTCATCAGGGTAGTCTTTCGTAGATTTCATCGAGGGTGTGAAGGTGCCTCCAGGACACTGCAAAACATGATTGAAAGGAAAAATCCTCAGTACGAAAGTAGCAATGTTTTGATCTATACTATCCATACCTAGTACTGGGTCAGTAGGTAAGTGCTCTCAGGGTTTGGTCATAGAGGGCTGTGAGATCAAGTCCTCCTCTAGAAATATGAGCACATGGTCTGCAAAATAGTGCAGCATGTTGGAAGTGCTTTCTGAGGGAGACATTAAACTTGCAAATGTCTTGGCTAGAGTAACACACAAAATGCTGGAGGAACTCTGTGGCTCAGGCAGCATCTATGCAGAGAAGTAAACAGTCTAGGTTCTGGGCTGAGACCCTTCATTAGGTCCTAGGAAGGGTCATGAGTCCTAATGAAGGGTTTCGTCCCAAAATATTGACTGATAATTTCTCTCCATAGATGCTGGCTGACCTGCTGAGTTTCTCCAGCACTGTGTGTGTGTTATTCTGGATTTTCAGCATCTGATGAATCTCTTGTGAGTTTTGGTGAAAATTTATCCTTCAAGGGGGCATAATCTTAAGAAAGTATAGGGGGGATGTTAAAGGTAGATTTCTTACATAGAGAGTAGTGGGTGTGAGGAACGCGTTTGCTGAGGTGCTGGTAGAGACAGATACATTAGGGACATTGAATTGCATCTTAGATAGGCATATGGATGGCAGGGTCATTGGGAAAGAAAGAGTTAGATGGATCTTAGTGTGGGATAAAAAGTCAGCATAAAACCATGGGCCAAAGAGCCTGTACTGTACAGTAAACTTCTATGTTCTATTTTCTCAATGGAGGGACTGATGTCCATGAATTGGTGAATGGGGGAACTGATGTTCATGAGTTGGTGAATGGAGGGACTGATTTCCATGAATTGGTGAATGGTGGAACTGATGTCCATGAGTTGGTGAATGGAGGAACTGATGTCCATAAGTTGGTGAATGGAGGGACTGATGTCCATGAATTGGTGAATGGAGGAACTGATGTCCATGAGTTGGTGAATGGAGGGACTGATGTCCATGAGTTGGTGAATGGAGGAACTGATGTCCATGAGTTGGTGAATGGACGAATTTTGGTGATAATATCTAGGAATACTGAACTGGCATTGAGGAGTTTTAGTTGTTAAAGGGGAACCATTTAAAAGGCAGTTTATTGCATGTATCACTCTGTTTCATTATAAGAGATTGAAAAGGTTTGGTTTGTCACCAAAGACTCTAGCAAATCTCTACAGATGTACAGTGGAGGGCATTCTGACTGGCTGCATCACTGCCTGCCATGAAAGCTCAAATGCACAGGTTTGGAAAAATCTGTAGAGGATGAAGACTCAGCCAGCTGCATCATGGGAACGAGCCTCCACACCATCGAGAGCACCTTCAAAAGGTGATGCCTCAGGAAGGAGCATCTGTCATTAATGACCGTCACCATCAAGGGCATCCCCTCTTCTCATCAGAGGGGAAGTACAGGAGCCAGAAGACACACGCTCAATGTTTTAGGAACAGTGTCTTCCTTGCCACCATCAAAGTTCTGAATGGTCCATGAACCCATGAACACTACCTTGCTATTTTGTTCTCATTTGGCAGTATTTATTAATTATATATTTTATATTGTAAATTGTAGAAATTTTTTAAAATATACATTATTTATTGATTAGCTTATTTAGAGATACAATGTGGAATCGGCCCTTCTGGCCCTTTGAGCCGTACTGCCCAGCAACCCCTGACCACCCCGGTTTGACCCTAACCTAATCATGGGACAGTTTACACTGACCAATTAACCTACTGATCAGTATGTCTTTACACTGTGGGAGGAAACCGGAGGACCCAGAGAAATCCACGCATTCCACGGGGAGGATGTACGAGGTCTCCACACAGACAACACTGGGACTGATCTCCGAGCTCTGGCACCCCCAGCTGTAACAGCATCATGGTAACTGCTATGTTACCATGTGCCCTATATTGTGCCACAAAACAACACAAATATTCACAATGAACCTGATCCCGATTATAATTGAATGAGGTGTGAAAGGTCAGTATGAGTACATTTATTTGTCCTCAACATCAATATAAAATATTCTCAATCAATGCCAGAAAGGATACTCAAATTCCAATCTCAGTGATCTGAAGGAACAACATATCTGACACTGTAGAGTCACACCTGCTGAGTCTGGGTTTAGACACTACACACTCATTCTCTTAGGAAAGAAAGAAAGGCACTTCCAGAATGTGCCAATAAAGATAGAAAGTGTACAGTGGAGAGTCACAAGGATGTCGGCGGGACTTGAGGATCTGAATATATGGGAAAAGGTTGAATAAGTTAGGACTTTATTTCCTGGGGTGTAGGAAAAGGGGAAGAAATCTGATAGATGTATACAAAATTATGGGACATATAGATAGAGTTAATGTAAGCAGGCTTTTTCCTCTGAGGTTGTGTGAGACTAGAACTAGAGGTCATAGGTTAAGGGTGAAAGGTGAAATATCTAAGGGGGATCTGATGGGGTACTTCTTTACTCAGAGGGAGGTGTGAGTGTGGAACCATCTGCCGTGGAAGAGATGAATGCAGGTTTGATTGTAACATTTAAGAGAATTTTGGTTAAGTACATGGATGGGAAAGGTATCAGGGGTTATGGACCAAGTGTGGGTTCATCGGACTAGGCAGAATAACAGTTTGTCACAAACTAGATGAGACAAAGGGCCTGGTTCTACGCTGTAGTGCTCTTTGACTCTATGTTACAAGATGCTTTTAGGCCAGCAAAGGGCTTCTGGTGTACTATTACTCCAGTACTTGCCACAATAAAGTACTGCTAGCCACAGTAGCATAGTGGTTAGCATAAAGCTAATACAGCTTGGGACATTGGAACTGGGAGTTCAATCTGAGTATCCTCTATAAGAAAGTTTGTACATTCTTCCTCTGTGTGTGTAGGTTTCCTCTGGGTGCTCTGGTTTCCTCCCACAGTCCAAAGACGTACTGGTTGGCAGGTTAATTAGTCATTGTAAATCGTCCCGTGTTTAGGTTAGGGTTGAAATTGGGATTGTTGGAGGTTTGCTGGGATGGAACAGCTTGAAGGACTGGAAGGGTCTGTTCTGCACTGTATCTCTACGTAAGTAAATCTGGTTGCTGATGCTACTAATGGTGCAGGGGTTTAGCACAGCAGGTGCTCAGAGGGGTGTGGAGTCCTGAAGAAGGAAAGGTAATAACCGCTAGTTAAAACTTGGAAGCAAGAGGATGTTATTTAACTTTCAATTGGTCCTCCTATTAGAGGCAGTTTTCCCTCACTGAAAGGGTGCAGAGATTTACCATGATGCTGCCTGCACTGCAGAGCAAGATCGAGCGAGCTGGGGCTTTTCTCCTTCGACTGAAGAAGGTCGAGAGATGACCTGATGGAAGTGTACATGATAATAAATACCTCAGAGACCCCCAAACACCCCAAGTTAATAAATACCATAGATAGAGTGGACAGACAGAGAATTTTCCTTAGGAGATAAATGGCTAATACCAGGGGCCATAATTTTAAAGTGATTGGAGAGAAATATAAGGCGATGTCAGATGTACGTTCTTACACAGAGAATGCCCAAGAGCGGCGGTAGAGGTAGAAACATTAGGCGCATTTAAGAGACTCTTAGAATGGCACATGGATAATAGCAAAATGGAGGGCTATGTAGGAGGGAAGGATTACATAGATTTTAGAGGGGGTTAAAAGGTTGGCACAACATGACGGGATGAAGGGCCTGCGCTGTGGTATAGTGTTCTATTCTATAACTGCTACCTGGATTCTTCAGTAAATGCCCTCTTTCAGGGAGTGTGAACACCCTGGCTGTGAATTGTGCAGCGGGGAGGAAGCTATGGAGACGATGTTACAGAAAGAAAGGAGTTCCAGAGCATCAGTGGAGGGCAACAATTCTGTGCTGCCAGAAAATTGATTCTTTCTCCTCCAGACTGGCAGGTGGAGCATTATCACGAACCCTAAAGGGTAAATGACCATTTTGTATTTGATTTACAACCTTCCTGCACCCAGAGAAAGATCAGCCCATTACTCACGGTTCCGGGCCTGGGGTACGGTATTTTCCCGGTGTAAGGCATCCACTGGTAATTTGGTCCTTCCTTGTGGGCAAAGGGCCCGTTGAAGACTGTGCGGATGTCCGTCATAGAGTAGACACACACGGCTGACCCTTTAAAGACCGATCTGTTGACACAAAAAGAAACGGGCACCAAAATACCCAGTAAGAGAACAGAATCAGTTCAAGTTTTTAACAAGAGGAGTAAAGTTTCTGAAATGATCCCGGGAGTGTGTAGGATTAACACAGCAGCCATTACCATAAGCAAGGAATTTTGCATCAATATGCTGGTGCAGAAAGATCACATTAAAGGACTAGATTCAGATTATACAGGATTGCAATTCACCCGATTATCCCGATGGCACAGCATGGTAATGTAGCATTTATTGCAATCAGTGATCCCTGATTGGGATTCAAATCCCACCACTACCTGTAAGGAGTTTATATATTCTCCCTGTGACCGCGTGGGTTTCTTCCAGCTTCCTCCTACATTCCAAAGACATATGGTTAGGGTTAGGGCTAGTAAGTTATGGGCATGCTTTGTTGGTGCCAGAAGCATGGAAACTCGCTGATTTGATTGGACACAAACAACATACTTCACTGTATGTTTCAATGTTTAGATGTGACAAATCAAGCTAATCTTTGATATTTAGCCATGAGGAGTGACTCCCACTTCCTGCAATTTCACTGTAAGTATATCTCAGAGCTTTACTCTCTGATATATCTCTTAACAAATATATATTTGCTTTATATTTATATATATATATCCTGATTCAACCCTGGGCTAATCACGTGACCAATCACAATGACAATGTGGGAGGAAACTGGAGCACCTGGAGATTTGAGGATGTCAGGGTTGTACTCTGAACTCTGACGCCCCAGACTATAATACCGTTATGCTAACTGCTACACTACCATGGTGCCCTGTCAGAGCTTCCTGCTCTGGTTCTGCACTCAGGTCAGGAGTTTAGCACTGGAGGACCTGTGCCATTGAGGTAGGACACACATTGGTGTGACTGTCCCCAAAAGCAACATGATAGGACTCTGGAGCAGGCTGGCTTTCATACAACATGTCCCCGCTGAGGTGGCAATTGGTTCATCTTTCTTTTCCAGATGCAGTGCAGCACAGAATTGCAGACTATTGTGCATGTCTGGAAAATAATACTCTCCAGAGTTTACATGGATTGGAAGAGATCTCATTCAATTGTGCACAACTCTCTGGGGGCTTGTCAGGGCAGGCATTGTGACAATGCTTTCCCCAGTGAGGTAGTTTAGAACTAGGAGGCACAGGCTCGGAGTTAAAGGTTGAGCTGAGAATGAATATCATCTCTCAATGTGCTGTTAACCTTTGATGCTTTGTACCCCAGGGAACACATTAAGATTCAAGGCCTAGATAGATTTCTGGACAATTAGGAATTGAAGGGTTACAGGGACTGAATAGGAGAGTGGAGCGGACTTTGAGATCATATTGGCCATGACCATATTACATGGCTATGTGACCTATTTAATATCCAATTTTGTTTTGTATATTCTTACAATTGTATGATAGAATCGTAAAACACAGAACTTCATCTACCAATCAATACTGACCATCAATGCCCTTCTCCTTCCCATTCTCCCATTGTCTACTCTCATTTCCTATTAGGTTTCTTCTTCAGTCCTTTACCTTCTCCATCTGTCACCTCCCAGCTTCTCACTTCACCACCCTCCCCCACCCACCCATCTCCCCCCTCACCTGGCTTTACCTATCACCTGCCAGCTTGAACTCCTTCACATCCCTCCTCCTGCTTGTTCTGGATTCTTCCCTCTTCCTTTCCAGTCCTGATGAAGGGTCTCGACCTGAAATGTTGACTGTTTATTCCTCTCCATAGATACTGCCTAACCTGCTGAGTTCTTCCAGCATTTTGTGTGTGTTGTTTTGGATTTCCAGCATCTGCAGAATCTCCTGTATCTCCATTCTGACCCCATTCTGACCAGTTTTCACAAGATAAATATTCTTGATATCTCCCCAATCATATGGGGGTGGTGGTGGGGGGGAATAAACAGTGATGTTTTGGGTTAAGACCCATCATTGGGATTCCCCTCCATAGGTACTGCCTGACCTGCTAAGTTCCTCCAGCATTTTATGTGTTCAAATGCATTTAATTACCATTCAACCATGCATTAATATAGCTGAAAGAAACAGTGCCCCTCTGGTACCAAGGTGAAACACACATTACCAACTGCACACTGCACATAGCACATAGCACATACGGTTACAATTTCAGAAAAACATACAATCAGAACGAAAAAAATGCATAGGCCCAGTCCCTGAGAGGCTTGACTGTAGACCCAGTCCAGCTTGTTCTTCTGCTGAGTGAACACTGTCCATCAAGTACCCATTTACACCGATTCTACACTAATCCTATTGTTTAATTCTCCCCACAACCCGTCAACCCTTCTACCAGTCACCCGCACACTGGGGGCATTTTACAGTAGCCAATTGACCATATGTGCTGTACTATGTGCTGCTGGTAATGTGTGGTGCATCTTAGCCCCGGAGGAACACTGTTTCATTATACTTGAATGATAATTAAACTTGTACTTGCCTATTAAACTTCTTAGACACACCGACTTGCACATAGTTGGGACACGACCCCAAGCGCCCGAGGGAAACCCACCCGGTCACAGGGAGAAAGTACAATCATCATACGGACGGTGGGGTGGGCAGGATTGAACTTTCGTCGTTGGAGCTGAAAGGTGGCTGTGTCACTCCAATGGGGCTGTCTGTGAGGAGAACCGCTTGCTGACAGGGCAGGACTGTTAGTTCACAGCAGTGTCAGAATCAGGTTTAATATCACTGGCATATGTTATGAAACTTGCTGTTTTGGGGCAGCAGTACATTGCAATATATAATATTAAAAAAACTATAAAATACAGTAAGAAATATATATAAGAATTAAATTAAATGATAGTGCAAAAAGAGAGCAAAAAATATTCAGGAAGTGTTCATGGGTTCATTGTCCAGTCAGAAATCTCTTGGTGGTGGCAAAGAAGCTGTTCCTGAACAGCCCTGAGTGTGTCTTCTGACTCCTGTACCTCCTCCCTGATGGTGGCAATGAGAAGAGGGCATGTCCCGTGTGATGGGGATCCTTGATGATGAATTCTGCCTTTTTGAGGCACTTCCTTTTGAAGGTGTCCTGGATGCCGGGCAGGCTAGTGCCCATAGTGCCCATGATGGAACTGGCTGAGTTTACAGCCTTCTGCAACTCTTTCCAACCTTGTGCCCCTCCATACCAGGTGGTGATGTCACCAGTTAGAATGCTCTCCACAGTGCCAGCACAGTGCTGCTAAGTGTAGTCTAGCATGGGCACAATTAACAATGGGACAGGGCTCAATGCTCTGAATATTCGTCAGAAGAATTAGGATGGAGTTACTTGGGTGAGGGAGCATTATCCCAAACAGCTCATTCTGAAATAGTTACAATAAGATTAATAATGGGGCACCACGGTAGGGCTATTTCAGCTTGGGGTGTCAGAGTAGTTCAATCCCAGCCTTTTCTGTAAGCAGTCTGTCTGTAATCCTCCCCATAGGATGCTTGGGTTTTCTCCTGGTGCTCTGGTTTCCTCCCACAATCCGATTAGTAAATTAATTGGTCATTATAAGTTGTCCTGCGATTAGGCTAGGGTTAAATTGGGGTTTGATGGGGGTTGCTGGGCAACATGGCTCGAAGGGCAAGAGGGCCTACTTCATGCTGTAACTCTAAATAAATAAACAAACAAATAAATAAATAAATAAATCTACCCAAAATGGCTTCTTCTTCAACCCTTAATTGAACACATAGGAATGCAGAATTTGGCTAAATCTTTTCTCCCGGGTGCCTGTGATTATAGGGCAATATTTGTAGAGCAAATGTATTAATTTTCTGCTTTGCAGTATCAGCATTACTTTCTTCCTCTTCCCAGACTTGGCCTCCTTGTACCTACCCAGAGGCTGAGAACACGGCGTAGATGATCGGATTCTTTGCATCGTGGGTCTGCTGCACAAAGATGTCCTCTGGTGAGAGAGCAGAGAAGAAGTGTTAATTAGCTCTCAACTCCAGGCCGTCTGAAGCTGGACAGTGTATTTTTGGTCAAATTTCTGAGACATTCTACTCAATGACAATCTATTGATTGACACTGAATATTACCCCATCCCACCTGTGGTAAGGTTAACCTTAATGCTTCGCATCCCAATTCATTAAGTGAAGGAAGTTTTGATAGATTGGCAGCAAAATTCAATGGCAGCGTAGCGGTTAGCGTAACAGTATTACAGTGCTCGTGACTCAGGGTCATTTCCCACTGCTGTCTGTATGGAGTTTGTATGTTCTCCCTGTGACTGCATGGGTTTCCTCCAAGTGCTCCAGTTTCCTCACACACCCCAAAGATGTACGATTAATAGGGAAATTTGCCATATCTGTATAATTGGGTGGCTTGGAACCGCCGGGCTGGAAGGGCCTATTACCATGCTGTATCTCTGGGAAAAAAAAATTAAAGTTATCCAGCAACTCTAAAGCAACACACACAAAACTGCTGGAGGAACAGGTCAGGCAGCATCCATGGAAATGAATAGACAGTCGACATTTTGGGCTGAGACCCTTCTTCAGGACACTATAAAGGTGGTTTTCACATTCCCAAGGAGAAATGGTAGGAAATTAGCTGAGATACATGATCATTGCTAGTTATTGTGGTTTTACAGGAATTGTCTGAGACTCACCATCTGTTTTTCCATCCTCTTTTCTAATTGCCTGTCAAGTTTGCAGTCCCAAGTCTGTGACCTTTTGCCTCACTGTCTTTTCTGTGCTGTCATCAGAGTATTGCCAGCATTGTTAGTGCTGCAGGTTATTTTAGTGCCTTAAAGGTGTTATGTTGATGACTAGGCTCCTTCAGTGGTCCCAGTAATAACAGTGTGTTCCTTTAGCAGTAGACAGCTGCTCATATGATTATGCGCTACTTTCTTGGGATCCCTCTGCCTTTGCATAGATTCTTTACTTGAAACATTTGTCCAAATGAACAAGCTTGGTTATCTCAGAGAAAAAAAGCTAATAATAAATAAAATAACAATAAGCAATAAACAAAATGGATGCATCATGGCTTTATATGGCAGCCAGTCTGCTTGTGACCGCAAGACACTGCAGAGATTTGTGGAAACAGCTCACAGCACATTACAGGAACTACTATGGACTGCATTAATACTTCTCACTGCCTCAGTATACCACCAGTATAATCAAAAACCTCACCAACCCCAGGCATTCTTTCTTCTCTCCTCTCCCGTCAGGCAGAAGATGCAAAAGCCTGAAAGCACCTAATGCCAGGCTCAAGGAATGCTCCTGTGCTGCTGATATCAATCTCTTGATCTGATACGGTGGACTCCTGGCCTCACAATCTATCTCAGTATGATCTTGTACTTTATTGTTTACCTGCGCTGCACTTTCTCTGTAGTTGTTATTCTTATGTGTTCCTTTAAACTTCTCACCTTTCACCCTTAAACTTCTCACCTTTCACCCTTAACCCATGACCTCCGGCTGTAGTCTTACCCAACAAGTAGAAAGAGACTGCTTGCGTTTACCCAATCTACAGTACCTATTAAAACTATTCACCCCCCCCCCCCCGCCCCCGGGAAGTTTTTATGTTTTATTGTTTTACAACTTTGAATCATAGTGGATTTAATTTGGCTTTTTTGTCACTGATCAACAGAAAAAGACTCTTTTGTGTCAAAATGAAAACAGATTTCTACAAAGTGATCTAAATTAATTACAAATATAAACCACAAAATAATTGATTACTTAAGTATTCACCACCCTCCTCCCTTTAATGTGGCACACCAAATCATCACTGCTGCAGCCAATTGGTTTTAGAAGTCATATAATTACATATTGTGTACAGTTCTTGTCACTGAATTATGGGAAAGATGTCAATAAAATTGAGAGAGTACAGAGAAGATTTATTAGAATGTGACCTGGGTTTCATCTCCTGAGTTACAGAAAAAGGTTGAACAAGTTGGGTCTTTATTCTTCGGATCGTAGAAGGTTGAGGGGGGACTTGATAGAGGTATTTAAAATTATGAGGGAGATAGAGAGAGTTGACGTGGATAGGCTTTTTCCATTGAGAGTAGGGGAGATTCAAACAAGAGGACATGAGTTGAGAGTTAAAGAGCAAAAGTTTAGGGGTAACATGGGGGGGGAGCTTCTTCACTCAGAGAGTGGTAGCTGTGTGGATTGAGCTTCCATAGAAGTGGTTGAGGCAGGTTCGATGTTGTCATTTAAAGTTAAATTGGACAGCTATATGGACAGGAAAGGAATGGAGGGTTATGGGCTGAGTGCAGGTCAGTGGGTAGGTGAGAATAAGAGTTCGGCACGGACTAGAAGGGCCGAGATGGTCTGTTTCCGTGCTGTAATTGTTATATGGTTATATAATCAGTTAAATGGAGATCTGTTTTTGGAGGGCTGTGGGCAGTCAAGGTGTTTCAATTGATTGTAGTAAAAATACACCTGTATCTGGAAGGTCCAACTGCTGGTGAGTCAGTATCCTGGCAAAAACTACACCATAAGGACAAAAGAACACTCCAAGCAACACTCCGCCCAGACCAGTCTGCTTGATAATGCCAGCCTTTCAGCCAGAATTGGGTGTGACTGGAAGAGGTAGCAGCAGGTATGCCTTAGGCCAGGATAATACCATAGTTCATAGGAGCAGAATTAGGTAATTTGGCCCATTGAGTCTGCTCTACCATTCCATCATGGCTGATTTATGATCCCTCTCAGCCCATCCCCCTGATTCTCCCGATATCCTTCCTCACCCTGACTAATCAAGAACTTATCAACCTCCATTTTAAATATATTCAATGACATGACATCCACAGCAACTTATGGAAATGAATTCCACAGATTCACTACCCTCTGGGTAAAGAAATTCCTCCTCATCTCTGTTGTAAAAGGATGTCCTTCTATTCTGAAGCTCTGACCCCTGGTCCTACACTCCCCCACTACAGGAAACAACCTCTCCTCATTTGGTCAATCTAGGCCTTTCAATATTCAATAAGTTTCTAAACTCCAGTGTGTACAGGCCTAGAGCCATCAAAAGGTCCTGATAAATTAACCCTGTCATTCCCAGGATCATTCTCATAAACTTCCTCTGAACCCTCTCCAATGCCAGCACATCTTTCAGTACGGAGGCTCAATGCTATATACTGACTCAGACTGTGAACAGTTAGAGACTGTTAGCAAAGTGTGACAGAATCTCTGACGAGAGAGTTCAAAGAAGATGTCAACACTCAAACCTGATTATCTTGACCTAAATACATTAGATTAGTAGCTTACTCGTCCACTACTTTTCCTCCTGCCTGTACCTCCTCATTTAGACTGCATATCTTTGGCTTTAATGTGTTTGCAATGCTGTGTAACTGTGTATCAAGCTGGAGTATAACAAGGGAAAGTGAGACTTCTCTTTCAGTATTTTAACTATTCAAAGGCAGCCCATTACTTTAAAATAAATGTCTCCTTAATGGTTATTGGGTCTCCAGAGTCACATAAACTATTCAAAATACTCAGAAAAAAAGGTTGCTGATAGGTTTATTGATCTTACATAACAATTCTTTGTTTGAGCTCCCCGTAACTCCCAGGACACAGAATTAATGAGTCAGGAACGTGGACTGAGCCAAAAATCTTGAAGGGCTTTGCTGTGTGGTTGGTGAGAAATTAGAGCTAATCAGGATTGCACGGTGATGTGTATGTCAACATGGAGTAGAGAGTGAGTTTGTAAATCTGGCAGGAGCAAAGAATGTTGGGAATGGCGAGGGTGGAGCACCATGTGAGGGGTGTGGGACAGGTGGCAGAGAAGGAGTGCCAGGGGCAGGGGTGTGGTGTGGGTTCTGACACACCCAGCCCTGAGATACCAGATACCATCATTCGATTCCAAACAATTGGCTTATTGAAAATTATAGAATGTTTCTATGGTGCTTCCCATTCCGTCTCCTCTCTCTTCCCCTCTTCCCAACCTTGATTCCCCTCTCTCTACCCCATTCCCACAATAGACACCCATATCAGAATCAGGTTTATCATCACTCATATATGTCATGAAATGTTGTCTTTTTTTAAGGCACTAGTACAACGCAAAACATGAAATTACTACTGGACAGTTGTAGACACCCTAGTTATGTACAGTACTATATTGAAGATCCAGGCACAAACTCATTGGGTGTGTAACTACTCGTAAGTTATACAGAGTACAGAAACAGCACTTTCAACCCAACTGTCAGTGTTGTTTATCTTGCAGGCAAGTGTTAATTCTGAACTCACCTGCCTGTCGTGTTCCTTCACACCACATCAACTATCTTTTATTTATTGATTTCGAGATACACTGCAGAATAGACCCTTCTGGCCCTTCAGCAGTGCTGCTCAGCTACCCCCGAGTTAACCCTAACCTAATCACGGGGCAACTTACAATGACCAATTAACCTACTAACCAGTACATCTTTGGATTGCAGGAGGAAAAGGGAGTTATAGAATAACTTTTTGAGATATGGAATGGATAATGATTTATAGTATTAGAAATGTTGCCTTGCTAGTTTTCTGTAGTTTGAGTTGCTTCTTGACTTCTATATTCCATCCATCCTGTTGTAAAGCAATCATTATAATACTCGTGGCCATATCTACTTCAGGAGATATATTTAATGTGATCAAATTATTAAACTCACTACTTTTCACTTGACTCTGAGAGAGAAATAGTAATGTTATACTGTATTTTTAACAAAATGTATCTCCTCACACTTGCATCCAACTTCCAGCATTGTTTATTTTGTCCTTTCCGTTAGAAAAACAGTAGCAACTTCAGGACAGGAATAAGTATCCTCTGAATATGCTTCAATATCAAGTTCAAGTTCAGTTCAAGTTTATCATCATTCAATTGTACACGTGTATGGGACAACCTTCCTCCAGACTAAGGTGCACAGCTCACACACGTAACACAGTATTACCACTAGTAAATTAACAAATAGTAAGGCACATTTGTGACAGAAATTAAAAAGTAAACTGTATAATGCTACTGGCGCTTCATGCATGATGAGACTTGGGTAGTCACAGGGTGTTCACTTGCATATGCCCCTGAATGTATTTTGTTCATAAAACCTATCATGCTCAGACTTTATAGGAATGATTGACAAAGAAGCTATTATTATTTGTTAATTTCAACCATCTGATAGCTCTTTTTAGAGTAGACATGTTTATTATTTGTAGGGTTTGGCTCTGAACTTAAGTCTATGGCTTCTGGTCTGAAACTCCACAAACAGCTGAAATCCAGCCACTCTGTTTACAGTTTCTATTGCCCCTTAGAATAAGGTACAAAGCCTCTTATTTCAGCACATCTGCATATTTGGACACCTGTGTGACTCTGTCCCTACGTCTGATTCATTGATGTTCACAATGAACAGAAGCCATCCTACAGCAAACCTCATGGGACACTGCTGCCCACATTTAACCAACTGGAAATGATTTCCAAGCATTCGCAAAGGAAAATGCAAAGATTGTCTCTTCTGCATGGTTCAAATGTTTCCACTTTTCCAGTTACAGCCATGAATGTGTCAGATGTTGTTACTTTAAATCTGACTTTGGAAACATTTTGCTCTCTATAAATGACCTTGGCTGCGTTTATTGAAAAGGTGCTTCAGTTATGATGTTGTAGGACATTGGACTGTATCTATAATAAAAGAGTTAGCTTTATTTGTCATACGTACATTAAAACAGATAGTGAAATGTATCGTTTGTGTCGAGGAAGTGCAGGGGATAACCGGCAAGTGCCGCTATGCTTTTGGCGCCAACATAGCATGCCCACAACTTCTTAATCCTAACAAACCTCTTTGGAATGTCAGATGAAACCAATGGTCTCGGAAGAAACTCACGCAGTCACGAGGAGAAGGTACAGACTCCTTACAGACTGCATTGAACACCAATCTTAATAAGCAGCTGGCTATTGCTTAAAAAAGTTACGGTATCCACTGTGTCATCCCAAAAAGTTATATTTCCCTTCTCAACCAGGCAGAACAATGGTGGGGTGTGCAGGGGAGTGGACTGGGAGGGAAGATCAGTAGCAATTCACTAAGGGCTATCTTCATGCATCTTGGAATTATTCTATACAGAAAATACTGTAATATAAGGAACCACTATATTAGAACATAGAACATAGCACAGGAAAAGGCCCTTTGGCCCGCAATGTTGTGCTGAAACAATTAAATTAGCAATCAAATAGCTAACTAAACTAATTTCTTCTGCCTACACAACCATATCCTTCCATTTTCCTCATTCATGTGTCTATCTAAATGTCTTTTAAAAGTCCCTAATGTATCTGCCTCTACCACCACCAAAGGCATCGCATTGCAGACACTCACAACTAACTGTGTAAAAAACTTGTCCGTCACATCTCTGTGAAATTAACCCCCCTCACCTGAAAAGCATATCCTCTGGTATTAGACATTTCAACCCTGGAAAAACAATATTGCCTGCCTACTCTATAAAACAAAACTATTCTGTGATGTACTCCAGTCCCAGACCATTAAGAATTTTAAAATCAAGTAGGAAAACTAAAATCAATTCTAAAAGATTCAGGAATACAAAGCAGAGTAGCTAGTACAGGAATGATATGTTCCTCCATCCTGGTTTTGGTTAAAGGTCTAGCAGTGGTGTTCTAAATGAGTAGAAATTTGTCTGCAGATTGTTAGCGAGATGCCTTTTTTGAACTGCCCATATATGGAAGATGATTTTTTTTACTTGTTCTGAAACATTACCCTTGGTTCTAGGTTGAGATCTCAACTCTTCTGATGTACAGAATCTCTTCCCTAATCTGACTCTACATGAGCAGGGGTTTGCTGACACTCAGCTATTGCACCTGCTTTTAGCTCCTTCGCCGGGCCGGATTTGCATGGCCACAGAATGGAGCTATAATGTCTGGAAGGAAGAAAGACACTTCGCATTCTTTAGTCACAAGAAAAAACCGAAGATGCTGAAGACCTGGAGCAGTGCACAAAAGAATACTGGAAGAACTCAGCAAGTCAGGCAGCATCTATCTATGGAGGTGAGTAAACAGTCGACACATTGCGCCAAGACCCTTCATCCCTCTGTAGTGTTGCCTGACCTGCTGTGTTCCTTCAGCACTATTCCTGTGTTGCATTTTTTTAATTGGTTGTTTTTATAGAATGCTTTGCATGATAAAAATCTTCCTATAGTTTTCAGAAGATGTGAAACTACTTAAAACATTTTAATAATTCCAATTTTACCTTATTTTTTTGTTTTATTTCTAAATGATTGAAATGTTTAAAAGCAAACTGACATTGGCAGTGTGTCGGAAGAGCTCTATGGGAGGGATTAGCTATGGTGCACCTTCCTGCCTGTATTACATCACCGGCACTACCTTAAACCCTGACTCCCAGCTGAAATGGTAGCTCCTTTACTTCTGCTTCAACATGTAGTGACTTTATATTTCAGAAAGAGGCTTGTATAGAGATTGTGACTGACAGCACAATGCAGTACTGAGGGAGTCCTGAACTACTGGAGGTGCTGTGCGTCAGATGATCATATATACTGTATAATGTTACCTTTTGAATATTATTGGGATAATTTCACTCACCCCATCACTGAAGTGTTTATACAACCCATGGATGCACTTTCAAGGACTCGTCATCTCACGTTCTCGATATTTATTGCTTACTTATCAATTATTATTATTGTTTCTTTTTTCCCTTTTTTTTGTATTTGCAGAGTTTATGTCTTGTGTATACTGGTTGTCTGCCTGTCCTGTTGGGTGCAGTCTTTCATTGATTATATTGTGTTTCATGTATTTCCTGTGAATGCCTGCGAGAAATAAATCTCAGGGTTGTATATGGTGAGATATATATATATATATATACTTTGATAATAAATTTACTTTGAACTTTGAACTTTTGAAAAAGAAGAAGAGTCCAGCCTTCCCTCTACAGTATGTAATTGTCTATACTTTTCGCTTCCACGGTAAAGTAGCCAGTATAATCAAAGGCTTCACCCACTCACTGCAGATGTTCTTTCTTTCTCCCTTATTCATCAGGCAGAAGATCCAAAAGCCTGAAAGCAGGTACCACCAGGCTCAAGGACAAATTCTATACCACTCTTACCAGTCTCTTGAATCTTTCTTGTGGCCCTCCGTTGGTCGAGGCCAAAAATGGATGTTCCATCCTTGCTATCTATGTACAAGCCAGTACGCAAGCCAGGGCAATATGATATGGAGTGCGGGCTGGCTACCCCTCTCAATGCAGCTGGTGAATCCAAAGGAACAGCATAAACCGATATAGTTTGGCACCCAGCAGTGTCGCAGGAGGTGCCAGTTAGCATTAAACTCAATGTAGGATTGCCTTAGGGATTCCAGCTTCAGATTTTCCCTTGGGGCTTACTCCTGAAGACTTCCCCATGACTGTGTATAGCCGCAAGGCAACAGAGATTTGAGATCAGAGTTTTCCTTCTCCTAGATGAGCTGCCAACCACAGCTGATGAGCCCCATCTGCCTAAAGTGACTGGTTTTAAGGCACCAGGAACCTGCCTTCACCCCTTCTTCTGTCAGTAGTAACAGTTCTGCTGGGCTTAGTAGCTAAACTGTCCTTGAAAGCCTACCTCGTGAATAGACTCTAGCCTCACAATCTACCCCATATGAATTTACACCTTATAGTTTACCTGCACCCACTTTCTCTGTAACTGGTACACTTAATTCTTTATTGCTATTGTCTTCTCTTGTTCCATCTCCACGCACTGTAATGATTTGAACTTTATGAACAGTACACAAGATAAGCTTTTCACTGTATCTTGGTACATGTGACAATAATAAACCAATTCCATTCTATTTCTAGCAGGTTGTCTTTACAATGTAATGAAGCCTCAAAACTCAGTGTTAAACAGATTATCGGACTATATTTACATTGCTGCTTGTGGCTTGCTCTATAGAAATTGGCAGCCAGATTTTCTACAGCAGAAAATACATTTTAAAAGTAACTAGCATTAATGCCATTGCTATAATTAGTCACAGCGCTAAGCAGTATTGCATCCGTATTGTACTGTCTCAGTACTTTTATATTTGTGTGCTGTAGCACTTTTCTTATTCGCAGTTATTTTGTAAATAACACTATTCTTTGCATTTCAGGTCAGATGCTAAATGCATTTCATTGGCTTTGTATCTGTACTTGGCACAATGACAATAAAGTTGGATCTAATCTAATCTAATCTAATATATTCAGATGCAAAAGGCCCTGTATAATTTATTATTTCCTCAGCAAACACTCACATATTTGCTTTTCATCATGTGTGTTACTTATTCTCGCCTTAGTGTGTACCCTGATCAAGTTTTTTATCCTATTTTCTTCACTGTTTTGATAAGTAACACCATGAAAGTGTAATGACTTGAAACTGACTGGAAATTAGAAAAGACTAGTTTCACTCCGCAGCAGCCCAGCTGAGCCGGGGAGCTCAGTTTAGGGAAGCTGCAGGGGAAAGCACTCTAGCCAGTGGTCACACCATGGCATAATTGTACTCGGCTGTCTTGGCTCAAGTGACCAAAATATTCTCAATTGACAATATTCTCTAACTTAAGTGTCTTGTTAGGGGAGATTTTTCTTTGAGACTTGGAATCGTTTCAACAGGCTAAATAAATTTCTGTTGTGCAGTATATTCAAAACGATGCCAGAAAAGGGCCAGTAACATCATGAAGGATCCCACCCACCCTGTTCATGGACTGTTTATCCCACACTCATCAGGGAGGAGGCTATGTAGCTTTCATGCCAGGACCACCAGACTCAAAAAGAATTACTTTCCCCAAGCAGTAAGAATCTTCAACACCTCCACCCACTAATCCAACCCACATCACCCCCAATCATGACTACTTTATCATTTCCTATCAGAGTCACCCTATGTACAGATACTCCGGTGCCCAGCATTACTTTATTCTTTATGGGTTTTTTTGGTTTTTTAAAAATTATTATTGTGTTCTTTATATTATTGTGTTTTTTTTTGTTCTCCATCAAATTCATGGTAACAACTATTTCATTCTCTTTTACGCTTGTGTGCTGGAAATGACATTAAACAATCTTGCACCATGAGTCTTGAATCCTGAAACTTCTGTTGCTCCATTCAATTCCGAGTTGACGTATACTGAGGAGCCAGGCTTATTTGTTAACCATAGTGAATTTTTTACAGATGCTGCTGTAAACCACATCAGCTCATTGTCCAGGAATTTACTTTCCTTCTCCTTTACCCATCCCAGGATAACCATCAACACCAGGACTGGAAAATTCTCAACTTATTTTTTGGATACTGTAATGAATAAATACTTCTATGAAGAATACATTTCTTGGTGCAAAGGGCCAGGCCCATAAACAATGGAAATCATTTCCCTCTCATTTTCTTATAAACATTTATTTTATTGTTCTCTCTGTTCACTTCAGTTTTCGGAGTTCTGGATGAAATAGCGCGGTTTCAGTGTGCCTCAGGTCTGACACTACTGCCAATGATGCTCCTAAGCATCTGGTCTTCACAATTGAAACATAATATTCTAAGTGCACAAATTAACACATAGAACGCTAGTGTGGAAGTTGTAGTAAGGCAAGGGTTAAAGATAACATCCAGGCGAGGATAGCCTGGGCCAGTTGTAGTCCAGTGAGACCCTTGAAGTGAAACTGCTGGAGCCAACCTGCTTACTGCAGATGAGATAGGTGCAAATGAATATGGCAGAGAGCAATCAACCTAGAAGAACAGAGTTTTCCTTTACACAGTTGGGGGGGGGGTGCAGACAGACAAGGTAGGAATAATGGAAGGATGTGGAGTATCTTATATATAGAGTCTCTATATATGGGCCTCTATTGTGGACTGAGAGTGGCAAGGGGGCGGGGGAGGGGAATCATGGTTTGGGACAAGGGGAAGGGAGAGGGGAGGGAGTGGGAAGCATCAGAGATGCATTCTGTAATGATCAATAAACCATTTGTTTGGAATCAAATGACCCTGCCTGGTGTCTCATTTCTAGGTCTGCCTGCACCCGCGCCACCCCCAGCACCTGTCCCACACCCTTCCAGCAGCGCTCCACCCTCACCATTCCTAATATCCTTTGCTCCCATCAAGATTTACAAACTCACTCTCCACTCCATGTTGACAAAGACAGTACTGTGCAAAAGTCTTAGCACCCAGCTATATATATGTGCCTAAGACTTTTGCACAGTATGGTACAATTTATGGATGGTCAATGGAAGAGATTGCTGAGCCTCTGGCTAGGATCTTTATGTCCTCATTGTCCACGGGAATGGTACCGGAGGATTGGAGGGAGGTGAATGTTGTTCCCTTGTTCAAAAAAGGTAGTAGGGATAGTCCGGGTAATTATAGACAAGTGAGTCTTATGTCTGTGGTGGGAAAGCTGTTGGAAAAGATTCCTAGAGATAGAATCTATAGGCATTTAGAGAATCATGGTCTGATCAGGGGCAGTCAGCATGGCTTTGTGAAGGGCAGATCGTGTCTAACAAGCCTGATAGAGTTCTTTGAGGAGGTGACCAGGCATATAGATGAGGGTAGTGTAGTGGATATAATCTACATGGATTTTAGTAGGGCATTTCACAAGGTTCCACACGGTAGGCTTATTCAGAAAGTCAGAAGGCATGGGGTCCAGGGAAGTTTAGCCAGGTGGATTCAGAATTGGCTTGCCTGCAGAAAGCACAGGGTTGTGGTGGAGGGAGTACATTCGGATTGGAGGGTTGTGGCTAGTGGTGTCCCACAAGGATCTGTTCTGGGACCTCTATTTTTCGTGATTTTTATTAACGACCTGGATGTGGGGGTAGAAGGGTGGGTTGGCAAGTTTGCAGACGACACAAAGGTTGGTGGTGTTGTAGATAGTGTAGAGGATTGTCAAAGATTGCAGACAGACATTGATAGGATGCAGAAGTGGGCTGAGAAGTGGCAGGTGGAGTTCAACACAGAGAAGTCTGAGGTGGTACACTTTGGAAGGACAAACTCCAAGGCAGAGTACAAAGTAAATGCCAGGATACTTGGTAGTGTGGAGGAGCAGAGGGATCTCGGGGTACATATCCACGGATCCCTGAAAGTTTCCTCACAGGTAGATAGGGTAGTTAAGAAAGCTTATGGGGTATTAGCTTTCATAAGTCGAGGGATAGAGTTTAAGAGTCGCGAGATAATGATGCAGCTCTATAAAACTCTGGTTAGGCCACACTTGGAGTATTGTGTCCAGTTCTGGTCACCTCACTGTAGGAAGGACGTGGAAGCATTGGAAAGAGTACAGAGGAGATTTACCAGGATGCTGCCTGGTTTAGAAAGTATGCATTATGATCAGAGATTAAGGGAGCTAGGGCTTTACTCTCTGGAGAGAAGGAGAATGAGAGGAGACATGATAGAGGTGTACAAGATAATAAGAGGAATAGATAGAGTGGATAGCCAGCGCCTCTTTCCCAGGGCACCACTGCTCAATACAAGAGGACATGGCTTTAAGGTAAGGGGTGGGAAGTTCAAGGGGGATATTAGAGGAAGGTTTTTTTACTCAGAGAGTGGTTGGTGCGTGGAATGCACTGCCTGAGTCAGTGGTGGAGGCGGATACACAAGTGAACTTTAAGAGACTACTAGACAGGTATATGGAGGAATTTAAGGTGGGGGGGTTATATGGGAGGCAGGGTTTGAGGGTTGGCACAACATTGTGGGCTGAAGGGCAACATTGTGGGCTGAAGGGCCACATTGTGCTGTACTATTCTATGTTCTATGTTCTGTGTTCTACTATCTGTAACTGATAAGTCAGTCCTGGATAAAAAATAGCACTTTTCTGTTCTGGCTTCAGAATAGTGTGGTGATAAGGGTCACACTGTTATCATTGCGCTCAAGAAATTAAAATATGTTTGGGCCGTAAAAGTGTGTGTATGCTGTACCCAGTTATTTTAGTTATTTTACGTTACTATTAGTGAAGATACTAGCAGTTAGATGAAGTGCCAGCTCTAAGTATTTTCAGTGACCTTACCTTTCTCTCAGAATCAGCAGTGTTCAAGCCCTGTTTTAGAAGATATAGGTAGATAATCCATTACAGTACCAAGCAAATGTTGTTCTGATGTGCTGCCATTAGAAAGGTTCCAGAGGAGGTTCACAAGAATGATCCCAAGAATGGCAAGATTAATGTATGAGGAATGTTTGATAATTCTTGGCCTATACTCTCTGGAGTTTAGATGAATGAGGGGGAATCTCACTCAAACCTATTGTATATTAAAAGACCTATATAGAGTGGATGTGGAGAAGATGTTTCCAATGGTAGGGGAGTCTAGGTCCAGAGGGAACAGGCTCAGAATGGAGGGACATTTACTTTAGAACAGAAATGAGGATGATTTTCTTTGGTCAGAAGGTGGTAAAGCAGAGGTTGATAGGTTCTTGATCAGTAAGAGCATCAAAGATTACAGGGAGAAGACAAGACAATGGGGTTGAGAGGGATAATAAATCAGCCATGATGGAATGGTGGAGCAGACCCAATGTGGCCCAGTTATGCTCCTACATCTTACAGTCTTATGTCCCATATAGGATACTATCTACTCTCTCAAGATGCTGGAAAAGATTTTATGTCACTACTTCAAGACTTTTTCCCTCATGTCCTGCTCAATAATTATTATAAAACCAATATCCCTACTCCCCAAATAAAGGCTATATGAAATCTCATGTTGCTTCATATGGGGAATATTGAAATACCCATCAGGCCTGTCAGTATCCATGAAGAAGGAAATAAGAGTCAGTTGTAATGAAAGGTCATTGACCTGAAATATTAACTGTTTTCTTCTCTTTATAATTGTTTCCTGACCCCTGACTCCTTGAGTATATGCTTTATCTTGGATTTCTAGCATCTACCGTATTATATTTTTGCGTTGCAGTTAGCATCTAGCCCCACAAAGAGAATACTTGTGGAGAAGACTTGATGGGCTGAGTAGCCTGATTCTGCTCCTATGTTTTATACTAAGGAGATTATGCGGTGCATTACAGTATGTTAATTAGCTAACCCTTAATAACAATTCAAAAAGACCTCATTGACTGTAAAGCACTGTTGGGATATTCTGAGATTATGAAGGGCAGGATATAAATAGAATTCTTTTCTTTTTACTTTATATAACACTAATCTTCAGGAATAATCTTACTCTTCAAGACAGTAAGGTAGAAGGGCTGAAATGTGTGTACCTCAATGCAAGAAGCATCAGGAACAAAGGTGATGAACTGAATGCTCAGATACATACATGGAATTATGATGTAGTGGCCATTACAGAGACTTGGCTGGCACCAGGGCAGGAATGGATTCTCAATATTCCTGGATTTCAGTGCTTTAAAAGGGATAGAAAGGGTGGAAAAAGGGGAGGAGGGGTGGTATTACTGGTCAGGGATACCATTACAGCTACAGAAAGGGTGGGTAATGTAGCAGGATCCTCTTTTGAGTCAATATGGGTGGAAGTCAGAAACAGGAGGGGAGCAGTTACTCTACTGGGGGTATTCTATAGGCCCCCTGGTAGCAGCTGAGATACAGAGGAGCAGATTGGGAGGCAGATTTTGGAAAGGTGCAAAAATAACAGGGTTGTTATCATGGGTGACTTTAACTTCCCTAATATTGATTGGCACCTGATTAGTTCCAAGAGTTTAGATGGGGCAGAATTTGTTAAGTGTGTCCAGGAAGGATTCCTGTCACAGTATGTGGACAGGGCGACCGGGGGAATGCCATACTAGATCCAGTACTAGGTAATGAACCGGGTCAGGTCACAGATCTCTCAGTGGGTGAGCATCTGGGGGACAGTGACCACCACTCCCTGGCCTTTATAATTATCATGGAAAAGGATAGAATCAAAGAGGATAGGAAAATTTTTAATTGGGGAAAGGCAAATTATGAGGCTATAAGGCTAGAACTTGCGGGTGTGAATTGGGATGATGTTTTTGCAGGGAAATGTACTATGGACATGTGGTCGATGTTTAGAGATCTCTGGCGGGATGTAAGGGATAAATTTGTCCCAGTGAGGAAGATAAAGAATGGTAGGGTGAAGGAACCATGGGTGACAAGTGAGGTGGAAAATCTAGTCAGGAGGAAGAAGGCAGCATACATGAGGTTTAGGAAGCAAGGATCAGATGGGTCTATTGAGGAATATAGGGAAGCAAGAAAGGAGCTTAAGAAGGGGCTGAGAAGAGCAAGAAGGGGGCATGAGAAGGCCTTGGTGAGTAGGGTAAAGGAAAACCCCAAGGCATTCTTCAATTATGTGAAGAAAAAAAGGATGACAGGAGTGAAGGTAGGACCGATTAGAGATAAAGGTGGGAAGATGCGTCTGGAGGCTGTGGAAGTGAGCGAGGTCCTCAATGAATACTTCTCTTCAGTATTCACCAATGAGAGGGAACTTGATGATGGTGAGGACAATATAAGTAAGGTTGATGTTCTGGAGCATGTTGATGGAGAGGAGGTGTTGGAGTTGTTAAAATACATTAGGACAGATAAGTCCCCGGGGCCTGATGGAATATTCCCCAGGCTGCTCCACGAGGCAAGAGAAGAGATTGCTGAGCCTCTGGCTAGGATCTTTATGTCCTCGTTGTCCACGGGAATGGTACCGGAGGATTGGAGGGAGGCGAATGTTGTTCCCTTGTTCAAAAAAGGTAGTAGGGATAGTCCAGGTAATTATAGACCAGTGAGCCTTACGTCTGTGGTGGGAAAGCTGTTGGAAAAGATTCTTAGAGATAGGATCTATAGGCATTTAGAGAATCATGGTCTGATCAGGGACAGTCAGCATGGCTTTGTGAAGGGCAGATCGTGTCTAACAAGCCTGATAGAGTTCTTTGAGGAGGTGACCAGGCATATAGATGAGGGTAGTGCAGTGGATGTGATCTATATGGATTTTAGTAAGGCATTTGACAAGGTTCCACATGGTAGGCTTATTCAGAAAGTTAGAAGGCATGGGATCCAGGGAAGTTTGGCCAGGTGGATTCAGAATTGGCTTGCCTGCAGAAGGCAGAGGGTGGTGGTGGAGGGAGTACATTCAGATTGGAGGATTGTGACTAGTGGCGTCCCACAAGGATCTGTTCTGGGACCTCTACTTTTCGTGATTTTTATTAACAACCTGGATGTGGGGGTAGAAGGGTGGGTTGACAAGTTTGCAGACGACACAAAGGTTGGTGGTGTTGTAGATAGTGTAGAGGATTGTCAAAGATTGCAGACAGACATTGATAGGATGCAGAAGTGGGCTGAGAAGTGGCAGATGGAGTTCAACCCAGAGAAGTGTGAGGTGGTACGCTTTGGAAGGGCAAACTCCAAGGCAGAGTACAAAGTAAATGCCAGGATACTTGGTAGTGTGGGGGAGCAGAGGGATCTCGGGGTACATGTCCACAGATCCCTGAAAGTTGCCTCACAGGTGGATAGGGTAGTTAAGAAAGCTTATGGGGTGTTAGCTTTCATAAGTCGAGGGATAGAGTTTAAGAGTTGCAATGTAATGATTTAGCTCTATAAAACTCTGGTTAGGCCACACTTGGAGTATTGTGTCCAGTTCTGGTCACCTCACTATAGGAAGGATGTGGAAGCATTGGAAAGGGTACAGAGGAGATTTACCAGGATGCTGCCTGGTTTAGAAAGTATGCATTATGATCAGAGATTAAGGGAGCTAGGGTTTTACTCTTTGGAGAGAAGGAGGATGAGAGGAGACATGATAGAAGTGTACAAGATAATAAGAGGAATAGATAGAGTGGATAGCCAGCGCCTCTTTCCCAGGGCACCACTGCTCAATACAAGAGGACATGGCTTTAAGGTAAGGAGTGGGAAGTTCAAGGGGGATATTAGAGGAAGGTTTTTTACTCAGAGAGTGGTTGATGCGTGGAATGCACTGCCTGAGTCACTGGTGGAGGCAGATACATTAGTGAAGTTTAAGAGACTACTAGGCAGGTATATGGAGGAATCTAAGGTGGGGGCTTATATGGGAGGCAGGGTTTGAGGGACGGCACAACATTGTGGGCCGAAGGGCCTGTACTGTGCTGTACTGTTCTATGTTCTAATATTTTCTCATCCATTGCCATTGTATAGATTGTCACTAAGTCCTATTTTTTCATCATTCATTTCTATATGAATCTTGCCACATCAAGCACAATACTGGACTATAACATTCTGTAACAAAGTGTATTCTTAGTGATTACAATTTGAAGGCGCAAACACGAAGAATTCTGCAGATGCTGGAAATTCAAGCAACACACATCAAAGTTGCTGGTGAACACAGCAGGCCAGGCAGCATCTCTAGGAAGAGGTACAGTCGACGTTTCGGGCTGAGACCCTCTGTGAAGGTTTGACCTAGTAACAGCAGTTAATCCCTCGCTAACTATTGGTTTTGATTTGAACTCTAATCACAGAGGAATGAAATTCAGGCTTTGTTTAATGTTTTTCCTGATTCTGTTTTGTCTCTGTCATTGACAAAGCAATCAAATGAGGTGGAGGACAAAAATCTGCAGATTCGTTAATTTTTATCTGCATTTACAGTATGTACAAATTCTGATCCAAGCAGAACAATTCTTGGCAAAGCAGCATGCACTGACAAGGGCCCAATAACATATGACATACAGGCTTATTTTCCAGTAATAAATCAAGAACTCACCTTTGACACGATCAAATAACATGTGCAGACGCAATGTCTAAAGTAAGAAATCAAATTCTTCAGCTAGCCTCAAATTTGACGGGGATTAGTTCTTTTTCTGAATATCTGCTGTTTTTGTATTCCATTTGAGTTTAAACAGGACTTATTCCAAGTGTCTAAGCATGAAAATAGGAGAAACAGATCAGGCAGTTCCTCCTTAGTATGGTAGTTGGTACTTCTGTGTCCTCCCCGTGAAATGCATGGGTTTTCTACGGGTGCTCGGGTTTCCTCTCATCTTCCAACATTATTGGTTAGCAGGTTAATTGGTCACATGGGTATAATTGGGGTGCGGGCTCATTTGGCTGGCAGGGCCTGTTACCAAGCTGCCAGTGAAAAGACAGAAGATCTTATGACGTGAAGGAAATTTTGTATTCTCGGAGAGCTTATTTTCTTTAACACATCAGGTTTGTGGTGATGGGGTTGACTTGGCAGCTATCCTACCTCACAGTCAGGAAGAACAAACATCATCAACTGCAATGTCGCTGGTCACTGCCGGTCTCCATAGCAGGCAGGTAGGACCAGAAAGACCTGCATTTACATAGCACCTTTGACAACCTCAGGATCTCACAGAAGTCCAGTGGAAGGACATTTGCTGCTGTTGTGATGTCCATAATGGGGACAGTCTTGCCTTTGTAGATCCCAGCATTGTGAAATTGGCTAGATTTGAAGGATTAATATTGACTAAGACACCCCTACCACCCATCTCCATAACCTGTTCAGAGTTTTGAAAATATCATGAAGGTACAAGAACAGAAGGTGATGATAGCCACATCTGTGATATATGAGCATAATTTTTTTTTGCAAACTGTGGATTAATTTAGTTTTAAAACCAGCACCTCCTTATGTGCCTGCTAAAACTGAATGCCGATGGAAGTGTTGAGATGTGGGGTTGCTTCAATTTTCAACATGCAGCACCCATTCATTCCAGTGCAATAGAAAGGACAGGCTCAACATTCATGCTGCCTGATGTTGGAATGAGGGAGCTTCAACAATGCCCACTGCGAAGTAATGCCATTAGCACTGAAAGTTTGGATAGAACTGTTAGTGGTTTGCTTTTGAGGCAGGCTGCAATAAATCTCCAATACATGGCTGCTACATCTTGCACTGCATAACGATTTTTATTTTTGTTTTATTTTTTATTTAAACATAGAGCACGGAATAGGACTTTCAGTCCTTTGAGAAGCCCAGTAACCCCCAATTTTAACGCAAGCCTAATCATGTGACAATTTATAATGACAAATTAACGTACTAACCAGTACACCTTTGGACTTTGGCAGCAAACCAGAGGACCCAGACAAAACTCATACATTCCATGTTGAGGATGTACTAACTCCTTAAAGATGATTTTCGAACTGAACTCCAAATCCTGACATCTTGAACTGTAACAGCGTCATGCTAATTACCTCCCTACTGTGTCACCTAATTGCAAAGACACATTTATTTTAGAATCAGGCTGCTGTTTATGGACTACAATTTAGTGTTTAACACAATCATTCCTACAGTTCTAATCAAAAAGCTCCAAGACCTGAGCCTCTGTACCTCCCTCAACAACTGGATTCTTGACTTTCTTAACGGAAGACTGCGGATCAGAAATAACACCTCCACCTCACTGATAATCAACATGACACACCTCGAGGTTGTGTGCTTAGCCCACTGCTTGACTCCCTCTACACCCATGACTGTGCGGCTAGGTACAGCTCAAATACCATCTATAAACTTGCTGATGACACCACTATTGATGGCAGAATCTCAGATGGTGATGAGAGGACATACAGGAGCAAGATATATCAGCTAGTTGAGTGGTGTTGCAGCAACTTTGTACTTGGTCAGTAAGATCAAAGATTGATTGTGGGCTTCAGGAAGGGCAAGCTGAGGGAACACACATCAGTCCTCACTGATGGATCAGAAGTGGAAAGGGTGGGCAATTTCAAGATCCTGGGTGTCAACATCTCTGAGGATCTATCCTGGGCTCCGCATATCAAAGCAATTACAAAGAAGGCATATCAGTAGCTATATTTCATTTGGAGTTTGAGGAGATTTGGCACGTCACCAAAGATGCTCGCAAATTTCTACAGATGTACTGTGGAGAGCATTCTAACTGGCTGTATCACTGTCTGGTGTGGAGGGCCCACTACACAGGATCAAAAAAGTTGTGAACTCAGACAGCTCCATCATGGGTACTAGCAACTCCCCCCCACTCCCCAGCATCCAGGACATCTTCAAGGAGCGATGCCTCAATAAGGTGATATCCATCACTAAGGACCCATTACCAAGGACATGTCCTCTTCTCATTGCTACCAACAGGGAGGAGGTACAGGAGCCTGAAGACACATACTCAATGATTCAGGAAGAGCTTCTTCCCCTCCGCCATCTGATTTCTGAATGGGCATTGAACCCACGAATACTACCCCACTACTTTTTTAAAATCTCTTTTTGCAGCAGAATTTGACACCCAGCACCCTATGCTAACACACCATGTCCAATATAACTTTAAATCAAGAGAGCCTAAGAGTCAAGCAGTACCGAAACAGGCCCTTTGGCCCATCACATCTATGCTGACCATCATGCCTATCTATACCAATTCCATATCCCTCTAAGTTCCTGTCAAGATGTATCTTCAATTCTGTTATTGTTCTTGCCTCCATCATCTCCTCTGGCAGTTCATTCTAGGGTGCAAAGTATTCTCATTCGGTACCACATAGGTATCAGTTTGGGGTATTTGAAGAATTCAACACCTTGAGAGTTTCTGACAAATCTGTGCTTGTCTTTAAAGTTTCATATAAAGTGTTGGTTTGATTCACTATTAGTGCGGATCTTATGTTGCATTAGGATGCATCTGTGGCTGCCAAAATAGGGTATTTCTTTGTCCCCCATTACTAACTCTCCAGCATCATTTTCCAGGTGTTTGATATCCACTCTTGCCTCTCTTTTATTCTTTATATATCTGAAAAATATTTTTGTATTGATTTTGATTTTCTTACCTTCATATTTCATGTTTTCTATCCTTATGGCTTTTTTTAGATGCTTTCTGTTGGGTTTTGAAAACTTCCCAATCCTCTAACTTCCCATTATTTTTTGCTATACGTATTATATGTGCTCCTTTTTTCCTTTTATGCTGTCTTTGACTTCCCCTGTCAGCCACAGTTACCTCATGATGGAAAGCTTTGAAACAGGCCTTTCAGCACACTATGTTAATGCAGACTATCAGTACCCATCTCTCTTAATCCCATTACTCAGATCCTGAATGGCAACAATTTCTTTCCTCCCATAGATGGTGCTCAACCAGCTAAGTTCCTCTAGCGCTTTGTGTGTTGCCTTTTATGAACTGGCAGTTCATCAGCTCCCCTCGACATTTATCTATTTATTTAGAGGACCCCTTGTAGCCCTTTGAGCTGTGCTGCATAACCACCCACTGACTTAACCCTGGTCTAATCATGGGACAATTTACAATGACCAATTAACCTACTAACTGGTCCACCTTTGGACTGTGGGTGGAACCACGTGTGTACATGGGAAGGATTGCACGAACTTGCATACAGAGGATATCGGAACTGAATTCCGAACTCTGACACCCTGTGTTGTAATCGCATCACACAGACTGCTAAGCTACTGTAGTGCTTTTGTCAGCCACAATTAAATGTTATGAGAGCATCTGCCTCTGCTATTTCCTCAGCTATGCACTCCAGATTCCAACCACTCTCTGGATAAAAGTATTCCTCCTCAAATCCCCATAGCTACGCCATCTTGTTTTGGATATGTCTACTTTGCAGAAATGTTTCCTACTATCTATGCCCCTCATAATTCTGTGTACCTCTATCACAATCCCACTCAGAACTCCTGCCCAAAGGCAAAGAAACACATTTAATTCAGCAGCAAACAGTCTGCTGGCAGCATTCAGCGTATCAAGCAGAATCTGTGAGTGGAAAGGAATTGTGGACGTTCGGGGTCAAAACTCTGCACCAGAGGACTCAAAACATTTGTGGTTGGTTTAGGTCTGCGGACAGTGGTGAGGGAAGACAAGAGGAAAGTGTCTCAAGAGGGTGGGGTATGCATGGAATGAGCTGCCAGTGGATGTGGTGAATGCAGGTTCAATTGCAACACTTAAGGGAAGTTTTGATAGAAACATGGATGGGAGGGACATGGAGGGATATGGCCTGAGTACAGGTAGGTGCTACCAGGCAGAAGACCAGTTCAGCATGGACTAGATAGCTGAAAGGCGTGCTTCTGTGGTATGGTACTCTGTGACTCTATGTCAATAATTTGACAGATAAGTACTAGCACCTTTTGAATACATCCTGTAGAACTGAAGGACAAGCAGATTTGACAGGACTGAAACCAAAAAGAACAAAAAATAGATTTGGCCTGAGCCAGCCAACACCCAAGGACTTTTGTGACCCATTAATTACCAGCATCTCAATTCTCATAGATAATAGCAGTAATTGGTGACACATTACAAAATCTATACATTTGGTTTTATTAATGCCTGCAACAGAAAGTTAATCTTGCATAGCAAATGTGGTTCCAATATTTAAATAAATTACAATTTTTACACTACTGTGGCGCTTAAGAGAATAAAGAGCATCTGGGAACACTATTTTGGTAAAATGCATATTTTCCTCTTAGTATTGCCATGTGTGTATTTTGCTTAGTTGGAAGTGTATGAAGTAAATTTAGGATAATCTCTTCTGGCCACTGAAATTCACAGCAAAATATTCCAATCCCTGCAATTTAATAAATAAATCTGAATATGAATCTGAATCAGAATCTTTGTTAGTCACTGGGATTAAGATTAGCTTTATTTATCACATGTACATCGAAACACACAGAGAAATGCATCATTTACACCAACAACCAACACAGTTCGAGGATGTGTAGGGAACAGCCCACATATGTCGCCATACATAGCACGCGCACAATTTACTAACTGTAACCAATATGTGTGAGGAAACCAGAGTACCTGGTGGAAATCCACGTGGTGACGGGGAAATTGTACAAATTTCTTACAGACGGCAGAGGAAGTTTAACACTGATTACTGGTACTGTAAAGCATTGTACTAGCTTCTAAGCAACTATGCCACCTTCTCTGCTAATGTGTTGTCTACTACTCCATCATACCATCCTGCTGCAGTCATTTTGGTTCAAGAGATTTGGTACCACCATTTCGATGCCAATTCCAACAGGAATTGAATTTCTATAAAGGAGACCAAGACAAGTTTATGTTTTGTACTAGAATCCACCAGGAATTTAGTGTCTGGATTTTAATCCAGTGGAATATTCAGACTTTGTGCTGGACAGGAGCTTATGTTCTGTCACAAACACAAGAAAAGCTGCAGATGCTGGAAATCCAGAACAACACACAAAATACTGGAGGAACTCAACAGGTCAGGCAGCATCTATGGAAATGAATAAACAGTCAAAAGATCCTTCATCAGGACTGAAAAAAAGTTCGAGAAGTCAGGGTTAAAAGGAGGGGGGAAGATTCCAATAGAGTTTCTATAATGGGTTTGATATTTTTATGGGATTGCAAAAAAACATTCTGCGTTACACACACTGGAGGAACTCAGCAGGCCAGGCAGCATCTATGGAAAAAAGTACAATCATCATTTTGGGCCAAAACCCTTTGGTAGGACTGGAGAAAAAAAAAGCTGAGCAGCTGGGATTACAGAGGGGGAGCAGTGGGAGAGGGTTTCACTGAACTCCGGTCAAAGGGAAGATTTAAAAAGGGAAGGCGGACACCCCTGCTAAAACCTGGAGGAAAACACACAGAGGATGCAGAGGGGGATCACAAAGGCGAGGAAAGAGGACCGGGTCGAGACAACAGAGACTCATGGAGAAGAGGAGTTCAGTGGGTAATAAAATGGATGAGTTGATGGCGCTAGCCAGGAGTCAGAAAACATTTCGGGAGTGCAGTGTTATGTGTTCTACTGAAACAGGGCTGCACGAGGACACACCCGACCAAAACTTTTCCATGGAGGGCTTCCAGACCGTTCGGGTTGACCGGAAGTGCACTGAGAGCGGTAAGCGTAAAGAAGTTGGGGGCTTGTTGTTCTGGTTAACAACGGATGGTGCAATCCGGGTCATATTACGATCGAGGAACGTGTTTGTAGACCGGATATTGAACTTTTTGCTGTTGGACTCCGGCCATATTCCACCGAGATACAACACTGGGCGTCATGGGAGGTTGTTCCTGCTTGTGGCCATCGAACTTTGCAGCTCCTCCCGTGGAGGGTCAGACACCCTGAGCCAATAGGCTGGTCCTGGACTTATTTCCATCTGGCATAGTTTGCATATTGTTGTTTGATTGTTTGTGGTTTTTGTATTGCTATATATATGCTCTATTCTTGGTTGGTGCAGCTGTAATGAAACCCAATTTCCCTCGGGATCAATAAAGTACATCTATCTATCTATCTAAACTTCTTCAGGGTAGGCATCCCTGGAAGAGACTTCACAGAGTAGTAATCAAATCACAAACAAGAGAAAATCTGCAGATGCTAGAAATCCGAGCAACACACACAAAATGCTGGAGGAACTCTACAGGTCAGGTAGCATATATGGAAAAAATACAGTCGATGTTGGCTTTGCCTTCCTTTGATAAGATTCCTTTTATAAGATGGTGCTGGAAGATCACAGTGAGTAACTCTACAACTCATGTTCTCAATATTATTTATCTATAATTATAATTTCATTATTTTTGTATTTCTACAATTTGTCTTAATTTGCACATTCATTGCTTGTCCATCTTTGTTGTGTGCAGTTTTTCATTGATCCCATTGTGTTTTTTTGTATCTACTGTGAACGTCTGGAGGAAAAGATTCTCACGGTTGTAGATGGTGACATATATGTACTTTAATAATAAATTTACTTCGAATTTTGAATCCCAATGTATATATCTCTTGTTTATTCTGTAACCCCAGTGATTATATTCTATACAAACCAGGAAAATTGAAGAGTGTGCAGGGATCACAGTGGGGTTTACACTAGATTGTGAGGCTTCCTGCAATGGACTATCTATCTCTGTTCTTCCTGACTTGGAAATCTCCACAATCAAGACCAGGAGGTGGAAAATCAGAGTGATAATGCGCACCCTACGTTCCATTAGGTTTCTACGCTACAGCACGCTCAGAAGTTTAATGTTATCACAAACAAGAGATAATCCGCAGATGCTGGAAATCTGAGCAACACACAAAAGATGCTGGAGGAACTCAGCAGCCAGGCAGCATCAAAGCAGAAAAGAAAAGGGTCCTGCTGAAGAGTTTTGGCCTGAAACGTCGACGGTACACTTTTCCATAGATGCTGCCTGGCCTGTTGAGTTCCTTCAGCATTTTGTGTTTGTTGCTAAGTTAAATATTATCATCAGTTTTATGGATAATAACAGCAGAGAGAAAGCAAGATTGCAAATATGCTTCTATTCATTTATTTACAGATACATCGCAGAACAGACCATTCTGATCCATTGGGCTGCACCACCCAGCAACCTATCTTTTTAACCCTAACCTAATCGCGGGACAATTTACAATGAACAATTAACCTACTAACTAGTACGTCTTTGGAATGTGGGAGGAAACCAGAGCACTTGGAGAAAACACATGGTTTACAGGAAGAATGTGCAAACTCCTCACTGGGATTGATCTTAGAATTCTGGATTGGTCCAAACTTTAATAGTGTTGTGCTAACTGCTACACTGCTATGGTGCTCTATTTAGATGATACTTTACTTACTCCGTTGAGTGCCTCAACTTAATTCTTGATAAAGTATGAATTGTCTTTTCTGCTTAAGTAAATTGGTTTGGCTCAGCATTACAGGCCGAAGGGCCTGTTCCTGTGCTATACTGGTTTATGTTTTATGTAAGGATTGCATAGGGAAAACAACTTTAGCCACTTATCATTAAAAATTTCCTTTACCAATACAAAGCAATCTCTAGACAATCATGTGACCTTAAGCAGAGTGGTACCTGTTGCTTATCAAGACTTGGAGGTCTTTTAATTCCTCTACAAGTTTTCAGTGGCTTAGATGGCCCAGCCAGTGAGAAGGTTGAGCAGGGGATGGGTGCTACACAGGGCTGGTTGGGATGGCAGAAATGGGCCTGTCTAAACAGTGAGACTGAGAGCTGTAGACAAACATAGTACAGCTGACCCACTCGCACTACAAAAATAAAATCGAATACTTCCTGTCAACATGACAGCTAATGAGATCCTTCATTAGGGGTATTCTGGTTACCAAACGGAAGACGAACATGCAGTCACTGAGAGCTATCAGGAGGCCCCTCTGAGCAGTATCATCACAAAGCCCAACATATGCATCACTCCTCGACACCTCAGTGGTTGGCACAAGGCCCAGACAGACTAATGGTTTTCTCTTTAACAAGCAAGCTGTCAATGGCATCCGGTCACTAACTAATCCTCAGGGTAACACAATGTAGTTTTCTAAGGAGAAATTAAAAGTGGATGGCTGATTTTGTGGAAGTAAGTTGTTGAGTTCGGCTGCCCGTAAATCATCAACTGTTTTTAAATGCTTTGCTCTTAGATTTATTAAAAGGTTTTAGTGTTCCTTAGGGGGTGGGGTGGGGGAAGGGGAATCTTTTGATACTTGCCAGGAGGTCACGATGATTCCTGTTCCTTTCTTTGTAATGAGTAGCAACTTCTTTCTTTCCCGCCCACTGACATTTTGATGCCATTAATTGTGTTGATTTGCAGATGGTTCGGAACCTGTACCACTCTGTAACGCTTTTCTCAACTTCCCCCAGTTACAGGAAACTGACCCGTGCAGCTTAATTTATTTATCTCCTGTTTCCAAGTGGCTTGTCACGCTCCAGGAGGAGATTTTGTTAACCTCTATTCTAGTTAGTTTCACATACCTAACAGAATATAAAACCATTTACACTGCTATTTCAATGATCTTCAATGGCCCAAAGTATTTTGCTTCCAATCAAGAACTTGTGGACTCTTGTCAGTTTTGTGATATAGGAAATGTGGCAATGGATTAATAAGGTATGGCAATGATAGGATAATCTGCTTGCAATAATGATAGTTTCGGGTTAACTGCAGTGTTGTGCATTCTTACTGTCCTTTAGAAGGTGGACAAGCCCTGGCTTAATAACTCCTCCAGAGGAGAGGATGCCTGACAGTGTGACATTCCCGGGATATTGCAGTGCTCAGGCAGCCTAAATTTCCTTATCTAAAGCCACAAATTCAGCCTTGAGTGAACTTCTGCAGTGGAGGACATTAGCTATAGCATCAGGGTAACAGTGTTGGTCAGTGCCCGTACTAAATCACGCCACCTTGTTGGATTATTATCCCCATTTCATCTAAACAGCACAGTCATATTTGTGAACACCTTTCAGAGAATAGCAAGTCTCTGTAGACTGGCAATGTGCCTGCCAGTGACAACATTTGGCACTACAACCCAATGTCCTGATTGCTTCAGTGCTGTAATGCTCCACTCTATGGCTCCAAGTCTTGTTACTCTTAAACTTCTGGTGAGGCATATTAAAAAGAGACCATATTCTTTAACACGGTCCAGCTGAGTTATGAATTTCAAAAGCAAGTGATCAAATCCAGATATGAAACAGAAGCATAGCAATGTGAAATGTGCCACAGGCCCTCACTGTAAATCTACAATCTCAGTTTATTGGCATTCAACTATATATGTGTATACCACCAAACGAAACCACATTCCTCAGGACCAAGGTGCATAACACAGTGCAGATCATTCACACACATAACACATAAAGTAATATTAGCACAAGTAAATTAATGAATAATAAGGTGCATTTACAAGTTGTAAAGTAAACAGCATAACACTAGTAGTGCTTCATACGTGATGAGACAGTATGAAGAGATTTAATAGTGGTGACGGGGAGTTCAGTCTTACAACCTGGGCCTGGGGCAGGAAGCTGCTTCCCATTGTCCTAATGCTGCGGTACCTCCTGACTGATGGTGGGGGTGGGGGTCAAAGAAATGACTGGATGGTTGGGTGGGAACATAGACAATTCTAAGGGCTCTGCCTACGCAGCACTCCTGAATAATATCTCAAATTTACTTGTAGTTTAATCACATACTAATAGATTCCCCAAACTTGAGAGTGGATGGTTTTAACACAAGAGTGCTTTCACTGGTCCATATATGTTTGATCTTTCAGGGAATCTTCACTAGAGCATAAAAACAGTTGCTTTGGCCCATCTTGTCTATCCCAGTCTGGTTTTCTGTCTAGGCCTTTCAACCTGAACCCAGACTATACCCTCCATACTACACTCATCCATGTACCTGGCCAATCTTCTCTTAAATATTATAATTGAACCCACACCGACCACTTCCATTGGCAGCTCGTTCCACATTCGCACCACCATCTGAGTGCTAATAAATCAGCCATGAAGGAATGGTGGAGCAGACTCGATGGGCCAAATTCTGCTCCTGTGTCTTAAGGCCTTGGTGATCTGAAGGGCCTCTGTACTATATAACTTGATAATGATGAATCCTAATCCAGTGTCTGTTTGCAAATCCCCTTTCTGCCACTAGATGCTGCTGCAACAAGAGCACTAATGGCATCTTCCATTTCTGCTGCACCTTTAACCCAATAAAGTGAACCATGATGCTTGTTCATCTGTGACTGGTAATTTGCAACACTTACGCAGTTCATCAAAGTGTGTTTCAATTCCATCGGGTCCTGGGACTGAGCAGATGAGTCGAGCTTTGAGGAACGTGCTCCATTTATTGACAAGGCAGCAGTGACCCCCGTCATCGTTCTGTAAGAGAAATAGATTTAGGTGGCACAAATCTAATGAGTTTAATTTTTACTGTCCACATGGTGACTGTTTAGAATGGCAATGGACTTCCTGAATAATCATAGCAATCATTCTTTATTTCCTACTATGAGACCCATGCTTAAGATCATAAGAAATAAGAGCAGAATTAGGCTATTCGGCCCATCAAATCTGCTGCCATTCCATCATGGCTGATTTATTAAACCCCCTCAACACCATTCTCTGCCTTCTTGCTGTATCCTTTGACACTCTGACTAATCAAGATCCTATTGACCTCCACTTCAAATATACCCAATGACTTGGCCTTCACAGACATCTGTGGTAATGAATTCCACAGATTCACCACCCTCTGGCTAAAGAAATTCTTCCTCCTCTATGTTCTAAATGGTCATCTCCCTATTCTGAGACTGTGCCATCTGGTCCTAGACTCCCTCACTATACTCTCCACATCCACTCCATTATTACTTTCAATATTTGATAGGTTTTAGCGAGATCCTCCCTCAGTCTTCTAAATTTAACTTAACTCAATCAGTACATTTTTGCAATCTGTATCAGTAAAAGAACAAATAAAATGGGTTTATAGAAATAGCTTTGGTTTTATCTGGGAATAATCTGTTTGCATTTTGACACTGTTTTCACTCTTTCTGTGGTTGCTCACAATTTTGCGGAGTTTCAACTGCACACGTACCAGGCAGATCCTTCCTATCCGTGAATGGATCGCTGAACTCCCAGAGTCACTTGACTTCTCCCGGAAGAAGAAGTAGAGTTTATCGTCATTTCTCTCGCCACTGTCTGGGATCAACTGGGCATGAATAAACGTTGGATCTGAAGCGGGTAGAAGATGGAGGCACACAATGAATATTCATTCACAAATATCTTGCACTTCAGAGTACCCTGCCCTCTAGTCATCAACTGTGGCTCAACGGGTAGTGAGCTTTGTAGACAAGTGGTTTGCTGGCATCTACTGTCGATATTCACTTCTGAGCCATAACCACCTGTGATCAGTAGAAGTGACTGAACTGACTCTCAGGTGAAGACTGAATGTCTTTAGAAAGAGATGGGAGGTGTGTGCGGTGAAGTGAAGTTGTAGATAAAAATAAAGAAATTGAAGGAATTTTCAGTAATTTCAAACCTGAAAGCTTCCAGTTATTTGGTCAATTCTCTTAAATCACAAATCTAATGGGAAGCGGGGAGAGAGAAAATGAAATGGGGGCAAGATTCAGAGGAAGGAAATCAATGAAGAAAAAAAGTATGGACAAAAATTACATTAATAGAGTAATGGGATTTAGACAGGAATACCCAGAAAAATGAACGTAGAGTGGAATGAAGGGGAGAATGGGCAGGCAGAAATATAAAACTGTAAGAAAGAGAAGGACTGGAGTGGGACAAAGAGAGAGACGGGTAACGATGCAGGCTGAATGATAGACCAAGTTAGAAACTCAAGAGAACATATTCCCTGTCTGACGCATCTGACAGCAGTGACCCTCCCTACTCATTAATGTGTCTACTCTGCATGTTGAGGTTCTGTAGGGAACCTGGTTGAGACTCACTAGATAATTAGCCTCTAGTGTGTTTAACAAACGTGGAGGAGGTAGGAGAGAAGCTGCTGTTCTGCATGAGACTCTTAGAGTCCCAACCTGGGGAAGAATTTGGTACCTGGATTACATTCTCAGAAGAAACGTTTGTGGGGATTTACAGCTGAGGAATTTGCTTTTCTTTCTGAAGAGTGGTTAGAAGAAGATGAAACATGAAGAGACCAACTCAAGGAATTATGACAAAGTTTTGGTTGGTAGGTGAAGATAGCCAGTGTGGCAGGGGAACAGATCTAGTATCAGCCATTGCTGCTACTACACCTTCTGGCAAAGTATTCATAAATCCCTTTGTAATTGTTACTAGAGTGGTTCTTTCAATCACTCAAGGGCTGTGGCCTGACTGGTGTTTATTACCCATGAGATGATGATTTTGCTAGGTCACTTCAGAGGGCAGTTAAGAGTCAACTATGCAGGTCTAGATTCACACGTAGGGCCTGACTAAGCTAGGATGACAGATTTCCGTCCTTAAGGGGAAGTGAACCAGACATTTCATTTTTTAAAAATATAGATGCCATTACCACTCCAGGTCTTTTAGATGGCATTTTGTTTTCTGCCTTACTGGATTGATTTGTTGTGCAGGGACTTAAACCTCTCTCTCAGTAATTTGTGACTTTGTATAATTACAGTAATGACTATTTTGTAAAGATGAATATTAGCTTTATTTGTCACTAGTGCATTGAAATATTGAAACATACAATGAAAAGTGTCTTTTGCATAAGACCAATACAGTCCGAGGATGTGCTGAGAGCAGCCCACAAGTACTGCCATGCTTCTGGCGTCACAGCTTACTAACCATAACCTGTATGCCTTTGGCATATGGGAGGAAACCAGCACAGTCATGGGGAGAATATACAAAATCCTTACAGACAGTGGTGAGAATTGAACCTGGGTCACTGGCGCAGTAAAGCGTTATGCTAACAGCTATGCTACCATACCACCCCTTTAATGGTCAAAATCTGTTACTTTATTCTGGTCATATATACTCCACATAAAATTTGAATATGTATAGAACTGTGCAAAAACCTTAGGCATTCTAGCTATATATGTCTAAGACTTTTTATATTAAAATACGTATGATCACCTCTTGCTTGTAACAGTAGATAAAATTGAAGTAACTAAGATTGATTTTCTAATTCTTTCCTCAACTTAAATCATTTCTGATATAAGGGTCCTTGAAAAGTTAGTTGGGAACACCTAAACCAGAGAATACCAGCCTAATGTTGATATGATGTATTTTTATTTCATTACAGGAACTGTTTACTTCTGTTTACAGCAACTGATACTTGAAATCTTTTCACTTTTAACCAGTAACAATACATAACTCAGTAATCTTGACATGACTTTAAATTGACACAAGCAACCCTAGAACTGTGCCTATTTACACAGCTGCGCAAGGCTGGTATATTGTGCCAGTTATTTCCTGCTGTTGGACTTCATTTCGATCTTTATAACATTTTGCATGTAAAGGTTCCTGGAGCTGATGCTGGGAGTAATTTTAAGCTCCCTGTCTACCAACTCCACCATACCTCTCCATCATGGCAGCAAAAGTTGGACAAGATGTCAGTCAAGTCAGTCTTTCCTCTAACAGAGTGAGGTTTAAATTATCCCTTAGGCTCCTACAAAGGTCAAGAAAATCTACAGAGCGTTTGGCCGTACTTAATAATAACTTTATTTAGAGATCTTTTTTCATACAGCTGGATGTAGTTCAAGGTGCTTTACTTGGATAAAAGTACAAACATGAAAATAAAAGACAAAAAGATGTTGGTTAAAAGCAATGTTAAGTAAAAACGTTTGTAAATCGGTTTTGAGCTGGCATTTATAAGCGTAAACTGAGTCTGCATCACTTATAGTTTAAGGTATTGAATTCCACAGTTTAAGAGCGTAGTTCAAAAAAGCTGACCTGCCAATTATCTTTTGAGGAAGATCGTTTAAATTTAAGAGACTGGCTGAAGATGACCTGGGAGCTCAAGCAGGATTATAAAATGAAAACTATTCTGTGATGTATTCTGGTCCTAGACCATTAGAAGCTTTAAAAATAAGTAAGAGAACTTTAATTATAAAAGCTACAGGAAACCAATGCAGAGTAGCTAGCATAGGAATGATAAAGACCTATGTCCCACACTCACAATATGCATTTAATAATTCCAGATTGCCTTTGGCTTCTCTAATTATTCCAGAGGATTATTGCAGGAATTAATTACTTTGTGCTTGATTAAGTGTTTCCTGATGTAAATCCTTATCTGCCTTTTTATCACTTGGTACCAGCTGCAGGCATTGGTCATGGTTCAGTATAACTCAAGATTGACCTCGGCCACTCCTTAATTGTGGCAAGGGTGATGAAGTGTGCTGGTTTGCTTGGCAACTACCCTTACTCTAGAGGAGAGACGGCTCATACCACTGGTTTAACATTCAACTAGCAAAAGGGGATATTATCCCAATAGTTTTCACAAGGTTCTCTCCTTTCATGACGTACACACAGTCCAAACACACTAAATGAACTCAGCTTCTTGTTTGACTTTCTTCAAGCAATTTAAATTGGCTTCAGGCTTCCCAATGCCCTACTCTGGGATAATGGATAATGTGAAGAAAAAGAATTTCAGGATGTATATTGTATACATTTCTCTGACATTAAATGTACCATTGAAACCTTGGAAACATATGGTTCAGAACAAACACTGTGATGTTGAAAAGGCAGTGATCTGGGAATGCTAGTGATGTAGAATAAGCAGAGATTTGGGATAGTTTGTATTGAAGGAAAGGGATCAAACTAAATATTAGCCAATTCTGAATTACTGGACAAAATAGGGATTGAAACAAAAATTGACATTTAAATAACTTAGTGAGATATGTATAGCAATGTTACCAGGTGTTGAGTAGTACACAAAGTATTAAGAACATTATGCAAAATGTATCACTGTCTATTGCTCACTGTTGTATAATAACCATAAATAATGTATTATTTCTTTAAATCCATCTAGCTGCTGCCCCAGAGAATTCATAAGTCTGTAAGACATACCAGCAAACTTTAGCCATTTGGCCCTTTAAGTCTGCTCTGCTATTTCATCATGGCATATATAATCCTTTTCAATCCCATTTTCCTGCCTTCTCCTGTAACCTCTGACATCTTGACTAATCAAGAACCTATCAACCTCTGCTTTAGATATACTGAATGACTTGGTCTCCACAGCCATCTGTGGCAATGAATTCCACAGACTCACTGCTCTATGGCTAAAGAAATTCCTCCTCATCTCTGTTCTAAATGGATGTCCCTCTATTCTGAGGCTATGCCCTCTGGTCCTAGACTTCCCCACTACAAGAAATATCCTCTCTACATCCACTTGATCTAGGCCTTTAAGTATTCAGTAGGTTTCGATGAGATCACCCCTCATTCTAAATTTGTGCAAGTACAGGCCCAGAGCCATCAAATTCTCCTCATAAGTTAATCCTTTCCAGTGCAAATTTATTGAAGTGCATTGTTTACCATGACCAACTTGAAAATAGAGTCAACTGAAATGGACTTTGATATAATCTAATAAATTTATTATAAGGTTATATCAAAGACCATTTTAGTTGACTCTTTGGCAGTTGTGTTTGTGTGTATGTATTCAACGTACTACATAGAGCAGAACAGGATTTAGCGTTACTTGATATACAGCTATTTCTTATATAAGTTCTGTTGGGTGCAGTCTTTCATTGATTCTATTGTGTTCCTTGTACTTACTGTGAATGCCCGCAAGAAAATGCATCTCAGAGTTGCACATGGTGACATACATGTACTTTGATAATAAATTTACTTTGAACTTTCAATGTGCAGTTCCCTATTCAGCTAGGTGAGGGTTACCTTAAAATCTGAGCTCATTTGTGTTTAAAACATTGGCCAATCTCCAGTTGACTCTCAGTTTTCTTTGTGAATGTCAAGCATTTCCAGATTTCCCTTTGCCTTCTGTAAACGTGACCCTTTCCTGCTTATTCTGCATGCATGGAAACAAGTGGAAGGTGGGGTTTTGTTCACTGTGAGAGGCAATGTAATCATACCCTGTACAGGGTGAGTGACAGGGGTAACACCTTTTCCGCAGCTCATACCCTGGAAACAAGCTTCCTGCCCTGAAAGACTGATAACATTTCTATGCATGTTACTGTAAGGGAGTAATAATCAGCCATTATTTCACAAAGAAAGAAAGACTGATTTGTCCAGTCATCATGTTCAGCCTGGGGTAACAACCATCTCCACAACTGGGATGTGAAATTAGTTCATTTAGTTGTTTTTAGTGTGGTTTATAGAAGTGGCATGTCTTATCTTGCCAGTGCAAGCACTTTTAGATGACGTGTAGGCTTTTGGCTACAGATAGCAGACTTCATGTAGTTACAGTTCAATAGCTCATCCTTATCTGCAGTTTACTGGTGATATCTCAATGGAAAACCTACAAAAAGTATTGGATACAGCCCAGTCCATCACATGTAAAGCCCTTCTCACCACTGAGCACATCCACAGAAAGTACTTTTGTAGGAAAGCAGCATCCATCATCAAGGACCCCACCACACAGATCATGCTCTCTTCTCACTGCTGTCATCAGGAGAAAGGTACAGGAGCCTCAAGACTCACACCACCAGGTTCAAGAACAGTTGTTACCCCTCAACCATCAGCGTCTTTAACCAGAGGGGATAACCTTACTCAACTTCACTTGCCCCATCACTGAAATGTTCCCACAAACTATGGACTTTCTTTCAAATACTCTTCATCTCATGTTCTCGATATTTATTGATTATTTGTTTATTTATTTTTTCTTCTTGCATTTGCAGTTTTGTTGTCTTTTTGCACACAAGTTAAATGCCCAAACTGGTGCAAATCTTAGGCATCCTAGCTATATGTATGTGCAAAAGACTTTTGCACAGTACTGTAAATAGTTACATATGTCTACTTTGATAATAAATTTATTTGAACTTTTGAAGTTTGAAGTGGAAATCTGTCACGGAGTTACCAAAACTCTGTCATGTAAGTCAAAGAGACTCATAAAACAAGCAAACCTTGCAAAGGAAGTAACAAGTTTTATTAGAAAATCCTGGAGTAACTCTGCAGGGCAGGCAGCACCTGTGTCCAAAGTAAGAGTTAATACTTAGATGGAGGCACAAGAGACTGCAGATACTGGAACCTGGAGTGACAAACAATCTGCTGGTGGAACTTGGCAGGGTGAGCTGCACCACAGAAGCTGTTCGACCCACTGAGTTTCTTGAACACATTGTCTGTTAACCCAGGCTCCAACATCTGCAGTCTCCTGTATTACTCAACTGCAAAATCTCTGTGTGCCAACTCTGAAGGTTTTCTCCCAGTCCTGAGGCAGGGTTTTGAACAGAAACAACAACAATTCCTTTCCTCTTGTAGATGCTGCTTGACCAACTGAGAGATTCATTGTTGCTCTTGTTATTTCAGATCTATGATCTTGAGGACTGACTATATTGATGAGGATCATTAACCTAAAGCTTTATTTCTTTTTCTCTATCCTTGTATTCTGCCTGAACTGTTGATCAACTCCAAGAGTTTTTGTTGTTATTTCAGATTTTCTGTATCTACAATTATTTCTTTTTTGAGAATTAGCACATTAATGCATAATATTTGGTAGGAAGAGAAATGGGGTCTTTGGGCAGTTCATCTCTCTCCTGGGAAACAGCAAGATTAGCCTTACTTGTCACATGTACATCAAAGAATATACTGTAGTGAAATGTGTTATTTGTGTTAATGACCAACACAGTCTGGGGATTACGCTGGTGCCAACACAGCATGCCCACAAGTCACTAACCCTGACTCTAATGTCTTTAGACTGGAACACCTGAAGGAAGCCCACACAGTCACAGGGAGGACATCCAAACTCCTTACAGACAGAGATTGGAATTGAACCCTAAGCAAGAGAAATTCTGCTGCCGCTGGAAATCCAAGCAATACACATAAAATGCTGGAGGAGCTCAGTAGGCCAGGCAGCATCTATGGAAAAGAGTAAACAATCTGAAGGGTCTTGGCCCGAAACGTCGACTGTTTACTCTTTTCCATAGATGCTGAGTTCCTGCAACATTTTGTGTATGGTGCTGGGTATTGAGCCCTGATCGGTGATCACTGGTGATGTAATGTGATTCTGCACAAGTCTATCAGCAAATAACCCTACGCTGGTGGACAAAATGGGAACTATATACACAGTAAGCATCCATTATCTGAAGAATAGTGGAACTATGCATATAAAAATTGCCTTTATCTCAGTTATGTCCATTATCCTTGGAACACAATCAGAATCAGGTTTAATATCACTGGCATATGTCATGAAATTTGTTAACTTTGCTGCAGCAGTATAATGCAATACATGATAATATGTGGAAAAATACATAAGTAAATCAATTACAGTAAGTATATATATATTATATATATATAATATATATATATACACACACACATATTAAACAGTTAAATTAAAATTAGTGCAAAAGCAGAAACAAGAAAAGTGAAGTTGTGTTCATGGGTTTAATGTCCATTTAGGAATCGGATGGCAGAGGGGAAGAAGCTATTCCTGAACCACTGAGTGTGTGCCTTCAGGCTTCTGTACATCCTACCTGACGGTAACAATGAGAAATGGGCATGCCCTGGGTGCTGGGGGTCCTTAATAATAGATGCCGCCTTTCTGAGACATTGCTCCCTGAAGATGACTTGGTTACTAAGGAGGCTAGTACCCAAGATGGAGCTGACTAATTTTACAACTTTCCACAGCTTCTTTTGATCCTGTGCAGTAGCCCCCCACCCATCCCATACCAGACAGTAATGCAGCCTATCAGAATGCTTTCCATGGTACATCCGTAGAAGCTTTTGAGTGTCTTAGGTGATGAAACACCCAGGAACTTCAAATTGCTCACTCTCTCCACTTCTGATCCCTCTGTGAGGATTGGTTTGTGATGCAATGAAACAACACCAATCCTTTTCTTTTCTGTCTATTTACTACTTTAATATGATTACGTATGGCATGATCTATCGAGGCTGCATACAAAACAAAACCTTTTCACTGCTTCCCCATATGTGTGACCATACTGGACCAATACAATAAAATGTGCAGAAAATATAACCCTTCTTTGGGGAATATATTGAGACAACACACTCAGTAAATAATCCTTCCCTTGGGTATACACTGGAATGACACACACAAAGAAATCCTTCCTTTGGGCATACATTAGAACAATGCACACAGTAAATGACTGTTTTCCTGGGATGAAATGCAATACCTAGAGATAGTAACCCTTTTACTGGTGATACAGTGTATGAATACCCACAGTAAATAACCCATCTACTGAGATTATGGTTCTAGAATGCATACAATAAATGACCTTCCTCTGGGGACACAGGGACATAATGCTCACAGTGAATGGTTATTACCCTGGAAATTCATTGCAACTCTAGGGAGACGATGGCATGGTAGTGTAGCAGTTAGCATGTTGCTTTGTGGTGCCAGGCGTGATCACCAATTGGGGTTCGATTCCCACCGCCGCCTGTATGGAATTTGTGCATCCTCCCCATGACCTCATGGGATTTGTCCAGTGCTCTGGTTTCCTCCCACATTCTAAAGATGTACAGTTAAAGGTAGTATGGTATGCTTTGTTGCTGACATTTGCAGGCTGACACAAACAATGCATTTCACTATATGTTTCAACGTACATATGACAAATAAAGCTAATCTTTATAAAGCCAATTTGAGATTGTTAGATAGGCATGTGCGAGTGAAGCATTAGATTGATCTTGGAGTAGGCTGAAATACTGTCACAACATTGTGGGCTGTAGGGCCTGAATTGTGCTGTACTGTTCTGCGTTCTATGTGATACGTTCTATGTTCTGTGTTCCATGTTCTGTGTGCTGCGTTCTGTGTTCTATACTCTGCTCTATGTTCTGCGTTCTGTGCTCTATACCCACAGTAAATAATCCATATCTCAGGTATAAGGTGCAATGATTATACAGTGACGAATACTTTGAGAATACAATGGAGCAAGATAACCCTCATCTGGCAAGCACAGTCTATTGTCGTCCACAGTAATTAGCTCTTCCCCTGTGGATACAATGGAAATACGAGGGGCGAGAGTTGGACTGCATGTGCATGTAATGAGAGCTGTATAACTCATAACTCATAACTACTTTAGGCCATGAACTTATCAATCACCCGTGCTGTGGACATTTTCTGGAGGTCCAAGATCCGTATGCTCCATGACAGCTGGACTAAGTGTGTAAATGTAGGAGGGAACTATGTTTAAAAGTAAATGTGCTAGGTTTTCTAAAATTGACTCCTTCTACCTTAGGTCACAAACTTATCAATCACCCCTTGTATGTGCAAAATTAATAATGCTTCCTGTCTGGAAATATGATGGTTGGTTAGATGATGTAAACTGCACAAAAAAACCTGTGGGGGAGTGTTTTTAAATCAGTTAGACTGCTCCAGTTTCTCTATCTCTGACATAATAATCTCAGTGATGATAGATGCTCAATATCCTCTCTGCACAACAACACACCCAATAGGTCTGGGGTGTTGGATCCTGCTTTCTTTTGTTATACTTCAGGTTCTGAGGACAACACTGTCAGATGTCTTGGCGACTCACCATTTAACCAACGGGAATTGTACTGGTCAGTCCTCATGGCTGTTTGCTGGCCCATTGTGCGAAAGATGGCTGCGTCCGTTCCCATGAAGTCAATGTAGACACCTGCGTAGAGCTCACCGTCTGCCAGGAAGCAAAAGAATATTAGACTGAGAGTGAGAAGGGGTGTATGACAGAGGAATTAAGGTGATAAAAGCACTGATGTAATCATAATGCTTCGTAAGGCATTGATCAAACTCATTCGGAGTATTGTGAACAGTTTCGCACCCCATATCGAAGAAAGGATGCGTTGGCATTGGTCCAGAGGAGAATGAAAGGGTTAATGTATAAGGAGCTTTTGATGGCTCTGAGCCTGTACTTGCTGGAGTTTAGAAGAATGAGGGGGGAATCTCATTGAACCCTATTGAATATTGAAGGACCTAGATGGAGTGGATGTGGAGCAGATGTTTCCAAAAGTGGGGAAGAGGACAAAAATAGGACCACAGGACACAGCCTCAGAATAGAAAGGCATCCATTTAGAACTGAGATGAGGAGAAATTTATTTAACAGGATGGTGGTGAATCAGTGGAATGCATTGCCACAGATGGCTGTGGAGGCCAAGAAATTGTGTATATTTAAAGCAGACGGTGATGAGTTCTTGATTAGTAAGGGCATTAAAGGTTACGGGGAGAAGTCAGGATAATGGGATCGAGAGGGAGAATAAATCATTCCAATGTGGAAGGACAGAGAAAACCCAATAGGTCCAATGGCCTAATTCTACTCCTATGTGTTAGGGAGATCTGGTGCAGTATGCCAACCACCATAATCCCTGCATACAAGCTGTAATGTTCAGTAAAATGATTTATGGAATAAGTGGCTGTGGATACAATTACAGTCAATTCTAAAGCAATCTGCTTAATAAGTACATAGTAAAGTGCAAAAATGAATAGTTCTTCAATCATCCTTTGTCTCTCTGATTGTGTGAAATAGATTGAAATAAACTACAGTCTGGTATCAAATTACTCTGCCTTCCAAGCACAACCACAATGACTTTGACACATATTTTTAGAGGAAACACTAGAGACTGGCTTATCACATCATACTTTTAACTCCGGAATTTGGGTTTTAACCATTCCTGAGCAGGTGGGGATCATGTCTGCTCCTTTTTAGCTGATTCAGAATGAAATTAACTTGGGCAGCTGGAACACAGTCAATACCTTCATCAGGTAGGTTTGCCGAGCAGAACAAATAATCTGCTGTGTCCTGCTGGACAATCCTGTCAAGGTGTCCTCGCTCAGACTGAGCTGAAACAAGCTGAGCCTGGGACTTGGGGGATATCCACTGAAGTCAAAGTTTGCTGAGAAAATCTATAATGATGTTGCTGGGACTATAGTTCTTGAGTTATCGTGGAAGATTGAATAAGTTCGGACTTCATTCCCTGAAGCATAGGAGAATGAGGGGAAATCTTAAAGAGGTATATAACGTTACGATGGGCATAGATAGCGGCTCTTTCCTCTGCGGTTGGCTGAAGCCAGAACTAGAGGTCATCAGTTTAGGGTGAAGAGTGAAATATTTAAGGGGAATGGGGGAACTTCTTCATTCAGAGGGCGATGAGAGAGTGGAACAAGCTTCCCGTGGAAGAGGTGCACGTGGGCTCGGTTGTAACATTTAAGAGGAGTTTGGGCAGGTACATGAATGAGAGAGGAATGGAGTGCTTTGGTCTGGGTGTGCATAGATGGGACTAGGCAGAAAAAATGGTCAGTGGAAACTAGTTGGGGTGAAGGGCCTGTTTCTGTGCTGTAGTACCCTATGACCCTATTAAAAGGGAAAAATGCCAGAAACACACAGCAAGTCAGGAAAAATCCATGGGGGAGAAAACTGGGTGGGACAGTGGCACAACTAGTAAAGTAGCCTATAGTACCAGTGAACTCAGTTCAATCCTAACTTCTGGTGTTGTCTCTCTCGGGTTTGGATATTCTCCGTGTGACTGCCAGGGATTTCTCTGGATGCCCCAGTTTTCTCCCACATCCCAAAGATGTGTGGCTTGATAGGTTAACTGGTCACAGTAAATTCCCTGTAGTTGTAAGTGTGTGGTAAGGACCTGAGAGGCTTTGATGGGGAATATGAGGAGAATAAAATGGGATCAGTGTAATTAACTGCTTGGTGGTTAGCAAGGATTCTATAGGACTCTGACTCTAGGCTTCTGATAAAGGTTCCTGTATCAGAAATATACTTCTGGTAAAGGATCTTTTATCAGAACAAGAAAGATGAGAAAACCATTATGTTTTATGCTATATGTTAGAGGGAAAGGGTGAATAGAAAAGAGAGTTCTATGACAGGACACAGATCAAATCTGTTCAAGTAATGATAACTTCAAATGATGACTTTTAGAAGAGAAAAGTAAAAAAGGAATGAATAGAAAGTGAAATAATCTGTAAACAAAGGCCGATAAACTCAAACAGTTGAATGCGGTACGGGATCCCAAGAGTTGCAACGTGTCTAGTCAGAGGATTAGGTACTGTTCCATGAGTTTACATAGGGAGATGTTATTAAAACATAGGAGGTCAAAGATGGAGAAACCAAAGCCAGAATGGATGTGACGGGCAACTGGAATCTCAGGGTCCTCTGTACAGTCCGCAAAGATGCTCCTGATTTTCAATTAACTGCTATTTTAATTCTCTTTCTGAATGCCCAATCAATCTGAACTCTCCGCCTCTGGGTCTTGCACTCAAGAAGCAGTTCCCCATCATCCATCTGGGCATGTTGCAGCCTCAATATTGAATCCATCAGTTGCAATTATATTTTTTCCAGTACATTTTAGTTTCTGTTTATTCCTTTGTTTTTTTTCCCTCCAATTCTGTCAGGATTTAGAGTAATGTTTATCGTGACAACTTTGGTCTGCACCTTATCACAGAGCTCTCTGATCTCTTGACCCCTCCCTTTCTCTGCAACTTAAACACACACTTGTTTTCTCCTGTTCAAGTTCTTTTGAAAGGTCATTGACCTGAAACATTGACACTCATTTCTCTTTCTTGACCTGCCGAGTGCTTTTGACATTTTCTGTTTTTGTTTCAGATTTTCCAGAGTCCACGGTTTTTACGCTTCAGGTCCTGGAGGAATTGCTTGAGTGGAGGCAAAAAAAAATAGGAGCGTTCCATAGCTCTGACATCTCAAACTGTTTAATTCATGAGTGTCCAACAAGCAGGACAGGTTTACCTTGAGGAAATAATCTATAGAAACCAGAAAATGTGCAGGAGGTCAGTCAATATATCAGTCTAAGTACCTTTGAAGCCCACTTGCCTTTTCTTCTGTCTTTCCAGATACTAGCAAAGCTGATACATACATTGAGCATTTCCTGTTTTAAATCAGTTACGATCTTAATAAATGTGGTATAAGCATGGGGTATTCAGCTCAATCCTTCATGGAGTGGCTGATGACAGCCACCAGATGATCAATCAATTGAACAATTGAAGACAAGAAACCTTTGTTGCATAGTGGTTCTGATGAACTTTTGGGAGATGGGCTGTGGAAGCTTCCCAGGGAGTTCAGGAAATCGTTACATCGGTGGTGTCAGAATAAGCTCATGCTGCCAGTTCGTCTTCCTGTTTCAACTGATCTTAGCAGGACTGGGTACAATTACTGTCTGTGCCCCATAACCACAACAAAAATAGTGGGAGGAGGTTGTGGGCCAAACTGTCAGCAGTAATTGCTGGGGTGTGTGAGTGTGTGTGTGTGTGTGTGTGTGTGTGTGTGTGTGTGTGTGAGTGTGTGTGTGGTGTGTGTGTGTGTGTGTGTGTGTGTGTGTGTGTGTGTGTGTGTGTGTGTGTGTGTGTGAGAGAGAGAGAGAGAGAGAGAGACAGATCCCCCCCACACTACTCATGGACTGTTTGTCTAAGCCCATCAGGGAGGAGCCTACGTAACATCTACACCAAGACTACCAGACTCAAAAACAGTTACTACCCCAAACAGAGAGACTGATCAATATCTCCACCCACTAAATCAACCATGACTTTATTTCCTGTCAGTCATCTCATGTACAGCCCAGCATCAGTTTATGGACAGATACAGTGGATGCCAGGGTAGTGTGGCGGTTAGCATAACACGATTACAGCTTGGGGCTGTTGGCATTCAGAGTTCAATTCCAATGTCATCTGTACGTCCTCCCCGTGGAATATGTGGGTTTTCTTTGCGTTCTCTGGTTTCCGCTCACAGACGGAAGACATACCGGTTGGTAGGTTGATTGGTCATTGTAAATTTTCCTGTGATTAAGCTAGGATTAAATCAGGGGTTGCTGGGGCAGTGTGTCTTGAAGGGCCGGAAGAATCAATTCCACGCTGTATATCAATAAATAAATAAACAATCATTCAATGTACATAAGCTATCTTGTGTATTTATATTTATTGTGTGTTTTTTTATAAATGTGTTCCTTATCTTTTGTGTGTTTTTTTATGCTGCATTGGATCAAAGTAACAATTATTTTGTTCTCCTTCTATTTGTGTACAGGAAATGACATTGAATAATCTTCAGTGGCTGGTTAAGGCTGGTGTGGTGCAGGGCAGGAGGAAGTGGGAGTGGGGAGGGCAATAAGACAAATCAATAGAATTTAAAATACAAGCCAGAGCACACATCTGGAACAGCAATCTTCTTTCAATGCAAATTCCAGTCTGCATTCCAGGTGCTCATTGGTGAGTGGGCCTTAATCATGGACAATGACATTAGTTAAGCAAAAGTGCCTCAAATCACTCAAGCAAACACAGACAATTACACGATCATTTCTGTGACTGACATACCAATACAATTGCTTTCAATCTGTCCGCTGACAGTAACTCTTGCTGAAGGCTGTTTCAATGATCCATGGAATTCAGTTATTTACAGGCAGGATAACATTCATGCCCACCCACTGTGTACTGCATCCCCCTCTCCCTTTAACTTCTCTCCTTGCTTCCTTCCTCTTCTAGTCTGGACTCGTCAATGTACTGAGGAAGAGTAGAAAGAGACTCACTAATTAATGATGACACACTGTTGAGCTTGGGGTCATAGGAACACTTGCCCTTGCCGGATTCAACTTTTCCTGGCTCCAGATGGAAGATGTAATCCTGAGAAAGTGATGGAAAAGCAGAGACAGACAGACATAGAAGGGGGGGGGGGAGAAAGAAAGAAGAGGGAAAGAAAATATTTGTTAAAAACCTCTTTTAATCAACACTATAGACACCTTCATGTCTTACAAGAGACTTATCCATTTTTGATACAAGGGGTAAGATTGAGCTGAACCACGCACTGCATATAAACCAGGAGAAAATAAAAGAATTGAAATGCATCATTTATAGAGGAAACATGGTCTGGTGCCTATAAAAGTGAGGGACTATCACGGTAGGGTAGCAGTTAGCGTGATGCGATGACGCCTTGGGGCATCAGAGTTTGGAGTTCAGTTCTGATGGTGTCTTTAAGGATGCATGGGTTTCATACCAGTTAGTAGATTAATTGGTCATTGTAAATTGTCTCATGATTAGGCTAGGGTTAAATCAGGGCTGCTGTGTGGCACAGCTCGAACAGCTGGAAGGTCATATTCCATGCTGTAGCTCAATAAAAATAAATAAATATACTTCTTCATACTCTTTTAATAGCACAGGTACCCCTCAATGTGTGTGCACGTGGCCAAGTGGTTAGGGCGTTCGACTAGCGATCTGAAAGTCATGAGCTCGAGCCCCAGCCGAGGCAACGTGTGTTGTGTCCTTGAGCAAGGCACTTAATCACACAGTGCTCTGCGACGACACTGGTGCCAAGCTGTATGGGTCCTAATGCCCTTCCTTTGGACAACATCAGTGTCGTGGAGAGTGGAGACTTGCAGCATGGGCAACTGCTGGTCTTCCATACAACCTTGCCCAGGCCTGCGCCCTGGAGAGTGAAGAACTTCCAGGCGCAGATCCATGGTCTCGCAAGACTAACGGATGCCTTTACTTTACACTTCAATAAACTTTGTGAATTAGTGCTTCATAGATGCAGTGCTGTGAGGCAGTAGCGGTCGAAAATTTAGACACATGGGTCAATGCATCTAATTTGTTGCCCACATGTACTCCCCGCCCCCAATTGGATCTAAAATGGTAGGACATGGAACCGGGTGTGCTAACCCATATGAATGGGTTCTCAGTATATGAGATTTTTATGCAGACATGGATTCTGGGAAAATTTGCTGATTAAATTATCTGAAATTAATGTACTTTACTCAAACAATATTAACATCCATTGTACAAAAGCTAGTAAATATGGCTTATCAACAGAGAACCCTGATTAACAATGTCCTGCATAGACAGCTATTTACAATGGATAGTGCACACTCGGTACCTCCTGTACTGAATAAAGTGGCCACTGAGTGTACGTTCCTGGTTTTCTGCTGATGTGGCCATCTACTTCAAGGCGTGATGTATTGTGCATTCACAGATGCTCTTCTGCACACCACTATAATAACATGTGGTTATGTGAGTTTACTGTTGCTTTCCTGTCAGTTTGAACCAGTCTGGACATTCTCCTCTGACATCTCTCATTAACAAGGCATTTTCACCCAAAGAACTGTCACTATTTGATGTTTCTTTGTTTTTCGCATCATTGCCTGTAAACTCTAAAGATTGTTGTGTGTGAAAATACAAGGAGATCGGCAGTTTCTGAGATAGACAGACCACCCCATATGGCACCAACAATCATTCCATGATCAAAATCATTTAGTTAACATTTCTTCCCCATTCTGATGTTCGGTTTGACAAACAACTGAACTTCTAGATTATGTCTGCATGCTTTTATGCATTGAGTTGCTGCCTCATGATTGACAGATTAGATATCCACAGTAACAAGCATGTGTACAAGTGTATCTAATAAAGTGGTCACTGAGGGTATGTTGCAATTGGCTCTGTTACCATAGAGAAAATGTGAAAAGAATTATTTGATGTCTTCCTCTAATTTATTAGATGCTTTCATAAACACTTATTGATTAGGAAGCTGTATATTTTCTCTCAAAATTGAATTTTATCCTTTCTTTGTGGAGTAACTGTGAACTGCAAACACCTTCTTGCAACCCTGTAAGGATTTGTTAAATTGGCCCAAAAACATATTAAGAGCTTATGGCAGTTTGCATGCTAGATTATGAACTAAAATGCAACCTATGCAATTCTGCATAAAAAGTTTGCAATGACCTCATACCTGCCTGCTAATCATCAGGAAGAGTGTTATACCTTAAAGCACATCAGCCCAAGGCAGCTACAGAATAGTTACAGAAAAAGGCTGCTATGTATGTGAAGAAAAACATTGGGGAAGATGGAATAAGGTAATTGTTTGCATGTGTGGGATCTCACCCGAACGTCTGCCCAGATTGAGTCCTGTGTCATGAGTGGCTTCACACCATTGTATGGTGCAGTATAATTGCAGGGATAGAGACCACAATGCTGAATGCTCAAATGATCTGTTATTTTTAACTTTTTTACTTCATAAATTTTTTTGTTTTCAAGGGGCTGTGAATAGGGCAATCCAGTTCTGGGGATTCCTTTATCATGAGCTTTAAATCCTGAGGCTGGTCAAGTGCAATATTGGGTTTCAGCTGAAGTCTCTTTTCCCATCTCAGTGCTACAGGCTTCTGTTTCTCTTGGAATGATGAACAGAGGTAGAAGGTTGCACCTAAAATCTCCAATTCATGTCAACAATGGAGAGAACATACAGTATATGACTTTGAGCATCCTTTTTTGCATGCATGACTCCGGGAAAACATGAAATGTGGTAAGTGAATTGTATAGAGAAATGTCCAGACTAATTTGCAGAGACATGATTTCATCTTCAAATGATTGCTAGCATGATCTTTGCATTTACATGGGATTTTCAAACAAAGAAAAGGTACTAATGTGTGAAACTCTGAGTTTTTTTTTATCTTTAATTGTATATCTGATTGTCCACAGGAAAAAAAATCAGTAGGGTACACCAGAGTAGCACCACCTCAAGAGACAAACATTGGAAAAGAGGGATTAGAACTATTGTATGATAATGCATGGGCTATGCCCCATTTCAAATGGTAAAGAGTTGTGTTTAAAATTATTTTGTTAGTATTACACTTGTTAGATCCTGCATAAAATAAGTTTTAAACAAATATCAGCTCACATCAGATTGTAGTTGTCAGAATACACTGGGTCTGACCTGAGAAAATATGTTTGACAAGAAAGAGAAGAAAGAAAAAACATGTTGTATATCCCCAGGAATTCTAAGGTTCTGGAGATATAGAAATGTTTTGATAGTGTGATTTGGATTTATATTCCCTGGTAATTTCATGATGAGATTGGTTCTGTAGTGCTTTGGTATTTGTTTAAGGAGGGTGTTGTACAGGATTCCTCGAGTTTATTATAGCTGGAGGTAGGGGGTTGGTGGAGATAAGTTCTCACTACCTATTAAATGCTCCCAATGGCGTGCGTCTCAAGTGGCCTCTGACAATGAAGCCTAGCTCCTGGCCTTCACGTGTGGCTTCGGTACTAAGCCTGGCGGAATCATTTCGACTGACAGGAGAAGGGGCAAATGTGGGTTCCTGATGCCTTCAAACCAGCCGCTTTGAGCAGATGGGGCTCATCAGCCATGGTTGTCAGCTCACCTAGGAGAAGGAAAACTCTGATCTCAGACCTCCACTGCCTTGAAGCAATACCCACTCATGAGGAAAGCTAAAGGAGTAAACCCTGAGGAGAACTCTGGAATTGGAGTCCCTGCACTGAGTTCAATGCTGGCATCTCCTGCGAACACTCTGGTTCCAGACTGTATCAATCTCTGCCATTCCTTTGGATTCATCAGCTGCATAGAGAGCGGGAGCCTGTTAAATGGGCAACAGCTTGCTCTTCATACTGCCCTGGCTTGCATATGATGCTGGGACACAATATCATGGTCAACCCCAACCAATGGAGGGCCTCTCTATATCCAATATCACAGATTACAATAGTCTCCTTAAACTTGTAGTTACATCAAGCAGTTCACACTCAAGTTCAGATCTGATCTAAAGTGACATAACATAACATAGAGCTGCCAATGGAGAGAGATATTAGCATGCTGGTGTTCCTGTTGCTTTTTTAACTGTAACATGTCATTTATCATTGGGAAATAATATTCCCCAAACTTCTCATATAGTGATTGTGAACCTGTTTCAGTATTTGTCAAGTATAAACAGTTGAAACTCCATCCACACTTATTGTGCAAAACTTCTGACATCTTATACAGTTATCGTTATGACATCTGATTGGGGTGTAGAATTGTTATTTTTCTTGAAGTTTAACTTTGCAATGCATGCTGGTATTTTTATATAATCCCCCATATGAATATAATTGTTCAGTAAATTTTCCAGTAATTGTGGTATAGTTGCTGACATATTTTTCTAGAAATTTTTTAGCTTGAATTGCTAGTATCACACTACTTGAATCTGGCTGTTCTGTAGTTTAATTGTTATTATTAGAATTACTGTTATCTCTAGTCTGGTCTGTCCATTGTTCTCTTTGCCCTTGTAACATTTAATAAAATAATTGGAAGCAAGAAGTTTGTGTTTCATTCTTGACTTCCGAAGTACCTTTGGATTACAAAAGTATCAGGATCCAACAGGGGAGAACATTTGGATGGCAAAAGATTTCGTTCCTTCCTTCTACTGCTGGGAAAACTGAATCCACTGAGCATCCTATAGGGTAGAGAATTCCAATGATTTACAGACATTGAAATTCTACAGAGATGGATGTAAAGAAATCCATCCTTTACTGGTTCCTAACTGCAAGACATTTATTCAGCTAACAAATTGATTAGAACATGCTCAAGTATGTTCTCAGATGGTTATTGGGGTCTGGTATGTAAACACTTATACTCTTGAAAGGAAAACCCTACAAAAAGTAATAGATACACCCAGACCATCAGGGGAAAAGCCCTCCCCACCATTGAGCACATCTACAAGGACCGCTGCACTAGGAAAGAAGTATTTATTATCAATTACCCCCACCACCCAGGACATGCCCTCTTCTTGCTGCTGCCATCAGGAAAGAGGTACAGGAGCCTCAGGCCCCACACCACCAGATTCAGGAACAGTTATTACCCTTCAACCATCGGGCCTTTGAACTAGAGGGGAAAACTTTGCTAACCCCAGTACTGAACTGATTCCACAAACTATAAAGGCTCTTCATCTCAAGTTCTCAATATTTATTGCTTATTGATTTATTATTATTATTTGAGTGTTTTTTTCTGTTTTGTATTTGCACAGTTTGTTGTCTTTTGCACACTGGTTGTTTGTCCATCTTTGCTGTGTCTGGTTTTTCATTGGAGTCATCGAGTTATGAGTAAAGCACAGAACCAGACTCTTAAACTCATCTAATCCATGCCCAAACCATTTAAACTGCCTACTCCATCAACCTACACTGAGACCATTGCCAAACTTCACACTTGTCTGCATTAAATTCCATCTGACATTTGTTAGCCCATTTTTCTGGCTGGTGTAGGTCCCTATGATAGTCGTCCTCACTGTCCACTACACCTCAAATCTTGGTGTCATCTGTAAATTTGCTGATTCAGTTAACCACATAATCATCCAGATCATTGATATCATTGACAAACAGCAAAGGATCCAGCACTGATCCCTGTGGCACACCAGTAGACACAGGCCTCCAGTCAGAGGAGCAACCCTCTGCCACTACTATCAGGCTTCTCCCACAGAGCCAATGTCTGATCCATTTTACTACCTCATTTTGAATGCTGAGTGACTGATCCTTTTTGACCGGCCTCCTATGTGGGACCTTGTCAAATGCCTTACTAAAGTCCATGTAGACAACATCCGCTCCTAACCTTTATCCACTTTTCTTGTAACTTCCTCCAAGAACTCTGTAAGATCGGTTAGACATGACCAAACATGCATGAAGCCATGTTGACTATCCTTAATCAGCCCATGTCTATCCAAAAACTCATATATCTGGTCCCATAGAATAGCCTCCAATGACTTTTGCATAAATGATGACAGAATCACCAGCCTATAATCTCCTGGTTTCTGTTTACAGCCTTTTTAAAACAGTTTTAAACATTATGCTAGGTTCTATTAAACAATGAATCTATTGTGTTTCTTTGTTCTTACTGTGAATGTCCACAAGAAAATAAATCTTTGAGTAGTATAAGGTGACACGTATGTGCTTTCATAATAAATTTACTTGGAACTTTTGAACTTTTAATTTTGAAATAGCAAACACATTTCACCGGATGGCTTGCATCTGATGGTTTAGCAGGTGGTGGTCACTCACTGGCTTCACTTTTTGGATAGTGACTTCTACACACTCACTTTTGTAGATACTCGCAGTTGAGGGATTGTACCAAGCTAATGGGACTGTAGTGCTGAATGCCAAACCTCACATATGCTAGATGCTGTAATCACCATTTTTCCTCAAGTACTTGGCAAGAAGGCAAAGCCTCAGCTGCTAGAGAGCGCACTGCTGTTGTATAAAAGCCAGCATTGCTTCACTTCTCAGCCAAAGCCTCTGGGCCTGCAGTTCCCTTGTGTGCCCACTGTTGGCAGCACTGGACACAGAGATCTTCACTGGTAAAAATCATGGCCCAAGTCTGCTGAAAGATGCAGGATTTTGAGATAATTCATTGACAGGAGTGCAAAGATAATACCACCCTTGTCTTGTGGGCTGTGCATTTTAAAGACCGAGGGCTTGGAATTCTGTGGGAGTGTCACAGGTCCACTCTATAAGCACCTAGTAAAGGAAGGGTATGTCGCATCTGAGTTTCTCTTGTTAGCTGACGATTTTCCTCCACGCCTCTCTGACGTAGTGAGGATTCGCGTACGAGGCAAGTTACAGCAGTGGTTTGCCATTGCCTTCTGCCGGGTGAGCTTCCAAAGAGATCACCAGCTCGTCACTCAGCACGGATGGAAAGCGTGCAGGGGAGCCGGCTGGCTGGATTCGAACCCGGGACCTTTTGTCCCGAAGTCCGACGCTGATGCCACTAGAGTGTGGAAAGAGATATGGCTGGGGAAGAGTATTCTATAATCCAGTAATAGGTGTATTTTCCTCCCCTCCCAGCTAGAATAGAGGTGAAAATGATTTGGCAATATTTGGCAATTTATACAACAAATTGATTGTCCACGATTGATATTGACATTAGTTACTGATAATTATGGAAATTCACTCCAGTAAGCCTTTGTGTACCTTGCATCTTCATCTATCTATTGTTATACTGTACACACGTGGGGGCGGAGGGGGGAGTGTATTAACACCTCACACCTGGCCAGTATGTTACAGTTTAGGAATGCCTGTGTTACCATCTGCACAAACATGGTCCACAACAAGCATAAGTTATTTTCAGGTAAGGCAGCCACTGCTAACCAGGAAGAATCCATTTTATCTTCTAATTGGCCTTATGAATCATCCATTTCCACAGCTGCCTTTCCCAACCTTTACTCCCAAGGAATTCTCTGTCTCCCAGTGCAAAGGACAGTAAACATAGAACATAGAATAGTACAGCATAGCACAGGCCCTTCGGCCCACAATGTTGTGCCGACCCTCAAACCCTGCTTCCTATATAACCCCCCACCTTAAATTCCTCCATATACCTGTCTAGTAGTCTCTTAAATATTTCTAGTGTATCTGCCTCCACCACTGACTCAGGCAGTGCATTCCACTCTCTGAGTAAAAAACCTTCCTCTAATATCCCCCTTGAACTTCCCACCCCTTACCTTAAAACCATGTCCTCTTGTATTGAGCAGTGGTGCCCTGGGGAAGAGGTGCTGGCTGTCCACTCTATCTATTCCTCTTAATATCCTGTATACTTCTATCATGTCTCCTCTCATCCTTCTTGTCTTCAAAGAGTAAAGCCCTAGCTCCCTTAATCTCTGATCATAATGCATACTCGCTAAATCAGGCAGCATCCTGGTAAATCTCCTCTGTACCCTTTCCATTGCTTCCACATCCTTCCTATAGTGAGGTGACCAGAACTGGACACAGTACTCCAAGTGTGGCCTAACCAGAGTTTTATAGAGCTGCATCATTATCTTACACTGGCTCCTTCTTCCTGAAATATTAGTTCCTGAATAGTGTTCTGCACTGGTATCAGAAGGCCTCTCATGGCCAACAGCTGTACAGACAGGAACTCAAAAGGACTGGCCTTGTTTCAATTCTACCTGGAAATGCAAGGCACTGGAAAGAAATGATCTGCTGTCAGGTGAGAGATGAGCGCCACAGTAGCGCAGCAGTTAGAGCAATTCTTTTACAGCTTGACACATTGGAATTCGGAGTTCAAATCCCAGTGTTCTTTGTAAAGAGTCTGTACGTCCTCCCCATGGAACTTGTGCGTTTTTCCGGGTGCTCCAGTTTCCTCCCAGTCCAAAGGCATACTGGGTGGGTTAAATGGTCATTGTAAATTGTCCTGTGACTAGGTTAGTGCTAAATCAGGTATCATTAAATCAATCAATCAATCAATAATGGCCATATCTGAGAGGTTAGTTTGCTCTTGTACCTATTGGAATTTGAGCACTCAGGTATTGATGCGACATGTGTTGACGGAAATGTTTGGGCAGGTTGAAGTGAAGAAGATAAATTAAGAAGTTTGGCTCATATAAACTCTCTAAGAATGGAAGTGATGCTTCTGAGTTTGGGGCATTGAGGAATATTTCATTTGTACCACAGTCATAAATAACAAGTCTGTGAATCAGCCTTAATGGGCCACCATCACTGGAAGCCAGAACTAAGCCAGGCACTTTTTTATTTTTATTTAGATACACAGTGTGAATATGCCCTTCCATCTCTTCAAGCTGTGCTGCCCAGCAACCCCCCGACAAACCCAATTTAACCCTAACCTAATCACGGGATAGTCTACACTGACCAATTAACCTCAGGCATAGGAGCAGAATGAGGGCACTTGGCCCATTGAGCCTGCTCCACGATATCACCACGGTTGATTTATTTTCCCTCTCAACCCCATTCCCCTGGATTCTCCCCGTAACTTTTGATGCCCTTACTAATCAAGAACCCATTACCTTCTGTATTGCACAGTAGTATAGTGATTAGCACAACACTTTATAGTACCAGCGACTCAGGTTCAATTCCCGCCACTGTCTGTAAGGAATTTGTACATTCTTCTTGTGTCTCTTCTGTGTGTACAGGTCTCTCCCACAGTCCAAAGACATACTGGATGGTACGTTAATTGGTCATTGTAAGTTTACCCGTGATCAGGCTAGGGTTAAATGCGGGGTTGCTGGGTAGCATTGCTCGAAGGGCTGATCGAGGCTATTCTGCACTGTATCTCAATAAACAAACAAACAAATAAATAAATAAGCCCAATGATTTGTCCTCCACAGTCATCTGTGGCAATGAATTGTTTTAAGAGATTCCTTCTCATCTCATTCTAAATTGACATCTGAGGCTGAGGTTGTGCCCCCAGTCCTAGACTTTTGCACTATAGGAAACATCCTCTGCACATCCACTCTATCTAGGCCTTTCAATATTTGATAGGTTGCTTTGAGATTCTATAGGTTTCAATGTGATTCGACAGGCTTCAATGAGATTCGGTAGATATAAATGAGATTCAATGAGTTTCAATGTGATTTGATAGATTTCAATGAGATTCAATAAGTTTCTATGAGCTTTGATAGGTTTCATTGAAATTCAATCAATTTCAATGCGGTTCTATAGGTTTCAATGAGATTCAAATGGTTTCAATATGATTTGATGGGTTTCTATGTGAGTCGATAGGTTTCAATGAGATTCGATAGTTTTCCTGTCAAAGGGCCTTGGCTCAAAACGCTACTGTACTCTTTTCCATAGATGCTGCCTGGCCTGCTAAGTTCCTCCAGCATTTTGTTTGTATTGCTTCAATAAGACTCAATGGGTTTCTATGAGATGAGCCGCCTTGGCGAGCAGGGTAAAGGAAAACCCCAAGGCATTCTTCAATTATGTGAAGAAAAAAGGATGACAGGAGTGAAGGTAGGACCGATTAGAGATAAAGGTGGGAAGATGTGCCTGGAGGCTGTGGAAGTGAGCGAGGTCCTCAATGAATACTTCTCTTCGGTATTCACCAATGAGAGGGAACTTGATAATGGTGAGGACAATATGAATGAGGTTGATGTTCTGGAGCATGTTGATATTAAGGGAGAGGAGGTGTTGGAGTTGTTAAAATACATTAAGACAGATAAGCCCCCGGGACCTGACGGAATATTCCCCAGGCTGCTCCACAAGGCGAGAGAAGAGATTGCTGAGCCTCTGGCTAGGATCTTTATGTCCTCGTTGTCCACGGGAATGGTACTGGAGGACTGGAAGGAGGCGAATGTTATCCCCTTGTTCAAAAAAGGTAGTAGGGATAGTCCAGGTAATTATAGACCAGTGAGCCTTACGTCTGTGGTGGGAAAGCTGTTGGAAAAGATTCTTAGAGATAGGATCTATAGACATTTAGAGAATCATGGTCTGATCAGGGACAGTCAGCATGACTTTGTGAAGGGCAGATCGTGCCTAACAAGCCTGATAGAGTTCTTTGAGGAGGTGACCAGGCATATAGATGAGGGTAGTGCAGTGGATGTGATCTATATGGATTTTAGTAAGGCATTTGACAAGGTTCCACACGGTAGGCTTATTCAGAAAGTTAGAAGGCATGGGATCCAGGGAAGTTTGGCCAGGTGGATTCAGAATTGGCTTGCCTGCAGAAGGCAGAGGGTGGTGGTGGAGGGAGTACATTCAGATTGGAGGATTGTGACTAGTGGTGTCCCACAAGGATCTGTTTTGGGACCTCTACTTTTCGTGATTTTTATTAACGACCTGGATGTGGGGGTAGAAGGGTGGGTTGGCAAGTTTGCATGATGACACAAAGGTTGATGGTGTTGTAGATAGTGTAGAGGATTGTCAAAGATTACAGAGAGACATCGATAGGATACAGAAGTGGGCTGAGAAGTGGCAGGTAGAGTTCAACCCGGATAAGTGTGAGGTGGTACACTTTGGAAGGGCAAACTCCAAGGCAGAGTACAAAGTAAATGCCAGGATACTTGGTAGTGTGGAGGAGCAGAGGGATCTCGGGGTACATGTCCACAGATCCCTGAAAGTTGCCTCACAGGTGGATAGGGTAGTTAAGACAGCTTACGGGGTGTTAGCTTTCATAAGTCGAGGGATAGAGTTTAAGAGTCGCGATGTAATGATGCAGCTCTATAAAACTCTGGTTAGGCCACACTTGGAGTACTGTGTCCAGTTCTGGTCACCTCACTATAGGAAGGATGTGGAAGCATTGGAAAGGGTACAGAGGAGATTTACCAGGATGCTGCCTGGTTTAGAAAGTATGCATTATGATCAGAGATTAAGGGAGCTAGGGTTTTACTCTTTGGAGAGAAGGAGGATGAGAGGAGACATGATAGAGGTGTACAAGATAATAAGAGGAATAGATAGAATGGACAGCCAGCGCCTCTTCCCCAGGGCACCACTGCTCAATACAAGAGGACGTGGCTTTAAGGTAAGGAGTGGAAAGTTCAAGGGGGATATTAGAGGAAGGTTTTTTACTCAGAGAGTGGAATGCATTGCCTGAGTCAGTGGTGGAGGCAGATACACTAGTGAAATTTAAGAGACTACTAGACAGGTATATGGAGGAATTTAAGGTGGGGGCTTATATGGGAGGCAGGGTTTGAGAGTCGGCACAACATTGTGGACTGAAGGGCCTGTACTGTGCTGTACTATTCTATGTTCTATGTTTCTATGAAATTTGATAGATTTCAATGAGATTCAATAGGTTTCAATGTGATTCAATGGGTTCCTACAAGATTGGATAGGTTTCTATGAGATTTGATGGATTTTAATGTGATTCAATGGGTTTCTATGAGATTTTATAGATTTCTGTGAGCTTTGATAGGTTTCAATCCCTTGAGTGAACTGAAGTAGTTTGAACACAGTGAAACCATTGGTTTCTTATTCTACTGGATTATTGACAGATTGACAGTGTTCTTTCCAAAAGGAGTTTCACAATCAGATTTATAAATGATGTGACATTTGGTAGTAAAGCCATAAAATTACTATAAATTACAAAAAATAAAGACATAGTGTAAAACTAAGGGTTTAATGAGGTAGTGTTTAAGGGACCATTTATAAATCTGATTGGTGAAGATGTAGTTGTTTCTGAATTGTTGTGTGTGGATCATCAGGCTCCTGTACTTCCTTACTGACAGTTATAATGAGAAGAAGGTATGCCAGGTGAGGGTCTTTCTTTTCTATGTAATGATGGTAATGAAGGGACAGGTATTGCCTTGCTTGCAGCTACTTACCTCTGCCTTGCGCCCTCTGTTGACGTAGGTGCAGATAGGATGATAAGCTCCGGTCCCACAGACATAGAGGTGTGTACGGTTCCAAGGCTCAATGAGGCAGATGAAATTTGCACATTCACCCTGACATAATCAAAATAGAACATCATTAGCATTCCCCACATAACCATTTAAAAATATATTTTAAAAGGACATTTGAAAGGTGCTTTGAGAGGTTGGACAGAGCATACATTAACTCCAGACTCCCAGATAACCTTGAACCACTTCAATTCGCCTCCACCGAAACAGGTCTATGGTGGACGCCATCTTCCTGGTCCCACACTCATCTCTGGACATCTGGATAGCAAAGACGCCAATGTCAATGTAACTCTGTCTTCAATACAATAATTCCAAGCAAACCTATCTCCAAAATTCTAAACTTGGGAGTCAAAACCTCCTTTTGCAACTAGATTCTGACTTTCTGACCAACACGTAACACTCAGTAAGGATAAGCAGCAACACCTCCACCATGATTATCCTCAACATTGATGTTCCACAAGGCTGAATCCTCAGCACCTTACTCTGCTCCCTATAGACTCACAATCATGTGGCCATTTTCTTCTCTAACACCATCTTCAAGTTTGCAGATTATACCATGGCATTGGGCTGTATCTCAAATAATGATGAGTCAGAGTAGAGAAAGAGGATAGAGAGCTTAGTGACATGGTGTCATAACAACAACCTTTTCCCAAATGTCAGTGAAACAAAATAACTATTCATTGACTTCAGGAAAGTGGGGTAGCAGAGATAATTAATGAATACTTTGCTTCACTATTCACTACAGAAAAGGATCTTAGCAATTGTGGGGATGACTTACAGTGGATTGAAAAGCTTGAGCATGTAGATATTAAGAAAGAGGATGTGCTGGAGCTTTTGGAAAGCATCAAGTTGGATAAGTCTCCAGGACCGGATGAGATGTACCCCAGGCTACTGTGGGAGGTGAGGGAGGAGATTGCTGAGCCTCTGGCAATGATCTTTGCATCATCAATGGGGACGGGAGAGGTTCCGGAGCATTAGAGGGTTGCAGATGTTGTTCCCTTATTCAAGAAAGGGAGTAGAGATAGCCCAGGAAATTACAGACCAGTGAGTCTTACTTCAGTGGTTGGTGAGTTGATGGAAAAAATCCTGAGAGGCAGGATTTATGAACATTTGGAGAGGCATAATATGATTAGGAATAGTCAGCATGGCTTTGTTAAAGGCAGGTCGTACCTTACGAACCTGATTAAATTTTTTGAGGATGTGACTAAACACATTGATGAAGGTAGAGCAGTAGGTGAAGTGTATATGGATTTCAGCAAGGCATTTGATAAGGTACCCCATGCAAGGCTTATTGAGAAAGTAAGGAGGCATGGGATCCAGGGGACCTTGCTTTGTGGATCCAGAATTGGCTTGCAAGGAGTGGTTGTAGATGGGGCATATTCTGCATGGGGGTCGGTGACCAGTGGTGTGCCTCAGGGCTCTGGTCTGAGATCCCTTCTCTTTGTGATTTTTATAAATGATGTGGATGAGGAAGTGGAAGGATGGGTTAGCAAATTTGCTGATGACAGAAAGGTTGGGGTGTTGTGGATCGTGTGGAGAGCTGTCAAAAGTTACAGTGGGACATTGATGGGATAGAATATAGAACAGTACAGCACAGTACAGGTCCTTCGGCCCACAATGTTGTGCCGAACATCAAACCCTGCCTCCCATATAACCCCCCACCTTAAATTCCTCCATATACCTGTCTAGTAGTCTCTTAAATTTCACTAGTGTATCTGCCTCCACCACTGACTCAGGCAGTGCATTCCACGCACCAACGACTCTATGAGTGAAAAACCTTCTTCTAATATCCCCCTTGAACTTCCCACCCCCTACCTTAAAGCCATGTCCTCTTGTATTGAGCAGTGGTGCCCTGGGGAAGAGGCGCTGGCTACCCACTCTATCTATTCCTCTTAATATCTTGTACACTTCTATCATGTCTCCTCTCATCTTCCTTCCCTAGCTCCCTTAATCTCTGATCATAATCCATACTCTCTAAAACTGGGCTGAGAAGTGGCAGTTGGAGTTCAACCCAGGTAAGTGTGAGATGGTTCAATTTGGTAGGTCAAATACTGTATGATGGCAGAATCTAGTATTAATGGTCAGACTCTTGGCAGTGTGGAGGATCAGAGGGATCTTGGGGTCCATAGGACACTCAAAGCTGCTGGGCAGGTTGACTCTGTGGTTAAGAAGGCATACGGTGCATTGGCCTTCATCAACTGTGGGATTGAGTTTAAGAGCTGAGAGGTAATGTTACACCTTTATAGGACCCTGATCAATCCCCACTTGGGGTACTGCGCTCAGTTACGGTCACCTAACTACAGGAAGGATGTTGAAACTATAGAAAGGGTGCAGAGGAGATATACAAGGATGTTGCCTGGATTGGAGAGTATGCCTTATGAGAATAGGTTGAGTGAACTAGGCCTTTTCTCCTTGGAGCACCAGAGGATGAGAGGTGACCTGATAGAGGTGTATAAGGTGATGAGAGGCATTGATCAAGTGGCTAGTTAGAGGCTTTTTCCCAGGGCTGAAATGGCTAACATGAGAGTGCACAGTTTTAAGGTGCTTGGAAGCAGGTACAGAGGAGATATCGGGGTAAGTTTTTTATGCAGAGAGTGGTGAGTGTGTGGAATGGGCTGCCGGCAACGTGGTGGAGGCGGATGTGATAGGGTCTTTTAAGAGACTCCTGGAACGGTACATGGAGCTTAGAAAAATAGAGGGCTATGGGTAACCCTAGATAATTTCTGAAGTAAGGACATGTTCGACACAGCATTGTGGGCTGAAGGGGCTGAATTGTGCTGTAGGTTTTCTATGTTTCTATACTTCTAACATTAATGATGCTTAGGCCATGAGGGTTGAGAGCTTCATGTTCCGAGGAATGAACATCACCAACTGCCTGTTCTGACCAAGGAAGTTCATCAGTGTTCTACTTCCTCATGAGGCTAAAGAGATTTGGCAAGTTTGCTTTGACTCTCACTAATTTTTATTGATGTACCATAGAAAACATCCTATCTAAATGCATCATGGCTTGGTATGGCCACTGCTCTGCCCATGGCAGCAAGAAACTGCAGAGTTATGGATACAGTACATTATGGAAACTAGCCTCCCCTCTGTGGACTCTGTCTACACTTCCTGCTGTCTTGGTAAAGCAGCCAGCATAATCAAAGACATCACTCACTTTGGACACTCTCTCTTCTCCCCCTCCCCATTGGGCAGAAGAATCAAAAGCCTGAAAGCATGTTTCACCAAGCTCAAGGACAACTTCTATCCCACTGTTATAAGACTATTGAATTGACTCTCCAGGATGATGAGATGGACTCTCGATTCCACCATCTACTTTGTTGTGACCTCTGCATGCACTGCACTTTCTCTGCACTGTAACAACTTATTCTGTGCAGTTATTCTTTTAACTGTTGTTAAAGAGTTTACCCTTGTAATGAATTGATACAGTATGTGTGGATGGAATGCAAAACATTTTTACCGTACCTCACTACATATGAAAATAAAGTTCAAAAATCAAAGTAAATTTATTATCAAAGTATGTAAATGTCATCATATACAACCCTGAGATTTGTTTTCTTGCTGGCATACACAATAAATCCAAGAACCATAATAGAATCAGTGAACGACTGCGCCCAAAAGGATGGACAAACAACCAATTTGCAGCAAACTGTGCAAATACAAAAGAGAAAAAAGTAGTAAATAAATAAACAATAATATCAAGAACATAAGATGAAGAGTCCTTGAAAGTGAGTCCACAGATTGTGGGAACATTTCAGTGATGGGGCGAATGAAATTGAAGGAAGTTATCCCCACTGATTTAAGAACCTAATGGTTGAGGGGTAATAATTGTTCTTGAACCTGGAGGTGTGAGTCCTGAGGCTCCTGTATCTTCCTGATGGCAGCAGTGAGAAGAGAGTATGAATTGGGTGGTGGGGACCTTTGATGACGGATGCTGTTTTCCTGCAACAGAGCTCCTCATAGACATGCTCAATGGTGTGGAGGGCCTCTTCCTACAATGGACTGTGCTGTATCCACTATTTTTTATAGGATTTCCATTTTGTTGATGCTTCCATACAAGGCTGTGATGCAACCAGTCAATATACTCTCCACTACACATCTATAGATGTTGGTACTGTAAAGTATTAGATGTCATACAGAGTCTTCGCAAACTTCTAAGAAAGTAGAGACTCTGCTGTGACTTCCTCCTAATTGCACCGACATGCAGGGCCCAGGACAGGTCCTCTGAATTGATAATAGCAAGGAATTTAAAGTTGCTGACACTCTCCACCTGTGGTTCCCCAGACGAGGACTTGCCTGTGGACCTGTTGTTTCCTCCTCCTGAAGTCAATAATCTGTTGCTTAGTCTTGCTGACAATCTCCCTGATTCATCAGCATCTTTGATCTGGCCAACGTCAGTGGTATTGTCAGCAAACTTAAATATGACATTGGAGCTGTGCTTAGCCACACAATCATAAGTGTAAAGTGAGTAGAGCAGGGGACTAGGCACACAGACTTGTGGTACACCTGTGCTGATGGAGAGAGTAGAGGAGATGTCGTTGCCAATCTGAACTGACTGGGGTCTGCAAGTAAGGAAATCGAGTATCCAATTGCACAATGAGGTATTGAGGCCAAGGTCTTGATGCTTATTGATTAGTTTTGAGGGGATAGTGGTATTGAATGCCAAGCTGTAGTCAATAAAAGAATGTCCAGATGAATGCATCTTTGCTATCCAGATCTTCTGAGGTTGAGCAAAGAGCCAATGAGATGGCATCTAATTTAAATTAGTAAATTAAACTAATTTACCAATTTATGAATTAGTATTGAGGGCAGGATGGAGAAAGCGATGCTGGTTGTGAAAAGACCAATCCCTTGAGCCTCAGTTTCTGAAACATGATCTATAATGTCAAATTCATCAATGGAAAAGAAATAAAATTGCAGATGCTGGATTCTGAAACAAAGCTGGAAGATTGAAGCCAATGAAGCAGCACTGGTGGAAGGAGAAAGTAGTGAGTACTTCAACTCCATCATCCTTCATTGACTCAAATTTTCATTTAGTTTTCCTTTCCACTGATGCTGCTTGACTGGCTGAGTTATAGAATCATAGAAAAGTACCCGAAGCAGGCCCTTTGGCCCATCTAGTCCATGCTGAACCATTTAAACTGCCTAGTCTCATCAACTTGCACCCTGATCATAAATATAGATAATATTTTTCTGGTTGCCAAATACCATTCTTCACTTTGTCAGCAATAGTCACACTGCAAGGAACATATTAAGTGCTAACAAAGCATATATAAATGATTAACTGGGTAATACATTGTGCCTCCGTCAATTGTAGCAAAACTAGCTATTAATAACAAAAACTCAGGATGTAAATGTCTGATTTTGAAAAATTCTCAGTGGTTCAAGTTACAGGTTTGGTTATTTTTCCTGCAAGCTACTTGTCAGCTCTGTTAGTCTTGAGGGATGAGTGTATGGAGGGGAGGAGACATGAGAGTGCATGGACCAGTTCCAACGGTTAAAGCTTTCTTTGTTTTTGCACTGAACCTCTCCATGGTGGTGAGCCGCAGAGAGCTGTGTTACCCGAGAAGTGGAGCATTGTAGAAGAACATAAGAAATACGAGCAGAAGGTCATTTTCAGAACCTTCAGCATTTAACAAGATTCTGACTGATCCTAGGCAGGCTGCCTCTATGGAAGAAATGAACAGTCGACGTTTTGGGCCAAGACCCAAAACGACGACTGTTCATTCCTTCTCATAGGTGCTGCCTGTTCTGCTGAGTTCCTACAGCATTTTGTATGTGTTACTCCGGATTTCCAGCATCTGCAGAATCCCTTTTGTTTATGATGCCAGACTTTACTACATTCTCCTGCCCAAATACCATTTATTGAAAATGTCTCAGGCTTTATGATACTCAATGACTATATCTCCACAGTTTTCTGGATTAGAGGTAATCTGAGTATCAATGCTACTCCTCACCTCAGTGAACTTGAACCACAGCAAGATGGAGAAGAGTACCACAATCCTCTGGGGCACTGGATTGTCTGACACACAATCACTGGCAACTGGTCTCTGACCAGAAGTTATTCCAGGTTCTTAACTCTATAAGATGACAGATCAGCTGCAGCCATGATGTAAGAACACCATAATTAGCCGGTGCAGTGGCAAAGCTTTTTGGGCCAAAATTGACATGGCTCTGTGTCAACCGGTTTTCTCTTACGCAGTTAACAAATTTGCCTGTGTTACGTCTGTACTCTTCTATGTCCTATGTCCTAAATGCCACTTAAAGCTAGTGATTTTATTCAATACACCACTTCCTCTAGCATCACATTGTTGCCATTTAAAATACATTCCTCTTACATTCCCTTTAAATACAAAATAACCCACTCAAAATGTTGGAGGAACTCAGCAGGTCAGGGAGCATCTATAGAGAAGAATAAATAGTGGCATTTCAGGCAGAGACTCTTCATCAAGACTGGAAAGCTGGGAAAGTAAGGTGTGGGGAGGGGAAAAGGTACAAGTTAAAAGGTGATAAATGAAGCCAGGTGGGTGGGGAAATGAAGTTAGAAAGAAACTAAGAGGTGAAAGGTGGAAAAAGTAAAGAGCTGAAGAAGGTGGAATCTGATAGGAAAAGAAAGTAGACCATAGGAGAAAGGGAGGGAGGAACACCAGGGCGGAGATGATAGGCAGGAGTGGAGAAGAGGTAATAAGGGGAAACCAGAGTGAAGAATGGAAGAAGAGGGAAGGGGGGCAAAATTACTGGAAGTTAAATCTTTAAAACTTCTTTCTTTCCCTTTAAAACAATGCTCTTTTGTTTTTTGACACCCTTTGGTTTCCTTACTGGGCTTGGCATTGATTTTTGCCTTTGCTCCTGTGAGACGCCTTGCGACATTTTACCTCATAAACTGATCTACATAAGTACACCTTACGGCTGAGGAGTGTGACTGGCTGACAGGCAATTGAATTTACCAGGTGATATCATGTGTGCACAGATGACTGGCTGAAGATGGCTCTACAAACTTTCCCATGCATAAACACCAAGTCTGAATCCATTCTTCAGCTTCCCTGTCTTAATTCATAATAAACTACTACTTTGCTAGAGAGAAAATAAATATTTATTTCCAGCCAACAGAAACAATTTTTGTAAATCTGGAAACATTCATGAATGCAATGAGAGAACCTTGATAACCTGTACATATCCTATACAATTATTTGTACTTATCAAGATGTCTTTTAGATGTCTACTCTCCTCTTCTTCGGCCCTTTGTCATTTCCTCCTATCACTTCCAAGCTTCTTACTTCAATCCCCCTCCCCCACCCACCTGGCTTCACCTATCACCTTCTAGCTTGCACTTCTTTCCTCCCCACACCTCCTTACACTGGCACCTTCCACCTTCCTTTCCAGTCATGAAGAAGGGTCTCAGCCCAAAACATTGTCGACTGTTTATTCATTTTCATAGATACTGCCTGACCTACTGAGTTCCTCCAGCAGTTTGTGTATATTTCTCTGGATTTCCAATATCTGCAGAATCCAAACACAAGAAATTTGGCAGATGCTGGAAATCCAAAATATTTTGGAGATCCCCCAGCATTTTGTGTGTGTTGATCCGCAGAATCTCTTGAGTATATGATATACTGCTGCTTGTTATAGTTTATTGAAGCAATATTGCTGTTTAATACTTGTGATTTAATGAAATATGGTCATGACACAGGGCTTGCTTCGGACTTGCTAAAGAAATTCTTAAAGGTGCCAGTTTGGTATGATTCTAGTTTTTGTATCACAGGAGTTGAGGTCTCAAAGTCCAACCCATGAAAGCTCCTGGACTCATGAATGAGGAAGAGAATTCAGTGCAGCAATGATTGGTTCCTGAGGGTAAAAATTCTCTTTTGACTATGTTCACTAATTGTGTGATCTAATTGCAAGTGTGTCTTCAAACCTACATCTGAAAATCTGCTTCACTGAAAGGAATATAAGCAAATTTTCAGAAGCAGACTGAGCTACAGTGTTAGTTGTGCGACAGAAGACAGATAATGTTAGATCACGTAACCTTTCATTTCAAGATGCTTGGGGAAGGTATTTAAAAACTTGTAATACACACAAAATTCTGGAGGAACTCAGCAGACCAGGCAGCATCTATAGAAAAGAGAACTCTCCCTCTCTCTTTTATTTAAAAACTTACTTTGTTCTTTTGCTCTTGAGGAGAACGTTCAGGTAACCCGATCATCAATTCCAATACAGCAGATCAACATTTTCTGTCATGGCACCTTACCTGTTTGCACATGGTTATGTTCTTTAACAATAGTCCCTGTACTTGAAAGACAAATTGAAGGCTAGGACCCCTAAAGATGTGATAAACACAGTCTAACTGCTTTTTGTGATTGTGTGAATGGCAAACATTCTTGTACAACTTCAGGCAAAGGGAGGTCAGATAGGGCAAGCACTTACGTTTTGATCTTTACCAGAAAGAATACACTCATTTCGTCGCTGCTGACTGACAGACCAGTGAATCTGAAAGAAAGAAAGAAATTGGAATATTAGTTTAGTCTTTATTGAAAAAACTACAGATATTATCAGATACAAGGAGCAGCATGTCTGCACTGGTCACCGCTCATTCCTCACCAGTGCTCTATTTACATTCCCCAATGTCTTTCCATAATCCTACTTTTTCAATACATGCATTTACCCTACAACCATCAGATTCCTGAACTGCACAATAACTTCACTCACCTCAGCTCTGAACTGGTTCCATGACCAGACGCTACAACTCATGTTCTCGTGTGTGTGTGTGTGTGTGAGAGAGAGAGATTGTGTATGAGTGTGTATGTGTGTCAGTGAGTATGTATGTATGTATGTATGTGAGAGTGAGTGTGTGGGCATGTGTGAGAGTGAGTTTGTGAGTATGTATGTGTAGGAAAGTGTGAGTGTGAGTGTGTGTGAGAGTATGTATGTGTTTGTATGTGTGAGTGTGTGTTTGTGTGGTGAGTGTGTGTATATGTGCATGTGTGTGTGTCTGTGTGCGTGTGAGTGTGTGTACAAGTATGTGTGACTGTGAGTGTGACTGTGTAAATCTCTGTGTGTAAGAGCACATATGTGTGTATGTGTGTGTGAGTGGGTGAGTGTGTGTGAATGTGTTTATTTGCAAAATTTGTTTTCATTTCCACATTAGTTGTTTATGAGTCTTTGTGTATAGATTTTTAATAAATTGTATTGTACTTCCTTAGTTTCTTGTGAATACCTGCAAGACAGTGAATCTTAGGGTAGTGACATTTATACACTTCGATGGTAAATTTATTTTGACTTTAATATTGAGTCTTAGAATGATTCTTAGACAAGGTTGAAAGTTCAGTGTAAATTATGAAAGTATGTATATGCTACCATACACTACAGTCAGATTCATTTCCTTACAAGCATTTACAGGAACATAAAGACTTACAATATGACAAACCATACATAAAAAAACGTTTACAAACAATGAATGGTGTTTGGGATAATGGTGTTGCTGTCTATCCTTACTGATTGTGGTTTGTTGGTCAGGAAGACAATGAATCAGTTGTAGTCCTGGGTCTACATTGTGTGAACAAGCCCACAGCTTGTGATAATGCTAACACTGTCTTCTATGCTCAAGCATTGTCATTACACTCACAATGTTCAGACAGTATGATGATACATGTGTAATATTGCTCATAGCTTGCGATAACAGATGTATTGTGATAACATTCACACTATGCAATAACAGCACTGTGGGTGTACCTATTCCACATTCTGGCACTCCTTCTACCCCTTTTCTTCTCACCTACCCATCACCTCTCTCTAGTGCCTCTCCTCCTTCTCTTTTTCCCGTGGTCCACTGCCCTCTACTATCAGATTCCTTCTTCACTTCTTTACTATTTTCACCCGTCACCTCCCAGCTTCTCACTTCAACTGACCCAACCTCCCCTCACTTAGTATCATCTATCACCTGCCATTTTGTGCTCCTTCCTTCCTCCGCCACATTTTTATTCAAAGTTCAAAGCAAATTTATTATCAAAGTACATATATGTTACCATGTACAACCTTGAGACTCATTTTCTGGCTTCTTTCCAATCCTGATGAAGAGTCTCAACCCGAAACGTCAATTGATTAGTCCTCTCCATAGATGCTGCCTAACCTACTGAGTTCCTCTTGCACCTTATGTGTGCTTCTCAAGATTTTTAGCATCTGCAGAATCTCTTGTCTTTGCAACAATTTCTCACATCTTGTAATAATTCAAACACTGTGTGGTAATCCTTGAGTTATGATAATATACAGTGTGATAGTTAACACTGCAGTAATGCTCATATCTTATAATAACATGCTCACAGCATAATAACTAATAGACTGTGATTTGAGGGCACGTTGAGCGAGCTAAGGGTTTTCTGTTTGGAGTGAAGGATGATAAGAGACAACTTGATACAGGTATACAAAATGATAAGAGGCATAGATTGATTGAGTGGAAAGCCAGAGACATCTTCCCAATGTGAAAATGGCTAATACAAGCGGTTATAATTTTAAGCTGATTGGAGGAAAGTATGGGGGGGATGTTAGAGGTAAGTTTTGTACTCAGGGAGTAGTGAGAGCTACTAAGCCCAGTGAAAGCATTTCTACTGACAAGAGAAGGGGCAAAGACATGTACTGGTACCTTAAAGCCTGTCGCTACAGACACTTGGGGCTCATCAGCCATGGTTGGCAGCTTTATTGAGAGGAAGGAAAACTCTGACGTCAAAGCTCCCTTGCCTTGCGACTGTATGCACTCATGGGGAAGGCTTTGAGAGTAAATCCCGAAGAAAGTTCTGAAGCCAGAGTCCCTATGGTAACCAACGCTGACTGGCAACTCCTGTGACGCTGCTGGTGCCAAACTGTATCGGTCTCTGACGTTCCTGTGGATTCATTGGCTGTGTGGAGAGAGGAAGTCTGCTGCACGGGTAACAGCTTGCTCTCCATATTGCACTGCCCTGGCTTGCATACTGGCTTGAGTATCACATAGACAGCAAGGAGGCAACATCCATAGTCGATGTCAACCAACAGAGAAGCTTCAAAAGGCTCTATGCTTACAACTTGCGTTTGTGCACACATGGTGTGATAAGGTTCTCCCAAAAATGCTCACACTGTGTGTTAATACATTGTGTGAAAAGCTCACACTGTGGCAATACTCCAATGTTCTCTGACAGGATTTGCAGTATGTTATTGGTCCCACTTCATCATGATGCCATAACTTTCACACGCTGATAATGATCACATATCACCATTTGTCAGGCATGCAAAGCCAGACATCTCCTGTCTCCACTCAGTCAACAGGAGTCATCTGCCACTCGTTTCCAATTCATCACCTGCAGCCTATTACAACCCAGCTCTCCGCCACAGTCGTTGTTCACTCATATGAACCAGTCTGCCTCAATCATTAGCCCCTAGCCTTCAGTTACCTTGTTGCCTTGTTATATTAATATCCATCTTCTCTTGTTTTGTTCCCCTTATGACTTGTTATTTTGCAGTATGTTATTAAACTGCTAAATCATCTGCACTGCTCTGTATCTCGGTCAAGCCCCCGCTACATTTCTTGACACCCTGGACCCCATGTTGACAAGTTGTGGATACACTGAGAATGATTTTCAATAACTCCCCCACTGTCACTATGGTAGATGAGTGGGAGATTGTATCTGGGTCCTTGATCATACACTGTATATCCTGGGTAGCAGGGTGGAGATATGTCTCTACCAAAGGAGGTGTAAGGCACTTCCTCACTCTGATAGCCTGCAGGGCACCCTTGGGTAAGGTTTAGCCCCCGTTCAGGATTAAGTGAAGCCACGGCAGCAGCTGGTGGTTGGTCATATCACAAGTCATGGTACGTGAACATTGACACCAGGCATACAATCTCTGAAGAGTGTTGATAATGGCTGTGGTCACCAGTCTTGTAAAGACACTGCCCAGTAGAAGGCAATGGCAAATCATTTCTGCATAAAAATTTGCCAAGAATAGTCTTGCTCATTGAAGGACCATGATTGTCCATGTCACAAGATATGGCACACAATGATGATATCCTCAATATCATGATTTTCAAACCATGAAACTTTACTAATCAAATGAGTTAAAATACACAGTTCTGAGTTTTTCTTCATAGGTTTGGCTACTCAGCCTGGGTATTGTTTAAGTGCCACATTAATGGATCTTTCTATGGTTATACCTGCAGTAAGAATAGAGGCAATGAAAACAACTGATGAAAGTAGGGCAGTAGATATTGTCCATATGGATCTCAATAAATCACTTGATGACATCGTGCTTGGTAGTCTGATGGGAACCCAGGTGAGTGATGAATTGAATCAAAAATTAGCTTGCTCATAGTAGGCAGAAGGTGATGGTGCATTGATTATTTTTTGATTGAGAGATAATGACTAATAGTGTACCACAATGACTGGTGCTGGGACCTTTGCTATTCACGGTACATAGAAGTGATTTAAATGTGAATGTAGGAGGTATGATTAGTCCCTTGCAGATGAAATGAGAACTTGTGGTGTTATGGACAGCAAAGAAGATTATTTTATTTATTTTTTATTTAGAAATACAGCACAGTAATAGGGCTTTCCAGCCCAACAAACCCACACTGCCCTATTACACCCCAACTGACCAATTAACCTACTAACCTGTACATCTTCGGAGTATGGGATGAAGCTGGACCACCTGGAAGAAATCCACATGGTGACTGGGAGAATGTATAAACTCCTTCAGATAGAGGTGGAATTGTAGCCAGGGTCACTGGTTGTAATAGCATTACACTACCACTGCTCTACAGTGCCACCACCTATATAAAACTACAGCAGGATATAGATGGGTTGGAAAATTGGCTGGAACATTGGCAGACGGAATTTAATCCTGACACATGTAAGGTGATGCAGTTTGGGATGTTACTTAGGGTTAGGACACACAAAGTAAGTGGGAGGGCACTAAAGAACACTGATGAATAGAGACACCTAGAGGTCCAAGTCTATTTTATCCTGCAAGTCGCAACACAGGAGCATAGAGTGGTGAAGAGGGTATATGGCATCTTGTCTTCATTGGTTGTGGCACAGAATATAAGAGTTGGAATATTACATTGCCACTTTACAAAGGACATGGCTAGACGACACTGAGAATTGTGTGCAGTTCAGGTCACCACTCTATAGGAAGGATATGATTGCACTGGGTAGAGTGCAGAGAAGATTCATCAGGAAGTTGCCTGACAGGAGGACTTTAGTTTTTGGGAGAGATTGGACAGATTGAGTTTGTTTTCCTTGGAGTGAAGGAGATTGAGATGTGACCTGATATAGATAAGAGTATGAGAGTCGTAGATGGGGCAGACAGTCAAAATCTTTTGTTTCCCAGTGGTGGGAGTAATAAAAAAATGCTATAGTTTTATGGTGAGAGATAAGAGTAAGTTTTTTACACAGAGAATGGTTGATATCAGTGATTTAGAGCCAAAGAAGGTGGTGGAGATGGAAAGAATTACTATGTTTAAGAGCCCCTTAGGTGGGTGCCTTGAATAGGCAAGACATGGAAGGGTATGGATCTAGAAGGATGAGTGCTGATGAGCAAAAGTTTATCATGACCATGGTGGGCTGACTGGCTCACTTCAGCACTGTATAGCTCCATGACTCTGTAACTCTAAACGTTACAGAGTCATCAAAAAGCCTGCACTAGTTCATCTACACACACTGTACCATGCAGAGAGGTAACGTTTGTATTCCCCCAAATTAGATGCTAAACTTTCCAATATTTCTGTCCTTAACTTGGAGAGGAATTCCCTTATTTCTGTAAGTCACATGTTCAAAAAGACTGAAGCCATTCACACAAAAAGTCAGCCTTCGCTTGTTAAGTGGGCCAAGAGTAGAGGATTGAGGAGGTTTATAGAGCACTAAATTATTGTTTCTTACAGTAATACAGTAACTGCAGTAATTTATCTTCAGTGCAGATCCAGAGCTGCAATGCCATTTGACAACATTAAGGAAACATTCTCTATAAGAAAAAAAATAAGCTGTCATTCACGTCCTCACCTCTTCCCCTATTCAGAATCTGTAATTTCTCGACTCAGTCCTGTATAAGTAAGATAACTCATCTAGAAGCGAGTTGTGTGAACTACTGGGAGGATTTCTCTGACATATGATGACTCTGGGCCTGTACTCGCTGGAGTTTAGAACAGTGAGGAGGGATCCCATTGAAACCTATTGAATATTGAAATGCGTGGGTAGAGTGGATGTGGAGCAGATGTTTCCTATAGTGGGAGAGTCTAAGATCAGAGGTCACAACCTCAGAATAGAGGAACATTCATTTAGAACCGAGATGAGGAGGAATTTCTTTACCCAGACAGTGGCAAATCTGAAGAATACAGTGCCACTAGTGGCTATGAGGTCAAGTCATTGAGTATATTTAAAGTGGAGTTTGATAGTTTCTTGATTAGTCAGGGTGTTAAAGGTTATGAGGAAAAGACAGGAGAATGGGCTTGAGAGGAACAATACATCAGCCATGATGGAATGGTGGCGCTTGCTGGATGGGCCAAATGGCTTACTTCTGTTCCTATGGTTGTATGTTCCTATTTATTCACCTTTCAAGATATGGTCCTTGCTGATAAGACCAACCATTATGGTCTATACCTGGCTGTCCTTAGAAAATGTAGTTATTAAACCTCTGTTGTCCTTCTGGTAATGGTGCTGCCAAATTCTGGTAAAGATGTTCCAGGATTTAAACTGAGTAACAAACCTGGATAGCGAGTAACATTGAAATAAACTTGTAATGTTCTCTGATCTTTGCTGTTTTTGTTTTTCTTAGGGGAAGATAGAAAGGACTTGAGAGGGCCTAGGCCAAAGGAACCAGTGGTATCAAATTTGCCTCTTTATTGCAAGTCCTGGAGAAATAATATTCCCATCTGTTCCTATTTCTATGATTCATCTAATGAATATGAAAGAATATCTTCAAAAGGCAGTGTCTCAAGAAGGCATCATCCATCATTAAAGAACCTCTGTCATGGTCCGGTCCATGAAATCCGCATTCTGGTTCACGGTCTGGTCCAGGTTCCTTATTCCAAGTTTTCCGGTTTTCCCCAGTTTCTGTTGAGGCAGCTGATTCTCGTTTGGGCTGGCTTCATAAATAGCTTCAGGATTCAGCCTCTGGCTGCTGGATTTTTCCTGTCTGTATCCTTCTGTTGCCTCGTATGAAGCCTTGCCTTGCCTGTAACCCTCGCCTGTGCCGCTGTCTAGTTCAATCGCCAGAGCAAGATAAGGAACTGTCTATCGTTTTTTTGAACTGTCTCTGTGTCCATGGTTTTGCTAGGTTGGTCTGGCTGTTTGCTGCTACCTAGTGTTAGGAACCATCTGTGTCCATGCTTTTGCTAAGTAGGTCTGGCTGTCTGCTGCTGCCTTGTGTTGGAACCGTCTTGTCGTGTTCATCATTCTGTGTATGAGTCCTGGCCCTATGTCCTGTTCCCAAGGAGGGGTCCTGGCTCTGTGTTCCATGTTCCTGTCTCTCAAGTCCAATGCTCCTTGTTCCCGTGCTTGAGACCTCGGCTCTGTGTTCCTGTCTTTCCCTTGACCTAGTCAAGGCTTTGGGGTCCTGTCCGGTCCTAGCCACGATCCAAGAACCTTGTCCTGTCCAAGCCATGGCTTTGTGTTCTCGTCTTGTCCATGTGTCTTGCCCAGCCCAGGAGTACCTTGCCCAGTCCGGTGCTAGGGTTCCCTCGTCCTGTGCTGGAGTTCCCTTGTCCTGTCCAGGAGTCTCACATCCAGTACTGTTGCCTCTCCTCGTCCTGTAGCCACGTCTTGCCCTTGCCTAGTTCTGGAGTCCGAGCCTGAATGAAGTCCCAGGTTCTGGGTCCTTGCCCAGTCTCTGGTTTGGAGTCCATACCCAAGCCTCGAAGTACTCTAGCCTCGAAGAACCCAAGTCTCGGCATGTCTTCACCTAGATCTGGGGTCCGAGCCCAAGCCAAGACCTAGGTTTTAGGTCCTTGACCAGTCTCTGGCTCGGAGTCCAAGCCCAGGCTCCTAGTTCCAAGTTCCATGTCCTGTTTCCGCTATCCTAGTCGAGTCCTAGCCCAGGCCCTGTATCCTTGTCTCATCCAGGGCCTGTGTTATGTCCAGCGTCCTTTCTTCCCCGCTTCCCTTGCTTTCGTCCCTACCTCTAGTCCAGTTCCTAGTACTTCAGTGTCTGTGTCTTGCATTTGGGTCTGCTCCCAGTGCCCCCATTATGACACCCTCACCATCCAGGACATAACTTCTTCTCATTTCTGCTATAAGAGAGCCTGAAGACACATGCAGAACATTTTAGGAATAGCTTCTTCCCATCCAACGTCAGATTTTGAACTGGTCCATGAACCTTGAAATACTACCTCAACTAATTTTGCTCTCTTGTAGCACTATTTTTTTTTATATTTCTTATTGTTACCTTAAGTAATTTTTTTAGCCATTAAGAATAAGACCATAAGACATAGGAGCAGAATTAGGCCACTCAGCTCATCAAGTCAGCTGCACCATTTATCATCAGTGTTCTATTATCTCTTTCAACCCCATTGTCATGTCTTCTCCCTGTAACCCTTGTCACCCCGACTATTCAAGGATATATCAACCTCCCCTTTAAGCTTACTCAATTACTTGGCCTCCACAGCTGTATGTGGCAATGAATTTCAAATTGCACATTACTATTGCTGCAAAACTACAACCTTCACAACATGTCATGATAATAAAACTGATTCTGATTCTGAGCGAGTGTGATCCTTTATCAAAGATAACACTGTATATGGGAGGAGCAGAGGGGCCCTGCAGATACAACTTCCTCCTGTACAGGGGCCTTTGAACTATATGTAGGGTTATTCTACGTTGAGTACTCCACTTAACTTTGACAAACATCTATAGATGTGTGGTGGTGAGTATTTTGACTGGCTGTATCACGGCCTGGAATGGAAACACCAATGCCCTTGAATGGAAAAGCCTGCAGAAAGTAATGGATATGGCCCAGTCGATCATGGGTAAAGCCCTCTCCACCACTGAGTACGTCTACACATAACGCTGTCTCTGGAAAGCAACATCCATCATCAATGACACCCCCCCCCCACCCAGGTCATGCTCTGTTCTTACTGCTGCCATTGGGAAGGTGAGAGAGAAGCCTCAGGACCCACAACAGCAGGTTCAGGAGCAGTTATTACCCCTGAACCATCAGGCCTGGACCTAGAGAGGATAACTTCACTCATTTTCACTCACCTCAGCACTAAACTGTTCCCACAATCCATGGACTCTCTTTCAAGAACTCTTCATCTCATGTTATTGATATTTATTGCTAATTTATTTATTATTATTGCTATTATTTTCTCTTGTATTTGCACACTGCTTGTATGTCAGTCCTGTTGGGTACAGTCATTCATTGATTCTATTGTGTTTCCTCGTATTTTCTGTGAATACCCGCAAGGAAATGAATCTAGATTATACATGGTGATATATATGCACTTTGATAATAAATATACTTTGTACTTTGTGAATACATTCTTTTTTCACACTGTAAATGTTATTACAGTATTTGTATGTTCCTGAGACCATAAGATACAGGAGCAGAAGGAGGCCATTCGGCCCATCGAGTCTACTCCGCCATTCAGTCATGGGCTGATCCAATTCTTCCAGTCACCTCACTGCCCTGCCTTCTCTCCATACCCTTTGATGCCCTGGCTTATCAAGAACCTATCTCTGCCTTAAATGCACCCAATGACTTGGCCTCCACAGCTGCTTGTGGCAACAAATTCCACAGATTTACCACCCTCTAACTAAAGTAATTTCTCTGCATCTCTGTTCTAAATGGACGTCCTTCAATCCTAAAGTCATGCCTTCTTGTCCCAGACTCCCCTACCATGGGAAATAACGTTGCCATATCTAATCTGTTCAAGCCTTTTAACATTTGGAATGTTTCTATGAGATCCCCCCTCATTCTCCTGAACTCCAGGGAATACTGCCCAAGAGTTGCCAGATGTTCCTCATAGGGTAACCCTTTTATTCCTGGAATAATTTTTGTGAATCTTCTCTGAACCATCTCCAATGTCAATAAACACACATCAAAGTTGCTGGTGAACGCAGCAGGCCAGACAGCATCTCTAGGAAGAGGTACAGTCGACGTTTCAGGCCGAGACCCTTTGTCAGGATTAACTGAAGGAAGAGTTAGTAAGAGATTTGAAAGTGAGAGGGGGAGGGGGAGATCCAAAATGATAGGAGGAGACAGGAGGGGGAGAGATGGAGCCAAGAGCTGGACAGGTGATTGGCAAAAGGGATATGAGAGGATCATGGGACAGGAGGTCCGGGGAGAAAGACGGGGGTAGGGGGAACCAGAGAATGGGCGAGGGGTATAGTCAGAGGGACAGAGGGAGAAAAAGGAGAGAGAGAGAGAAAGAATGTGTGCATAAAAATAAATAACGGATGGGGTATGAGGGGGAGATGGGGCATTAGTGGAAGTTAGAGAAGTCAATGTTCATGCTATCAGGTTGGAGGCTACCCAGATGGAATATAAGGTGTTGTTCCTCCAACCTGAGTGTGGTTTCATCTTTACGGTAGAGGAGGCCGTGGATAGACATGTCAGAATGGGAATGGGATGTGGAATTAAAATGTGTGGCCACACATTTTAATTCCACATCCCATTCCCATTCTGATGGCTTTCTGTTTCCTCAACGCTACCTGCTCCTCCACCTACCTTTGTATCATCAGCAAATTTAGCCACAAATCCATTAATCCCATAGTCCAAATCATTGACATACATCGTAAAAACCAACGGTCCCAAAACCGGCCCGTGTGGAACTCCACTGGTAACCAGCAGCCAGCCAGAATAGGATCCCTATTATGTATATCATTCGTATAATGATATAAATGTAGATACTGCAAATACAGCATTATGTGGTTATACAGGGTTATATCCACTGTTATATATATAGTTATAGAAAGTGTTCATAGGATAATAGATGTAAATGCAATAAATTTTTTTTTATGATTGTTGTAGAGAATTTAAAAGCGATGGGTTACATCAGAAGTTAGTATCTTATGGGGTTAGATGATGCTGAATGCATGTATTGTATCTCTCCTGACATTTTTGCAAAAACAAAGCTGCAGATTTTGTTAGTGATTAATGAGCACAGTGTGCACAAGAAGAGCTGACTGCATCCTCTTACTAATAAAGGTTCCCGGTTGATGTTGTGGAGGTCCAACGAGACAATGTAGTCCTTGGTGCCCACGTACATGCGGTCATGATCTTCATCCATTAGCAGGATGCGGTAGTCTGTCGTGTTTTGCAGGAGGGTATAGTGGCGAGCCGTGTTTGAATGCTGTAGCTCTGCGGGGTGAGAGAAGGACAGACAGATTCAGTAAAAAGTGTGGAGACCTCTAAAGCTTAACTGTACACCAGTCACAGCCACACACACAAAATGCTGGAGGAACTCAGCATGTCAGGCAGCATCTATGGAAACGAATGAATAGTTGACGTTTTGCTGGCCAACACCCTGCTTCAGGATCAGTCACTGTTCCTTCCTGGAGACAGACTGAAACCTGCAGCCATCTAAGGTACTCTAGTGGTCTCACCTTGATTAAACTGTCCTTTTATATTATTGTACTGTACTCATTCAACAATCTCTTTTCACAATTGCTGCAAAAATTGCCCTTAAAATGAAACTTCTTTGACCTATCAAAGAAAGGGACAGAATAAAATTAAGCTGCTGTAATTAGCATCTGGTCTATTCCTAAAGGAAAATAGCTTCACTGCTGCAGATACACCGATAGCTTGGTATCACAGAGTACATAAGATGTCATCTTCTTTATGCATGTAAATTTAACCACACTTCTCAAAAAAAAAGAATTAGTGAGGCATTAACTGAAAAAGGCTAAGCAGATGTAATTTAACACCATAGAAAGTCAAGCATTTGTGTTTAATTTTTATATTATGTTCCAATTTGATAAAATTTATAGTTGAACTTATAAAAGAAAACTGCAGGAAAAGGTAGTTGATTGTAACAGAGAGATTCCTCAGAATCTGATTTAGAATCAGGTTTAATATCACTGGCATATGTTGCAAAATCTGTTGTGTTGCAGTAGCAGTACATTGTAATACATAATAAAAAATATAAATTACAATAAGACATATATATTAAAAATTAAATTAAATAACTAGTACAAAATGAGGGGAGAAATATGCTGAGGTAACGTTCATAGATTCATTGTCCATTCAGAAATATAATGGCGGAGGGGAAGAAGCATTTCCTGAGATGTTGAGTGTGGGTCTTCAGGCTCCTGTACCTCCTGCTTGATGGTAACAATGAGAAGGGGGAATGTCCTGGGTGACGGGGGTCCTGTAGTTGGGTTGAACTCAGAATAAAAGTGTCACCATTGGCTGGGCCAGTGTACTTAAAGATAAGATGCTTCCATACCAAATGACAAATTATAAGCTATCAGCCCATCAGATCTTCGTGCTGCGTCACCCACTCACAGACTCGAGAGGAAACATTAATTGGCCACCATGACCAGGATTTATTTACTTAGACACAGGGCACAGAATAGGCCCTTCCGGCCCTTTGAGACACATCACCTCGCAAACCCAAACAACCCTGATTTAACCTTGACCTAATCACAGCACAATTTACAATGAACAATTAACCTACTAACTGTTACGTCTTTGTACTGTGGGAGAAAACCAGAGCACTTGGAGAAAACTATGGGAAGGACATACAGACTCCTTCAGGGTTGCAGGCAGTAGAAAGCAATCCGAAGTGCTTTGGATATTGGAGTAGGCAGGCATTCATCTTTGGGGCAGCAGTGACTGAAGTATATGAAGGACGTAAAGAGAATTCAGTGTCTGAGAGAGAGAGGCCGTAGGGCACACTTGTGCTGGTGAACTGCCTATTCCAACAGATTCATGAAAATGTTATTTCCTGAGAATCATTCTAAGAAAGTTGTACTGTATGTGCTGCCACAATTTACAAACATCTGACACTAGACACAATGTGCACTTTGTGTCTTTCTAACATCTTCTCCCTTCCTTTCCAGTCCTGAAGAAGGGTTTTGGTCCAAAACGCCGACTGTTTATCCCTCTCCATAGATGCTGCCTGACCATTTGTTCGTCCAGCATCTGCAGAATCTTTTGTGTTTACAATGTGCATTGTTTAATAAAATAAGACTGGGAATCTTAAATATAGGACCTTTCTCAGTATATTCTTGCCTGCCTTTCAAGAAAAAAAAACCTGCCAACCACCCACTGTGTTTCTGTTGGGCAGACATTGCAGACATCTGCTTCATTTCTATGAAGTTTGTTCATCACAAAATAATAGGCTATGTTTATTCTGAGGGTCAGTCAGTCACCTAATATTGTGTGGTCAGTCAATCTCTTTGCAATGTGTCTTTGTGTTACTGTGAGGTCAGTTGTCAGTCATACTGCAGTAATTCCAGATGTTAACCTACCTATTTATGGGTGCTCTATGTTTCTGAGAGGGCCAGTCACTCAGGTCTGCTTGTGTTACTGTGGGGACCAATTGTCACTTTGTAATGGGGATATGTTACTGTGAGAGACAGGCAGCACATATAGTGAGTCTCTTCCCCCACCCAGACACCCCCACCTCCCATACTCAGCTCCTCTGAGAGAAATCCCTACTGCCAACTTACTGCCTTTAAACCAGATTCTGATGGTCAGTTTCCCTTTAAAGAGGCTCTAATGGTAGTTCTTCCTCCCTCTGAGGTCATTAGGAAACTCTTTCACCTGTTTCATGTCTATAAGCCATCAAAAATCCTCTGTAAAGTGGACCCTTGGTTGAAAATACCCTGCAGGCCAAGAGCCAGGAAGTTTCAATTGCGTAAACATACCTTACACAGCAGTTAATAGTAAAGATAATAATAACTATTATTTCTTGCATTACATTCATCATACTTTCACCAAAGAGCTCATTACAGGGGAACAGGAGAGCTATGAAATCTTAAAAGCAACCTACTTTGGCTGTAGGCATGAATGGGAGCTTTGTTGCAGGACATCTTGTTGAAAAAACCAGGATTTCTAACCCTGCAATTTAGGTTAATTTTAAAATACGAGCAACATACTTCACTGGGGTAAACGTGGCCTGGACTGAGCCACAGGCCCAGCTCATCTGATGCCTTTATGGGTGTGGGGCCTGTGATGTGGTTCTCAATGATACTGGCTGGGCTGCAGTACAATGAATTCGCAGTTCGGCTGCAACTGTTGGTCACAATGCCAAGAGGAAGGCCATATGAAGAATAAGGGACAGGAGAGGAACAGACTTAACGACTATTCAGGCTAACAGTGGGATTCAAAGCCACACCTCAGTTCTGTTTTCCCAACTAATCCCTTTGCTTTGGTGCTTAAAAACTTTCGAAGTTTCAAAGTATGCATACAGTTATATAACCCTGAATGTTGTCCTCCTGCAGGCAGCCACTAGCAAAGAAGCACCATTTCACCATCAAGGACCCCCACCAACCAGGACATGCTCTCTTTTCACTGCTGCCATCAGGAAGGAGCTTCAGGACTTATACCACAAGGCTCAGGAACAGTTATTAGTCATAGTCATAGTCATAGTCATACTTTATTGATCCCAGGGGAAATTGGTTTTCATTACAGTTGCACCATAAATAATAAATAGTAATAGAACAATAAATAGTTAAACAGTAATATGTAAATTATGCCAGTAAATTATCAAATAAGTCCAGGACCAGCCTATTGGCTCAGGGTGTCTGACCCTCCAAGGGAGGAGTTGTAAAGTTTGATGGCCACAGGCAGGAATGACTTCCTATGACGCTCTGTGTTGCATCTCGGTGGAATGAGTCTCTGGCTGAATGTACTCCTGTGCCCACCCAGTACATTATGTAGTGGATGGGAGACATTGACCAAGATGGCATACAACTTAGACAGCATCCTCTTTTCAGACACCACCGTGAGAGAGTCCAGTTCCAACCCCACAACATTACTGGCCTTATGAATGAGTTTGTTGATTCTGTTGGTGTCTGCTACCCTCAGCCTGCTGCCCCAGCACACAACAGCAAACATGATAGCACTCGCCACCACAGACTCATAGAACATCCTCAGCATCATCTGGCAGATGTTAAAGGACCTCAGTCTCCTCAGGAAATAGAGACCGCTCTGACCCTTCTTGTAGACAGTCTCAGTGTTCTTTGACCAGTCCAGTTTATTGTCAATTCATATCCCCAGGTATTAGTAATCTTCCACCATGTCCACACTGACCCCCGGATGGAAACAGGGGTCACCGGTACCTTAGCTCTCCTCAGGTCTACCACCAGCTCCTTAGTCTTTTTCACATTAAGCTGCAGATAATTCTGCTCACACCATGTGACAAAGTTTCCTACCGTAGCCCTGTACTCAACCTCAACCATCACTCAATTTCACTTGCCTAATTACTGAGATGTTCCCACAACCTCTGCACTCACTTTCAGGGACGCTTCAACTCATGTTCTTGATATTTATTGCGTGTTTGTTTACTTATTTGTTATTATTTCTGTCTTTTTGTATTTGCAGTTTTTTTTGTCTTTGGCACATTGGGTAAACACCTAAGATGATGTGGTCTTACGTTGATCCTATTATGGTAATTATTCAGTTGTGGATTTATTGAGTATGTCCACAAGAAAATTAATCTGGGGGTTGTATATGGTTACATATATGCACTTCGATAATAAATTTACTTTGAATTTTTGAAATTTGTTTAAATAAAAATCCTAGACAACAAAGACCATCAAACACCCAATGCATGAAAAAAAGAACAAAATCATATGAGCAACAAAAAGCGAGCAAATAGCACACAGAACATTAAACCCCTGAGTCCCCAGAGGAGAGTCCACGTTCATGAGCCGCCAAGGTGAGTGAAACTGGCCCAGAAGTCAATGGTCACAGGCCACAGCGACTGAGCCAGTTCAGTGTTGTGTCAATGGTCACAGGCCACAGCGACTGAGTCAGTCAGTTCAGTGCTGTGTCAATGGTCACAGGCCACAGCGACTGAGTCAGTCAGTTCAATGCTGTGTCAATAGTCACAGGCCACAGCGACTGAGCCAGTCAGTTCAGTGCTGTGTCAATGGTCACAGGCCATAGCGACTGAGCCAGTTCAGTGCTGTGTCAAAGGCTGCAGGCCACAGCCCCAGAGCCAGTTTCACACCAAAGAGCCTCGATCAAGTCGTACAAATAGTAAAAATGAGTAAACAAAAGCACATGGAACACAAACTACAGAAGTCCTGAAGTGACTCACAGCTGTGGAGCGTTTTCATCACTAAGGCCATTTAACATTAAACTGTGGAGTCCCTGAAAATGAGTCTGCAGCCACCACACGCTGAGGAATTGAACCCAAGCCTGGGACCCAAGACTCCTGCACCTTCCTCTGGCAGCAGTGAGAGGAAGACTGGTCAAACAAAGGCATTTGTTCATTTTCCGCTCTCATCCTTGTCAGTTTTAATCTTGCTCAACACTTTATTCAGTGAGGAGTAATGGACCCACCACGGGTTGGTGCTCTGCCATTCGGAACCAATGGCCATTGCTCTCATCCTCGTCAAATCCCCCAGGAAATCGCAAAAGCACCAAATCACTTAGTCGGTTCAAAAATACATCCTTGAAATGGAAATATAGGCAGCAATTGAGTGCAGCTCAGGAGAAGCATGTTTAGAAGGAGGAGGGTACCTAGTAGCTTTGTGATCTGTCTGCAGGATGTCGCCGCCAGTCACTTGCGCAATCTTGTCTGATAGCAATTGAATAGTTCAGGTGAATATACTCAAATAACCAACCAAGCCGCAGAGTTTTGGGATGTGGGATGAAACCATACCATTTGGAGGAAAGGTAAATGATCACAGGAAAACATGGTAGTGTAGCGATTAGCCCAGGGAATCAGAGTTCACAATTTAATCCCAGCATCATCTGTAGGAGTCTGTTCGCCCTCCCTGTGAAATGCATCGGTAATGCATCGGTTTTCCCTGGGTGCTCCAATTTCCTCCCACAGTTCAAAAACATATCGGTTGATTGGTTAATTGGTTAGTGTAAGAAGTCTTGTGACTATGCTAGGGTTAAGTAGGGGGTTGCTGGGCACGCAGCTCAAAGGGCCGGAAGGCCTATTCCACACTCTATCTCAATAGATAAGTTTTGCACATATAAACCTGGAGGTGAGACTATCAGGGAGAGGCTCAAATAGTTGCACCTTTGTGAGGGCCTCATGATTTATACACATCTGATTTTTGTGGTACTCTCAAACTGAACAATCTAAGAACCCACCCCTCGCTATTTCTCTTTTACACTATTTATTTTGTAGTTATACTAATTTTTTATGTCTTGATCTGTACTGTTGCCACAAAACAACGAATTTCATGCATTGCATGTCAGTGATAATAAATCTAATTCTGATTATGATTCTGTTTGTGGAGAACTTAACTCCTTCACATTCTAACCTCAATTCTGCTCTACACATTACATAAAAAGTCTTAAGTTTGGCAACAATAGCAAAGTCAATTGCATTAAGCAATCCCTGAATTGCATTCTGCTCTTTATATTTTTATATAATATTGGGAGCCTTTTTGGTCTGGACATTATACCATTTGATTCTGCAGCAGACAGACATCATTGTGGTCTTTAGATTCAAGTCCTGGAACTGAATGAGGGTCATTCTGGTGACCCTATTAGACAGAAGGATGGAGTAAGAGTCACCCTGCAGGGAGAGGGACAGAGATAGAGGGGCTTTCATCCATTCCATCTGGGTTAGGTTCAATCCCAAGTCTCAAGGGTGAAAGGTGAGTTTGATATATGGCATTACCCAGTTTCTTTATTTTTACAGCTGAGAATTAGCTCTGGTGTTCAAATACGAAACAAACTTGTCCAAAACAAACCATGGCATCCAGTGTATTCTCTGTGTTTATTTTCACAGTTTAGTCACAGCAAAAAGGAGGGGACGCACCTTTCCTCACTCTCAGACTTCCTTTATTACCCACCTTTCAGTTCTAATCAAGTATATTGAGTAAGAGGAGAGGGGAATGTAAACTGAAGGCTATTCAGGTGAAAACCAGCATAAAACATTATACAGCTCTCCAGCTTGAAGTTGCCTCATGTAATTATTTGCTGAACACTTATCCGCTAAACTATCCTTACATTCCATGTCTTCATTTATAACGTGCAATCACAATTTTTTTTAAATCTCTCTGACAAAAGCATAAATATGCTCCCTCTTAACAGGGGTCATGGTGGCTACAATTACTGTCAAAACACAATGCTGTACACAGAATGAAAAAGATAGCATACACACCATAAATTCCTGGCAGGCTTCCAGCTCAATTTATTACCTCTAAATTTTTATATTGATTTGTTTGAATAAAATCTGCTAAAGCATCGTGAAATTGAGTCACAGCACCAAGGAGGTATACTATTGTCCTCTTAAACGCCAGCAAAACAATCTCTCTCTTTCTCTCTCATACATTCTGCTGCTCAGCTTTGGAGCTTTGCAGGACTGGCGGAAGAACCAAGCACTGAATTGACTCTGTGACTGTGGACTCAATTTTAGGGACTCTGCGGTTGATGGGTTCATGTTCTCTGTGTTATTTGTTTACTTCGTAATTGTTTGCAATTTTTTTCCTTTTTTTGCACATTGATGTCTTTGTTATGTGGGGTTTATCATGGGTTCCAGTGTGTTTCCTTCTTTGTTGTAGCTGCCTGCAAGAAGACAAATCTTGCGGTTGTCTGAAGGATATAAATGTACTTTGAAATTTGATACATGAGTTCTTGCTTATGGAAAGTTTGTCACTTTAACATGACTATGAATGCAAAATACTGTCCTCTAAATACATATTCATACTCTGATTCCATACATACGATGGCCAGAGGTATACACTTCAATAGAACAAGTCCTAAGTCCATTTGAGGGGAAGGCCATGAGTACAGAGCTCGTGGGGGAGGAGGTGTTAATGGACTTAGGCTGGGTTACTGAGGAATAGTTTACATCAGCTGATAAATCTTCCAAATTAATGTCAGCTTATCAAATGTTCTTACATTGTCTGTAACTCCACAAACACTCTAGATGATTCCACTTCAGGTATAGACTCCCAGATATAGTCCAGAGTCAGGTGTGTTGTCATTGACATACAGTGTGTCATGAAACTTGTTGTTTTGTGGCAGCAGTATAGTGCAGTCAAAACAAATTACTATAAGTTACAAATAAATAAATAAACAAACAAATAAATGCTGTAAAAGAGGATTAGTGAGGTAGTGATCATGGACTGCTCAGAAATCTGATGGCAGAGGGGAAGAAGCTGTTCCTAAAGTGTTGAGTGTGGGCCTTCAGGCTCCTGTAACACCTCCCTGAAGGTAGTAATGAGAAGAGGGCATGTCCCAGATGGTGAGAGTCAGGGTCCTTAGTGTTGGATGCTAACTTCTTGAAACACCACCTCTTTTGGAAAATGTCCTCGATGGTGGGGAGTCTGTGCTCATGATGGATCTGGCTGAGCCTAGAACCATGTGAAGTCACTTACGATCCTATGCATCCTTCAGCACATACACAATCCCATTGCGAATACAAATGCCCCGGTATACTCGTGAATGCACTTGGAGATATTCTACAGCTAGTATATCTGGTGAATCAAAAGCCTCGATGACTGCTATACATGCCAGGAAACTTTGAACATACACACATATACACTACAGTTTGGAACATCGGAGTTCAGGGTTAAATTCCAGCTTCCTCTGTAAGTGAGTTTGTACGTTCTTCCTGTGTATATGTGGGTTTCCTCCGGGTGCTCCGGTTTCCTCCCAAATTCTGAAGACGTACTGGTTAGTAGGCTAATTGGTCATTGTAAATTGTCCAGTGATTAGGCTGGGGTTAAATCAATGGGCTGCTGGCCAGTGCAGATCGAAGGGCTGGAAGGTCCTGTTCCATACTGTATCTCCAAATACATGCATTAATACTGGCAGCAATGATAGCTACAGAGAGAGCGATAGAAGGTACCTTCTAAACTAACATTAATGTCAAAAATGTATCAGTTACTAGGGAGAGATATGCATATATGGGCAGCAAATATAGATAGAGGTGCAGAAATGTAAACACATTTTATTAGATTCAACTTTATTGTCATTGTGCCGAGTAGAGATACAAAGCCAATGAAATGCATTTAGCATCTGACAAGAAATGCAAAGAATAATGTTATTTACAAAATAACTGTGAATAAAAAAAGTGTTACAGCACACAAATATAAAAGTACTGAGACTAAATGTGGAAAATTTTCAAATGATGAAAATTAAAAATGCAGTCTGAATTCATTAACCCCCACCAGCTCTTTACTGATGACTTTCCCCTTAAACGGATCCAGGGTTTTCTCTGTTATCTGAGTGATGCCGTATATTGGTTGTTTTGGATTCATGCCACACAGCTGGTAAAAGCTCTTTCTACAAGAGAGTAGAATCTGCTTCTGATTCTTTGTGCATGAAAAGATTCTTTCACCACTGAATTCATTTCTGAAATAGCTTCAGGTAAGTCGATACAAAGCAAAGACTGACTATAACTCAGCAGATCAGGCTAGCACTTCCACCAGACCAGATCACTTCAATTACAGATACCTTAACCCACTTCATGCTGACAAATCTAAGGTTCCTCTTAACCAGAACTTTTAGTGAGATCATCACATTCATCACTTCAAAAGTCAATCAAAATAAACAAACCAATTTAAGCAATTCAGATTTTTACAAGATAGGGTGAAGGAACAAGGTTTGATTTTTTTTAAAGATACAGTGCAGAATAGGCCCTTCCAGCTTTTCAAGCAGCACTTCCAGCAACCCACTGATTTAACCCTAGTCTACTCACAGGACAATTTACAATGACCAATTAACCTACTAACCGGTACATCTTTGGACTGTGGGAGGAAACTGGATCACCTGGAGGAAACCCACATATTCCATGAAGAGGACATACAGTCTCCTTAGAGAGGACACCAGGACTGAACTCTGAAACCCTGAGCTGTAATAGCATCTCACTAACCTCTACACTACTGTGGCACCTCATTATTGTAGAATTACCGTAGGATAAAGCCTTTGTTTTGGAAAATGTTCTTTTTTAACAGGAGTATGGCTGCTAAAATTGCTCTGTAAAAGGCACAGGAGTATAAATCCTTTCTTTAAACGAGTAAATAATGATGAGTGTTTCACCTTACTAATAAACCTCTCAATAAAATTGAATGCAAATTCTCCTTAAAACAATAGTGCCGGAGACTAAGTCACTGGGTATATTTAAAGTGGAGGCTCATCTTATCTGTGTATGCCCATATAAGTATTTCAAAATACAACACAGGTTTCAGCCTCAAATGGAAGGACATCCTTTTAGAACTGAGATGAAGGGAAATTTCTTTCCCAGAGAGTGATGAATCTGTGGAATTCATTGCCACAGATGGCATGGAGGCCAAATCATTGGATATATTTAAAGCTGAGGCTGATAGGTTCTTGGTTAGTAACGGAGTCAAAGGTTACGGGGAGAAGGCAGGAGAATGGGGTTGAGAGGGATAATAAATCAGCCATGATGGAATAGCAGAGCAAACTTGATGGACCAAATAGCCTAATTCTGTTCCTATGTCTTACGGTCTTGTTAGAGTGATTTTTGGATTTAGTGTATATAGCAAATAACTTCAGACACCAATCTTCAAATCTAAATATAGATTGTAGATTAAATTTAAAATGCAGCTCTGAACAATGGGTTCCTAAAATTTTTGAATCACAGACCAGACAATGCTGATTAAAATTCATTTAGATGCTGTGGGTCTCTCTGTCTGTCTGTCTCTCTCTCTCTCTCTCTCTCTCTCGCTCTTTCATCTCTCTCTCTCAGACTGCTGGGGCAAACTGGCTTTGTTTCTCAGCTTCACAACTTCCAGGAGAAGGGAAGAAGGTCTGCTATTCCAATTTCCTGCATCCTTAACCCCGATGTTTGGTGCTCCATGCACAGCTGGTGAAATCTTAGCTCTGGGCACAGGTGTGTTGGCTGGCAGCATCTGTGAATCTATTCACCACGATGTTAAATCTCCTCAAAACCACAATTCCCACTGGAAGGAGCACACATCCTTCCTGTCAGGCAAGCACCACCTGTACAGGGGTGGGGAGCTGGGCAATGGAGTTGTCATGATCACACGGCCAGCAAGTGACCTTAAATCACTCCTGGGACTGATGTCAAGCATTGCACTGTACACAAATGACACAAACTACCTCGGATCATGGGGGGGGGGGGGGGAGGGGGAGGGGATGGACAGAGGTGAGAGGAACAAAGCTACTTTGTATGAAACAGCCAGGAGCGCAAGAGGAACCTGACCAAGAAAACTGCTGAGGGTCACCGTCTTTAATTGTCATTTAAGCCATACATACATTCTGCTGCTGAAAACAGATCCCTGCAATGATCAGTGGAAGAACGAGAGGTTTGTTTATGGAGAGCAGTTTATGTTCATGGATGGGGGGTGGGGGGGGTGGGTCAGAGTCGAGATTACGATCTTGCTCAGCAAGTGACCCATTGAAATCCTGAGATAGGAACAGTGGAGACTCAGATGGTCGCATTCCCCATCTGGGCAAGCTTCAAGCCTTCCAGGTGAAAAGACTGTGACACAAATCCAAATACAGAAAGAAGAAAAGGACTTTCACTCTCACACTGTCCTGTGGAATTTGATCTCACTTCCAGAAGTAAAACCAAATGTTTAGGCTAACCACATCCCCCCTCCACCGCCACACCACTGAGTTTCCCCTTCAGCCAGAGAAAGCTTTAAACCCCTCACCCTGGCCTGAATTTGAACCCAGGATCCTGGGGTGAAAGGGTAGTATCCTCATGGTATCTGCCACCCAAAGTGAAAGAGCTTAACTCCTCTTTGACATCCATTGCTTAACTGAGTTGGGGTTCAACGTGGCAGAAATAAACGCAAGCAGAGGCCTGTTCAGTTTTCCCGCACTGAGATATGCACTGACACATTTTATATAGATTAGTAGAAGGGAGCTGCTACAAGTTAAATAGGGATTAACAATGTGACGAGATGTCTGGGAGATTCTTGCCTTAAAACAGAAGTCAATGGAGTAAATTACATTAACACCTACAGAAACAAAATTAGCTTCAAGCAACTATAACAAAATGAATTTAACTGGCATCTTTATTGGAGTAAATATCAACGGGGCACAAACAGGAGCATTTTTAAGTGTCCCAGAGTCCCAGGGAAAGGCCCTCCAGCCCCACTGGTCATCGCTGACCAAGATTCCCATCTAAACTTATCCCACTTGCTTGCATTTGGCCCGTATCCCTCTGAACCTTTCCGGCCTGAGCCCCATTTCAATGTTTATTATTTATTTAGTGTTGCAGCCCGGAGTAGTCCCTTCCAACGATACAGCAACTCCCAACAAACCCCAGTTTAACCCTAGTCTAATCACGGTACAATTTCCAATAACCAATTAAACCTACTAACTGATACATCTTTTGACTGTGGGAGGAAACTGGAGCACCCGGAGGAAACGCATGCAACTCCACGGGGAGGACACACAGAGACTCGTTACAGATGATGTTGGAAATGAGCTCCAAACTCTGACACCCTGAGCTGTAATAGTGTTGCACTAACTATTATGCTATCATGGTGTTTATGTAATTGTCCCAAAGATTTCAGCTGGCAGCCTGTTCTATATATGAACCACCCTCAAATTCCTATTATAGCTCTCCCCTCTAACACTAAATCAATATCCTCTAGTTCTTAACTGGCCAATGGTGAGAAAAAGCACTGTAGATTCATCCTATCCACACCAGCCCCTCATGATTTTCTACACCTCAGTAAGTATTTTAGAATACAAGCCAGATTTCAGCCTCAGAATAGAAGGACGTTGTTTAGAACAGAGATGAGGGTGAACTTCTTTACCAGAGGGTGATGAATCTGTGGAATTCTTTGCATATCTGGCTGGGGAGACCAAGCCATTAGGTATATTTAAAGTGGAGGCTGATAAGTTCTGGATTATTCAGGGTGTCAAAGGTTATTCGGAAAAAGTAGAATGTGGTTGTTAGTTCATTATGTGCCGTGTCATATGACCTGGGTAACCATGGTCTTTCCCATGACTATGATTATTCTCGGCAAATTTTTCTACAGAAGTGGTTTGCCATTGCCTTTTCCCGGGCAGCGTCTTTACAAGATGGGTGACTCTAGCCATTATCAATACTCTTCAGAGATTGTCTGGTGTCAGTGGTCGCATAACCAGGACCAGTGATGCGCACCAGCTGCTCCAACAACCATCCGCCATTTGCTCCCATGGTTTCACATGACCTCTGATTGGAGAGGTGGTGGGGTGGGTGGAGGTTGGCTAAGCATGTGTTTCACCTTGTCCAAGAGTGACCTGTGACCTGCAGGCTAGTGGAGGGAAGGAGTGCCTTACTCCTTCTTTGGTAGAGATGAATCTTCACCCCACCATCCTAGATAGGGTTGAGAGGGATAATAAATCAGCCATGATGAAATAGTGGAGCAGACTCGAAGGGTTGAATGCTGCTCCGATGTCTTATGGTCTTCATTCCAAGGCACATAGGGAAAAGGACCAAACGTTTATTTAAATGAAGTGAAAGCGGCAGCAAGGAAATTGCAGAATTTAAAGATCTGGAAAACTGAAATTAGGAGTTTGATTGAACCAGATAAAAAGGAACATATTTTTATCTGATGATAACATTCAAATAGTGCTTCTCCTAATGGAATTCTTCACCTTCAGAAGACACCAGATGGTGTCATTATTCCTGCAGTCCACAGCTATAGAGGAAACAAACTGCAGTCACAGTGTGAGCAAACAAAAGGAGGGAAGCTCGCTGACAATATTTGAGCTAATGCACAGTCCTAACCATGTCATAGAGGCATGGAGAGATACAGCACAGAAACAGGCCATTCAGCCCATTGAGTCAGCACTGGCCATCCACCATGCATTTACACCAATCTGAAATTAATCATACATTGGGGTTAACAATGCAAATTTCCTGTACATTGCACATGAAGACTGAGGTAGGAACAAAGGCAGGCAATAAATATAAAGCGGGTGTAAGGATATGGTAAATGTATTTAGAGAGGGGAATTCTTCCTGTCAGGACAGGGATAATTCAGTGGTGTGGAGGCTGGAAGGCCAGACTCTAATTTGGAATGCCCCAAGGGAGTTGGAATGCAGAGTAACTTTTGATACACGGCACGGGTCACTATTTATAGTCAATACAGTCTCTGTGCACAGCAACATTATGAGATTTCAAGTGAAACCACTCACACTATAGAAATGTTTTAATAACCTGCAGAGAAAGATAAACCCGAAATCACTTCCATGAACTTCCAGACTGATGCTCTAACTCACAGTGACCTTATAATATGATGCAGCAACTTCCTAAAGGAGTTCATTACGCTGTCATGGCGATGGCCAATTTTAGAGAGTGGTAGTCCTCAGGTTATTTTGGTTGGCCAAAATCTTACTCTTGCAAACAGGTGATAAGAAACCAGGTGTTGGCTTTGCAAAGCCCCGAATCTATGGGTTATATTTATGTATGCATAGAGATGCATACAGAAGGGGGTTACAAACACAACACATGTGGGTATGAACATTTGCTTGCAGGGATGCCCCATCTCAGGGAGCGAATTTGAATCAAAGGCAATGAGCAAAAGGAAGATACTTTGAGGGTGAGTGCAGCATGGTAGCGTAGTGGTTAGCATTAAGGCTGATTTGTACTTCTGCGTAGTAGCCTACGCCATAGCCTACGCAAGTGGCCTAAGCTGCTGTGAACATTTATACTTGTGCATTGATGTGTCTGCATCACTCTGCAATTCACCTCCAAAACGCTAGTTGGCGGTGGGGTTTCTATGCCACTGTGTTGAGTTTCTTTGTGTTCAAACTCAACATGAACAAACTCAAACTTCAAACAATGGCGACTGAAACCGAAGGAGGATGAATTTTCTGTGCTTGTCCGGCCACTGAGAGACATGGACAAGGAAATGCATTTCAAATATTTTGGGATGTCGGCAGGTAGATTTGACGATTTGGTTCATCGTCTCCAACCATTTATTTCACATCAGGATACGCACAGTATACCCAGAGACTGGCAATCACCAATTGAGTTTTAGCTTCGGGTGGAAGTCAACAGACTGTAGCAGCCAGCTACAAACTGGCGTCAAGCACAGGGTCCGCCATAATTTCGGAGGCCTGTAAAGCTTTAAGGAAAGCAAAGAAAGCCAGAGTTTCTTCCCTGCCCTTCAGTCGCCCAATGGGAAGCTATTGCAGCATAGGAGGAAATGCGATGTTACCAAGTGGACCAATCACGGTTGTTGCGGTGTGCGTCGCCATGATGCGTAGTGACATTTTTGGGGAGGTGTGCGTCAGGCTACGGCGTAGGGTATGCGGCTATGCCATACCTACGGCGTCAATTTGACGCAGAAGTATAAATCGGCCTTAACACTTTACAGTGCCAGTGACCTGCGTTTCTTCCCACTGATATCAGTAAGGGGTTTGTACATTCTCCCTGTGACCATGTGGATTTTCTCCCACAGTCCAAAAGACGTATGGGTTAGTAAGTTAATTGGTCAGGAAGGGTCTGTTATCATGCTGTAGCTCTAAATAATAAAAAAAGTAAAATGACAAAGTGTGTTCTCACTATCCAGCAATGGGTAGACAGCTGTGAGCACCTGGAGGTAGTCGGTTTGGTGGGCCAATACTACTGTCCAGAGGAGAAAGCTATCTTTTTGAAAAGAACATTACATTGAATGGGAGAGCTCTACAATGGGTAGTTAAAAGTGCACAATGCTTCACCAACACCAGTCTACCCACCATCATGGTACATATACAGAAAGATGCTAGAATAGTGCCAGCCACATCATGAAGGATCCCACACAACCTGCTCATGGATTGTTTGTCCTACACCCATCAGGAAGGAGGCTGCATTGCTCTTTGTAGGGTCCTTCCGTGCCCAGTTTGTGGCTGCATTTCCTATACAGCATTGTTGACGATGCTTCAAAAGCATGTCATTGCCTGTAAAGTGCATCGAGGCCTGCTAGAAGGAATGTGAAAGGTGCTAAGTAAATGTAGGTCTTTGTTTTCTGGCTCCTTGCCTTTGCCGCATAGTACTTAACATCTTCCACTTCCTGGTATTGAGACCCAGCTGAGTCTATATGTAGCCTCCAGGCCATGGTGTTCTGCATTCTACTAAATCCCTTGAAAAAATATAAGTGGTTTTCCAGATGCAGAGAAGAATACAAGAAGACAAGAAAATAGGAGCAACAGTAGGTCACCTGGCCCCTGAAGTCAACCCTGCCATTCAACATAATCATGGCTGATCAACCCCCAGACCGCAACTCCTCCTCTGTGCCAAACTTCCAGAACACTCAATTCCCTGATATCTTGAAGAAAAACTTACCTACCTCCACTTCAATACTTTGAAGTTCTAATCCCCACGAATGTCTGAAGCAGAGAATTCCAGAGATTCACCACCCTCCGCTTCATTGAATTACCAGATTATAAAGCACTATTTTGGCTTGGAAGGAGGCCATTTGGCCCATCATATTCACGTCAGCTGTCCATAGTCCCGTAGGTTTCTGCACCCCCCTTCGGTCTGCAAATTGTTTTCCTTCATGCATGACCAATTTCCATCTGAAACCCTCATTGGCCCTGTTTCTCTCATAGTTTCCAGATCACAAACAATCCCTGCATAAAATATGGTTCCCCTCACTGTGTCTTTTGTTCACCACATTGAATATGTTTCTCCTGGCCCTTCAACCATCTGCTACTGAGAACAGCCTCCTTCTGTTTTCCCTGCCTAATCTTGTAAACCTCAATCAAATCGATAAAAAAAAGTTGTATATGTTCAGCAGCTTAGGCCATATCTGGGGAAAGATAAGCATAGCATTTCAGATTGAACAAGCTCCAGCAGAAGTGAGGGACATGTTAGTTTGTGAGTAAGGAACAGGGCAAAAGGAATCTCTTTAATAGGGTGAGGCCAGTGTTACCCAAGTGATCCCTATGTTTCTGAAATGGTCTGGTTAATTGACCAATGAGGAAAGCTAGGGAGTGAGAAAACAAACAAGGGAACATGTTAGAGCTGTAAAATGGAGGAGGTCTAGCTTCCAAAAGAAGAAAGCTAGAAATGAACAGCAGAACAGGTGGTGTCTGTGGAGCGGGAAAAACATGGCAAGACTGAAGATTGCTTAGTGTCATTTCCAGAACACAAGTGTAAGGAGAATGAGACAGTTGTTACTTCTGATCCAATGCAGCACAAAAAAAACCTCAGAAAAGATAAAGAACACCATAATAATAATAATAGTAAAAACACACAATAAGTACAAATCCATTGATTAATTGTATGCCAATAAAGTGACACGATGTTGTACTGACGGGAAATAATAAAGTGGTGGTGGTATTAGTGGGTGGAGGTGTTGATCAGCCTTACTGCTCGGGGAAAGTTACTGTTTTTAAGTTTGATGGTCCTGGCATGGAGGCTATGCAGCCTCCTCCCCGATGGGAGTGGAACAAACAGTCCATGAGCAGGGTGAGAGGGGTCCTTCATGTTGTTACTAGCCCTTTTCCAGCACCTTTCTGTATATATACCCTTGATGGCAGATAGACTGCTGCAATTTTACAACAGAACTGGACAATTCTGATACAACAGGAAAACAGAGTTATTGAAGTCACAGAGCTGAACAGCAGGAATACAAACTGTTTAGCTTAACTTGTCCATTCTGACCAACTAGCCCATGTAATCTAGTCCCATTTTCCTGCGTTTGGTCAATATTCCTGTAAACCTTTCCAGTCCAGATGCCTTTTATCTGTTATTATTGTACCTGCTTCAATTTCTCTGGCATCTCGTTTCATAAATGCACCACTGTGTGAAGGATTTGCCCCAGGTCCTTTGTAAATCTTTCCCCTCTCATCTTAAGTCTACATATATGTTCTAGCTTTTGATTCTCCTTCACTGGGGCAAAGACTGTGTGCATTTATTTTATCCCTGTCATAATTTCATACCCCTCAGTTAGCTCACCCTTAGTTTCCTATGCTTCAAAGAATACCTGAAGTTATTGAATTCAGTACTGAGTGCCAAAGACTTAGATGTTTGGGCACTGTTCCTTAAGTTTATATTGGACATAGCTACAGCAGTGTAGGGGGCCATGGAGCGGTGGACCCTTCCTTCTATCTTCGCTGTTCCAAAGAGAACAATCCCAGCTTGTCCAGATTAAACTTGCAACTGAAAGTTTCCCTTGGAAATATTCTTGAAAATATCAGGAAACGTAGAGGAGACTTGATCCAAAAGCAAAGCAGCAGAGGCGATTTAGTGACGAATGATAACTTTAATAATGGATTGCAAAAATAACAAGCCACAAGGGGCCACAAAACAAGAGGGAACAGATACTAAACACCACAGGCAACAAGGTAACTGAAGGCTAGAAGCAATGGTTGAAGCTGATTAGTTCAATAGCTGAACAAGGACTCTTCCTCTTTTGTGCTATTGGTGGTATCAGGAAGGTGCAACAAGGATGTGGGTGAGAGCCGGGTTTAAATAGGCTGCAGGTGATGAGTGGCAGATGATTCCCGTTAGCTGGGTAGAGGCTGGGAGGTGCCTCTATGGCTTGACAGAAAATATTTCTGCATCATCGCATCCTTCTGAAAATATAGTGACTGGATTTTGCTGCACGGTCCTAGGATTGTAATCTAACCAGCATCTATACTTGTGATATTTTGCCCTTCTGGAGGAAGAATTTGTTCCTAATTTATATCCCACTGCCTCAGGTAAAAGAGATTTCCTTTGTTGTGAGGACAGGTGGTCCAAAGTCAAATGTTTTGTAGCCCCTTGCATTTTATGTAAAATCAGTTTGATGCACATGCTCCTCAACGTTCAAATTAAGGTAACCACTTTTCTTAAGCTAACAGGTGCTGATTTACTACATGCTCTCAGCTCTGAAAGAATTTGACAACTAATAGCTTCCAGTTAAAGACAGTGAGTGAGGAGAGGGTAGTCAGTTCCATTTTACCCCTTAAGGAACATTTACAGTATTATTGTGGGAAGGAATGAATTAGAATCCAGATATACATAGAAAACTGGCAAAGGAAGACTGGCATCGTTCCATTCTTTGGCAACAAGATTTTCAGATTAGATTAGTTGTTCTGTACAATAAGATGACTTCAACCAGGATGACTTACACCAGCAAGGCATTGACCTGTGACAACTGAACACAAGCAAACCCCATGTTATAGCAAAACAACTTGGATGCAAGTGGTTGGCATTCGTCCCAACTTCAGAGCTTCAGCCATCCCTGTCAGTTCCAATAAGACTTCCTTCATAGATTTAGCAAAAGCTTTCCGCTTGAAAGAAGTGAACCTTTAAGAAGAGGAGAATGCAAAACTAGCGCAGCTTAGGATTGGAATGGAATGCAGTCATCGCTGGATTGGCCACCATTGAGCACATCTCAAGGAGCACTGTCAAAAGAAAGCAGCATCCACTATCATGGACCCCTATCATCCAGGCCATGTTCCCTGCTTGCTGCTGCTATTGGGAAGGAGTTACAGGAGTCTTACGCCCCACACCACAAGGTTTAGGAACAATTATTATCCTCAATCGTCAGACTCCTAAACCAGAGGGGATAATATCACTCATCTTAAAACTGAACTGTTCCACAACTTATAGGCTTACTTTCTAGGACTCCACAACTCAGGTTTGTTTTCTCACTTTTCTTTCCTTCCTTCCTTCCTTCTTTCCTTCCTTCCTTCCTTCCTTCCTTTCTTTCTTTCTTTCTTTCTTTCTTTCTTTCTTTCTTTCTTTCTTTCTTTCTTCTCTCTCTCTTTCTCTCTATCTATCTATATATATATATCTATATATATTTATTTAATATTTTGTACTTGCACAGTTGTCTTCTGATGCACAATGGTTGGTTGTCATTCTTTGAGTGTAGTTTTTCATTGATTCCACTATAATTCTTTTTCTATTGTAAATGCCTATAAAGAGAAGAATCTTAGGGTGGTGTGCGGTGACATATACGGAATTTAATAGTAAATTTACTTTGAACTTTGAGCATTTATTACCTGCCCATAATTATAGTTAAACAAACTGATTTATTTGGAGACTTCCAAGGGTAATTAAGAATCAACTGTCTTGCTGTGGAGATCTGGGGTAATATAGGGCAGAATTGGATGTGACAACAGGCTTCTTTCCCTGAAAATTATTAGTGCAACAACTAGGGTTTTTTCGTTGTACAATTCAGTAATCACAGCTACTACTGCCGGAATTTTAATCCAGATTATTGAATTTAATATCTCCATTTGCCTTGGATTTCAGTCTGTGCTCAAGTTTCTGAATGAGGAATCCAAAAACGCAATGTTTCCTACCCTGTATTACTATTGCAAGTTCATATCAGAGCCTTTGTGTTAGGCCATGGGGTGCTTACTTGAGTTCCAGTTGTGAAGATTGCTTTTTTCAGTTAGTGGAGATAAAATAGTGTTTGGACATATGTCTTGAATTTAGCAGTCACCTGTGTGCCCAACCCCACAGAAGCCTCAATGCAAGATCTAGGCTAAAACTCCAGTGCCATATCAAGAGTGTGCCACACTCTCAGAGGTGAAGTATTAAATCAAATAATCTGACAAACATAAAAGTTCCCAACGAACTATTTTGAGCAAGAGTGGGTTGTCTTTCCTGATGTTTTGGGAAATAATTATTTCTAAAAAAAAGATTTTCTTGGCCATTTGCACATCAGATTGCTGTGCATATTTGTTGCAGCATTTCCTAACCTAGCATATCCAACCTATCACAATGAACTTCAGAAGGTTACTGAATAGTCATTGGCAGTCCATCCACAAACAGGCCATGGCTTGAGGCGCCCAACAGCCCAAGGAATAAATAAAAAATAGGATGGTGAAGGGAAGAAAAAATACATTTATTTCATACTTCACAATACTTCAAAACATTCCAAAACACCACGCAACCAATTTGGAAAACTTTGAGGACCAGTCACAAGACTCTCAGAGGAGAAAAGAGACTGCAGATGCTGGAATCTAGAGCAGCATACAGTTAGCTGGAGGAACTTAGCAGGTCAGGCAGCGTTGAGGGAGGGAAATGGACAATGGACATTTTGGGTCAAGGACCCTCATCTGGGACAAATGCCGATCCAGATAAAAGGTCTTGACCCAAAACATTAACTGTCTATATCTGCCCATAGATGCTGCCTGACCTATTGAGTTCCTGCAGCTTATTGTGTGTTGCTCAAGATTCAGCTTCTGCAGTTCCACCAGCATGGTGTGTGTTGCACAATACTCGGTTTTCATAGAGTTAAAATTAATCTCGTTTGAAAAAAGCATAGCTCATCTATAAATCATGGATGGCAGGGTAAAATGCCAGAAAATCAATGTGCTGGGGGAGTGCACGGAGAAAATTAAGCAAGGTTACGAACACACAAGATAAGTGTGTTTACTTTTCATCAGTAGTTAAGTAGTTTTGCTGGTTGATAGGAAGCCATAACAATGTAGTTGGAGAGTAGTTTAGACATGAAAAACTTTAATCAGCAAACAGATTAATAGTATCGGTGACAAGCCAGCTTGATATATTGGGGGTGCCAATCAATAATTTTTGATAACTCTGTGTGTGTCCGTGTCCGCACGCAAGCGTGCATGCGTGTGGCTGTTTGCATATGGCTCTTGCACATACACTTAGTAACCATTTAATTAGGTGCCTCCCATACCTAATAAAATGACCACAGGGTATATATTCATGGTTTTTTGCTGCTGAAACCCATCCACTTCAAGGTGCAATATGTTACACATTCAGAGATGTTCTTCTGCATACCATGATTGTAATACGTGGTTATTTGAGTTACTGTCACCTTCCTGTCAGCTTGAACCAGTCTGGCCATTCTCCTTTGACCTCTTTTTGCCCACAGAACTGCCCCTTACTGGATGTTTTTGTGTTTTCTGCATCATTTCTGGTAAACTCTAGAGACTGTTGTGCATGAAATTCCCAGGAAATCAGCAGTTTCTGAGATGCTCAAACCACCCTCTCTGGCACCAACAATCATTCCATGATCAAAGTCACTTAGCTTATACTTCTTCCTTATTCTGCTATTTGGTCTGAACAACAACTAAACCTTTTGACCATAAGACCATAAGACATAGGAGCAGTCTTAGGCTATTCCATCATGGCTGATCCTGGATCTCACTCAGACCCATACAATTCCCTTCTTGCCATACCCTTTGATGTCCTGAACAATCAGGAAACTACCATCTTCCACTTTATGTATATCCACAGACTTGGCCTCGACTGCAACTTGAGGGAGAGCATTCCACAAATTCACCACTCTCTGGTTAAAAGAATTCCTCCTTACTTCTGTGCTAAAAGGTTGCCCATTAATTTTGAGGCTGTGCGCTCTAGTTCTGGAAAATTCCACCAGAGGAAACATCCTCTCCAGATCCACCTATCCAGTCCTTTCAACTTTTGGTAGGTTTCAATGAGATCCTCTCACATTTTTCTAAATTCCAATGAGTACAGGTCCAAAACTGCCAAATGCTCTTCATATGTTAACCCTTTCATTCCCGGAATCATCCTTGTGAACCTCCTCTGAACTCTCTCCAATGACAACACATCCTTTCTGAGATATGGGGCTCAAAACTGTTGACAATACTCCAAGTGTGGCCCGACTAGTGTCTTATAAAGGGTCAGCATTATCTCCTTGCTTTTATATTCTATTCCCCTTGAAATAAATGCCAACATTGAATTTGCCTTCTTTACTTGTGAATTAACCTTCTGGGAGTTGTACACGAGGACTCCTAAGTCCCGTTACACTTCTGATGTTTGAATTTTCTCTCCATTTAGAAAATAGTCTGCACTATTGTTCCTTTTACCAAAATGGATTGTCATGTATTTCCTAACACTGTATTCCATCACTGCAATCATATTGCTTCCTCAGTGCTACCTACCCCTCCACCTATCTTCATATCATCTGCAAACTTTGTTACAAGGCCCTTAATTCCATTATCACAACACTGACCCCTGAGGAACACCATTAGTCACTGGCAGCCAGCCAGAAAAGGCCCCTTTTATTCCCACGTGCTGCCTCCTACCTGTCAGCCATCCCTCTATCATGCCAGTACCTTTCCTGTAACGCCATAGGATTTTATCTTGTTAAGCAGTCTCATGTGTGGCACCTCATCAAATGCCTTCTAAAAATCCAAGTAAATGAATCCACCCCCTCCCCTTGTCCACCCTGCCTGTTACTTGCTCAAAGAACTCTAACATATTTGTCAGGCAAGATATCCCTTTACAGAAACCATGCTGACTTATTTTATCGTTAGTCTTCAAGTACCCTGAAACCTCGTCAATAATAATAGACACCAACACTTTCCCATCCACTTGAGGTTAGGCTAACTGGCCTATAATTTCCTTTCTTTTGCCTTCCTCCCTTCTTAAAGAGTGAAGTGACATTTGCAATTTTCCAGTTCTCTGGGACAATGGAGAATCAAGTGGTTCTTGAAAGATCATGACCAATGCATCTGTTATCTCCTCTCCTCACTCCTACCCTGGACCTCTGGCATACTGCTAGTGTCTTCCACAGTGAAGACACCAAGTCTGCATGCTTCTATGCATTAAGTTGCTGCCTCTTGATTGGCTGATTAGATATTTACATTAACGTGCAGATGTACAGGTGTACCTAATAAAGTGGCCACAGGGTATAATTTATCTGTGTTGTCAGCATTCAATAGGACACCGGGCCTGTTCATCAGGGATGCCCCCTGTCACCGGACACTAGTGCGGTACTTGTTACCGTTACTGATAATCGAAGTGGACAGAAGTGTCAATTGATGCTTTTAGCTGTACTCTGGTCAGAAATACAGAAGGTTTCAGAGAGGGTCCAATGAGCCATTAAGGCCCAGGGATCCAAAGTGTTGCTGACTAATTTAATCAGATGGATAAAAGGATGTTGCACAGATGGTGATCGATAAGGTCAGTAAGATTGCAGCGTGAAAGCGAGAACTGGTAGGAGTGAGCCAGAAGATTTATTTTGGATTCCAAGTTTAATGAAATTCAAACACTCCAAGCTAGATAATCCAACTTTATCAAACTTGAGACTCTCTTTTTTGGCAATGCTTTTTTCCCTCTGCAATTTAGCCCATGGGGAAAAGAACAAATGTCCACATCACCTTTCCACTGTATGGTGATGTTTTATCACTTAGCAGTGGAAATCTGATGCATCAGACTCCTTTAGGTCAAGAGAGAGAAGTGTGACATGCTCTAGCAATTCCCTAATATTAGCTTCAATCTTCAGGTATAAACAGGTGCACTTTAGTCCCACAATGGCCTAAATGGCAGAATTTATATCCCAGATAAGCTGCGCGATTTGGCTCTGTGCAGTGCTGGAGAGCTCTGAAGGCTGTGCTGCGATAAGACTGCTTGGTGTGTTCTCCATCTGTTGTCAGGCAAAGATTAACAACCATCGGGGCTTGGACCAGCTTTATTTCCCAATTACAAACTCAGTATTCACTCAAAAATTGTTATGTTTTACAGAGTGCCGCCGTTTGTCTCCAGTTAAATACTTCCACAGTCTGATCATTTGCTGTTGTCAGTGCTAGGTTTAACATGAGCAAACTGCATCAAATGGTTCATTTCCTTCCACGACCTTCAAGAGGTTTTCAGTTGAAGTCAGCGGGTGTCTTTTTTCCCTGACAGAGTGTGAAGAGAATGCTCTCATTCAAATAACTCTTCTAAACCTTACCAAGCACAGCCACTTTCAATGCCTCTATCTACTTTAGTCAACCAACAACGTAATAAGCAAACAATTCAGTTGGAGTGTGTAATGTGAATCTTGCAGCAGTGCCTCCAAAGTGAATGGTTGGAAGTGTTCTAAACACTTGTGCTTGTGTGTTCTTATAAGTAAATAGAAGGCATTTTAACAACTGGTGAGTGGACTGTGTGCTAGTAGTCCTCATAGGGTCATAGAACACTACATGACAGCACAGAAACAGGCCATTCAGCCCATCTAGTCAGTGCCAAATTCTTTATCTGCTTAGTCTCATTGAATAGTGTCATAGAACAGTATCAGCCCTAAATTTTCCTTCAGTCTGATTTCAGCACAAATAAAATTTGGACAATCCACTTATTATTGACCTCACAAGAAGTTAAGAATCCCTCTCTATGTTGAGTCTTTGTGGACGTTAGTGGGGCATTGCTGCTTGTCAATTGAATACGTTCCATTGTTTTAATATAACTGTCAGCATGGTAGCATAACAGTTGGCACAATGCTATTACAGTCGAGTTCAGAGTTCAGTCCTGGTGTCTGCTGTAAGGAATCTCTGTATGTCCTCTCAGTAGAACGTGTGGGTTTTCCCCCCACGGTCCAAAGACATACTGGGTAAGTTAACTGGTCATTGTAAATTGTCCAGTGATTAGGTTAGAGTTAAATCGGGGTTGTCAAGGGTTGCTGGGCGAAGCAGCTTGAAGGGCCATGTCTCTAAATAAAAAGTAATCTCTACATGTCCTTGTCTACACTTCCATGCATGCCTTTTCCTCAGTTTGTCTGTAACAGCATTAATTATTGATTGCAAGAAACAAGATGGAGCTGATCATAAACACAAGAGATTCAACAGATACTGTAAGGCCAAAGCTACACACACAAAATACTAGAGGAACTCAGCAGGTCAAGCAGGTCCTTTCATCAGGCCCAAAATGTCGACCTATATTCATTTCCATAGGTGCTGCCTGACTTGCTGAGGTCCTCCAAGGAACTAATCAGGGTGAGCAGCATCTGTGGAGGGAAAAGAATTGTTGATATTTTCATTTGAGGCCCTGTAGCTCTTGGATCTCTGAGTTTATGTTTAAGTGTACTAGTGACTCTCAATGCGTGTGTCTGCACACACTCATCTATCATTGTGTGAGGATGTGTGCTACATGAAAACACTATAACACCATATGACTTAGGAGCAGAATTAGGCCAGTCGGCCCATCAAGTGTGTTCCTTCATGGCTGATTTACTATCCCTCTCACCCCCATCCTCCTGCTTTCTCCCTGTAACTTTTGATGCTGCTTACTAATCATGAACCTACAACCTCAGCTTTAAATATACCCAGTGATTTGGCTTCCACAGCCGTTGTGGCAATGAATTCCACGGATTCACCACACTCTGACTAAAGAAACTCCTCCTCATCTGTTATAAAGCTATGTCCTTTTATTCCGAGGCAGTGACCTCTGCTCCTAGACTCAATCACTATGAGAGTGAGAGTGTGAGTGAGTGTGTATGTGTACAAGTATGAGTGTGTAACTGTGTGAGTGTGTATGTGTGCACTTCTGCGTGAGTTTGTATGTGTGCATGTGGCTGAGTGTGTGTGTGTGAGTGTATATGTCTATGTGTGCGAGCATGAGTGTGTGACTGTGTATGTTTGCATGCTCATGTGCGTGTGTGTGCATGTGGTTAGTGTGTGTGTGAGTGTATGTGTATGTGCGCGAATATGAGTGTGTGAATGTGTGAGTGTGTGTGCCTGCATGTGTGTGAGTATATGTGTGTGCATGTGTGTGGGGGTGTGTATATATGAGACTGTGAGTGTATGTGAGTGTGAGTATGTGTGTGTGCATGTGTCTGTGAGTGTGTGTGTGTGAATGTGTGGATGTGTGTGCGCAAGTTTGTGGGTGTTTTTATGTGTGAGTATGTGTGCATGCATGTGATTGAGTGTGTGTGTGAGTGTGTGTGTTTGTATGTGTGAGTGTGTGTATGTGTGTGTGTGAGTATGTGTGCTTGCATGTGTGAGTGTGTGTATATGTGTGTGTGTGAGTGTGTGTGTTTGCATGTGTGAGTGTGTGTATATGTGTGTGTGTGAGTGTGTGTGTTTGCATGTGTGAGTGTGTGTATATGTGTGTGTGTGAGTGTGTGTGTTTGCATGTGTGAGTGTGTGTATATGTGTGTGTGTGAGTGTGTGTGTTTGCATGTGTGAGTGTGTATGTGTGTGTGTATGTGCGTGTGTGAGTATATGTGTATGCATGCACATGCGTGTGAGTGTGTGCGCATGCGAGTGTTAGTGTGTGAATGTGTTTACGTGTGAGTGTGTGTATATGTGAGTGTATGTGTGAGTGTGTGTGGGTGTCATTGCATGTATATAAACATGTGCATGAACAGGGTGTGCATACATTTTTAATACTGTAGTAACGATTGCGAAACTAAAACATGATATCTGTGTGCGTTCGCATAGCATGGCTGACCAGCTTCAAGGGGCTGAATGGTTTACTCTTGCTTCCATTTACTGTGCCTCTGTGTCTGCAAGATTCCCTGCTCCTGTGCGCAGTGACTGCCCATGAGATCTCAGCAGTCCTGCCAAATATGAAAACAAACTGAGTTCGCAGTGGGGGAGGGGAGAAAAGATAAAAGGACACCAGATGGATACATTTTTCTGAAGAAGAAATGTTAAAGCTCCTGGCTGTAATCACAGTTTAAGAAGCAGTTTTGAATCAAGCTGTTGAGCTTAACAGGAAATAATTGCTAAAAGTGTTTAGAACCATCACATTATCTCTTTGGCAGCAGTTGCAGACTTATAAAGTGCCGTCAAAAGCAATCTCACCAAAATGCGCCATCATAGTTCTCCATAATAATCCCAAAATGCACCAGGATAATGCAAATTTGCTAAGGTAATTCATCCTGCACAAATACTGCAGCAAGCAATCCGTTTGAGGAACTCAGTGAATTGATCAGCATATGTAAGGGGTGGGAGAGAGAAGAATTGTGAATGCTTCGGGCAAAACCCATCCTGGTGCAAGATTTTGGCCCAAATTTTCAGCAGTTCCTCCCCCTCCCCTCCACACAGATGATGCTTGACCCACTACTCAATTCCTCCAGAAGATTGTTTGTTGCTCCATATTTTCTGTCTCTTGTGTCTCCAAGAGAAACACCACAATAGCAACAGGCCAGGCAACATCACTGGAAAGGAATAAATAGTTGCTATTTCGGGCCAACTGGAAAGGAAGGGGGAAGAAGTCAGTTGAAGGGTCTCAGCCCGAAATGCCAACTGCTTATTTCTTTTCATAGGTGCTGCCTGATTTGCCGAGTTCCTCCAGCATTGTGTGTGTGTGTGTGTGTGTGTGTGTGTGTGTGTGTGTGTTGAACCTGATTTCTACCCTGGGGTATTCCTGAGTACAGAGTTCAATTCCAGTGTCCTCTGTAAGGAGCTTGTATGTTCTCCCTGAGGACTGCATGTTTCAATAATGTTCCTCTGGTCTATTTTCGCCATAACCTTTGATTTCCTTACTGATCAGAAAATTTTCTATCTTAGCTTAAATATTTCCAAGGACTCTGCTATACTGTTCTCTGCAGCTACTGTAGACATTCCAAGGATTAAATACCATTTGAAAGAAAACAAATCTTCCTTGTCTCTGTCCTAAATGAGCACCCTCTGCTCTCTGAACATCATCTAGCCCAGGGGTTCCCAACCGTTTTTATGCCATGGACCTTGAGCGTTAAGCGAGGCGTCTGTTGACACCAGGATAGGAATCCCTGCTATAGCCATTGCCCTGTGTGACCTGTTAAGTATCTTCTGTTTCGATAAAATCACTTATAATTCTTCTAATCTTTCTTGATAGCACAATCTTTCTATTCCTGTGATAATATTCCATATCTCATACACCTCCCTTTGAAGTTGCAGGATACACAATCAACCTACCAGTCCACATGATTTTGAGAGTGCGAGGAAACCAGAACATACAAAGGAAACCGCTATGGTTACTGGGAGAATATATACATATATAAACTCCACATAAATATCTCTGTTAGTCAGGATTGAATCACTGGTATTGTATAGCAACATAGTCAGAGAGCCTGCAGAGAGACTTAGGTAGTTTAGGGGAATGGGCAAAGAAGTGGCAAATGAAATACAATGTTGGAAAGTGTATGGTCATGCACTTTAGTGGAAGAAATAAACGGGCGGATTATTATTTAGATGGGGAGAGAATATCTGGACCTGCCTCTTGGTTTTTTTGCACTACCTTACTTTCTCTTTCTATTTTTCTATTTATGATTTATAATTTAAATTTTTAGTATTTGTACTCCAGGGAGCGCGAAGCGCAGAATCAAATATCGCTGTGATGGTTGTACGCTCTAGTATCAATTGTTTGGCCACAATAAAGTAAAGTAAAATGCAGAGATGCAAAGGGATTTGGGAGTCCTTGTGCAGGATACCCTAAAGGTTAACCTCCAGGTTGAGTCAGTGGTGAAGAATGTGAATGCAATGTTGGCATTCATTTCTACAGGTATAGAATATAAGAGCAGGGTTGTGATGTTGGGGCTCTATAAGACAATTGTGAGACCACACTTGGAGTATTGTGTGCAGTTTTGGGCTCCTTATTTTAGAAAGGATATACTGGCATTGGAGAGGGTTCAGAAAGGATTGACTAGAATGATCCCAGGAATGAAAGGGTTACCATATGAGGAACATCTGGCAACTCTTGGGCTGTATTCCCTGAAGTTCAGGAGAATGAGGGGGGATCTCATAGAAACATTCCAAATGTTAAAAGGCCTGAACAGATTAGATATGGCAAAGTTATTTCCCATGGTAGGGGAGTCCAGAACAAAAGGGCATGACTTCAGGATTGAAGGACATCTATCTAGAGCAGAGATGCGGAGAAATTACTTTTAGACAGAGGGTGGTAAATCTGTGGAATTTCTTGCCACGAGTGGCTGTGGATGCCAAGTTATTGGGTTCATTTAAGGCAGAGATAGATAGGTTCTTGATTAGCCAGGGCATCAAAGGGTATGGGGAGAAGGCAGGGGAGTGGGAATGACTGGAAGAATTGGAAGAATGATTGAATGTTGGAGCAGACTCGATAGGTCGAATGGCCTACTTCTGCTCCTATATCTTATATCGACGGGAACACTGTAGAGAACTAAGCCACCCTCATGTTAGAGGAACAATACCCTATATTTTGTCTGGGTAGTCGCCAACCTGATGGCATGAACATCAAATTCTCAAACTTCTGGTAATGCCCGCCCCCTCCAGCATTCCCCATCCCTTTGTCCCTCTCTCAGCTTAACTCCTTGCCTACCCATTGTTTCCCTCTAGTGCTCCTCCCCCTTTTCTTTCTTCCATGGCCTTCTGTGCTTTCCTATTAGATTTCCCCTTCTCCACCCTGGATCTCTTTCACCAATCCCTCCTGCTGTCACCTATCACCTTGTGGTTCTCCTCCTCCTTCCCCCACCTTTTAACTCTACTCTTCATCTTTTTTTCTCCAGTCCTGCTGAAGGGTCTTGGCCTGAAACATCGACTGTACTCTCTTCCATAGACGCTGCCTGGCCTGCGGAGTTCCTCCAGCATTTTGTGTGTGTTGCTCGGATATCCAGCACCTGCAGATTTTCTCTTGTTTGTTCACCATACATATTGTAAAGAAGCTTCATAAGAACTGGTTGCTTTTAAACTTGGACTGGGGGCAGGCTGAGGAGGAACCTGATGCACAATTACAGGTCAATAAATGAACATGATTTGGTAAGGTATGGGATGTAGGTATCAGAGCTTTGGATGAACAATTCATGCTATGATGAAGTTGGAAAACTGACCAAGATGGTAATGGAATAATGAAGTCCTGCCTGATTCACATTGTAGGAAGCTATGGTATCGAGCATTTATCCCTTACAACCTTGATACCACGTTTATTGAAAGTCCTGCACAGGCAGTCACCTCCCCGTCTCCATCCAGCGAACAGGAGTCACCTGCCATTTGTTTCCAACTCATCACCTGCAACCTATTTAGACCCAGCTCTCATCAACAATCCATGTTCACTCATACAAACCAGCCAGCCTCAATCATTTATTCCTAGCATTCAGTTACCTTGTCATGTTAAGTATCTGTTCTCACTTGTGTTGTGGCCCCTTGTGACTTGTTATTTTGCAGTCTATTAATGACATACTATTCACTGTTAAGTCATCTCCGCTGCACTGCTTTTGGGTGAAGCCTCCTCTACATTCCTGACAAGGCACTCCTTCAATATCTTCCATTACACTGGTCAAGACAGACTTTGTCAAGCTGACAGGATGTTAATTGTTTAGCTTCAACTGTAGTCAATGAGATAATCAGCTATCCTACATGTAACACAGTCAACTCAGGTTTAGTCATCTAGAGAAGTTTAAAGTCATGCAAAAGCTTGAAGGTTGCAGTGAATTCATTCGGAATTCTAGCATGCTGATCTTTATCTAGATTTTGGCACCTCTTTTCTCATTACTTGATCATTCTTTCCTTTCATACAGAACTATTTCATCTTTACAATTTGCAAAATATCTTTCAAAGCTCACCGCAAAGCAGCATTTGTGAACACCGGTCTCTCAACTGAATTCAGAAATCAGACAAAGGTTTTCATCACATCCCAATGTTCACAGACCTTATCTGCAAAAACAATCATTGGCTTTTCATTTGCAATCATTTCAAAGTTCCAATGGTACAATTGTGCATACCTCAATGACTGTGGTCAGGACAGCTGTGGTTGGTTCAGCTCACAGAAGGTACATTGTTCACAAAATCATGTAACAATTACAGCAAAGATGGAATGCACCCTTGTAATTCATTCATCCGGATCAATCCTAGCATCTTTCACACTAACACTCAGATTGAAACAAGTCTTAATGGATATTCCTTGCTTTGGCTAATGTATCTGAAGATCTTCTCCATGAATTGTAAATAGAACCAGACACCTTATATTAATGGCATGGTCTGATCATTACACCATGCATTGGGATCTTCACCTATTGAAGATGGATTTGAACATGCGTCTGCTGATTGACACTTTGCATTTTTTATCTGGTCTAAACTGTCTTGATTTTTCAAGTTCATTCTGAGTTGCTTCAATGATTTTCATGAAACACACACATCTTTTCTGTGTGTGGCACAACAGATCAACATTAAGTTTTGTACCAGATTGTTTGCTTCACTTTCATAATCCAATGAAGTTCAAAGTAAACTCAAGGAATGGCACCTCATCTTCTATCTTATACATTATACCCCTCAGGACTCCAAACAGCAAATTCAACAAAAAATCAAGTTGCTGGTAGAACTCAATGGGTCAGGCAGCATCTGTGGTGTACTTCAAGATTTGTGTAAGTTAACAAATAAGGAGGGGATTACCAATTGATAGGCTTGAAATCCCAGCTCTCTTTCTCAGTAGTGCTTGAGATATTTTAGACCATAAGACATTTAAGCAAAATTAAGCCATTCGGTCTGCCGTGTCTGCTCTGCCATTCCTTCATGGCTAATTTATTACCCCTCTCGATCTCATTCTCTTGCCTTCTGCCCATAACCTTTGACTCTCTTAGTAATCACGTACTTAACCTCCATTTTAAATATACCCAGTGACTTGGCCTCCACAGCCGTCTGTGGTAATGAAATCCACAGATTCATCACCCTCTGGCTAAAGAAATTCCTCCTCATCTCTATTCTAAAGGGAAGCCCTTCTATTCTGAGGCTATACCTTCTGGTCCTAGACTTCCCAACCAAGAGACCAGTTGGGACATTGGTTTAGCTTGTAGATTGAAATCTGGCAACATCAGCAATGCAGTATCCCAATTACACTGATGCATCAACCCTGATCTTATGCATCAACATAAAATTTGAAGATTATGGTTGTAATCTCCAGGTCTACAGAGGCGATCCTTATTGGTCAGGAGAATATACTAACATTCTCCAGCATGTGGAAAGAATCACAGAGTCAGAGAGCACAGAAGAAGGCTTTTAGCCCACTAGGCCCACATCTTCCAAATCCCAATTACACTAATCTTATTCTAACTCATTTTTCCATCGACTCTTCTTCCTTGCTTTCTACCACTCATTTATACATAGTTGTCACTTAAAATGTGAACCAGCTACCATCCTACATATCTGTAGGATGTGAAAGGAAACTGGGGCACCCAAAGGAAACACATATAATCACAGAGAGGATATGCAAACTTCCCAGGGACACTTCCGAGTGTTAGGATGGAACCCGTGTCTCCAGAGTTATGAGGCTGCACCTCTACCAGCTGGGTCCTTCTCTGGTTGCTGGATAATCTGGGGAAACCATAGAAACTTGGCGGCATGGTAGTGTAGTGGTTATTTCAACACTTTACAGCACCAGTGACCTGTAAGGAGTTTGTATGTTCTCCCCTTGACTATGTGGATTTCCTCAGGTGCTCTAGTTTCTTCCCACATTTCAAAGATGTATGGGTAGGTAGATTAGTTATCACATGAATGTAATTGGGCAACACAGATTCATTGGGCTGGAAGAGTTTGTAACCATGCTGCATTTCCAAAAAAAACCTGAGGTTGAGTGGGGTGAATGCATTGTATGGTATGGTGGATTTTATCTTCTGGCTTGGATGTACTTTTTCTCATAGCATTCTCACCCAAATCTCAGGAGTTATTTCGTACAAGACAGTTCCTCACCACAACTTTTCACGGCTTTGCCACACTTCTGCTGCCGGTTATAAAGAATCAGCATGTCCATCCATCTTCCTGGTTGTGTGAGTCAGCAGGAGGGGAGATGGAAGAACAAGAACTAATGAATGGGGATAGGCAGAAATAATTATTTTTAATGCTGAATGCATTCCTGCTGAGCAAGTCAACAGCAGGCTACCTTGGATATGGTGGGAATGTGGTGGATGACTGGAGAAGGAACTGCCCTGCATGTAATTGCCTGTCTAGCTGGAGAGCAACCATTAATGAAACACAGTAAAAAATAGTTAATTATAAAAACTGACAGGCTCATTTCATCAAAATGTACTTGTAAACCCTTTCCAGGTAAGCACCATGATAGATTTCTTGGCTAGACTGCTTCGTGGCAGATGGTGAATAAATGCTCTGTGCTGTTGGTACAGGGGTAGGGAGCGACCAGACAGCTTGTGCTGTGATTTATAACGCAATAATCGACACACTTAATGAGGCACTTACATGCTCACAACCCACCTGGATTCAATCACTCCAGAAACGTTACATTACTGTCACTGTCGGGAGAAATTCTCTAAGCATCCTGACAATAGCTCAGAACGAGCAAGTTAATAAAACTGGGTTTAGGAATTCCTCTTGTGAAAATGAACAGAGAAAAAAAGTGTGTCTGGAGAGTAGCAATCTTTCTTTCACTCACCACATCCCTGACTTTATTTCCTAACTGTGTGTTTCTCTTAATTCAACCTGTATTATTTAAATTATCTGAAACATTCATATCTTTTTACTTTCAGGTCACAGGCCACAACATTAAACTGACCATTGAACATAATCAATGCACTCACTTTCAAGGACGCAGCAACTTATTTTCTCAGCATTTTTTATGTACTTATTTGTCTGTCTATTGTTACTTGTTTTTTTTGTATTTGCACAGCTAGCCTTTTTTGCACAGTGATTGTTTGTTAGTGTTTGTTTTCATTGATTCTATTGTACGTCCTGGTTCTACTGTGAATGCCCGCAAGAAAATGAATCTCAGGGTAGTATATGGTGATATATATGTACTTAGATAATAAATTTATTTTGAACTTTGAACAAACACGTGGCTGCACTTGTTACATAGTTTAGACAAAATTACCGAACAATATGATACATTTTTCAGGTGAAATTTCAGTAGTTAACCTAATTCCACTAAATCTGCTTGTAACATATCAGGTAGTCATCATCTGCTAATTCAGGCAATAAATGTGATATTTGGTAACTGATTCTTACTCTCTTCCTGACCTGGATTCCTGGCCACAGTTAGAGATTCATTTTCAATTTTCCATAAGGTTGTCCCGTGTGAAGACAGCGGGAAAGATTGGCAGACAACTGGTTGGCATCTGACCTGGATGGAATCTATATTTTCACTGTAGGCACACTCTCCCAGCTCAAAGGGTTAAGACCTTGAATTGAAGTAAGGTTTGTGGGTCACAGTACTCCAGAATACCCAGGAAGCGATCAGACTCAGAGTCTGAAGAGTCAATGTAGTCAGATTCTACATGGAACAACCAGGCCTGAACCTGCTGTGGACTTAGCTGACTAAGTTGCCTTGCTCAGTACCTTTTCTTTTACCTAGTGGTAGGTATTCTGTTTGCCAAAGGTACCCATGCAAACAGTGCTGGGCTTTACCAGCCACTTATCGGAATGAAGATTTACACCTGAATTCTACTCGTGGAGTTATAAAGAGCCGCAGCACGGAAGCTGGCCCTTTGGCTCTTTGGCCCTCTGACCATCCTACATGAACCTAATTCTCCCCGCGTTCCTTCGGCCCTCTGACCATTTACACTAATCCTATACTAATCCCATTCTCCCCACGTTCTCATCAGCTTTCCCTGAGACTTCTCCAAAGTAAATTTATGATCGAAGAATGTATACATCACCGTTTACTACCCTGAGATCCATTTTCTTGCAAGTATTCACAGTAGGACAAGAAATACAGTACTGTAGTAATTTGATGTATTGCACTGTACTGCTGCTGCAAAAGAAAAACAAATTTTATGATATAAACCTGATACCTGATTCGATATGGGTCTCTACTGTGGACTGAGAGTGGGAAAGGGGCAGAGAGACGGGAATCATAGTTGGGAAAAGGGGAAGGGAGAGGGAAGAGAGCGGGAAGCACCAGCAAGCCATTTTGTAGTGATCAATAAACCAATTGCCTGGAATTAAATTACCTTGCCTGGTGTCTCATGTCTGGGTGTGTCTGCTGCTGTGCTACCCCTGTCCCTGGCACTTGTTCCCTTTTGTGGTGCTCCACCCTCACCATTCCCAACATGCTTTGCTCCTGACAGATTCACACACTTGCTCTCTGCTCTTCGTTAACAAATACAGTACTTTAGCTCTTAGGCTTCCTAGCTATGTATATGGGCTTAAGACCTTTGCACAGTTCTGTACAATAGAATTAATGAAAAGCTACATGCAAGCAAAGACTGACAAACAACCAATGTGCAAAAGGACAAATTCTGAAAATACAAAAATAATATTAATAATAATAAAATATTATATATTATATTATATTTTTATTACAGCTAGGACAATCAATAATGACTATCTGGATATAATAATACAGGATAAACAGGCAAGAACAACTTACTTAACAGATATAGTCGTTTCAAACACACATAACGTACAGAAATTGATAAGTGGAAAACACCGAAATATGCTGAAAGACTTTGGAATATGAACAAGATACACATTTTCCTGATCGTAATATCTACAACTGGCATCATCCCAAAGTCACTACACAATAGCATTAAACAATTAGGACTACACAGTAATATCTGTGTACATCTTCAGAAAACCACAATACTAAACACCACTAGAATAGTTCAAAAGTTCCTAGCAATTGAGAAATGAGTGTGCTTGGCTATGCCTGTATCTCAGGTTTTACCAGCTTGAGTGGAGAAAAAATATATAAATAATAATAATAATAATAATAAATAAATAATACTGATGACATGAGCTGTAGTGCCGTGAAAGTGAGTCTATCGGTTATGCAATCATCTACTGAAGTGAGTGAAGTTATCCACACTGGTTCAGGAACCTAATAATTGAGGAGCAATAACTATTCCTGAACCTAGTGTTGTGGGTCCTGAGGCACCTCTACCTCCTCTCCAATGACAGCAGTAAGAAGAGAGCATGGCCTGGATGTTGAAGGTCCTTGATGATGGACGTTGCTCTCTTGTGGCAGCACTCCTTGCAGATGTGCTCAATAGTGGGGAAGGCCTTTTCTGTGGTGGACTGTTCTTTCTGTAGGCTTTTCTATTCCACACACGCACGTTATAGGAGCAACCCAATTAACCTACCAATCAGTGTGTCTTTGAATGCAGGAAGAAACTCCAGCGCCCGAAAAAAGTCGTGGTCTCAGTGAAAATGCAAAAAAATCCACACCAACAGTATCAGAGACCGGGATTGAACCTGATCTATGGAGCTGGAAGCAAGCTACTATACTTGTACTTTGAATTTGTACATGAACTTTGACTTCTCTAACTTCCGTTAATGCCCCACCTCCCCTTTGTACCCCATCCGTTATCTATCTATCTATTTATTTATTTATTATATATATATATATATATATATATGTTTTCTCTCTCTCCTTTTTCTCCCTCTCACTATACTCCTTGCCCATCCTCTGGTCTCCCCCCCCCTTTCTTTCTCCCTAGGCCTCCTGTCCCATGATCCTCTCATATCCCTTTTGCCAATCAACTTTCCAGCTCTTAGCTCCATCCCTCCGCCTCCTGTCTTCTCCTATCATCTCCCCCTCCCCCTCCCACTTTCAAATCTCTTACTATCTCTTCCTTCAGTTAGTCCTGATGAAGGGTCTCGGCCTGAAACGTCGACTGTACCTCTTCCTAGAGATGCTGCCTGGCCTGCTGCGTTCACCATCATTTTTTATGTGTGTTGCTACTATACTTGTGCCATCTTCATTTCCAACCCATCCAGCGGGCAAGTGACATTTACCAGGAGGTTTGTATCAAAGGACCCAAAGCATTGTTGAGGATCGTTACACCGCAGTCTCTTTGACCCACTACCATCAGGAATGAAATATAGGAGCATCAGGACTAGGACTGCCATTCGGGGTAACAACTGAGAGACTAATCAGTACACTGCCACTACCGAGATCTCGTTACTAGGGCAGCAAACTGTTTACTATTTACCTGTGCTGCACACTTCACATGCATTTTGAATTATATTTTATTAACTTATTTATGGTAATATTTTGTTTTATGTGCTGTGTATGATATATGTGTTGTAGGTGCACTGTGGTCTGGAGGAACATTGTTTCATTTGGTTGTCTGTACACACACACACACACACACACTCACACACACACACACACACACTCACACACACACACACACACACACACACTCACACACACACACACACAAACACACACACACACACACACACACTCACACACACACACACACAAACACACACACACACACACACTCACACACACACACACACACAAACACACACACACACACACACTCACACACACTCACACACACACACACACACAAACACACACACACACACACACACACACACACACACTCACACACATACACACACACACACACACACACACACACACTCACACACACACACACACACACACACACTCACACACACACACAAACACACACACACACACACACACACACACAAACACACACACACACACACACACACACACACACTCACACACACACACACACTCACACACACTCACACACACACACACACACAAACACACACACACACACACACACACACACACACACACACACACACACACACACACGCACACATTCAGATAACTAGGGGAATCAGATTTCCTCATGCTCTCTTCAGCGTTCAGTTTTAATTTATTTGTTTCTGTAAAGGCCCTCAAGATGTTTATCAACACTGATGGTATATAATTGTTTGCGTTTATAATAACATCTATCATGACATTTGAAATCTCTTCTTAGCTAGTGAGTGACTTTTGAAGTGTAGCCAATGTGGTTTTTGATAACAAATGAGGTAGCCAATTTGCACACAAGCTTTCAGAAATAGTGATGAGATAAAGAACCTGCTTAATCAGCTCTGGCAATGTTTATTGAGGGATAAATTTTGGCCAGAACGCTTGGCTCTCCACAACAAGTGTCATGTCATTTTTCACATCCATCAAAGCCAGCAGCTTGTTTTAGCATTTCGTTCACATGCTGGCATTTTTGATAATATAGCACTCTCTCAGTAATGGATAAAAGAACATGAAAATTTAAAAAAATGCTGATGCTGAAATTGGAACTAAAAATAGAAAATGCTAGAAACTCTCAACAGGTCAGATAGGTACTTCCTATACCGAATAAAGTGACCTCTGAGTGTATGTTTATGGTCTTCTGCTGTAGTCCATCCATTTCAAGGTTCAACATGTTATGCATTCAGAAAAGCTCTTTCACTCATTACTGTTGTAATGTGTGGATATCTGACTTACTGCTGCCTTCCTGTCAGTTTGAACTAGTCTGACCATTCTCCTTTGACCACTCTCTTTAACAAGATGTTTTCGCCCACAGAACTGCAACCCACTAGATGTATTTTTTTTGTTTTTGCACCATTCTCTGTAAACCCTAGTTACTGCTGTGCATGAAAATCCAGGAGATCAGCAGTTTCTGAGATACTCAAATACCCCATCTGACACCCACAATCATTCCATGGTCAAAGTCACTTAGTCATATTTCTTCCCTTTTCTGATGTTTAATCTGAGTAAATGAATCTCTTGACCATATCTGCATGCTCTTACACATTGAGTTACTGGCACGTGATTGGCTGTTTACATATTTGCATTAATGAGCAGGTGTGCCAATGTTTATCATAAAGTGGTCATTGAGAGTAAGTCTTCCTCCTGAAACGCTGATTCTGTTTTTCTTTCCATGCATACTGATTGACCTGTTGAGTGTTTCCAGCACTTTCTGCTTTTTTAATTTATTATTAATGTACAGTTGAATTGGGCTGAAAATTGTTTACAAAGTTGTGAAGAAATCACTTGCATTATGAACACAAGAGATTCTGCAGATGCAGAGCAACATGCACAAAATAGTGGAGGAACTCAGCAGGTCAGGCAGCATCTATGGAGGGGAATAAATTGTTGAGGGTTTAAGTTAATACTCTTCATCAGGACTGGAAAGGAAGGATGCAGGGCAAGAAAAAGGAGTTAGTTGGAGAGGAAGTAGTACAAACTGGCAAGTGATAGGTGATATCAGGTGGGGGGAAGTGGGTGCTTGGGGAATGGAGGTGAAGTAAGAAGCTGGGAGGTGATAGGTAGAAGAAGTAAAAGGCTGAACAAGAAGGAATCTTATAGGAGAGGACACTGACTCATGGAAAAAGGGAAGGAGACAGGCACCACAGGAGGTAATGGGCAGGAGAGAAGAAGAGAAATGCTAAGAGGGGTACCAGACTGGGGAATGGAAAAAGAGAAAAGGGGGGGGGGGGTGAAGAAATTGCCAGACAGAATAACAAGTGTTGCTACTCCAACATGAAAATGGTGCCATCATGATGATTGAGGAGGCCATGGACCGACATGTCAGAATGGAAATGGGTTGTGAGTTGTATTATGAGTTCCTTTTCACAGTATTGTTTAACAACAACAACAACCTTGCACTTAGTTTCTTTAAGACCAAGAAATTGATAGTGGACTTCAGGAAGGGGGGGTCGAGGGTACACACATTAGTCCTCATCAAGGGATCAGTAGTGTAAAGGGCGAGTAGCTGCGAATTTTTGGGTGTCAATATCTCTGGACATCTGTCCTGGGTCCAACATATTGATACAATTACAAAAAAGGCATGGCAGTGGCTATATTTCATTAGGAGTTTGAGGAGAATTGATATGTAATCAAAGACTCTAACAAATTTCTACAGATGTACCATGGAGAACATGCTAAAAGATTGCATGACTCTTGGATATGGAGGGACCACTGCACATGATCAGAAAAAAAGCTGCAGAAAGTTGTAAACTCAGCCAGCTTCATCAGGGTCTCCAGATACCCCGGCATCAAGGGCACCTTCAAAAGGTGATGCCTCAAGAAGGGAGGACCCCCATCACTGTATCACTCGGGACATCTCATTTCTACCATCAGGGAGGAGGTACAGGATTCTGAAGACACACAATCAACATTTCAGGAACAGCTTCTTCCCCTCCACCATCAGATTTCTGAATGGACAATGAACCCATGAACACCACATCATTATTTTTTGCTCAGTTTTTGCACTAATCACTTATTTAAATTTTTATATGTATTTCTTACTGTAATTTATGGTTTTTAAAAAATAGACAATAGACAATAGACAATAGGTGCAGGAGTAGGCCATTCAGCCCTTTGAGCCAGCACCGCCATTCACTGTGATCATGGCTGATCATCCACTATCAGTATCCAGTTCCCGCCTTATCCCCATAACCTTTGATTCTGCTATCTTTAAGAGCTCTATCCATCTCTTTTTTGAAAGCATCCAGAGACTTGGCCTCCACAGCCTTCTGCAGCAGAGCATTCCATATATCCACCACTCTCTGGGTGAAAAAGTTTTTCCTCAACTCCGTTCTAAATGGCCTACCCCTAATTCTTAAACTGTGGCCTCTGGTTCTGGACTCACCCATCAGCGGGAACATGCTTCCTGCCTGCAGCGTGCCCAATCCCTTAATAACCTTATATGTTTCAATAAGATCCCCTCTCAGCCTTCTAAATTCCAGAGTATACAAGTCGAGTCGCTCCAATCTTTCAACATATGACAGTCCCGCCATCCCGGGAATTAACCTTGTGAACCTATGCTGCACTCCCTCGGTAGCAAGAATGTCCTTCCTCAAATTTGGAGACCAAAACTGCACACAGTACTCCACATGTGGTCTCACCAGGGCTCTGTACAGCTGCAGAAGGACCTCTTTGCTCTTATACTCAATTCCCCTTGTTATGAAGGCCAGCATGCCATTAGCTTTCTTCACTGCTTGCTGTACTTGCATGCTTGCTTTCAGTGACTGATGCACAAGAACACCTAGATCTCGTTGTGCTTCCCCTTTTCCTAACTTGACTCCATTTAGATAATAACCTGCCTTCCCGTTCTTACCACCAAAGTGGATAACCTCACATTTATCCACATTAAACTGCATCTGCCATGCATCTGGACACTCGTCCAGCCTGTCCAAGTCACCCTGCATTCTCATAACATCCCCCTCACATTTCACACTGCCACCCAGCTTTGTGTCATCGGCAAATTTGCTAATTTGCAAATATTATGTATTGCTATGTATTGCCACTGCAAAACAACAAATTTCAGGGCATACTGTATGTCAGTGACATTAAACCTGATTCTGATTCTGAACATCCGTAAATGCAGCTCATTGAATATGCTGTCATACAATTCCAGAGACCTGGGTTCAATCCTGGCCTTGAATGCTGTCTGTCTGGAGATCTCCCTGGCACCATGTGGATTTCCTCTGGGTGCTCCAGTTTCCTCCCAGATCCCAAAGACATACAAATTCATTGTCTAATTTGCCAATGTAGAGAACAGATTACAGGCAATGTTACCTCCAATTTGTAATAACTGGTTTGCGTAATAATCTTGTGCTGTGCAATTTTTGCCCCATGACACTAACATTTACACACTGAATTTTTAAGTGGTAGTAAATCTGAAGCAATTCTAAGGTTAATAAACTACCAAGTCTAGTCTGTTGTTCGTTGTTTAAAAGAAATAAAATAACTGTCAATAAGAACTTTGATCTCCTCTGGGTTTGATCGTTTTTGCTCTCGTTCATCTGCACTCTCACAAAACATATGTAGCATGCCTGTGGCGGGTAATGAAAGATTTTCTCACTGGATCTTTTGCACACCATCTATATGTGATTTGCTTGCTAAGTGATGCTTTTAAAAAGTCAAGTTTCTGAATATCACTCTACTTGCAAATTCTCCTGCAACTTTTGCATCATGACGATACACGCAGGTAACAACAGTTTCGGTATCGAACATAAATATTTCTCATAGCTGCACGTTCCTGACCTCATGGGCATTTAGTGTAGCAGTTTCTATGTTTATTAAGCCATTTGACTTTAATTAAACTAGCAGTTCTTCTGTGCTTCCTGCCATTTGCATCTTTGGAATTCAGCATAGTGAATAAATAATTTCTTCAGTAAATACAGTATAAATAAACCATTTCTAAATCTACAGACAAATCATTATAAACTCTATGTTGTCAACACCGTCCGCCTCAGAAACCAGAAAAAGAAATTGATTGTGTACAATATGAAATATACTTAGTATGCCAACCACGCAGAGAATGACAACTTTTTGTGCACAATTTAAATTCCTTTCTGTGCTAGTAGTAAACGATGTGTGTGTGTGCACACGCGCACACCTTGGAGGGAATGTTGATTACAGAGAGAATTACCGGGCTGATGGGATTGATCAGTGAGCTGGCATAAACATAAGGGGTCAAATAGCTTTTTCCTATGTAGTATGGAAATATGGCAATTCACATTGACAACACTGAAGTTGGTTAAGGCACCGAGACAAATCCACAGAACTGTCACTCCTCTGTGTGCGCGAGTCCACAAGTTAGCACACACAATTCATACGTGCGTATGCATGCAGATACTTCACGAACCAATAAATCTTTGGCAAGTTTTATCTTTGGTTCATAGACATTTGCCGGAATAGATTCTTCAATCTAATAACATAACGGCATCCCTGCACACACACAGCATAAAAAAGGGAAAGATAAAGTAGGAGATTAATTCTCAGGCATTCTCATTTCCCGGCTGTTTTACAATGATTGCTGGAATGTGTGGCATTTGTGGCAATGATTATTGGAGTGCCAGGATTTGGCACCTGTTGACACTTGTGGGCTGCCCCCGGCACATCTTTAGGTTGTGTTGATTGCTAATGCAAATGACGCATTTCAATGTATGTTTTGATGTAGATGGTCGAGATTGTTTAATGTCATTTCCTGTACAAAAGTGTAAGGAAAATGAAATAATTGTTATTCTGGGTCCAATGCAGCGCACAAAATAAACAAAAGGCAAAGAACGGAATAATAATAATAATAATAAAGCACACAATAAATATGACTATTAAGACACAATGGAGTTAGTGGGTGGAGGTGTTGATCAGCCTTACTGCTTTGGGAAAGTAACTGTTTTTGAGTCTGGTGGTCCTGGTGTGGATGCTACATAGGCTCCTCTCTGAGGGGAGTGGGACACACAGTCCATGAGCAGGATGGCTGTAGATGTGACAAATAAATAAATCTAAATAAATGGATCTGAATGTAACTGAAACCTGATGTTACATCTGCTGTGAAGCATAATCTACGATCTGTCTTAGGTCTGATCCACTTGTTCTTTAGGAAATGGAGCATCATAGTAGAGTGGAAATAGTGACTTCAGCTGCCAGAAGGGTGGCTCGGTGATACAGATTTAAGAGAAATGGGCCAAATAAAGTCTGCATAGAATTGTGTTTGTGCAGCAAGTTATCATATCTGCAAAGCTCTGATTGACGGGAGGGTGGAGGTCCAGTCAATGGTAACTCTCCAACAGAAATAGAATGTACTAAAAATATGTACAATAAGCATAAAAAGATATATGCTGTTATTAATTGGGTAACATTGCTTTTGGGGCAAAGCAGAAGTGCAGGACTATTAGCTGGGGTTATTGAGAAAGAGAGGGGGATGGGACCGATGGGAGCTTTAAGTCAATGGGTTGAATGGCACATCTCCATGCTGTAACATTCCTGTGATTATTCTTTCAGACAACTTGTGAAGACGTGACAGACCAAGTGACTACTTCCGGTACTGATAGACTTTATGATTTACCTGAGCTCAACATTATTTTTACTTGTCTCTGGGAGTCTGCAGATGATCTGGAGACATGAGAATGACTCTCATCACTGACAAATAAATTTGAAATAAAAGGCTCGAAGCACTCCTAATGGTCATGAAGCTAAGGATATCAAGGATATCTTCCAAAGGCAGCATCCATTTTTCGGGATCCTCTGTGTCCGGAAAATGCTCTCTTCTCGTTACTACTGTCCGGAAGGAGGTAGTACTCAATATGCCACACTCAATAAAATAGGAACAGCATTTTCCTCACTGTCATCAGATTTCTGAATAGTCCATGACTATTACATCACTGTGTTGGCATGTGGCCAAGTGGTTAAGGCATTTGTCTAGTGATTTGAAGGTCACTAGTTCGAGCCTTGGCTGAGGCAACGTATGTGTCCTTGAGCAAGGCACTTAACCACACATTGCTCTGTGACGACACCGGTGCCAAGCTGAATCGGCCCTAACGTCCTTCCCTTGGACAACATCGGTGGCGTGGAGAGGGGAGACTTGCAGCATGGTCAACTACTGGTCTTCCATACAACCTTGTCCAGGCCTGCGCCCTGGAAACCTTACAAGGCGCAAATCTATGGTCTCATGAGACTAACGGATGCCTGTTACATCACTATTCCTCTTTTGCACTATTGATATATTTATTTTTTAGTAACTTATAGTGATTTGTTATTCTTGCCCTGTACTCCTTCCTCAAAAGAACAAATTTTATGACTTATTTCAGTAACAGTAATCCTAATTCCGATGTTGTAAAGACTGATCTGACTCACTGATGTTAGAAACATAGAAACATAGAAAACCTACAGCACAATACAGGCTCTTCGGCCCACAATGCTGTACCGAACATGTCCTTACCTTAGAACTACCGAGGGTTACCCATAGCCCTCTATTTTTCCAAGCTCCATGTACATATTCAGGTGTCTCTTAAAAGACCCTATCATATCCACCTCCACTACTGTTGCTGGCAGCCCATTCCATGCACTCACCACTCTCGGCATGAAAAATGTACCCCTGTCATCTCCTCTGTACCTACTTCCAAGCACCTTAAAACTGTGCCCTCTCGTGCTAGCCATTTTCAGCCCTGGGGAAAAGCCTCTGACTATCCACACGATCAATGCCTCTCATCATCTTATACACCTCTATCAGGTCACCTCCCATCCTCTGTCGCTCCAAGGTAAAAAGGCCGAGTTCACTCAACCTTTCTCATAAGGCATGCTCTCCAATACAGGCAACATCCTTGTAAATCTCTTCTGCATCCTTTCTATGATTTCCACATCCTTCCTGCAGTGAGGTAACCAGAACTGAGCACAGTACTCCAAGTGGGATCTGACCAGGATACTATATAGCTGCAACATTACGCCTCAGCTCTTAAACTCAATCCCACAGTTGATGAAGGCCAACGCACCGTATGTCTTCTTAACCACAGAGTCAACCTGCGTAGCAGCTTTGAGTGTCCTATGGACCCAGACCACAAGATCCCTCTGATCCTCCACACTGCCAAGAGTCTTACCACAAATGCTATATTCTGCCATCATATTCGGCCTACCAAAATGAACCACCTCACACTTATCTGGGTTGAACTCCAACTGCCACTTCTCAGCCCAGTTTTGCATCCTTCTGTAACCTCTGACAGCCCTCCACACGATCCACAACATCCCCGACCTTTGTGTCATCAGCAAATTTACTAACCCATCCCTCCACTTCCTCATCCAGGTCATTCATAAAAATCACAAAATGAAGGGGTCCCAGAACAGATCCCTGAGGCACACCACTGGTCGCTGACCTCCATGCAGAATATGACCCATCTACAACCACTCTTTGCTTTCTGTGGGCAAGCCAATTCTGGATCCACAAAGCAATATCCCCTTGGATCCCATGCCTCATTATTTTCTCAATAAGCCTTGCATGGGGTACCTTATCAAATGCCTTGCTGAAATCCATATACACTGCATCTACTGCTCTACCCTCATCAATGTGTTTAGTCACATCCTCAAAAAATTCAATCAGGCTCATAAGGCACGACCTGCCCTTGACAAAGCCATGCTGACTGTTCCTAATCATATTATGCCTCTCCAAATGTTCATAAATCCTGCCTCTCAGGATCTTCTCCATCAACTTACCAACCACTGAAGTAAGACTCACTGGTCTATAATTTCCTGGGCTATCTCTACTCCCTTTCTTGAATAAGGGAACAACATCTGCAACCCTCCAATCCTCTGGAACCTCTCCCTTCCCTATTGATGATGCAAAGATCATCGCCAGAGGCTCAGCAATCTCCCCCTTTGCCTCCCACAGTAGCCTAGTGTATATCTCGTTTGGTCCCAGTGACTTATCCAACTTGGTGCTTTCCAAAAGCTCCAGCACATCCTCTTTCTTAATGTCTATATGCTCAAGCTTTTCAGTCCACTGTCATCCCTACAATTGCCAAGATCCTTTTCTATAGTGAATACTGAAGCAAAGTATTCATAAGTACCTCTGCTATCTCTTCTGGTTCCATACACACTTTTCTACTGTCATACTTGATTAGTCCTATTCTCTTATGTCTTATCCTTTTGCTCTTCACGTACTTGTAGAATGCCTTGGCATTTTCCTTAATCCTGTCCACCAAGGCCTTCAAGGAAAAAAAATTACTGTCACTAACAGGTCTTGTCTATGTGTGAATCCAGGCCTACCAGTGAGGAGGGCTATTAATTTCTCATTGAAATGGTCTGTCAGTCCAGAAGACAATTATGACAGACCATACATGGTACCAATCATATTAGATGAGTCAGTAATGTGACTTCAACAAAGTCTGTCCATTTTATCGGTGGGTGAGTACCACTTTCGGGCAGGTAGAGCTCGTCAGCCATGATTGACAACTCATCTAGGAGAAGGAAAACTCTGATCTCAATCCTCTGCTGCCTTGCAGCTATACTCACTCACGGGGAAGGCTTTGGGAGTAAACCCCAAGGAAAAATCCAGAGCTGGAGACCCTAAGACAGTGTTACATTGAGTTCAATATTGACTGGCAAAGGCTACAGTGCTGCTGGTGCCAAGCACTATCAATCTCTGCTGTTCCTTTGAATTCATCAGCTGCATGGAGATGGAAGCCTGCTGCAGCTTGCTCTTCAAACTGCCATGGCTGGTGCATTGATTGAATGTAGCGAGATAGGATGAAACAATGGAGAGCCTCTCTGGCCTCTCTGAATAGAACTGGAGCATGGGGAGAGCCTGGCAACTGGACCTCATAGACTGGTCATGACACAACTACATGTATCTAGTTGTGTGGACTTAGGTATTCAAACAACTGTAAATCTTTGGGCTTGGGTTGGGTTCAGATTTGTAGTGGTTGAGCTGTGTCATGATTTAATTCCACACCAATGCAGATCTAATGGGGGAAGACTGGCTGCACCTCATTTATTTTTTAAAAAGAGGTTATTTTTATTGAAGTCTCAGAGAGTTCACCCTGAGTCACTGTAGGATATGGTTCAGATAATTCCGAGAGACAGGATTGGGTGGAAATAAATCTCTGATTTAAAATAAAAAAGCCAAGGTTACATAAAAGCAGATTAAAAATATTAAATTCATTGGGGAAACCTTCTGGCTTTTTCAAAGTCTGATTAAGCTCCTGATCACTGGATTCATTCCAAGATTTGTCAGGAAAGATTTTTTATTTGAACACCATGGCATTATCAGTAAGTAGAGGTTAAGAATCCCACTTTAATTTACTGCATTTTATCATTAATATGAATTCCTTTTGTGTGGGGGTAGGTGGATGTGTTTTAGTGGATACCTAGATGTTTCACTGGAATACAGTTAATTAAATTGGTAGTCCATTGATCATTGTCACACAGACAGCGTTGTATCTTAGTCTCTTTTAGTCAAAAGACTTCTCTTAATTCCTTCCTACTCCTAATCTCAATGATTAAAAAAAGGAACAAAAATCAGATAACTGTCTACAATGAGGAAGTGTGAGAGAGAGTCTTGTTTTGGCTTCAGTCAGAGGGTAGTGAATCTGTCAAATTCATTGCCATAGACGGCTACAGAGACCGTCATTGAAATATTTAAGGCAGAGATTGATAGGTTCTTGATTGGTGAGGGGTTTAAGGATTTTGGGGAGAAGGCTGGAGAATGGGGTTGAAAAAATCGGCCAGAGTTATATGGCAAAGCAGATGTGATGGGCCAAATGCCCTACTTCTGCTCCTGAATCTTATAGTCCAAAAGACATCAGGATTCTAGACTGCTGCAGTGCTGAACTGGCTGTGTGGATGTGGACTCATATTTGGGGACTCTGCGGTTCATGTTCTGTCTGTTATTTGTTTACTTTTTATTGTTTGCTCGATTTGTTCTTTTTTTCACACATAGATGGTATTTGTTGTGTGGGGTTTTTTAGCAGGTTCTATTATATCTTTGTTTTGTGGCCGCCTGCAAGAAGATGGATCTCAAGGCTTTATATAGTATATATACTTTGATAATAAATGCATTCTGAATTTTGAAAAGTTTTTGTTTTCTAGAAACTGATTCTTCTTCTGGTGAAGGGTCAACTGAGATAGCAGACCCTGTGAACAGCTGCTGATATAGGAAATACAGACATGCCACTGGAGTTAATTATTCACAAGGTGGAGGCAAACATGATTTACTGCTTTCCCAGCAGTTGTAAATGCTGTGGTGGAAACCTTAAGACAAGGTCACTTTTGTCTGTTGGTGGTATCCACTCATGTCACTGGACATTAATCTTTCTGAGTTTACATATGGATTAGGACGGAAACAAGTATTACCTGACGGCCCCTCTGTACTCCTGCATTAAAACCTTTGCATAAAATAAACACAATAATGCTTCTGTTAAAATAACAGAGAGGGATTTGGTACAATAGCAGGACTATACATAGGACTACAGAGAATCTGCAGTTTAGAAACAAATCCATGAGGGGTAACATGGCCAATAAGTTTCCTCTTTTAGATCCATTCATATATTCTTCTGCTCATTGCTCCAGTATCTAAGTTAACCTTCAGTGCTTTGGTCTCAATCATACCCATTCCATATCATGAGGAAAAAGTCCATAAGCCCATAAGATATAGGAGCAGAATTAGGCCATTCAGCGCATTGAATCTGCTCCGCCACCTCATGCTGGCTGATCCTGGATCCCACTCAACCCCATACATCTGGCTTCTCACCATATCCTTTGACGTTCTGCCCAATCAGGAAACTATCAACTTCTGTCTTAATTATACCCACGACTTGGCCTCCGCTGCAGTCTGCGGCAGAGCTATTCACAGATCCACTACTCTCTGGCTAAAAAAAAAATCCTCCTTACCTCTGTTCTAAAAGGTTTCCCCTCAGATTTGAGGCCGTGCCCTCTAGTTCTGGATACTCTTACCAGAGGAAACATCCTCTTCACATCCACCTTATCTAGTGCTTTCAACATTCGGTAGGTTTCAATGAGATCCCCTCACATTTTGCTAAATTCCAGTGAATACAGGCCCAAAGCTGCCAAATGCTTCTCCTATGATAACCCCTTCACTCTCAGAATTATCCTTGTGAACCTCCTCTGAACTCTCTCCAGTGACAACACATCCTTTCTGAGATATAAGGCCCAAAACTGTTGACAATACTCCAAGTGCGGCCTGACTAGTGTCTTGTAAAGGGTCAGCATTCTCTCCTTGCTTTTATATTCTACTCCCCTTGAAATAAATGCTAACATTGTACTTGCCTTCTTTATCACAGACTCAACCTGTAAATTAACCTTCTGTGAGTCTTGCACAATGACTTCTAAGTCCCTCTGCACCCCTGATGTTTCAATCTTCTCTCCATTTAGATAATAGTCCACACTATTGCTCCTTTTACCAAAATGTGTTATCGTACATTTCCCAACACTGTATTCCATCTGCCACATTTTTGCCTATTCTTTCATTTTGTCTAAGTCCAGCTGCGATTGTATTGCTTCCTCAGCACTATCTACCCCTCCGTGTACCTTCATATTATCTGCAGGCTATGCCACAAAGCCACCAATTCCATTATCCTAATCATTCACAAATAATGTGAAAAGTAGCTGTCCTAATACTAACCCCTGACCCTCGACACCACTGGCCACCAACAACCAATCAGGATTGGCCCCTTTTATTTCCACTTGCTGCCTTCTGCCTGTCAGCCATTCCTCTATCATGCCAGTATCTTTCCTGTAACACCATTGGATTCTACCTTGTTAAGCAGCCTCATGCATGGCACCTCATCAAATGCCTTTTAAAAATCCAAGTAAATGACATCCACTGCCTTCTGTTTGTCCATCCTGCTTGTTAATTCCTCGAAGAACTCTAACGTATTTGTCAGGCAAGAGTTCCCCTCACAAAAACCATGCTGACTTTGATTATTTTCTCATTAGACTCCAAGTACCCTGAAACCACATCCTTAAAAATGGACTCCAACACACTCACAACCACTAAGGATAGGCTAACTGGCCTATAATTTCCTTTCTTTTGCTTTCCTCCCTTCATAAAGAGTGGAGTGATATTTGCAATCTTCTAGTCCATAAGACCATAAGACAAAGGAGCAGAAGTCGGCCATTCGGCCCATCGAGTCTGCTCCCCCATTTTATCATGAGCTGATCCATTCTCCCATTTAGTCCCGCCTTCTCACCATAACCTTTGATTCCCTGGCTACTCAGATACTCATCAATCTCTGCCTTAAATACACCCAATGACTTGCCCTCCACTGCCGCCCGTGGCAACAGATTCCATAGATTCACCACGCTCTGGCGAAAAAAAATTCTTTGCATTTCTGTTCTGAATGGGCGCCCTTCAATCCTTAAGTCATGCCCTCTCATACGAGACTCCCCCATCATGGGAAACAACTTTGCCACATCCACTCTGTCCATGCCTTTTAACATTCGAAATATTTCTATGAGGTCCCCCCTCATTCTTCTAAACTCCAAGGAATATAGTCCAAGTGCGGACAAACGTTCCTCATATGTTAACCTCATATGTTAGTCCTCAGGAACAATGCCAGAATCAAGTGATCTTTAAAGATCATGACCAATGCATCTGCTATCTCTTCAGCTTCCCAATTATCCAACTTCGCACTCACGTTTGCTACCTTATTTGCCCTTTTCTTGGTTTTTATGCAGTCCTTAACTTCCTTTGTCAGCCACGGTTGCCTAACCCTGTCATTTGAGAACTTCTTCCGTGGGACATATCTATACTGTGCCTTGTGAACTCTTCTCAGAAACTTCAGCCACTTCTGATCTGCCGTCATCCCTGCCAGTATCCTCCTCCAATTCATCAAGGCAAGCTCTTCTCTCGTGACTCTGTAATTCCTTGAAGTCCTTCCTCAATCCCTAATAGATCCTTATTTTCAGACTTCCCTTCAAAACAAGGCCAAAGTCTAAATTTCCACCTTCTTCCCCAAATGAAATGCAACCCAGAAAGCAAAGAGACATGATTCAGGATGTTTAGCTTTTCCAGCCCACTTCAACATTATGCCACATACCTTCAACCACAAATCGAAATGAATTCTCTTCATGGCTGAATCAGCATGTCAGATTCTATTTGAAATCTTTTATCAAATCCACATTCTCTGCACTGGGGAGCACCCCTTTGAATAATATACTCTTGATCTATTGTTTGCCTTTGTAAATTATTTGTGTACCTGCACTGCACTTTCTCTGTGAATACAACACTTATATTCTACATTCTGTTTTTTTTTTCTTTTGTACTATTTCAATGTAGGTATGATTGGAATAATTTGTCTGGAAGGCATGCAAACATAAAGCTTTTCATTTTAACTTGGTACATGTGGCAAAAATAAACCAATTAATAGGTTCATTAGCCGTCAATTAGTGGATATCTTGGTTTTAATGATTATACAATCTTACGGTCTCTCCCACTATCTTATTGAATTTACTCTCCCTTCCTAATCTTGTCAGACTCACCTCTGCTGTGAAGAGGTCCAAGCCGCAACAGCAACCCTGAGTAGCATTAAGTTGCTTTCCAATGTATCTCAAATTTACAGTACAGTGCAAAAGTCACAGGCACATATATATATATATATATATATATATATATATATAGTTAGAACGCCTAAGATGTTTGCACAGTACTGTATTTGTCATGTGGAGCAGACAGCAAGTTTGTAAATCTGGTGGGAGCAAAGGATGTTGGGAATGGCGAGTGTGGAGAGCCACAGGAGGGGTGTGGGACAGGTGGCAGAGAAGGAGTACCAGGGGTGAAGGGTGGTGGAGGTGCAGACATACCCGGCCCTGAGACAACAGACAAGATAATTTGATTTCAAGCAATTAGTTTATCGATCACTGCAGAATGTCTCTCTGATGCTTACCACTCCCTCTGCTCTCCCTCTTTTTGCAACCATGATTCCCCTGCTCCCTACCTCCTTCCCACTCTCAGTCCACAATAGAGACCCATATCAGAATCAGGTTTATTATCATTTGTTTTATTTCTGTGCCAGCAGTACTTTGCAATACTTAAAGCTACTACAGTATTGTACAAAAGCCTTAGGCACTTTAGCTACATGTATGTGCCTAAGACCTTTGGACAGTACTGTGCTTCCCTGATTCCACAGCCTCCGAGTAAAAGGATGTCCTTTTAGGGTATAGATGAGGAGAAATTTCTTTTGTAGAAGGTGGTGAATCCATGGAATTTATTGCCATAGAGAGCTGTGGAGGCCAAGTCATTGGGTATATTTAAAGTGGAGATTGATAGGTTCTTGATTAGTAAGGGAATCAAAGAATTCAGTGAGAAGGCAGGAGAATGGGATTGAGAGGGAAAATACATCAATTATTATGGAGCAGACTCTATGAGCCAAATAGCTTAATTCTGCTCTTATGTCTTATGGTCTAATCATGATGTTAAGCTCTACTGGGATTTTCTTAATTTAGAATTAAAGGAGTTTTGATTGAAGAATTAAGGAAAATAAAGCACCTCACAAACATCAATTTTACTGGAGTCTAAGTTGCTTAACCTTCACTATCTCAAGTGAGTAAGTAATATGTTAAACAGAGAATAATTGTAGGTTGACTCAGTGACCTCTGTGTGTGCCTGTATGCGTGAGCGTCTGTATATCTATGAGTGTATATGTTTGCGTGCGTATGTCTGTGCGTGTGTGTGTTTGGAAGCCAGTAATCCCAATAATTGAAAAATCCTTTTTAAAAGTTTATTAACCACAGCACAAGTAAATAAATGTTAATTAATTACTGAAGTCTGTAGGCGGATTATCTGGATTAGATAACTCTAGTCTAGCTATTCAGGCTGTGGCATAACATTATGTGCTAGCCTTTCAACATAGTTAGATTTATCTACATAGACTTTATGGAGTCTATCTTGCCTTGTTCAATTGATAGGAATGAATTAATTAGTTACATAGATGGAATGAAGTCAAGTACTATCATTGTAATTGATGAATAAAGTTCAAAATTAGAAGTGTAATCTATCCAAAGATATTTGGTTTTATCAGTTGAAGGTGTCATGTTGCACCTCCTTCAGGATAAATGAGCAAGAGGTGCTGAGTGTTAAGAGAGGAGAATCACATTGCAGGGTCTTCCGATAAAGGATGCTAATTTAATTATACAGATTAAAGAAAATCTGCATTTCATTTCTTTTTCTCTAACCGAACAAGGAAATCTTTGTTACATAACACATCAGTTCAGCAATGACTTTCAGATGAAAAATTAAACTAAGCCTCAGCCAGTTCTCTCAGCCAGGCACAAAAGATCCTCAGGCATTCTTTGATAAAAGAACAGGGCAAAAGTGTGCAGATGGGGGCAGGGGCTGGGAATGGTGGCAGCAGAGAAACAGTTCTCAAAGTAAAGCTCTAAAATTGGTAAAAATATAAATTTCTATATGTGCCTCTGAGAAGAAAAGATCTCAGCATTCTGGCCAATATTTAATTTTTTGATCATATCACTGGCCATAATTGCATCCTTGTTTATGGGAGGTTGATGTGCATATGTTGGCTGGGGGACACTTGCATTACCACAGTGGGCTGTGCTTTGAACCGGTGGACCAGCATTCTCCACTTTCTGATAATGGCATGCAGTGAACAGCTCAGGACTGAGAAGCTGGTCAGAGCATTTCACCCCTTGACCCCGAGGAATAAATAGATTTATATCAAGTGCAGCCAACTGGAAAGGTCTTCTTTACTCATAAATTCCAGCATAAGATCTTCCAGGCCTGTGTAAATTGGTTTGCAGCTTGGTGGCCAAATATTTTAATTCTGATTCCCATTCCTGTTCTGACATGTCAGTCCATGTCCTCCTCTTGTGCCATGATGAGGCCACCCTCAGATTGGAGGAGCAACACCTTATATTTTGTCTGGGTAGCCTCCAACCTGATGGCATGAATATCGATTTCTCCATTAAGAAAAAAATCCCTCCTCTCTTCTTCTATTCCTCTCTCTGGCCTCTTGCTTTTTCTCACTTGCCCATCACCTTCCCATAGTGCCCCCCCTTCCTTTCCTTTTTCCTGCGGTCCACTCTCCTGTCCTATCAGATTCCTTCCTCTCCAACCCTTTCCCACCCACCTGAATTCTTCTATCACCTTTGGTCTAACTTCCTTACACTACCCCACATTTTTATTCTGGCATCTTCCCCTTCCTTTCTGGTTCTGAAGCAGGGCCTCAGCCTGAAACGTTGACTGTTGGTTCTTTTCCATGGATGCTGCCTGACCTGCTGATTTCCTCCAGCGTTTTGTGTGTATTGATGTGATCAGTGTCAATTTCTTTGCCCTAGTGGCATTATGAGTGAATTTCAGATAATTTTAATCGAATTTCTCAAACATTTTGGAACATTGTTACAAAATGCCTTCAGTTGCCCAGAAATGGCGCATTCATTTATCTCAGCAACAACGTGGAATAACATTGCAACCTAAAATATGGCACAATATCTCAAGTTGTTTGATAGTGATCTTATTAACCAAAACTCATACTGAGTCACATTCGGGGGAAGTATTAGGTGAGGCTAGATCTGCATTAAAGGGACCATAGAAACAGAGAGGTAAAGGCATAGAAATGTTGCAGTTTGAAGCAAAGACAGCAAGGCTAAGGATTCTTATAGGCAAGATTCTGCACATGTTGGAGATCCAGAGCAACACACAGAAGATGCTGGAGGAACTCAGCAGGTCAGGCAGCATCTATGGAAATAAATAAGGGCTGAGGCTCTTCATCAGGACTGATTATTCATTCCCATAGATGCGGTCTGATCTGCTGAGTTTTGCCAGCATTTGGTGTGTATGGCTACGAATTTGCTAATTTAGGGAAGACGTAAGGCTATATTTCCTTGGAACTGTCTTCCTCAAAGTGTGAATGCATTTGAATATATTCAAGGCAGTATCTTGGGGGACAAGACGGCAGTGCGAGCAGAATGCAGGCGAAATTACAGTCAGATTAGCCTTCACTTTATTAAATGGTTCAATAATTTTAACTGTTTACTTTCAGTTCCATTTCTATTATTCATATACACTAAGTGGCTACTTTATTAGCTATCTCCTGGAACAAATAAAGTGGCCACTGAGAGTACATTTGTGATCTTCTGCTGAAGCTCATCTACTTCAAGATTCAACATTCAGAGATACTCTTCTGCACACCTCTGTTGTCGCACGTGGTTATTTGAGTTACTGTCACCTTCCTGTCAGCTTGAACCAATCTGGCCATTCTCCTCTGACCTCTCTCATTAACAAGGCGCTTTCACCCACAGAACTGCCACTCACTGGATGTTTTCTGTTTCTTGCATCATTCTCTGTAAACTCCAGAGACCGTTGCACATGAAAATCCCCAAAGACCAGTAGTTTCTGAGATACTCAAACTAACCTGTCTGGCACCAGCAATCATTCTATAGTCAAAGTCATTTAGATCACATTTCTTCTGCATTACAATGCTTGGTCTGAACAACAACTGAAACTCTTGGCCATTTCTGCATGCTTTTCTACATTTAGTTACTGCTACGATTGGCAGATTAGATATTTGCATTAATGAGCAGGTGTACAGGTGTACCTAATAAAGTGGACACTGAGTGTATTTCTAATGTGGATCATTTGAAACTGGGATGATCAGGAGGTTAGAACTCCTTGTTTATTAGCATGATGCTGGGTAACATTGGTTTTTCTACCACTGATTTAAATACATTGTCACACTTAAATGAATAATACTTCAGCTCTATGATGCCCTGAGACATTGCCAGTGGGTGGAATGCGGTAAATAATTAGATGAGTGGTTTTGTATTTGCAGATTTCTAGAATACAATAGGTGAAATAAAGCGTGAGATAGACACATGATTGGGAGAATGGGCATTGGGTGAGGCCAGTTCAAGCTACAAACAGCAGTAGTTTAGCAGGACACTGGTACGGCTTGGGATGGAGTTTGGAGTTCAATTGCAGCATCCTCGGTAAGGAGTCTCTCTATGTCCACCCCATAGAACATGGCGGTGGTTTTTTTCCCCAGGTGTTCTGGATTCCTCCCACAGTCCAAAGTTGTGCTAGTTAGGTTAATTGGTCATTGCAAATTGGGTTAGGGTTAAATCAATGTTGCCAGGGGTTACTGGAAAGCGCTGTTTGGTTGCTGGTTGGAGGGTCGGAAAGGCCTGTTCCATGCTGTATCTGTAAACAAACAAATAAATAAATAGAACGGGCATTGGGTGAGAGGTACTAACAGCAGAAGGTTGTAACCTATTCTCTGAGCTTCATAAGAGCAGTGTGTCACTGAGACACATGCTGTGTGAGTGGGATTGTGACAGGAGTCAGTGATCTAAACCAGGTTCAATTCTGGCAATCACAGGGCAACACAGAAACCCAGTCAAGCTCTGTTTATAAGCAAACAGCCAATTAAGCATTTCCTCATTTTCAAAAAAAAATGTCCATCTGGTTACAACAATAAAGCAAAATTTACACTCAGTGGGCACTTTATTAGCTACCTCCTGTACCTAGTAAAGTGGCCATTGAGTTTATGTTCATGGTCCTCTGGTTAGCCCATCCACTTCAAGTTTTGACGTGTTGTGTGTTCAGAGAAACTCTTCTACACACAACTGTTGTAACATGTGGATATTTGAGTTACTGTCACCTTCCTGCCAACTTGAACCAGTCTGGCCATCTGCCTCTGAACTCTCTTGTTAATAAGACATTTTCCCCACAGAACTGCTGGCCACCATTCCCTGTAAACTCCAGAGTCTGTTGTGTGTGAAAATCCCAGGAGATCAGCAGACTCAAAGCGCTCTGTCTGGCACAGTCAGAGTCACATTTCTTCCCATTCTGATGTTTGGTCTGAATAACAACTGGCATGTCTGCATACTTTTATGTGTTGTGTTGCTGCCACAAGATTGGCTGATTATATATTTTCATTAATGAGCAGGTGTACCTGTTGAAGTGGCCAATGTGTTATAAACTGGGGTAAAACTATAAGAATCTTTAACTGAATGTGCTGTTCCTCTGCAGAACATAGGGTTCATTAATATTATCTCTTAGGGTTGAAGTACACTCAAGGTCAATTTGCTCAATGGTGCCATTGTTTATGCATTTGCCTGGGACTTCCTTAGGCTGGAGCAAGGGAATGATGCCACTTCCAAACAGAACAGTGATTATTTAAAACCCACTGCAAAGAACAGAATTACAATGTCATGGGTCATCCAGAAGGAAGTTATTCTCCCCTTTTCCTGGAGAACCACCCTGATCATGGAGGTGAATGCTGCACGCCTTTAGGTTTTAAGCTTTGAACATGACACCAAGCTGCAGCATATGAGCCACTATTCTTGTGATTTCCTGCTTCTCAAGCATCCTGCATGAATGGTAAATTGGAGAAAAAGAAATCAAAAGTAAGACATAATTTGAACCCTTTTCTTCTATTCCCCACTCTGGCCTCTTGCCTCTTCTCCTCACTGGCCTATCACCTTCCCTGGTGTCCTGTCTCCTTCCCTTTCTCCTATGGTCCACTTTCCTCTCCTATCAGATTCCTTCTTCTCCAGTCCTTTACTTTTCCAATCCACCTGGCCTCATCTAACACCTTCTACCTTGTTCTCCTTCCCCTCCACTCAACTGCCTTTTAATTCTGTCACCTTCCCCTTTCTTCTCCAGTCCTGATGAAGAGTTTCGGCCCAAAGCGTCAACTGTTTACTCATTTGCATAGATGCTACCAAATCTGCTAATTTCCTCCAGCATTTTGTATGTGTTGTTCTGGATTTCCAGTATCTGCAGAACCTCTTCAGTTTAAGACACAATTATGTCATCCATTACTCTGAATCACCCATTATAACATCCACTTCTTTTGAAAATCCCAGCTTTTGCCCAAATCCCACTTGTTACACATGAAAAGAAATTCCTCCTAATATCTTATCTAAAAGTATTTTTTACTAATCTGATAATAACTTTTGATCTAGTTTTTTTTTGCTAACTTTTAAGCAATACTTATGCTTTAGTGCATCTATACTACTTAGTGTTTGATATACATCAATGAGGCTCCTTCCCTTCTCTCCCATCTTTCTTTCCTATAGGGCTTATCTTGTCTAATTTATTAATGCAAAGATCTTTCATAGATTATTTCTTTTAATGTTAGAATGGGTTTTACTCCTTGTGCTCTCTACAATACTTTATATTGTAGAGCACAAAGAGTGAGTACTGGGCACATGGTAGTGTAGCCATTCACTCATCACTATTACAGCTCGGTAGCGGTCAGCTTGAGGCCATTACAGCTCAGGGAATTGGAGTTCCGAGTTCAATCTGACATCCTTTGCAAGGAGGTGGCTGCCAGTGACTAGTGGTGTTCCGCAGGGGTCGATGTTGGAACCACTTCTTTTTCTGCTGTATATCAATGATGGAATAGATGGCTTTGTTACCAAATTTGCAGATGATATGAAGATTAGTGGAAGGGCAGGTAGTGTTGAAGAAACAGATAGGCGGCAGAAGGACTTAGACAGATTAGGAGAATAGGCAAAAAAGTGGCAAATTAAATACAATGCTGGAAAATGCATGGTCATGCACTTCGGTAGAAGAAATAAATGTGCAAACTATTTTCTAAATGGGGAGAAAATCCAAAAATCTGAGATGCAAAGGGATTTGGGAGTTCTTGTGCAGAACGCCCTAAAGGTTAACTTGCCGGCAGAGTTGGTTGTGAGGACGGCAAATGTAATGTTAGCATTCATTTCAAGAGGTCTAGAATACAAGAGCAGGAATGTGATAAGGCACTGGTGAGGCCTCACCTTGAGTATTGTGAACAGGTCTGGGCCTCCCATCTAGAAAAAGATGTGCTGGCATTGGAGAGGGTCCAGAGGAGGTTCAGAAGGATGATGACAGGAATGAAAGGGTTATTAAACTAGGAACATTTAATAGCTCTGGGTCTGTACTCACTGGAATTTAGAAGCAGGGGCGGGGGGGAATCTCGTTGAAACTTTTCGACTGTTGAAAGGCCTAAACAGAGTAGATGTGGAAAGGATGCTTCCTGTGGTGGGGGAGTCTAGGACAAGAGGAGCTACCTCAGGATAGAAGGGCATCTATTTAAAACAGAGATGCAGAGAACTTCCTTTAGCCAGGGGGTGGTGAATTTGTGAAACTTACTACCACAGACAGGTGTGAAGGCCAGGTCATTGGGTCTATTTAAGGTAGAGCTTGATTGATTCTTGATTGGACATGGCATCAAATGTTACAGGGAGAATGTCAATGAGTGGGGCTGAGGAGGGAATAAAAAAGGATCAGCATGATGAAATGGTGGAGCAGATTCAATGGGTTAAATTGCCTAATTCTGCTCCTATGTTGAATGGTCTTATGGAGTTTGTACATCCTCCCTGTAGAATGTGTTGGTTTCCTCTGGGTGCTCTGGTTTCCTCCCACACTCCAAAGCTGTAGCGGCTATCAGGGGCTCCTGGGTGGTGCTGCTTGAAGAACCAGAGGCCTGTTCCATGTTGTATCTTAGTAAATAAACAAACCTGCTGTGATGCAATGACCAGAGCAAAACTTAATTCTGGTTTTGGTGGAGAGTGAGTGAGTGAGAGAGAGTGTGTGTGTGTGTGTGTGTGTGTGTGTGTGTGTGTGTGTATAAAGAGGCTACATTTTCCCCTTCTCTAGAGGTATGGACTTCCCATAGCCCCACCTCTCGAGGTTCCCTGTCTTTTGAGGCAGTTGTGTTACTGGTAACCTGGACTAACATGACATCCTTACCAGCCGATTGGTCAAAGTGCCATTCAATCAGTGTAACTTTCCCCAATACTTGTACAGAACCCTGCACTCTAAGTGGCAGCTTGTTGGGAATTTGGACATCCACCCCACTCAAGCATTACTCATGGATATCCATTTCGAATCGCACCAAATCTTAATCCCCGCACACCCATAATAAAGTACCTTAATTACAATGCACCTCCGTTTACAAACACTACTTGAAACACTGGCTTAAATACACAAATAAACCAATTAATCAAACCTTAAACAGCATTCACACACCATTTTTCAATGAGCACCCTACAAATGTAGCCTTTTTACTGGGGCTCGTATGCAGACTTGGCCCATGAGCTAACTCTGCTGACAGCCATGTGACTCAGCGGTGAGAAGGCCACCTTTCATAAACAATATACATTTGGGAATCACTATGATTTGGAGTTCAGCCAAACGTTATGATGTTCTGATTAAAGGAACCTCTAAATGAGCAAATGCTGTGTAAATATTACCCACACACAGTTATCGGTTCCCAGAAATGACGGGTCGTACACCAGCATGAAATTATAAAGAAAGCATATTTACCAAATTTTCAACTTTAACAAAAGTTACAGAAAAATAAAAGGATCCATTATAGTTAAACCAGTCTAATGTACACCTAACATTGGAGCTCATACTGGAGTAGTTGGGGGTGAATCTCTTTACTCACATGCTGGACCCACAGTCTGCGTGAAAGCACCCATCACATTCCAAACTCCCTTTGAAGACCATCTTGAATGAACTGGCTCTCTCAGGAGTATTGGCACTTTCTCCTTGGAGCCATTCATCCGCACAAAACACTTCTTGCAATGGGGACTCTCCTTCCAAAGGCGTTCTGCAGCATCTTCACTTGTGCCCTGCTCCACAGCTCCCACCAAAAGACCCCAAGCTAGAGCACTGTTCTTCAGAAAACTCTTCCCCACTGCTCACTAGAACATTCTATCATATCCCACCATCCTGTTTGGCTGACACACATTCCTAAATTGGAAAACGTTATCTTAGCTGAAGTCAAAACACACTTTCCAGCTGCTGCAAAACAAGTTTCTAATTCTGATTCCGACATTTGCAGGCTGCCCCCCCCACCACATTCTTTCGTGTGTTTGTTGTTATCGCAAATGATACATTTCACTGTATGTTTCAATGTACGTGTGATAAGTAAATCTCAATTCGAATCTGAATCTTCCAGGAGGACCACAAACTTGTCATAGGGTTTGAAAGCTTGCATGCCTCAATGACCCGGAAAGCTATGTTGGCTGGAGTCAAGACCTTATGCTTTGGCTCTTGGTAGGGTCACCTGTGTCAAGCAGGTCAAAAGGAAGAGAGGCCAGATTAAGTCTGGTCCACTAGTCCTCCAGGTTCAGGGATTCATTAAGTTCATCCTTGATGTACAGGGCTGTATCCACTACTTTAACAGTTAAAAGTAAACGTTTTCAACTGTAATGATGTGCCAAGTAAGAAACTGGAAACAAAGGGTTGACTAGCTACAAAAAAGTTGACATGTATAAGATTAGAATTAATTTCTCTGTTTTATTGTACGTTTACGGAAGTGTTAGTAAAACAATGGTATCAAAAGAACTTCTTGTAAATAAAGAGTAGAATTGGGACAATCTGTTCACTCATCAAACAAGATTACCAATGAAGTCAACAGAATTAGACCGTTACTAGACTGTTAAATATTATGCTCAAGCATAATATTTCTTTTTTCTCTGCAAAGGGAATGCAATAGTTGTGGAAGGTAGAAGAGGTGCTGGAGAGGAGGTGTTATTAATGTTGATCAGACTATTGCAGGGAAATGCTCTTTCATTAGAAATGTCAGCTGGGCCAATCTGACCATCATGACAATGCAATAATGAATTATTGCATCATAAGAAAGGTTAGCAAAAAAAGTTAGCTGTAGTAGCTGACTCACTCAATCTCATTCTAATGTTATTGATGCTAAAATGGCCATAACTCCTACTCCTCCATTCCTGATAAATACAAGCTTGATTAATCTTCCTCCTTGCTTCCACTCTGCATTGAAATCAAAACTGATCCAATACTGTAACATTCTTTTCCCGAAGCTTAAAACCACGGTACTTCTGTCCTTACTCAGCAATTACTCTTATATTCACTGGCTTTTCATGTCAAATTTGGTGCCACCTAATCTTTATTTATGCAGTGTATTGCCCTTTTCCTCTTACGAACTTCCATCTAGATTTTGAGTAGTCATGCACTATGATCCTTTATGTTGATCTGCAGTTCTAAACGGGGAACCGGCCCTTCCCTTCAGTTCCTGTACGATTAAACACAAACTGGGGCCAGTCATTACTTTGGCATTAAGTCAAGCAGTGATTAAAACACCCTCCGGCGGAACTAATGTCATTTCTCACACACCTTGGAGCTCATTAGTGCCTGCATTGAACAAAAGATAGGTTTTTGTTTGACATATTTTAAAATCAGAATAAGATTCAGGTTTAATATCCCCGGCATACATCATGAAATTTGTTGTTTTTGCGGCAGCTGTACAGTGCAAGACATAATAGTAAAAACTATAAGAGACTGCTTTTTTTAAATTTAGCGATACAGCATATTATAGGCCCTTTGAGCTGCACCACACAGCAAACCTGACAACTCCTGATTTAACCCTAACCTAATCACAATGACCAATCAACCTATCCAGTGTGTCTTTGGACTGTGGGAGGAAATTAGAACACTTGGAAAATCCATGCATTTCACAGGGATGACTGTGGATTAAAAAAAAATTAAATTAACTAAGTAGTGCAAAAAGAGAGGGAAAATACTGAGGCAGTGTTCATACGTTCATTGTCCATTCAAAGATCTGATTTTAATAACTTAATTTCGAACAGTTGTCAAATAGTACTTCCAATTATAATGATGGCCAGTAACATTTGCAAATCTAATCAAGACTACTATTGCCTCACAAGAGCAAGGTTCTGAGTAACTCTAGCAGGGATTTCACAACTCACTCACATGAAGACATGGACAATGCTCACACTGACACTGGCCTTCAATCAGACAACTCTTTTAGATGAAGATCGAGTAAAATGTTTCCCTGCTGGATGTCATTAGCACATTTACCAAGAAGAAATAGAAGAACAGCCAAAACTCATCATCAAGATGTTGTCCACTCTGATCTTTTTTTGGTACTCAAAATGGAAATACAGTCTCACGTTCACTGTTCCGGATTTCATATTATTTTAAAGTCTGTTATGAAAAATAATTGTTCTGTGGAACATTTTTGACATGGTACGTTAGTGCTGGAATGTATGGCAACACTTGCTGGCTGCCCCCAGCACATCCTTGGGTGTTAACTCAAATGACTCATTTCACTGTATGTTTCGAGGTATATGTGATAAATAATTCTGAATAAGAGGATATTCTGAGTCTCTCTCCAGACAAGATGCCACCAGAACAAAAAAGAAAATCCTCTCTTGTGCATTTTTAGGAATGATGTGGAAGGCTCACTCTCCAATCCGTACACCATTCTTATCTTAATTCATGCATAGAGACAGTAGAAAATATATTTGTGGAACAACAGTGGCAAGAAGTTGGTTTCCTGCAGATGACCACTAGTTTTTAGGGCAATTAAACTGTTGCACATTCACTCTCACCACTTGCCGTTAAAGACCCCATATCCATGGGAACTCTTCTGAAAATTGCTATGCAAGTCAATAGGGTAGTTAAGAAGGCATATGCAGTGCGGGCCTTCAACTGTCAGGAGATTGAGTTCAAAAGCACGAGGTCATGTTGCAGCTCTATAAAACTCGGTTAGACCATGCTTGGAGTATTTCAGGGCATCTCTTTATAGGAAGGATGTGGAAGCCTTAGGGAGGGTGCAGAGGAGATTTACCAGGATGCTGTGTGGACTAGACAGCATATTTTATTAGGAAAGAATGAATGAGCTATGATTTTTATTTGGAGTGAAGGATCAAAGATGACTTGATAGAGGTGTATAAGATGATAAGAGGCACAGGCAGAGTAGACAGCCAGAGCAGATATAGCTAATACAAGGGGTTGTAATTTTAAGGTGAATAGAGGAAAATATCAGTGAGATTTCAGTGATAGGTTTTTACAAAGAAGAGGGGTACGTGCTTGGAACATGCTGCCAGGGGTGATGATACAGGTGGATACCGTACATTAGGGACATTTCAGAGACTCTTAGATAGGCACATGGATGAAGGAAAAATGGAGGGCTATGCAGGAGGGAAGGGTTAGATTGATTCAGGAGTATGTTAAAGTGTCGGCACAAAATTGTGGGCTGAACGGCCTGTACTACTCTATGTTATTAGTCTCACCTTGTACACTCACTCTCCTGGGAATAGCTTCAAAGAAATAGAATGCTTACTTTTTACATTCAGGGACTTTAGTTTCTGAAATTAAATGTTTACATTTAACAAAAAAGGTCTTAAACTTGGACTTCTTCTAGGTATTGAGAGTAATTATTAACTCTGGTTGCAATGAATTCCCTCCATTTTTCTTTCATCTATGTACCTACCTAAGAATTTCTTATATGTCCCTCATATATCTGCCTCCACTACGACCCCTGGCAATGACTAATTATGATATTTATTGCACTTAAGAAGGATACGTTTACTACTTTTAAATTGAAGTGTATGTTTGCTGTCTGCTATACAGAATGTACAAATTAATACTAATTGCAAAGTATTTCCAGCTTTTTCTGTTTTCTTTCAGAATTCATTATCTTTTGCTTTTATTTTCTTGTGCTGTCTTTGATCTGTTACAGTCCTGTACAAAGGCAAACCTGGGCAAACTCTTTAATGGTGATCGCTTCATCTGCTTGATGGTGATCTCTACTTCTGCTTCCTTAGCAGATCATTTGTATTTCATGATTTTCTTTTCCAGAGAAATATTTCAACAAGTCAACTTTTTAGAAGTTTCAGGTACCAGGTTCTTGGAAATCTGAAGGTCTGTTGACATTTCAAGGACCATTTATGTAAATTGAACACAATGTGCTTCAACCAGAAAACCGACAGAGTGTTCTATATTTACTTCATTCCTCTCGAGTGCAGTCATTGGCATCTTTAAATCTGGAACTCATTTCTTGTGAGAAACTGTTTCTTCACAGCAAGATGGAATGGCACAGCCTGACCTCAGAGGTTACACAGTGAGTTGGTCCACTTCCAGCTTCTGCTAGATGTCCCACTTACTTTGCTCCATCATTGGTGGTTGTGAATTCAGCTGCTTGGTCTCTCCTGTAATTCCAGTCCTTTCCTTATCCTTTAAGTGATGCTTTAAATCTTCCTCTTTCACCAGACCTCTTCGAACATAGAACACTACAGCACAGTACACACCCTTCAGCCCACAATGTTGTGCCAATCTTTTAACCTACTCTAAGGTTAATCTAACCATTCCATCTGACATAACTCTCCATTTTTCTATTATCCGTGTGACTATCTAACAGTTTATTTGATACCCCTAATGAATCCGCTTCTACCACCTTGGTTGTCTGGGTATTCCATGCACCTCACCAATCCTTGTGTAAAGGACTTATCTCTGACTTCCCCCCTATACCTTCCTCCAGTCATCTTAAATTGATATTTGCTTGTATTTGCCATTTCCATCCTAGTAAAAAGTCTCTGGCTATCCGCTTGAACTATGCCTTTATCATCTTATATACCTCATATCCATCATCAACTCAGTATCAATTTTTGTCTGCTTTTGCCCTTGCGATAGAAGTGCGCATTGTTTCTTTTCTTCTCTCGCATTTTCTCATTCTCTCTCTTATCATACACACTTCTATGGGTTATTGGCTTAGAAGGGTTCATCATGGAATTAGAGAGATTTTATAGCTCAGATAGAAACCACTCAGCCCATTGTGTCTACACGTGACAAAAATAGAAATTATTTAGGTAATCCCACATTCCAGTTCCCAAGTTTACATGTTTGTATGTTACAGCTCTTCAAATGATCAGTCAGATGTACTCCCCACCATTGGTTGAACAAGTTAGGTCTTTAATCTTTGGAGTGTAGAAGGTTGAGGGGGGACGATAGAGGCGTTTAAAATTATGAGGGGGATAGATAGAGTTGACGTGGATAGGCTTTTTCCATTGAGAGTGGGGGAGATTCAAACACAAGAGGACATGAGTTGAAAGTTAAAGGGCAAAAGTTTAGGGGTAACATGAGGGGGAACTTCTTTACTCAGAGAGTGGTAGCTGTGTGAAAAGAGTTTCTAGCAGAAGTGGTTGAGGCAGGTCCAATGCTGTCATTTAAAGTTGAATTGGATAGATATATGGACAGGAAAGGAATGGAGGGTTATGGGCTGAGTGCAGGTCGGTGGGACTAGGTAAGAGTAAGAGTTCAGCACTGACTAGAAGGACCGAGATGGCCTGTTTCCGTGCTGTAATTGTTATATGGTTATATTAAGCACATTTACATGGAGTGCTGTCGCTAGAAAGCAGTATCCATCATCAAGGACTCCATTACCCAGGCCAGGTTCTCTTCTCGTTGGACTCACACCACCGGGTTCAGGAACATTTATTACCCCTCAACCATCAGGCTCGTGAACCAAAGGGGATAATTTCACTTGCCCCATCACTGAACTGTTCCCACAACCTATGGACTCATTTTCAAGGACTCTTCATCTTATGTTCTCAGTATGTATGTATGTTTGTATGTATCAATTAATTAGTTTATCTATTTATCTATCTATCATCTCTTTTTGCATTTGCACAGTTGTTTTTTTCATATTGTTTCTTTGCCTGTCTTATTGGGTGTGATCTTTCATTGATTCTATTGTGTTTCTTGTATTTACTGTGATTGCCAAAATAAACTGAAACTCAGGGTTGTATATGGTGACATATATGTACTTTGAAATACTTTTACTTTGAATTTTGAACTAAATGTGACACCAGTACCTGTCTCCACCAGTCTTTCAGGCAATGAGTTCCAGATTCCACCACAATTTTGGTGAAGGTATTTACTGAAATTCCATAAATCTACCTCTCGCTTTCAACCACTTGGATAGCACAGTAATGTTATGGGTTAGCGCAATGCTTTACAGTGTCAGGTGTAAGACCAGGGTTCGACTCCCGCCACTCACTGTAAGGAGTTTGTACATCCTCCCCATATCTGTTGTGCTTCCTCCAGGTGCTCTGGTTTTCTTCCACACTCCAGAGCTGTATGAATAGGTGTAGTGAGTTGTAGGCATGTAATGTTGGAGCCGGAAATGTGGCGAGACTTGCAGACTACCCAGCACCGTCCTCACTGATTTCATTTGTCACAAATGATGCACTTCAAAACATGTTTCAATGTACACGGGACAAATAAAGCTAGTCCCTCTCCCCATCACTGATGTGCTGTTATAAGTGCATTTGTCTGTTTGAAAGTAGCCGAGAAAAAAATTAGGATGTAATTGGACCCAAATATTTCCATACTTGTGCCTGTAATATATTAATGCTGCTGTGTAGGTCAGGCATCCCCTTTACTAGAATCAACATCTTTGATTCAAGTTCAAGGCTGCAGATTCACACATCTAACTCTTGACATGATCAATCCTTACACGCCTAATTCACTAATTCTTCTGCTGCTGGCATCCATGGATAAGCCTCATTAGACCCAAGGAGGATGAAAATGCTCCCAGCTTTGAACTTACATTGCAGAATCTCAACACCTCCTCAGTAATCGTGCCCACTGTGGAGAAACGCACATCATAAAGCTCCTCATTGCCAGTAATAGGCCTGGCGATAGCCTTAAAGGAAAGTGAAGGGTGTTATAGAGATGCAAGTCTTTTCTTCATTGAGAAAGGAACTATTTGGGCTATCAACGGTTAAGTCTGAACCATAATTTCTCAAATTACTACAGACTCAATGTCTAGAGTTACTGAAATAAAATAAATATCCAAACCCTTGTGTGAATATTGAGAGGATAAATTGATTATTTTACTGCATAATTTTCACTTTAAGATATTAAACAAAACAAATTCATAAATTGAGACATTACACCAAGATCTGAATATCTGATAGAAGCTTAATTTTTTATATGCGCTGACAGAATTATAGTTTAACTCTTGCACCTCCTTGTTACAAAGTTGTTCTCCCGTGCCTGATCCTGCAATTATAACTTTAGCTGAATATTCCAGCTAAGGAGTGAAAAGAGGAAAGCATTAAGTCTTAACTCTCACCTATGAAGGCTTTCCAGTAATCTCTTTACGAGAGAATTGCCAAAACAGAAAATTCTGGAAGAACTCCGGAGATAAGAGTAGCATCTGCATAATGATAAAAAGGTTAATGTGTCAGGCCTGAACAAGCAGTCATCTCCTGGTGTCCAACCAATTAACAGGAATCACCTGTCACTCATTTCCAATTCATCACCTACAGCTATTTTAACCCAGCTGTCATCCGTGATGGCCTAACTCACTCGATGCCAAGCCATGTGCGTAAATTACTATTGGTGCTTACAGAGCTAGATCCAAGAGGAAGCACACATTTGAGTGGGTGATTAAGAAAGAGATACAGGCTCCTGTTGGAAAAAACCTGGCTGGGCTCTGTAATATCAAAAGAAATTAAGAAAAAATCTCATCTGTTTTTCAATCACTTGATGTTCTTGTTCAATGGCATTTGTTAAAATTTTCCCCTTCAAAGTGCAGTCTTCCCCTACAATCCCTTGAATGAACTTCAAGGATTATATTCCTATGCCTTTTTAATGCTTCTCCATGGCTAAGTGAGTACCAGATTTATATAACCATATAACAATTACAGCATGGAAACAGGCCATCTCAGCCCTTCTAGTCCGGGCGGAACATTTATCTTGAGAGTGAGAAAGCAAAGCCATGCTCAAGATACTTGAGGATAAAAAAATCTGGTTTTGCACTTCAGAGCAGTACAGAGGGAATACTGCACTGTTGAAGGCATCACATTTCTGATAGCATGTTAAATCAAGGCAAACCTGAGCTATAAAAGATAACATGACTTTACTTTTACAAAGAGCTAATATAATAACCGTACTGCACTTGCTGGGAACTTTCTATGAGGAATTCGGCTGCTGCGTTTCTGACCTTAAAGACACTTCAAGTGCATTTCATCGGTTCAAAAGATGTGACTTTATAACCATATAACAATTACAGCACGGAAACAGGCCATCTCGGCCCTTCTAGTCCGTGCTGAACTCTTACTCTCACTGAGCCCCACTGACCTGCACTCAGCCCATAACCCTCCATTCCTTTCCTGTCCATATATCTATCCAATTTAACTTTAAACGACAACATTGAACCTGCCTCAACCACTTCTGCTGGAAGCCCGTTCCACATAGCTACCACCCTCTGAGTAAAGAAGTTCCCCCTCATGTTACCCCTAAACTTTTGCGCTTTAACCCTCAACTCATATTCTCTTGTTTGAATCTCCCCCACTCTCAATGGAAAAAGCCTATCCACGTCAACTCTATCTACCCCCCTCATAATTTTAAATACCTCTATCAAGTCCCTCCTCAACCTTCTAAGCTCCAAAGAATAAAGACCCAACTTGTTCAACCTTTCTCTGTAACTTAGGAGATGAAACCCAGGCAACATTCTGTAGCTGCCCTGGCCACCCTCAGGGTCGCTCGGCTCGCTGTCGTCTAGGGAAACAGCCTCGGCCCCGCCAAACTGGATAAATCGTTTGTGTGGATGCTGTGTGAGGTACCCCACCCCGCCCAAATAACAGACAATACACCAGATGCAATTAAATGATTTACAGTTTATAGATATTACTGGAACTATATAATTAAAAGAGAATAAAATATAAAAGGAAAATAAAAGGCGCCACACTTATCAAAGTTCAATCTCTTTGTGCACAAACAGTTGGAGCTCAAGGACCTTCTTCTTCACCCTGCGACCCCTCGGACCACCTCGACCGGCCGCCTGGGACCAACAACGGTGGTCGACCAGACACTTCACACCAGTCCGTCTCCGTCTCCTCGCCGAACGTCCCGCTCGGGGTCCGACCCCGTTAGCGGACTCACAGCACCTCATCCATCCTCTGTCTCACTCTCCTGCCTTCTGCCCCAAAACCCCGCGCATACAGTATCTTCAAATACACCAAAACCATAACAGCTATCCCAATTGGTTAATAACGTATTTCTTATCACCCTCTAAACCACAACAAGCTGCTAGCGCAAACTTTCTCAGCGTTTAACACAACAAAGCCGCATTCCCCAGATTAACATAACAAAGATGCCATTTTAATTAGCCTCCGCAGTAACATAAAAATCGAAACCCCCTTACAATTCTAATAAATCTCCTCTGTACTCTCTCAATTTTATTGACATCTTTCCTATAATTTGGTGACCAGAACTGTACACAATACTCCAAATTTGGCCTCACCAATGCCTTATACAATTTCAACATTACATCCCAACTCCTAAACTCAATGCTCTGATTTATAAAGGCCAGCATATCAAAAGCTTTCTTCACCACCCTATCTACATGAGATTCCACCTTCAAGGAACTATGCACCATTATTCCTAGATCCCTTTGTTCAAAGGGTGCTATATAAACACAAGTCTTTCCTTCTTGTTCCCCTTGTTACTTACTTATACCATCACTGGAACTCCACAATCAACATCATATCCATTTATCTCATCCATGTTTCATTCCTTGAAATATTAGAACACAGAACATAGAGCAGTACAGCACAGTGCAGGCCCTTCAGCTTACAATATTGTGACAATCTGATTATTTCTATTTCTCTTCTTATTTCAATGCATCTTTCTTCCTTCCCCCAAAACATCCTGTTCTGTGCTTCTATTTGGTGTCCTTGTTTACATTTTTTGTCCATCATTGTAGAGCTTTGGAAAGATCTTACGTACGAGAGAAGTAGTAGTTACGTGCATATGGGTTGCTTATCAATGCCCATACTCCATAACATCCTGCATTGATATAGCACCGTTTTACAGCAAAGGATGACCCAAGGCAACTTACTAGAGTGTTAGGGGTCTATAACGACAGATGGTGAAATCTTGGCCAAAAAGACAGGCTTTAAGGAATACCCTGAAGGAGGAGAGGGAGCAAGAGAAATGAAGTTGGTAGGAAATTCCAGTGGTTAGTCTTCACAATGGAAGACAGACATCAGTGGTGGAGTGAAGAAAATTGGTAAACAAGAGGTCAGAATTAGTGAAATGCAGAATTCTTTGAAGGCTCTAGGGCTGAAAAGTGAGAGATCTGAACTCAGGTACAAGAAGTTTAAATTGAACACAGATGAGGAAAGTGACAGGAGCTCCTCAAATATCTCCCCATTTAGAAAGAAGGGGGGGTCCCCCTTTAACCAAGCAAACTTTAATCAGAATGTCAATAGTAAATCATTTCTGTTCCTTTTGCAAATTAGCTGCTTGCTTATTTCTCTTTATTGATTATAAATCTAAAGGTGCTGAAAGCTTTGATTTTATTAGGTACTACCGCCTATTTCCTAGTGCCATTTAAGGTGTCATGTATGTATGGAACCAGCTTAGCTTCAGCTAACACAATGGCAAACACTTTTTAACAAGGATATAGTAATCACAGTACTTTGTTCAGAGGTTATGTATACTGGTGGTGTTTGTAGCAGGAAATTGAATATTGGTAGATTGTTCTTGAGGACGAGGTCACAAGGCCACTGTGTACAATCTTGATAAATGGTGCTGGTGGAATTATTCTCATTACTTTCCACTCAGAATGTCTGATGGCATTTGGTTCACTATTTGCCTTTCTTTTTTCTGAATGAGGAAATCTCAAAAGAACTGACACAATGCGCCATCGGATGTATGGGTCTCCTAAGAGTGCCTTTAATTGACTCTGCTCAATCAAGTTGCAACGCAGGACGGAACAGTGGTGCAGCAAAGAGCTGCTGTCACTTGGCTGCAGTAACCAAGATTTAATCGTGACATAGTGCAACACACTCAAAATGACAGAAGAATTCAGCAAGACTGGAAAGGAAGGGGTAGAAGCCAGAATAAAAGGTGGAAGGTGGAGGGAATGGAAGGAGTACAAGCTGGTAGGTGAGAGGTGAAGCTCGGAGAGGAGGGAGGTTTGTGAATGGGGGAGGGGGTGAAGTGAGAGCTATAGGAGGTAATAGATAGAAAAGGTAAAGGACTGAAATGTTGACTGTATATTCCCCTCCATAGAAGCTGCCTAATCTGCTGAGTTCCTCTGGCAATTTGTATGTGTTGCTCTGGATTTCCACATCTGCAGATTCTCTTGTGGTCATAACACTTCAGTCCGACTGTGTGGATTTTTCTTGCTCTGATGTCCTTTAACACTCCAATAATGTGTTGGTTAGTACATCAACTGGCCATTGTCAGTTGCACCAAACATTTCCCCATTCAGAAGAAAGTGGGATCCCTCCTTAATCAGATAGTACTGGGAAAGGAGCTGATTTGATGTCAATGTGTGGAGAGTAAAATGGAATTGAGGTAGAATTAGCATCAATGGTTCTTGATGGTCAGCATAGACTCCATGGGTCAGGGGCCTGCTTCTGAGCTTTGGAAATCTTCGACTCTTTGAACATAATTAAGAAGCATATCTTTGTTTCAGTAGGTGGCTGTTTGCCTTTAGTGCCGGTGCCCATAGCAACTGAAATGCAAGCAGACAACACTTCATTGCTACCATTAAGGAGGAGGTACAGGATCCTGGAGACACACAATCAATGTTTCAGGAACAGCTTTTTCTCCTCTGTTAGCAGATTTCTAAATGGACAATGAGACCATGAACACTACCTCAATATTTTTTCTTTTTTATTGCTCTCTTTTTCCACTACTTACTTCACCTATATATATATTTCTTATTGTAATTTTTAGTTTTTTATAATATATTGCAATGGATTGCTGCTGTATATCAACAACTTTCATGACATATGCCATTGATATTAATACAGAGATTATGTAGATGTAGGAAATCAAGTAACACACACAAAGTGCTGGAGGAACTCAGCAATCAGGAAGCATCTGAAGAATTGAATAAACAAGCACATTTGCAGCTGCTGGTGTACAAGAATGAGCTGTATATAGACCTGATTTGTAAACTATGTTCTACTGCGAGGGATAAACAGTAGAATACGATCAATCTTCCCTCAGACTCATCCAGCTTCATGGGCACTAGCCTTTCCAGCACCCAGAGCACCTTCAAAGGGCAATGCCTCAGATAGGTGACATTCATCATGAAGGACTCCCATCAGTCAGGACACGTCCTCTTCTCATTGCTACCATCAAAGAAGAGGTACAGCAGCCCGAAGATACATGCTCAACATTTCAGGAATAAGGAACAGCTTTTTCACCTTGGCCATGAGATTTAATTTTATATATAAAACTTACTGTAATGTATATATTTTTTATTATTCTGTATTGTAATGTATTGCTGCTGCAAAACACCAAACTTCACAACATATGCCAGGGATATGAAGCCTGATTCTGATTTTTCCACACTGTTACTGATTGGTAGACTGACTGGTCTACCAATAAAGGGTACTGGAGTTACCCTTTATGTTAGGTGGGTGGCTGGAGTATCAGGACAATTTGATGACTTGTGAAAGAAAATAGGTTATAAGGAAAAATAGGGGAATGGGACAGTTGAGAATGATACAAAGGCCAGCATTGACTCAGGGGGCCTGTCTCAATGATTTGAGAAACTTGAGAGCATAGATGGAGGAGGTTCTGCAGACGCTGGAAATCCAGAGTAACACAAACAAAATGCTGGAAGAACTCAACAGGTCAGAAGTTTGTGGAAAGGAATAAAGGGTCAACATTTAGGCCAAGATGGTTCATCATGTGTCTTTGAGCTGTGCTAAAGGGACGTTTAAGTAGGGACACAGACTGAATGTTTCCATGCTGTATATTGAATGGAGCCTGCAAGTGGTGGAGTCTGGTCAGGAGCTGCCTCTATGGTTCTAGTAAACTTATATATTGTACAACAACTTATAAATCACACTGAACAGGCATTATTCCATACACCAGAACTCTATTACTAGAGCTCAGTCCCAAAATTGCAGGCTTGGTGGGGAAAATGTAATGGATTTATTTATGTTACTGATTCATTGTCGGTGCCCAGAAATACTCCAGCACTCAGCGCTGACTCCTTCTGAACTCCACGGGTGGATTAGCTCCAGATTTCCTTATAACTTGGCTCCGAACACTGAATTTTGTTGGACTCAAGGAGCTGAATGTTTAAAGGAATAGTCTTCACAGTACAGTCAGAAGTATGAGCAGACAGAATCAAGTAATATCAGCAAACCCTGCCAAGTCCATTTGTTTAATTCTCAGTCTCACTACAAAATTTATGTACGATTTTGAAATTTGCCTCAAACCATATCATGACTATAAAAATGGCCAATAATTGAGGTCAGTATCAAATTATTCCCCAGTTCATTAGTTTCCTTGACTGTGCTGGGAACTGAAATAAGACGTTAAAGTTCAGGGTTGTTCTTCAAGTCCATGTAATGATGAGCCTGGTGAAGTAATGTGCTCCCACTTGGTGGTATTCCACTTTCTGGTTTTTCAATAAAGCAATTCTCGCCACAGTAAAATGCAATGATGTCAGACATACCCATATCTGTTCAAGAACAGGAATGATATAACTATTCAGGTTAGTATGAGGTAAAACATACTGTACATACTTTAATAATTTTACTTTGAACTTTAATTACGCAGTGTCTTGTATTTCTCTATAACATCTCTGTCTACTTCACATATATAGAACCATCATACAGAACATTAACTATTGATTTACAGGGGAATGGCTGCAGCACAGTGGGCCTCTGACTTTAAGTTATAACCCTTGTATGTAGTGTATATAGTTAGTCTGTTATGTTTCTCATTAATGATAACTTGCAAACCCACTCCAATACTGTTGTGGTATTCAGTTACCGCATGCGAAGGCTACATGACCAGCAAACTGACAAATATCACAAACCTTTTATTAATACATGCCTGGCCCCAAGATTTTGTTGCATGTGCGAATAAAAAACATTAAAACAAAAGAAAGACATAGTTGCTGTTCAATGTTAATATCTAAATTTATTAGATAAATGTCAATAAGTACATTAGTGATATTTAAGAAACTCTTAGATGAGCACATGAAAGACAGAAAATAGGGGATTATATAGGGTTAGATTGTTGTTAAGTAGGTTAAAAGCACGGCACCACATCGTGGGCCAAATGGCCTGTATTTATGCTGTAAGGTTCTATGTTTTTAATGTAATTTTTGGCATATTGTAGATAGAATTACAAGCTGACTGCTTGATTTGTTAAATGTTGGCAAGGTAGTAAATGTAACAGAGATTGAAGAGGTTGAAAAAGAAATATTTTCAGTTCCTATTAGAGAATGAAGAAGTACTGGCTTCAAGTCATTTGGCACACAAAGTTGTGAGGCCAAGTACGGTACTTGGTTTCAGAGCTTAAACCTCCAACTACACATCCTAGCATCTCATTATAGGCACAGTGCACAGTGTTGTTGGATCTAGAGATGAAGAAGCAGGAAGTCTTTTATATCATGTCCAATATTTGGAAGTCCAAGGAGAGCGAATATTTAGTTTTTCTGAGGTCTGAGCAGAATTACTTGGGAATTCCTACTTCCTTTCAGATGACTTCATAGGTGGTAAAATATGGAATGCACCAGCCTGTATTTTCAATATATTCTGCTTCTGGAGTATTGGGCTAACTGCCATGAGGACATGGTGCTGCTCCAAATATTAAAGACACAAGCTAAGGGAGTCCCTGTAGATGTGCTGTTTTCCAAGTGAGACATAAAATCTTAAACTTCAGCTGTTATCTTAAACAGACAAAAATGAACAGCAGTTATAATGGGTGACTTCAATCTACATGTAGATTGGGTGAACCAAATTGGTAAGGGTGCTGAGGAAGAGGATTTCTTGGAATGTATGCGGGATGGTTTTTTGAACCAACATGTCGAGGAACCAACTAGAGAGCAGGCTATTCTGGACTGGGTTTTGAGCAATGAGGAAGGGTTAATTAGCAATCTTGTCGTGAGAGGCCCCTTGGGTAAGAGTGACCATAATATGGTGGAATTCTTCATTAAGATGGAGAGTGACATAGTTAATTCAGAAACAAAGGTTCTGAACTTAAAGAGGGGTAACTTTGAAGGTATGAGACGTGCATTAGCTAAGATAGACTGGCAAATGACACTTAAAGGATTGACGGTGGATATGCAATGGCAAGCATTTAAAGGTTGCATGGATGAACTACAACAATTGCTCATCCCAGTTTGGCAAAAGAATAAATCAAGGAGGGTAGTGCGCCCGTGGCTGACAAGAGAAATTAGGGATAGTATCAATTCCAAAGAAGAAGCATACAAATTAGCCAGAGAAAGTGGCTCACCTGAGGACTGGGAGAAATTCAGAGTTCAGCAGAGGAGGACAAAGGGCTTAATTAGGAAGGGGAAAAAAGATTATGAGAGAAAACTGGCAGGGAACATAAAAACTGACTGTAAAAGCTTTTATAGGTATGTAAAAAGGAAAAGACTGGTAAAGACAAATGTAGGTCCCCTACAGACAGAAACAGGTGAATTGATTATGGGGAGCAAGGACATGGCAGACCAATTGAATAATTACTTTGGTTCTGTCTTCACTAAGGAGGACATAAATAATCTTCCAGAAATAGTAGGGGACAGAGGGTCTAGTGAGATGGAGGAACTGAGCGAAATACATGTTAGTAGGGAAGTGGTGTTAGGTAAATTGAAGGGATTGAAGGCAGATAAATCCCCAGGGCCAGATGGTCTGCATCTTAGAGTGCTTAAGGAAGTAGCCCAAGAAATAGTGGATGCATTAGTGATAATTTTTCAAAACTCGTTAGATTCTGGACTAGTTCCTGAGGATTGGAGGGTGGCTAATGTAACCCCACTTTTTAAAAAAGGAGGGAGAGAGAAACCGGGGAATTATAGACCAGTTAGCCTAACGTCGGTGGTGGGGAAACTGCTGGAGTCAGTTATCAAAGATGTGATAACAGCACATTTGGAAAGCGTGAAATGATCGGACAAAGTCAGCATGGATTTGTGAAAGGAAAATCATGTCTGACGAATCTCATAGAATTTTTTGAGGATGTAACTAGTAGAGTGGATAGGGGAGAACCAGTGGATGTGGTATATTTGGATTTTCAAAAGGCTTTTGACAAGGTCCCACACAGGAGATTAGTGTGCAAACTTAAAGCACACGGTATTGGGGGTAAGGTACTGATGTGGATGGAGAATTGGTTAGCAGACAGGAAGCAAGGAGTGGGAATAAACGGGACCTTTTCAGAATGGCAGGCGGTGACTAGTGGGGTACCGCAAGGCTCAGTCCTGGGACCCCAGTTGTTTACAATATATATTAATGACTTGGATGAGGGAATTAAATGCAGCATCTCCAAGTTTGTGGATGACACGAAGCTGGGTGGCAGTGTTAGCTGTGAGGAGGATGCTAAGAGGATGCAGAGTGACTTGGATAGGTTGGGTGAGTGGGCAAATTCATGGCAGATGCAATTTAATGTGGATAAATGTGAAGTTATCCACTTTGGTGGCAAAGATAGGAAAACAGATTGTTATCTGAATGGTGGCCGATTAGGAAAAGGGGAGGTGCAACGAGACCTGGGTGTCATTATACACCAGTCATTGAAAGTGGGCATGCAGGTACAGCAGGCGGTGAAAAAGGCGAATGGTATGCTGGCATTTATAGCAAGAGGATTCGAGTACAGGAGCAGGGAGGTACTACTGCAGTTGTACAAGGCCTTGGTGAGACCACACCTGGAGTATTGTGTGCAGTTTTGGTCCCCTAATCTGAGGAAAGACATCCTTGCCATAGAGGGAGTACAAAGAAGGTTCACCAGATTGATTCCTGGGATGGCAGGACTTTCATATGAAGACAGACTGGATGAACTGGGCTTGTACTCGTTGGAATTTAGAAGATTGAGGGGGGATCCGATTGAAACGTATAAAATCCTAAAGGGATTGGACAGGCTAGATGCAGGAAGATTGTTCCCGATGTTGGGGAAGTCCAGAACGAGGGGTCACAGCTTGAGGATAAAGGGGAAGCCTTTTAGGACCGAGATTAGGAAAAACTTCTTCACACAGAGAGTGGTGAATCTGTGGAATTCTCTGCCACAGGAAACAGTTGAGGCCAGTTCATTGGCTATATTTAAGAGGGAGTTAGATATGGCCCTTGTGGCTACGGGGATCAGGGGGTATGAAGGGAAGGCTGGGGTGGGGTTCTGAGTTGGATGATCAGCCATGATCATAATAAATGGCGGTGCAGGCTCGAAGGGCCGAATGGCCTACTCCTGCACCTATTTTCTATGTTTCTATGTTTCTATGAAACCCTGGTGCACTATTTTAAGAAGAATAGATGGGATCTTCTTAATATTTAGCCTACAATCAGTCCCAATGGTCAGTGGGATACTGCTGTCCATGGGAGCTTGTTGTGCTCAAATTGGCTGCCTGTGTTTGGAACCTTACAGTGGTCTGAAGAAAGCCCTTTAGAAAATGGTCAGAGTGTGAAAGATTCTATATACATACAAGTCTTTCTATTTTCTTAATAAGCATGGAAGGAAAATTGTTGCAAGTACACAGCTAAGAAGCAAACACAGGACAACATCTGTTTAAGGTCTCTCACTGACAAGAAAAGGAAGTATAATAAAGATAAGTGAACTTGTAAGTTGATGTGACCTGCATCAATTATTAAATAAAGGAGCTTAAAGATTGCTGAAGATGATATTTTGCTTACACACACAGTAAGTAACAGCATTGGTGATCTGACAATGTTGAGGGAAGGAATTGGCTATATTTCCTTAAGCTTTTAACCCCTTATGCCAAGACCTACACTAAATACAGAGGGAGGTGTTCACTGAAAGCTAAGGTGAATACATTTGGTGCTCATTCCAGTGAAGGAAATATTTTTTTTTGCACTTTATTTCAAAATCATGCCCATCCCAAGATGGAGCATTTCAGATGTAATGCAGGACTCCAGACTGTACATCTATTGGACCAGAATGACAAGTCTACTTTCACTGGTCAAACATCCCCAGGAGACAAGTAACTTTCAGTGGATATTAAAAACTTCTCCAGAATCTCTTGTGTTGTTGACATTAAAAACTTAGTTTCAAATGGTAAACCCATGCCTGCCAAAAATTCTATTAAGAATTAACGAATTTATCTCATTTTTCCCCCTTCAGACCATAAGGTAGAGGAGCAGAACTAGGCCATTTGGTCCTTTGATCTGCTCTGCCATTCAATCATTGTGGGGTTTTTTAAAAAACCCCCAACCACCACCACTGCCTTCTCCACATAACTCTTAAACCCCTATCCAATCGGGAGCCTAACAATCTCTGTTTTGATGGCCTCCATAGTCGCAATAGTTGTCGTGGCAACAAATTCCATACCATCCTCTGGATGAAGAGATCCTTCCTCACCTCAGTTGTAAAGGGAGGTCCCTTCATATTGAGATAGTGAACTTGTAATCTGGACTCTTGCACATTCACTCTATCCAGGCCTTTCAATGTTCAGTACATTTCAATGGGAGAAATCTGCCCTCTTCTTTCTTAACTTCATTGAGTGCAAGCCTAGAGACATCAAACTCTCCCTATAATTTCTTTTAAGAGAAAGGGCCAGACTAAGCCTCGTTAAAAGCAGACGTGCATGCACACATCCTTCAGCAATGGGGTTGGCACTATCAGGGGGAATCAACGTTACGCTTTCAATTTGTAACCCAGGTCTGTTGGGGCAATCACAGCTCCCTGACTACTGCTTGGCTGAGATCGACCAACTCAATACAAACAGAGAATTTCCTAATTGAATCTGTTAATCCTAGTGATAAAACACGATGGGGAAAATGGGGACACAGTCTCTGCAAGCAAGATGGTAGGTAACAGCAGAATGCAGATTCAAGATGAGGAGTGATTCAGTGCGTTATCTGACAAGTTGTGTGGATCAGGTTCAACCCTTGCAGCACTGGGCAAAAGAGACATGCACTGAAATTCCAATTTGACCATCATTGGCAGGGCAGTTGAAGACAACATGTAAATGTGTGCATGGGCATATGACTTAAAGTGTTTTATGATTATTGCAGGGGTAATATTGCTTCCCTTCCTTTCCCTGCCCATGGTTCTAGTGGAAAGTATGGGATGGGAATATTCAGTGATACTTTCAACAAGCTAGCACAGGTAATGATGGGCCAAAATAGCCTCTTCTGGTATGTGATTCCGTAACTTTGCATTACTGTCAGAGGAGGAACCTCCTGAGTGTATTACTGCTGCATGCTAATTGAGTCTTGCCTGTACTTGTACAGACAACTTTTGTACCTGTCCAATCATTGTGAAGAAATGCTTTGGTCAGGTGGAGATGGAAACCTTAACATTTCCCATCCTTCCTTCTTTTCACCGTCCCCGCAGGCTCCCCTCTCCAGAATGTAATCCTTCAACCAGTTTGATAAGATCTGTTTGATTAATATCTGTCTTTGTGTGTACTGAGAGTAATAACATTGCATACTGGGTTGAGGGAGGGGAACATGAGTACAGGCTAGTGTCAAAATGTGTGTGTGTCTGTATAGTCCGGAATAGTTGGGGGTGTGGTGTTGAGGGGGGTTCAGAACACCATTGGGAATGTGGTGCCATGGTGTCGTAGCAGTTTGTGCCATGCTATTACAACTCGGGGCATTGCATTTCAAAGCACAATCCTGGAGTCCTTTGTAAGAAGTTTCTGTATGTTCTCCCCTTGGAATGCAGGGGTTTTCTCCCACAGTCCAAAGATGTACCGGTTAGTAGGTCCATTGGTCAGTGTAAATTGTCCTGTGATTAGTAGAGCTAAATCGGGGTTGTCGGGAGTCAGTGGGCACTACAGTTTGAAGGGCTAGAAGGGCCTATTCTATGCTGTATCTCTAAGTAAATCAATTAATTAACAGGCAGAAATTCAATTCAGTTTTGTCTTGGTTACTGCAAGAGAAAGAGTTAATTTTGTGGCATAATTTTATTTGAGAAGATCTATTTATATTCAGTAATTTTTCAGCCTAGTTGGTTAAAAAAAGCACGAAGGGAGAGGCTGGGAGCAGATTGATGGCAGGTATTCCCTGCCCAGCTGTTCAAAGGCAGGTAGAAATACGCTGGGGCAAGTCACAATTTATCATCACTCATCTTTGGAGACTTTCAATAGCAATATACCAAATGTTACACTGATCAGTGTAGATAATCATTGAGTGCTTTCTGACTTTTGCAGTGTATGACTTCATTTTACAATTCTGGCGTAACTCATGTCCTCTATGTTCTCTGAATTTTCCCCTTTCCCAATTAATCAAGAAGGCCAAGGCTTCTCTTGTGCAAATCCCCCACAGGCCCAATGCCCAGCTTCTTACCTGCTGCAGGGCTCTACAGGGAGACGTGGGGTTGTGAAGGATTATCTACATTGGCCCACCCGGTAGATTTATATTGTGTTTTGCATTTCCATGTTGCTTCAAATGTTCTGTGCCAGCCACTGTGATTTTTGACACACTCCTTCAACATTTACCGTGACTGAGCACAACTGCACAATGGAGAGGTGCAGAGCTGTCAGATGATGCTGAGTACATGCAATAGCTGGTAGCATCCAGCTGCCTACATATCAAGCGCAGTGAGACACGCACGTTTTCCCTCCATGCAGTGTAGGCTGTTCGATCAGAGGGAGCTGACTGCACAACAGCTCATTGAGTCAGTCCCACTTTCAATCAGTGACCCAGTCACAGTTTTGAAGGATATAAACACCTTAACAATTTCTGAATTCCTAAAGTTTCCTGAGACTTCTTTTCCCACTCTACACAGCCTGTCATGTAACAAAGGGTTTTGATTTATTTATTTTATTGGGAGATAGAGCACGGAAATGTCCTTCCGCCCTTCGAGCTGCACTGCCCAGCAACTCCCGACAAACCTCAATTTAACCTTAACTTAATCACGGGACAATTTGCAATGACCAATTAACCTCCCTGGTATGTCTTTGGATTGTGGGAGGAAACCAAAGCATCCAGAGAAACGCACACATTCCACGGGAATGGCTCCTTACAGAGGACATCGGAATTGAACTCTGAACTCCGATGCTCTGAGCTGTAATAGTGTCACGCTAACTGCTATGCCACCATGGTGCCCAGTGTTAATGCTGCTTTTGTGAGTGATTCCTTCATCCCATGTACAAGAAACACAAGAGCACAACCTACATGCAAAAAAAAATGGCAGATGGAATACAGTTTTAGGAAATGTATGCTAATGCAATTTGGTAAAAGGAACAATAGTGCAGACTATTATCTAAATGAAAATTCAAACACCAAGCTGCAGGGGGACTTAGGAGTCCTTGTGCAAGACTCCCAGAAGGTTAATTTACAGGTTGAGTCTGTGGTGAAGAAGGCAAATGCAATGTTGGCATTTATTTCAAAGGGAATAGAATATAAAAATAAGGAAATAATACTTTGCCTTTATAGGACACTAGTTAGGCTGCACTTGGAGTGTTGTCAACAGTTTTGTTCTCCACATCTCAAAAAAGATGTGTTGTCATTGGAGGTTCATGAGGATGGTTCCAGGAATGAAGGGGTTAACATGTAAGGAGTGTTTGGCAGCTTTGGGCCTGTACTCATTAAAATTTAGAAGAATGCCTGGGGATCTCATTGAAACCTACTGAATGTTGAAAGGACTAATTAAAGTGGAAGTGGAGAGGTTGTTTCCTATGTGGGGGTATCCAAAACCAGAGGGAACGTCCTCAAAATTAAGGGGTGACCTTTTAGAACAGAGGTAAGGAGGAATTTTTTAGCCAGAGAGTAGCAAATCTGTGGCATGCTCTTCCACAGACTGCAGTGGAGGTCAAATCCATGGGTATGTTTAAGCCCGAAGTTGATAATTTCCTGATCAATTGGGGCATCAAAGGACTTGGCGAGAAGGCAGGTGTACGTGGCTGAGTGGGATCTGGGAACAGCCATAATGGAATGGTGGAGCAGACTTGATGGGCTGAATGGCCTAGTTCTGCTCCTATGTTTTGTGGTCTTATGGTCTATATCTGCACAAATCCCTGCATTAGTGCATAGTAGAAATCAAGCTGAGGTTGAATAAGTATAGGGACCAGTTTGGCAGGAAGCAAGAGTGGGTTAAGGAAAAGAATATTCAAAAGGGAAACAGAAAATGCAGGTCAATAAACACAAAACACTGGAGGAACTCAGCAGGTCAGGCCTAACCTGCTGAGTTCCTCCAGAACTTTGTGCTTGTTGCTTCAGATTTCCAGTATCAACAGAATATCTTGTATTCAGAAAATGCAGGTAGTTCTTAGCATGGGTAAATAGACAAGGAACACACAGGGATTTGGAGCACCGTGGTAATGTTGTAGTAAGTATGATGTTATTATAGTTCAGAGCGCTGGTGTTTTGAGTTCAGTCCCGATGTCCTCTGTAAGGAGCCTCTGTACGTTCCTCCTGAGGAAAGCATGGATTTTCTCTAAATCTTAACGTTTCCTCCCACAGTCCAAAGATGTACCAGGTAAGCTAACTGGTCTTTGCAAATTGTCCCATGATTCGGTTAGGGTTAAATCGGGGTGGTTGGGGTTGTGGGGCCAGAAGGGCCTATTCCATGTTGTATCTCTTAATTAAATAAATGTTTATATACTTTAATGTTACTTTACATTTATATAATTTTAATGTATATTTCTATACATATTTAGAGGGATATGGACCAATCCCAGGCAAATGGGACTAACTTATATGGGCATTTATTTCCATGTTTAATAACTCTGTAACTTCATCAGGTGGCATCCTTGCGGAACAGTGTTCATGTTTCAGGCTGTGAACTTAATTGGTTTTTACCTCACATTTCCATCATCTGCAGTAATTTTCTTTTGAATTATTGAGAAGGAGATGACAATAGGTTTAGAGGAAAGGCTCAGTGACAACTTTCTAAGGAAATATATCATCCTTAAAATAAACAACCACTTGCATTTTGTCCAACATTGGAGAATAATGTTATAAAATAAGGACATTAGGAGACATATAGTTGTGTACTCAATCACCACACCGGATATCAATGAAAGCATGTGAAATAGATGACCTTGTTACAGATAATGACATCTCAATAATTGAAACAAAATTTATGCAATCTCTTTCTTCAGTGCCACACCTAAACTTGCAATAGATATTTATTGATTTTATCTCGAGATACAGCATGAAATAGAGCCTTCCAGTCCTTCGAACCGCAGCACCAACAAGCCTCAGATTTAACCCTAGCCTCATTACAGGGCAATTTACAAAGACCAATTAATCTACTAGCCAGTACATCTTTGGACTGTGGAGGGAAACAGAGCACCTGGAGGAATTCCACGCAGTTCACAGGGAGAACGTTAAAGCTCCTTACAGAGGATGCTGGAGTTGAACTTCAAACTCTGACACCCCAAGCTATAATAGTGTTGCACTAACTGCTACCCAAACATAGATATACATAAATACCTTTGCTGCCTCTTCAGCCCCAAGGAATGTTGCCCTTAGAGAGGCACAGTTGAGATAATAAATAAAGGCTCTGTTTGTACTCCTGGCTGGAGATGAGAGTGGAGAGAAGGGAGAGAGGGAGAGAGGCATAATGTTTCAAGGAAGAGTAGTGCAGTTCACCGTTATAACCTGGCCAAAGTTCATCTCTTAGCCAATACCTAAAAATAAGTTATGTGGTAATAGTAACTAGGTGCATTGTGCACAAATTTATTCTTTGGCCTATTTTTAACCTATCGTTGATTTAGTTGTGTTTCTCAAATAGCTTGAACCACTTCCTCCTGAAGGATAGTGCAAACTCCCAAAGGGCCAAACTACTTTGTCATTACTTCTATTGTACAGAATTATCAAACGCTATGGAAATGATTCACAGTTTAATCTGGCTGAAGCTATGAGCTAAATATCAATTCACAGGCTATTTCAAGAATTTTGCGTTTTCTGGTGTCTTAGCCGGGTCCAAGTGCACAACAGAACTTTATCAAGTACACAATCACAGGAAGTGAAATCTCCCTGACATCAATATCTGGTCTTCAAGGCATAATTTTTAATTTTCCTTTTGACTGCTGTGACTTCCGCTGGGTACTCAGAAAATATTCATGTGTATCAGATCAAAGTTCAAAAGTAAATGTATTATCAAAGTACTTATATGTCACCATATACAACCCTGACATTCATTTTCTTTCAGGCATTCACAGTAGATCTATAAGAAAATGAATGTAGCATCAGCAGTAAAAACAACATTTATACACAAAATAAACACAAAGAAAGGTGCCAGAAGAAGGCCAACAATATCATGAAGGATCCCATCCACCCTGCTCATGGACTGTTCGTCTCAATCCCAATTTCTAGAATTATTAATATTCTGTAACTGAACTCAATTTACCTGCCTTAGTTCTAAATCTCTTTATAGAATAATAGTGTGGCTGGATAATTACAATGGCCAACACAAAATGCTGGGGGAACTCAGCGAGACAGGCAGAGGAATAAAGAGTTAACATTTCATGCTAAGACCATTCATCATGACTGGAAAGTAGGGGAAGATAAAAGGTCTTGGCCTGAAATCTCTCTCTGTCTCTCTCTCTCTCTCTCTCTCTCTCTCTCCACGGACGTTGCCTGATCTGTCATGTTCCTCCAGACTTTTGTCTGTGTTTTACTCTGGATTTCCAGCATCTGCAGAATCTCTTGTGTAACTACAATAGATGACAGTGTTTTTGTAGCTAAGGAGAAGGAGATGGGATTTAATGGAAATGGAGAGAATTACTGACAGGGTAAGGAGTAAGGATCTATTCCCCGTACAGAGAGAGGTCAGTGTCTCCTCCTCATAGATTTATATTAACTGGCAGAAGGATTAGAGGACATGAGAAAAATGGGTTCTGGAGCTAACCTGGGGTGTCCTGGACTAACTGGGATTAATCCTTCAATCCATTTTTGACTGACATGGACACAATAGGATGAGTGAACACCTTCTGTACTGTAAAAAATGTCTGTGATTTAATGACAAGCAAAGGTCAAAGTTCAAAATAAATTTATTATCAAAGTACATCTCTTAGATTAATTTTCTTGCGGGCATGAGAAACACAATAGAATCAATGAAAGACCACACCCAACAGGATGGACAAACAACAAATGTTCAAAGGATAACAAACTGTGCAAATACAAAAAGAAAGAGGAGAAAAAAAAAATAACCATAACAATAAATAAATAAATATTGAGAGCGGGAGATGAAGGGTTCATAAGTTGTGGGAACAGTTCAGTGATGGGACGAGTAAAGTTGAGTGAGGTTATCTCCTCTGGTTTAAGAGTTCCTGAACCTGGTGGTGTGTGTCCTGAGGCATACCTCACAATCACAGAGTTCTAGAAGACTTTGGCCTGTCTAGTCTGTGCCAAACTGTTAATCTGCCTAGTCCCATCAACCTGCACCCAGACCATAGCTCTCCATATCCCTCCCATCCACGTATCTATCCAAATTTCTCTTAAATGTTGAAACCAAACCTGCATTCATCACTTATTTTTTCTCTAGTCTTGCCGAAGGGTTTTGGTCCGAAACATCAACTGTACTTTTTTCCATAGATGCTGCCTGGCCTGCTGAATTCCTCCAGCATTTTGTGTGTGTTGCATCCATCACTTCCGCAGGCAACTCGTTCCACATTCTTACCACCCTCGTGTAACAGAAACTTATGAATCTGTTTTGAAATCTTCTATTGTACCTAGTCACAGACAGGAGGACAAACAAGTCTAGCCTGTGCAGCTTGACAGCAAATTTGAATGAGATAGCAGAGTAGTTTAAGTTTCTGAAACCTGACAAGACCACTGACCCAGATACACAATTCCAATACCCAGCTGCAGTTGGGATGTTTGAACTAAACAAAACACTTCTGGATTGATTGGCCTCAAACTATGCTGCTATACTTTTAGCAATTCTTAATTTGACCCTTTGCATCTGATCAAGTTGTCATAGAGAAAACCCAGTCTCATCTGTGTAAAGTGGGAAGAATATCCCCATTCCTCTGTAAGAATTCCAATGTTTGTTAAATATGTTTAAGGATGTTAGTCCACTTCCACAGAGCCTGTAACCAAAGAAAAATGAGAAGAAAAGATTTTCCAAGATTATTCAGAGTGGCTTCTGCCAGGAGTGGAGGACAACTTCTGGTCAAGATGGTGCCTGCTACAGCGTTCCTTTGATCAACGTCTTCTGGATAGATCATGAAACCATATATTTCACTTCTTTTATGTTGTTTACTTCTGTTTTTTTGTCTTGGATGTGATTCTGGAACTGTTGGAGGCTGTCATTTGTTCTTTGGGGACCGTTTGGGTGCTCAGTGCTCTACAGTTTCCAAGAGGATTCCGGAAGACCGAGGCAGTGTGCATGAACCTCATGTGGGCAGGCTGTGGGATGGCATGTGAGCCGATGTTTGACTCCATTTTACTGATTAAAGTGATGGGGCAGATTGAAACATTAAGGCAAATGCGGAAGTTTGAGATCGTTTGGGTGTTTCAGTTTCTGAGAGGATTCAGTATGCGTGAATCTCGTAGCGGGCAGGCTGCGGGACCGGGTGCATGCCAATATTTGAGTCCATTTCACTGATTAAAACTTCCATTGTTCACCGACTAAAGCGGCAGGGGCGATTGAATCATTGAGGTAAGTGTGGAAGGTACCAGAGAGGGAAGAGCTGCTGCTGTGCCTGGAGAGTGTTGTCCAGAATTCCTGCATTTTGGATGTGGACTTGGACTATAGACTTTTCTCAGTTTATAGTTTTTCACATTCTGTGTTTTTTTTGCCAGATCTTTCTCATTTTTTTTTGTGGGGAGTTGGATTTGGGGGTCGATGTGCCTGTTCCATTTTGTTCATTTTTTGTGCGGGAGGAAGGATTTTTGGGTTAATGTGCCTGTTCTGTTTTGGTTCACTTTTATGCAGGAGGAGGGATTGGGAAGGTTGATGTGCTTGTGCTATTTTTGTTTGTTTTTCTTGTGTGGGGAGGTGGGATTTGGGGGTTGATGATTGTGCTGCCTTTCTTTTTGTTCTTGGTTTCATGGCTATCTGGAGAAGAATAATTTCAGAGTTGTATACTTTGATAACAAATGAACTTTCCATCCATTGGTCCAAGATTGGTTTACCTCCAATAGATCTGTTAAGGACCTTGAACATTTTATTATGTTAAACATGCTCCATTAATACAAGTTATTGACTCTACCATCTGCCTTTTCAAAGATCCCAAAGTTTTCAAAGTTCCTAATGTAGGGGAAAAAACTTAAGTAAAACCTATTCACTAGGTCTTTCATGCTGCTTAGTGATGCAGTGCACTCCCCTACTAGAGCACGATGGGACCGATCTCAAGGATCATATCAGGTTAGGACTGGTTTTAATTTTATACCCTTCCAGGATCCTGGTGCAGTTTTCCACACAATGAACGTAATTCATTCCCTGAGGAAAACAACATCGATAAAGGAAGCTTATCAAAATCTTGATATATTTATGACTTCCACAGCCTTATTGTTCAGCCTTGACCCTTGCCCTCGACAGCCTCCATTCAGCAGAACTCTGAACATACAAATGACAGTTTTCCAGGGTATTTCTCCTGGCTCACTTTACTGGACAACGTTGCTGCTTTAGTGAAATCATGAGGAGTCTTTCCACCCCACACACCGTACAATAGGATTCAGACTTGTGTTCCTGTGCCTACCCCAAAGCCTGAGTAAATTGATTATCAAAGTATATATCTCTCATCATATACTTCCTTGAGATTCCTTTTCTTGCAGGCATTTACAGGAAAATAAAGAACTGCTGTAGAATTTATGAGAAGACTACATAAATAAAGACTGACAAACATCTAATGTGCAAAAATAGACAAATTGAGCAAATGGCAAATAAATAATAATACTGAGGACATGAGTTGTTGAGCCCTTGAGCTTGTAGGTTGTGGAATCTGTTTCGTCTCAAGGTGTGTGAAATTATCCATACTGGTTCAAGAGCCTGGTGGTTGGTAGGTAATAAATGTTCCTAAACCTTCTGGTTGGGACCTAAGGCTCCTGAACCTTCTTCCTGATGGCAGAAGTGAGTAATGAGGAGGTACGCCAGACCATAATCCTCCACCATCTCTACAATCTGTCAGATTCACACCAATGCAATTGAATTAGTTAGATGGCCTATTATAGCAACACACATAAAAATTGCTGGTGAATGCAGCAGGCCAGGCAGCATCTCTAGGAAGAGGTACAGTTGACGTTTTGGGCCGAGACCCTTCATCAGGACTAACTGAAAGAAGACATAGTAAGAGATTTGAAAGTGGGAAGGGGAGGGGGAGATCAAAAATGATAGGAGAAGACAGGAGGGGGAGGGACGGAGTTAAGAGCTGGACAGGTGATTGGCAAAAGGGATATGAGAGGATTATGGGATGAGAGGCCTAGGGAGAAAGAAAGGGAGGGGGAGAAGCCCAGAGGATGGGCAAGGAGAGGGACAGAGGGAGAAAAAGGAGAGTGAGAGAAAGAATGTGTGTATAAAAATAAATAGCAGATGGGGTACGAAGGGGAGGTGGGGCATTAACGGAAATTAGAGAAGTCAATGTTCATGCCATCAGGTTGGAGGCTACCCAGACGGAATATAAGATGTTGTACCTCCAACCTGAGTGTGGCTTCATTTTGACAGTAGAGGAGGCTGTGGATAGACATATCAGAATGGGAATGGGACGTGGAATTAAAATGTGTGGCCACTGGGAAATCCAGCTTTCTCTGGAGGACAGACCATACGTGTTCAGCAAAACTGTCTCCCAGTCTGCGTCGGGTCTCGCCAATATATAGAAGGCCACATCGGGAACACCGGACACAGTATCTCACCCCAGCCAACACACAGGTGAAGTGTCGCTTCACCTGGAAGGACTGTCTGGGGTCCTGAGTGGTAGTCAGGGAGCAAGTGTAAGGGTATGTTCTGCTTACGAGGATAAGTGCCAAGAAGGAGATCGGTGGAAAGGGATGGGGGGGATGAATGGACAAGGGAGTCACGTAGGGAGCGATCCCTGTGGAAAGCAGAGAGAGGGGGGAGGGAAAGATGTGCTTAGTGGTGGGATCCCGTTGGAGGTGGCGGAAGTTACGGAGAATTTGTATGTTGGACCCGGAGGCTGGTGGGGTGGTAGGTGAGGACCAGGGGAACACTATCAGTAGTGGGGTGGCGGGAGGATGGGGTGAGAGCAGATGTGTGTGAAATGGGAGAGATGCGTTTGAGAGCAGAGTTGATGGTGGAGGAAGGGAAGCCCCTTTCTTTAAAAAAGGAGGACATCTCCTTGGTCCTGGAATGAAAAGCTTCATCCTGAGAGCAGATGCGGCGGAGACAGAGGAATTGAGAGAAGGGGATGGCATTTTTGCAAGAGACAGGGTGAGAAGAGGAATAGTCCAGATAGCTGTGAGAGTCCGTAGGCTTATAGTAGACATCAGTAGATAAGCTGTCTCCAGAGATAGAGACAGAAAGATCAAGAAAGGGGAGGAAGGTGTCGGAAATGGACCAGGTAGGCTTGAGAGCAGGGTGAAAGTTGGATGCAAAGTTAATGAAGTCAACGAGCTCAGCATGCGAGCAGGAAGCATGAACCTGATGGCATGAACATTGACTTCTCTAACTTCCGTTAGTGCCCCACTTAAAGTGCTGTGCAGTTTTCAGGCCTTGAAAAACTTCCTACTCACAGCAATGCCTGGTCCACGCAGTAGTAAACAAAAATTAGAGGGAATGTTGGCTGTATCTCTAAATAAAAAGCAACTCTGCCAACTCTGCCCAAGGCCTTACAGAATTGCAGTTATGAATGCAGCCCAGAGGGAAAGAGAGAGAGGGACAGAGAGAGGGAGAAAGAAAGGGAGAGAGAGAGAGAGAACAGTAGTAACGACAGAAAGATTGACTGAAGAAAAGAAAGATACTTAGTGATGATAAATTTGGGGCTTTAGATTCCAAGGCTTCATCATTGATGTGTAATGTCATAAGGCCCAGATGTTCATTTTCACTGTGTAATGATGAGCCAGATGTTAATTTTCACCGTGTAATGATGACCCAGATGTTCACTCTCCCTGTGTATTGATGATGGAGACACCAGGGGAACTGGACTGGAAAAATCCATTCCAGGTAAATTAATATCAATAGGAAATTATTAGAGGTTTAGTCAACCAGCCAATTCAAATATATGGGTGAATGTGTCTCCCTCACGCCATCTGTTCAAGAAAGCTTTTAGAACAATTCCCCGTTGAAGTTACTGATGCTCTTCACCTAATTACAAACAACTGCAGGGTTGATTGTGGAAAGATGCAATACTGTAGATTAAACAACTTGAGCCTTTTCTGGGAGTCTTGGCCAATTGCTAACAATATTTTCTCATTTTTGGGCAAGATTTTTATGTATAGACATACTGATTTCAAACTCACTCAAGTAGCTCCAGCAATGCTGGAACACCCAAAATTTATCATCAGGTTGATGTTCAGCCAAAACCGAGAGACTGCAGATGGTAGAATCTGGCACAGCAGATGATCTGCTGGAGCAATTCAGCAGTCCAGAGAACATAAGACATAGGAGAAGAATTGACCCATTCAGCACATTGAGTGCGCACTGCAAAACTTTAACAGAATTTGTAGGGGTAAGAGGAATTGCTGATGTTTCAGGTCAAGAACTTGCATATTCATATTCAACCACAAAGGTGTGAAAAATAGTATCTGTTTATACAGATCAAATCATGACCCAGTGCATTGAGACAGAACAAGGTAAACCGATAACAATGTAAGATAAAGTGTACACGCTTTAGAGCAAGTGCAATACAGGTAATCAATAAAGTGCAAGATCCTAATGAGGAAGATTGTGAGGGCAAGAATCCATCTTATTGTGCAAGAGGTCCCTTTAAGACTCTGGAAACAGTGATCTAGAAGCAGTCCTTGAGACCTGCGGTGGTTGCTTTCAGGTTTTTATGTCTTCTGCCTGATGGGAGATGGCATAAGAGAGAACTTCCAGAGTGGGAGAGGTCTTTGACCATACTGGCTGCTTTACTGAGGCAGTGAGAAGTATGGACAGACTCCACAGCAGAGAGGTTAGTCTCCAAGATGTGCTGAGCTGTGTCCACAACTCTTCCTTTAATGGGACAGGCAGACGAAACCTGATTTATAATTGTATCACTACACACTGCCCTACACAGTCACAGCACACTGCTTCTTATACTGAAGGCCAAAGATTTCCTTCCTTCGCAAACTGAACAAAAAATATTATAATGGTCATTTAATTGGATCTGGCTTGTGTGTACAATGATGACAAACAAAGCTAATATTTAAAAAATATTGAACCTTTACTTTATTTACTTATTGAGATACACCACAGAATAGGCTCTTCTGGCCCTCCAAGCTGTGCTGCCCAACATCCCCCGATTAACTCCAGCCTAATTACAAGACAATTTACAAAGACCAGTTACCCTACTAACTGGTAAATCTGTGGACTATGAGAGGAAACCAGAGCACCCGGAGAAACTCATGCATACCACAGGGAGGACATACAGAGTCCTTACAGAAGGCACCAGAAATGAACTCTGAACTCCAACGCCCCGAGCTGTAATAGCGTTGTGCTGACTGCTATGATACTGTGGCACCAAGAGTTTTTACACTGGGGTTTTGTGATCACCTCTACATTGAAACTGGTATTGGTTTATTGTCATGTATACAAGACACAATGAAAATCCTTCCAGACAGATCATTCCATACGTTGAGAAACAGGAAATCAAAATACAGAATATAGTGTTACGGTTCCAGAGGAAGTGCAGTGTAGGTAGACATATAAGATGCAGGGGCCAGGAAAATGTACATTGGGAGATCAAGAGTTCATATTTTGAAATGTGGGAGGTCCATTTAAGAGTCTAATAGCGGAGGGATAGAAGCTGTCCTTGAGCCTGGTGATGCGTGCTTTTAAACATTGGGAGATCCTACCCAAAGGGAAGAGAGAGAAGACAGAATGACTTGGTTTCCCACAAAGCCAGGCTTCATTTACTTCCTGAACAACACACCACATGCTGGAGGAACTCAGCAGGTCAGGCAACATCTATGGAGGGAAATTAACATCAGCCACTGGAGAAGCAAGGCCAGCAAAAAGCATTTGTTACCACTGCAGCTTCCCCCACATAGAACCTGAGCATTCTCATCTCACAGTTGTTCATTAAACAGAGGGAGCACATTCAACTTTGCTTTACAGTGCCGGCTGTAATTTTGTAGTTCAAAACCTGCCACTGTCTGTAAGGAGCTTGTACATTCTCCCCATGCATGCCCACAGTGGTGGCCAAGCTCAGAGGACCTTTATCCTGGTCAGTTCCAGGTTTGCTGGCAGCTCCCAGCACTTAACCATTCTTAACCAAGGACACCAGCCTCTCATCTTTCCAGGACCTCATTGCCCTGAGGGATGGATTTCGGGAGCCTAGGGTTGTCCTCTCCTCAAACACCTTGCAACTTGCTCGCCACTCCAAACACACCCCGGGAGCAATACTCTACTAACAGTCACACAACCACCTCTACCTCAGTAGAGACCAAACAGAGCTGCTAGGAACAAGTTCTTAGACATAGACATAGAATAGTACAGCGCAGTACAGGCCCTTCGGACCACAATGTTGTGCCGACCCTCAAACCCTGCCTCCCATATAAGCCCCCACCTTAAGTTCCTCCATATACCTGTCTAGTAGTCTCTTAAACTTCACTAGTGTATCTGCCTCCACCACTGACTCAGGCAGTGCATTCCGCGCACCAACCACTCTCTGAGTAAAAAACCTTCCTCTAATATCCCCCTTGAACTTCCCAACCTTACCTTAAAGCCATGTCCTCTTGTATTGTGCAGTGGTGCACTGGGGAAGAGGCACTGGCTATCCACTCTATCTATTCCTCTTACTATCTTGTACACCTCTATCATGTCTCCTCTCATCCTCCTTCTCTCCAAAGAGTAAAGCTCTAGCTCCCTTAATCTCTGATCATAATGCATACTTTCTAAACCAGGCAGCATCCTGGTAAATCTCCTCTGTACCCTTTCCAATGCTTCCACATCCTTCCTATAGTGAGGTGACCAGAACTGGACACAGTACTCCAAGTGTGGCCTACCCAGAGTTTTATAGAGCTGCATCATTACATCGTGACTCTTAAACTCTATCTCTCGACTTATGAAAGCTAACACCCCATAAGCTTTCTTAACTACCCTATCCACCTGTGAGGCAACTTTCAGGGATCTGTGGACATGTACTCCGAGATCCCTCTGCTCCTCCACACTACCAAGTATCCTGCCATTTACTTTGTACTCTGCCCTGGAGTTTGTCCTCCCAAAGTGCACCACCTCACACTTCTCTGGGTTGAACTCCATCTGCCACTTCTCAGCCCACTTCTGCATCCTATCAATGTCTCTGTGCAATCTTTGACAATCCTGTACACTATCTACAACACCACCAACCTTTGTGTCATCTGCAAACTTGCCAACCCACCCTTCTACCCCCACATCCAGGTCGTTAATAAAAATCACATAAAGTAGAGGTCCCAGAACAGATCCTTGTGGGACACCACTAGTCACAATCCTCCAATCTGAATGTATTCCCTCCACCACCACCCTCTGCCTTCTGCAGGCAAGCCAGTTCTGAATCCACCTAGCCAAACCTCCCTGGATCCCATGCCTTCTGACTTTCTGAATAAGCCTACCGTGTGGAACCTTGTCAAATGCCTTACTAAAATCCATATAGATCACATCCACTGCACTACCCTCATCTATATGCCTGGTCACCTCCTCAAAGCACTCTATCAGGCTTGTTAGACACGATCTGCCCTTCACAAAGCCATGCTGACTGTCCTTGATCAGACCATGAGTCTCTAAATGCCTATAGATCCTATCTCTAAGAATCTTTTCCAACAGCTTTCCCACCACAGACGTAAGACTCACTGGTCTATAATTACCCGGACTATCCCTACTTCCTTTTTTGAACAAGGGGACAACATTCGCCTCCCTCCAATCCTCCGGTTCCATTCCCGTGGACAACGAGGACATAAAGATCCTAGCCAGAGGCTCAGCAATCTCTTCTCTCGCCTCGTGGAGCAGCCTGGGGAATATTCCGTCAGGCCCCGGGGACTTACCTGTCCTAATGTATTTTAACAACTCCAACACCTCCTCTCCCTTAATATCAACATGCTCCAGAACATCAACCTCAACCTTGTAGTGCAAAAGAGGAATAGTGAAGTAATGTTCATGGGTTTATGGACTTTCAGAAATCTGACAGCAGAGGGGAAGAAGCTGTTCCCAAAATATTGAGTGTGGGTCTCCATGTAGAGATGAGAGTCTACAGATCACTTTTACTGAACCTTAGGATATAATGCTCCGGCCTGGCTTCATCTGCAAACAAGCAACACCTTCCAGTAGCCAGAAGAGTGCAAGAGTGCAAGGGCTGTTATGCATCTGTACCTGTAAAGGCCAAACAATGAGGTGTTAGCTACAACTTACAACTGTGTAAGTGTGGTTGAGTGACACACACTATCCTTTGCACATGATATGAGGGAGCCTGAAAACTTTGTTTATTAAACAATGCTGTACACCACTGCTCAATACAAGAGGACTTGGCTTTAAAGTAAGGGATGGGAAGTTCAAGGGGGATATTAGAGGAAGGATTTTTGCTCAGAGAGTGATTAATGCGTGGAATGCACTGCCTGAGTCAGTGGTGGAGGCAGATACACTAGTGAAGTTTAAGAGACTACTAGACAGGTATATGGAGGAATCTAAGGTGGGGGCTTATATGGGAGGCAGGGTTTGAGGGTCGGCACAACATTGTGGGCTGAAGGGCTTGTACTGTGCTGTACTATTTTATGTTTTCTATGTTTCTATTATTAAATCACAAACAAGAGAAAATCTGCAGATGTTGGAAATCCAAGCAGCACACAGAAAATGCTGGAGGAACTCAAAGTCCTGCTGAAGGGTCTCAGCCCGAAACGTTGACTGTACTTTTTTCCATAGATGCTGCCTGGTCTGCTGAGTTCCAGCATTTTGTATGTGTTGCTGTGCATTATGAAGATGTATTTTAGAACTTTGTAACAAATGCATTAGAGAAACACAGAAAGGCAGCACAAATGCATTTCTAGACCAAATATATTTAATAAAAATAAATAAATAATTGATGGGAACTTCAGTAAGTTAATGCTTCAGCTCCTGGAGATTGTACTGTGACTATACAGGTCAGGATCATGATGAGTCTGAGATGGGCTTGTCTGGGTCATTAAAATTCCAGAGCTTTGGGATTTCAAGGTTAGGTTCCAAAAAACTGGAAATATGTTTGTGAGATCTCCAGGTCTCCGACTCAGCTTTATTTATCCCATGCACATTAAAACAAACAGTGAAATGCATCGTCTGTGCCAATACACTTAATGATTTGCTGGGGCAGCTCACAGTGTTGCCATATATTCCAGAGCCAACATAACATGCCCACGCAACACACATCAAAGTTGCTGGTGAACGCAGCAGGCTAGGCAGCATCTCTAGGAAGAGGTACAGTCGACGTTTCAGGCCGAGACCCTTCGTCAGGACTAACTGAAGAAAGAGTTAGTAAGAGATTTGAAAGTGGGAGGGGGAGATCCAAAATGATAGCAGAAGACAGGAGGGGGAGGGATGGAGCCAAGAGCTGGACAGGTGATTGGCAAAAGGGATATGAGAGGATCATGGGACAGGAGGCCCAGGGAGAAAGACAAGGGGGGGGGGAACCAGAGGATGGGCAAGGGGTATAGTCAGAGGGACAGAGGGAGAAAAAGGAGAGTGAGAGAAAGAATTATGTATAAAAATAAATAACGGATGGGGTACGAGGGGGAGGTGGGGCATTAGCAGAAGTTAGAGAAGTCAATGTTCATGTCATCAGGTTGGAGGCTACCCAGATGGAATATAAGGTGTTGTTCCTCCAACCTGAGTGTGGCTTCATCTTTACAGTAGAGGAGGCCGTGGATGACATGTCAGAATGGGAATGAGATGTGGAATAAAATGTGTGGCCACTGGGAGATCCTGCTTTCTCTGGCCACTGGGAGATCCTGCTTTCTCATGCCCACAATGTTTAGCAAAACAAGCTTCAACAACAAAAACAAAAATAACAACACAAACCAAAACAACAACAACAGCAAAACAAGCCCCTTTTCCATCCTCTCACCCACTCACACACACAGCAGGCCACCTCCGTCTCCAATACTTGGCTCCTTGATTTGGCCTTCGTAGCAATGCCAGTGTGTGTGCCTGTGTGGATGCACGTGCACGTTTGTGCCCAAACCCCAACTCTAATATACCATCATGATTATCTTCCTGAGGGGGACTGCAGTAATAAAATTTTTAAAAAATAGAGGGATTAATCCTAGATGATTACAATTTCCTGGGTTTAGAAGAGGTCCTGATGGCAAGGGTTGGTTTTGAATCAGTGGGAGAATATGCCCAGAGAACCCCAGTAGCATGGTTTCCATCTGGATTCTGTATCATCAGCTTTCTATCTTTCATCCTATTATTGACTGTTATAATCAACCTCCTGGCTGCTGTCACATAGAATCATAGAATCATAGAATCACAGACCCTTCACCCCATTTAGTCCATGCCAAATGACTATTCTGTCTAGTTCCATCAAACCTCACCTGGACCTTAGCTCTCCATACCCCTCCCATCCACGTACACCCAAACAGCTTTTAAATATTCCAGTGGAATCCTGATTCATTGCTTCTCCTGGCAACTCATTCCACACTCGCACCATCATCTGAGTGGAGAAGTTCCTCTCAGGTTTCCCTTAAATATTTCACCTTTCACCCTTAACCATTGACCTCAATTTATAGTCGCAGGTGGTGTAGTGGTGGATTTTATTTATTTATTTTGCAGTACATCACAGAGTAGTCCCTTCCAGCCCTTTGAGCTACACTGCTTCATCAACTCCACAACCTCAATTAACCCTAAACTAATCACGGAACAGTTTAGAATAACAGTAACGCTACTGTGGTGCCCAAGACACCACGGTGTCTGTATCAAGTCTCCTCCTCTATCTCTGCTTGTATCAGACAGTCATTTGGCATGCCTATGAAGATTTGTCAAAGGGAGATTAAGGCAGGAGCTGTGCCCCAGCTCATCCCCACTATGACCTCCCTTCTATTCAGTTTACTGCAATGTCAATGTCAGGATAGCCAGAGTTGTCAGGGTGTCAGAATCATCTCAGCTCACATCTTTATTCTTTCTTTGTTCCCTTCATCTCTCCACTACTTTTGTTTGCATACCGTCAAGAAGCAGCAGGGGAGATAAAGCTCGCTCACTAAGTGGTAATGAATCTAAAGTGAGAAGTGACCTGTGGTTCACAGAGACCTGTCTTCACTCGCTAACACTCAGGAACACAGTTGAGGTCCAATAACACAACGGGTGAGTAGGAGGAGGGGGTGTGTTGAGGAGAAAGTATTGGGCTGGGTGTGGAGGCATTCTTGGACATAATCTCTGAGCACTCTTATGAGCGAATTTGTGAACAATAAGAACTTAACCCTTTGGGAGCTAAAGCATAAATTCTACTTTCAGAGCTTGTTCCTTGTCTCAAATTATGGAAAATAGATTTCATCATTGTAACTACTGATGTCATTAGGAAAGAATTTTCAGCTCAGTAATCTTTGTGAAATGATCAACTGCTGTATATTTTTTTAAAATTTACTTGCTGGTATTTTTCCTTGCCAAATCATTTCAGTCCCCAACTTATCATGCAAGATAATTTCCCTTTTGAAATTGTGTCACTTCAAAAAAAGTTGCAATTCAAGATTCAAGATTGTTTAATGTCATTTCCTGTACACAAGTGTAAAGGAGAACAAAATAATTATTACTCTGGATCTAATGCAGCACACAAAAATATACAATAAGATAAAGAAGACAATAATTAAAGAAACAGAATAAACATAAATACATAAGATAATTCTTATATATATAAATATATAGATAGGTTGTTTGTCCATAAAGTGATGCTATTATTGTCTTCATTTTGTTTTTTGTTCTGCATCTGGAGTAACAATTATTTTGTTCTCCTATAGACGTGTGTACTGGAAATAACATTAAATATTTGAAGATGACAGGAGTCTGTTGTGAATGTCAGCATTTTAAAATTCTCCCCCTTGTCTCTCTCCTTTTGTCCAGCAAATTTCCCTGAACTCACTGTTCCAGCTGTTATCTAGCAGTCAATCTCATTTTAGCTGGTTTGTGATCCTGCTTTACCAGGCCTTGTAAAATGTCTGACTTTCTCCTCATTCTGAGTCATTCCACTAAATCCATCAAGCAGGATCTCCTGAAGGAGGAAGAATGAAGAAAGCTGATGCAATTTTAGCCAGGCTGGCTCAGGTTAGCTGGCTACTGCAACTGGAACAAATTTATATAGATCCATCATGGAGAGCATTATAACTAGTTGCATCACCGGCTTGTATGAAGGGGCCATTGCACAGAATTGGAAAATGCTGAAGAGGGTTGCAGACTCAGCCAACTCCATCATGGGCACTAACCTCCCCAGCATCGAGGACATCTTCAAAAGGTGATGTCTCAGAAATGCAGCATTCATCAATTAAGGACCAGCCATCACCCAGGATATACCCTCTTCTCATTGCTACCATCAAGGAGGACCTACAGCAGTCTGAAGACACACTCAGCATTTTAGGACAGCTTCCTCCCTTCCACCATTAGATTTCTGAATGAACAGTGAACTCATGAACACCATCTCACTATTTTTGCTGTCTTTTTTCATTACTTATTAAATTTAATTATATAATTATATTTCTTACGGTAATTTATAGCTTTTTATGTATTGCACTGTTTTGCTGCTGTGAAACAATAAATTTCACGGCGTGCTGTACTGCGCAGAAGTTTTAGGCACTTATGTATAGCTGGAGTGCCTAAGACTTTTACACTACTGTATGTCAGTAATATTAAACCTGATTCTGATTCTACTGACATGTTCTAACTGTCCTCTGAAACACCCAGCCTAACCATTTGGGTCAAACAATAAGCTGCTGAAGGATCTCAGTGGGTCAGGTGACATCTGCAAGAGAAATAGACAGTCGAAACTCTTCATCTGAACTGAAAGTGTAGAGGGAAGATAGCCAATATAAAGAGGTGAGGAGAAGGAGTGGAGTGAGACTTGGCAAGCGATAGATGGACCCAGGTGAGGAGGGGTAGATTGGCAGGTGGGGTCAGGTAGGGAAGGAAAGGGCAGAGATTGTGATGGAAATCGGGAGGTGATAGCTGAGGCAACAAAGAGGTGCAGGTGGTGGAATTTGATAAGAAAGGAAGATGAAAAGGAACAAAATAAGGGAAGGGCTGTGAGCAGATAGAACATTGAACAGAACAGAATAGTACAGCACAGGAACAGGACCTCAGCCTATGATATTTGTGCTGCACATCATGACAAACCAAATCACTTCTGCTTGTACATGATGGAGACAGTGGGTGTAGAGGATAGGGGAAGAGCAGGAATGTGTGGGTGAAGGGCAACTGTAATATGTGGGAAAGGGGTGGTGGAGGGTTGGGGTGGGGCAGAAGATGGTTGGAAAGAAAGTTTAGGTGGATAAACCTGGGCTCCAGAAGGAGAATCAGCTGGACATTACCAGGCCTCAATCACTCTCCTGTTCTTTGGGAAAATATCATTGATATCTTTAAAAGATTGTGGCCTAGATAATGTATTTGAACATTTAATATACATTTAGTGGCCACTTTATTAACTATCTCCTGTAGGTATCTCCTGCTGCTGTAGCCTATCCACTTCAAAGTTTGATGTGTTGTGCGTTCGGTGATGCTCTGCTGCACACCACTGTTGTAACATATGTTTTTTTTTGAGTTACTGTTGCCCTCTTGTCAGATTAAACCAGTCTGGCTGTTTTCCTCTGACCTCTCATTAACAAGATGTGTTCACCCACAGAATTGCTGCTCACTGGATACTTTTTGTTTTTCGTATCATTATCCTTAATTCTAGAGGCTGTTGTGCATGAAAATCCCAGGAGGTCAGCAGTTTCTGAGATTCTCAAATCACCCTAACTGGCACCAACAATCATTTCACGGTCAAAGTCATTTAGCTGACATTTCTTCCCCAATATGGTGTTTGGTTTGAACAACAACTGAACCTCTTGACCATGCGTACATGATTTTATGCATTAAGTTGCTGCCACATGATTGGCTGATTAGATATTTGCATTAATGAGCAGGTGTACAGGTGTACCGAGTAAAGTGGTCACTGAGTGTACACCTTAAGATTCTAGAGTGGAATATAGATGAGACCATTGCTGAATTGAGTTTTGATACTGAAGTAATATATTTAATAGATTGATAAGCAGATGTTGGTCTTCTTAATTCACACCACCATATCGCACCGATTCACAACAATCTCCCTTTACTCTTCCTGGATTGGCATCGACTACTTCCTGCCCCACCCCATGCTAGATTCTACCATACACCTACACTTCAGGGGATCAAACCAAGAACTATTCATTACTCCGAAAGCAAGCTGCAGATTCAAGCACATGTATTTAATAGCAATTGAAACAGAAGACAATCCCAACGGTAAAAAAGGCTCCCAATGAATCAACTTTCAAGAGTTCGGCTCAACATACAAGTCAAGTGCTATGAGCCCCAGAGACAAGCAGCACAGTTTAGAAATACAAGATTCAGATTGTTTAATGTCATTTCCAGTACACGTGTAAGGAGAATGAAATAATTGTTACTCCAGATCTCATACAGTGCAAAAAAACCCACAAAAGATAAAGAACACAATAATAAAATGAAAAACACAATAAATATAAATATGTAAGTTTGTATGCCCATAAAGTGACACATAAGGTTACTGATGGGAAATAATAAAGTAGTGGTGAAGTTAGTGGGTGGAGGTTCTGATTAGTCTTATTGCTTGGGGAATGTAACTGATTTTGAGTCTTGTAGTTCTTGTGTGGATACATAGCCTGCTCCCGAATGGTCACTCATTCTGGTGTTAAGTTTATATTTTTATTCAGTGTTTGTCTCAAGTCACTGAATGATTAAATGGCACCAAGATTTGCAGGCTGAAGACTTTGCACTGTGAGTGTGTGTGTGTGTGTGTGTGTGTGTGTGTGTGTGTGTGTGTGTGAGTGTGTGTGTGAGTGTGTGTGTGTGTGTCTGTGTGTGTAGGTAGAAATCCTAAGATGGAGAATATATCTTGACATTCAAACCATGAAGTCATGGGCGTTACATCAGTGTCAAGTCCTGCGGACATTAAGTACTGAACAAGGACACAAATAATAAGGTGTAAAACTGACCTAAAATTGATGCAGTTCCCCAGGCCTATACATCAAGGCAGCTGTCAGAGGAGAAAGAACAGACAGGCACCTTACGAAGGCAGCGTGGGGGAGGTAAAGTAATAATAGCGGAGGAATTTTTTTTTGCAATGGCTTCGAACTTGAAAGCAGTTTTCTTGTGGTTTTCTTACTGACTATTGCTTTTCTCTGGAGAGGGTCTGTTTTACAGCTTTCAGTGACCTGAACAGTAATCAGATCTGGAGAGTTACAAAAATGGTTGAATAAAAATTGTATTAAAACTCTTCAGCAGATGCTTCAGCAAATCACTGGGGCCCGTGTGATTTAATTAGGTTGGTTCTGGCAGCTCATCCTTCACAATCCTTCTCTAAAGCCATCCTCCCCACTCTGTAGTATCCTCCACGGGCTCTTGGCTGTGACCACATTCTTCATGAGTGAGTGATCACTGCTCGATCGTGGATCCTCTATTTAGGACTCCTGGCAAGTCAATGGTTTTTCACTGCATCTATTGCAGTGGTAATCACAAAAGGAGGACGATGTGTAACTGTGTTGTACCAGGAATCTTGGATCATATCCTGCAGTAGTTTACAAAGCCACATGATAGCGTATGAGGAAAGGAACACCAGCTGCCTGGTCAAAAAGGTAGATCACTTGGTACAGCTTAAAGAACACACAAGGTAGAAAGGTGGAAAGATTTTAGAAAATAATTTCAGTGCCTGTTGAAGCCAAAGCCTGCTTTTATGGTGGATAGAAATAACTATGTGCTACTTTGTTAATATGGGGGAAACATAATACAGGTTTGGGCTGTAATCTCTTAGAGTCATAGAGTACTATAACACAGAAACAGGCCATTCAGCCCATTTAGTCCATGTCAAACTATTAATCTGCTTAGTCCCATCAACCTGTAAAGCTCCTGTGCACGTAGCCTTTGATGCTATACAGCTGAAATTGGAGGTAGCTAGAAAAGGTTTATGAAATGTGACAGATTTTCTTTGTTGTACTGCATTTCAATAAAATCAAAAGTATATGTATTTTCAATTTTCATACTAAGTATACATACTATGCATATTACAAAAAAAACACTTAAAGTGCTGCACAAATTTCAGACCATGTAAAAATTTCCTGCTCAGAGCAATAGTTGGTTCATGCAGCTGCAAAGAAAATTAGAGGGAAAGTTCCCTCCCAACCATGTACTTACGTAAACTTCTTTCAAAATGTTGCAATTGAACCATTATACATCACTTACACTGGCAGATCATTCACACTTCCAGCATCCCGTGAGTGAAGACATTTCCCCTCATGCTCCCCTTAAACATTTCACGTTTCACCCTTAACCCATGACTCCTGGTTCTAGTCTCACTCATCCTCAGTGGAAAAAGCATGCTTGCATTTCTCCTCAGTACAGAAGAATGAGAAGTGATCTAACATCTAAGTTTGGGAAGGTAGATGTGGAATTGTTTGCCCTGGCTGCAGTGTCTAGAAATTAGTCACCAAGTTTTGGAAAAGTCATTCAGAATAGGGATGCAAAAAGATTTCTTCAGTTAAAGGATGGTGGTCCTTCAAATTTTGTGCACAAGTGGATTGTGGTGGATTAGCTACTGAGTACATTGAAGTCAGAGTTTGAAAGACTTTTAGATAGTAAAAAAGTCAATGTATATGAATTAAACCAGGAACTGGTTCTGAGATAATACTGAAGAGTATTGATAATGGCTAGAGTCACCTGTCTTGTAAAGGCACTGCCCAGAAGGCGGCAAAAGCAAGCAACTTCTGTAGAAAACTTTGCCAAGAACAATCATGGTCAAGACCATGATCAGCCACATCATACGACGCGGCAGAAAATGAATGAATGACTAATCAAGAACCTATCAACTTCTGCTTTAAATATACAAAGACTTGACCTCCACAGCCATCTGTGGCAATGAATTCTACAGATGGACAACCCTCTGGTTAAAGAAATTCCTCCTCGTGTCTGTTCTATGAAGACCCATATTCAAAGAGGGCAACCTTGTAGGATTTCAGATGCTTGACAATATCAAGGAGTTCCTTTATTGAAACATCTAAAGACACTGATATAAGGATGGAAATAAGACAAACATGTTTAATCCATATTGTTCATGCATTCAAGAAATCTTCATAAGGTACCCCAGCTGAAGAGAGGAGATGGATGGTTAATTGCACTGCTTGTGTTTTCCGGGGATAGGGAAGATAAAGATCTTAGCATTCCTTACATTAAATGATCCATAACGAGTGATGCTGACAAAACTCAGAAATGGACTCCAGATGACTTGGACTTGATCAGTCGAGGGAATCATGGGATCACAATTTATTTTAGAGTTTTTCGGGAAACTTCTCTTCCCTTTTTTTGCTAAAATGTGGCAGAGGTCAATTCTAAGGGAAGTGATCTATTACCGAGGATAATCCACTGATGGCCATTTTTAAGGCTAATGAAAATTTGGATATCTGAAGCATGATTCTGGGTATATCTTGCTGTGCTTGTAGATGTCTAATGTGAGAGGTGATGAATTTATAAGGTGAGAGGGGGAAAGTTCAAAGAAGTGCAGGGCAAGTTCTTTTTTTTTAACTCTGAAAGTGGTGGCTATTTGGGATTCACTGTTGGGATGCGAGGGGGCAAATATAAAAGGGGTATTTAAGAGGCTTTTAGATAGGCACATGAATGTGTTGAGAATGGAGGGATATGGACATTGTGTCGACGGAAGGGATTAGTTTAATTTGGCATTCAATTACTAATTTAATTGCTTCAGCATAGCATGGTTGTCCAAAGAGTCTCTGCCTATACTGTTCTATTCTGGTAAATTCCCAGCCACCAAGAAACTAGACCAGACAATTCCTGGCACGGTTCAGTTGAGCACTGATGTCAGTTCTCCCTTGTATTTTACACAGATGGTGATGTCATTGTGATATTATTTGTTTTGCAGCAGAAATTGGTTCAGAAATCTGAGATTTATGACCTGTAATATCAGCACATCATTCAAAAACAGCACATTATTTGGACAAAAATGAAAAAATGGATTTTTGTTTTATTTTTATTTAGAAATACAGCTTGGTAACAGGACCTTCTGGTCTGTGTCACCCAATTACACCCATATGATCAATTAACTTACTAACTGGTACGCCTTTGCAATGTGGCAAGAAAGTGGAGACTGTAGGAAAGGCACATGGTCACGGGGGGAGAACATACAAACTCCTTACAGACAGCGGTGAATTGAATCCAGGTCACTGGCACTATTATAGTGTTATGCTAACTGTGCCATCACCCAAAAAAGACATTGCTGGGCCTCATCTTTGTTTGTCGTAAATCATTTGTAGTTTTGTGGTGATAAAATAAAATACACCCTCCTCCCAAGGACAAAGCATCAAATTGAATTTACCAGCACGACCCTCAGGAGTATTACAGCCAGGTGTGGTGGGGCAAGTTTGTCTTATGGAATGGTACAGCACAGGAACTGGCCCTTTGGCTCACCATATCTAACGATGGCTACCTATCTGCCTGCAGGCGGTCCATATCCCTCTAGACCCAGTCTGTTCATGGGCCTTCAGAGTACCTCTGAAGCACTGTTATGATATCTGGTTTAACCAGCTCCCCTCCCAGTGCTGTTATCTGTGAAAACAGATTCCTTTGTAAATTTCCTTTGAACTTTCCCTCTGTCCAAACCTTTGCATCTAATATTTGACATTTCTACCCTTGGAAAATCTGGCTGACTATTTACCTTATCCACACCCCTCATAAGTTTATATACCTTTATTAGATCTCCCTTCAGCCTTTGATGTAAATTTACTGGCATAATTTACATATTATTATTTAACTATTTATGGTTCTATTACTATTTATTATTTGTGGTGCAACTGTAACGAAAACCAATTTCCCCCGGGATCAATAAAGTATGACTGTGACTACTATGATACTTCAAAGAAAACAATCCAAATTTTTCCAACATCTCATTAGTGCTAATACGCTCCAATCCTTGTGTAATATCCTGGTGAATCTTCACTGCACCCTTTCCAAAGCCTCCACATCCTTCCTATTATGTTGAGCACAATTCTCCAATGATCATGTAGCAGTTAGTGTTGTTCACCAGTGAACATAGACAGGGGCTTGATCCCCACCACCGTACATTCTCATTGTGAGAGTGTAGGTTTCCTCTGGGTGCTCCAGCTTCCTACTACTTTCCAAAGATGGATGGTTAGAACTAGGGTTAATTAGTTATGTTGTGGACATGCTTCGTTGGCATTTGTGGGCTGCCCTCAGCACAATCCACAAACTCCATTGGGTACTGACGGAAAATGACATATTTCACTGTGTATTTTTGATGATTTGACGTACATATGTCAAATAGAGCAAATCTTTTTCTTTAACAATGTGGTCTACATAATGTTTTACCCAGCGCAACATGAGGCTCAATACACAGACCGATGACTGCAAGCATACTGTATGCATTTTTTAGCCCCTATCCACTTATGTCACCACTTTCAGAGCCCTGTGGACTTGCATCCAGAGATCCCTCTGTTCATCAATTTTCCTAAGGGTGATACCAATTATAACGGTTAGCGAGACACTATTACTGATCAGGGCATTGGAGTTCAGAAATCAATCCTGACATCATCTGTAAGGAGTCTTTGTACGTCATCCCTGTGGAATGTGTGGGTTTTCTCTGGGTGTTCCAATTTCCTCCCACAGTCCAAAGATGTACCAGTTAGTGGGTTAATTGCCCACTGTAAATTGTCTCATGTTCAAGGGTTGTTTGGCTTGAACAGCCTATTCTGTGCTATATCTTAATAAATAATAAATCATTTATTAATTATGGGATACCTTCCTTTTGTATTTGACTCCCAAAAAATGAGACGTCATGTTAAGGATATTGGACCAATTATCCCAAGGAAATATACAAAACCCTTTCAGACATTGATAGGATAGATGCAGAAATGATGTTTTCCCTGTCTAGGATGTCCTGAATATTAGAATGGGAGTGGGAGTGGGCCACCCAGAACATTGAGCCTTCTCAGTCATTCATCACTTACCCCAGCAATGCTTTCCAGTGCTGTCTCCATTTCCATAGATATCCCTTAATGTCCAGAAATCTACTGAGTGAACACAATGGCTGAACCTTCATATCTTTCTGGGTCGGGATGCTTTCCTGCTCAACCTCCAATATCCATCAAAATAAATCACTCACAGGCATCTGCTGTGTCCCAAAATGATTCAAAGCAAGTCAACCTTGCCTTTAAGAGACTGCTGAGGAAGGGTAACAAGTTCCAAATCAGTGGTATATTTTATTGCCAAAAAGATCAAAGGTGAATTTCTAATACTCCTCTTCCCGAATTAACTATACAAGAGTCTTTTTCAATAGTTTCTTGTAGTTAGCCTGTCATGACAAGCTGGAACAGTTCTGATCTACCCAGCAAAATGGACCATTCTAATCAGAGAGACATACACACACCTCATAAGGTGATGTGTGTTGTCATTATATTTTTCTACTGTTTATTGACTGGTTCAACCTACAAATTGAAGTTTTCATTGAACAACAATAACCCTTTTGTTATCACATGACACGTCATTAGTTCTAGGTTAGTAACCTTTAATTAGACAGTTAACGTAGAAACAATCACTCTAGCACTAAAAAAACAGCAGTGACAGCCTAATCCTGGAGATTTAGAGAGCTATGCTGGCCAATTGACAGAATAGACTCTGAGATATAAAGAGAAAACTGCATTTCTTCTGTAATTCACTGTCTCAGCATGTTGCAAAAACACTTCATGGTCAATAAAGTGAATAAAATGTTTCTTGTGGAAAGCTCAAGCAAGAGAAAATCTGCAGATGCTGAAAATCGGAGCAACACACACAAAATGCTGGAGGAGCTCAGCAGGGCAGGCAGCATCTAGGAAGTGTTGACTGTACTCTTTTCCTAGATGCTGCCTGGCCTGCTGAGTTCCTCCAGTATTTGGGTGTGTTGCTTATGGAAAGCTGCTGTTCCAATATAAGGACATCAATGATAAAAGCAATCCACTTTGATATGCAAATCACCTAGAAAACTAATAAACAAGCCACCAGAGTAACACATTCAGACATATCCCAACACCACTCAATGTAATATTCAGATATTTCCCAATACTTCACAGAATAATGCACATAGATGTGCCAATGTTCCTCAATGTCATACCCTTTGATAAATTGACAATGCAATATTACTATATTCCATCCTTTGTTACATTTCCTTCAAAAATAGCCTTTAGGCATTTATTTATTTTGAGATACAGCACAGAACAGGCCCTTCTGGCCCTTTGAGCCACGTCACCCAGAAACCCTGAATTAACCCTAGCCTAATCACGGGGCAATTTGCAATGACCAATTAACCTGCTAACCACTACACCTTTGGACTGTGGGAGAGAGCTGGAGCATACAGAGATGAAAACACACATCCCATGTGGAGGATGTACAAACACCTTACAGAGGATGCTGGAATGGAACTCCGAACTCTGATGTCCGAACTGTAATATTGTTGTGCTATAACTGCTACACTACTGTGGCGTACTTGAGAGAACACATGTATTCCTTAGTAATATTTCAGCTATTTCTGCTAGCATCGTTTGTATGAGAAAAAAAATAGGAAATGAATTCTGCCTAAAGACCTGTGATACAAAAGCACCTTTCCAACTTCAGGTAACTATGTGACTTGCTGAGTGATTTCTTTTTCCACACAAAGGATGTCGTAATGTCTCTATTGCACCCTCCAAGGACCTCTACACAACTGCTGCTGAGTGTTCATAACCTGCTGGTAATACACAGAAATCGGTTTGGCATTCCTACAGACAGGCAGTGAAAAACTTGTTAATTGTGCAATTCTAAAGCAAATACATTAGAGCAACCCAGCTCCAGTGGTGAAGTCATTCTGTTCATTACGTCACTCCATTTCATTACAATATATATTTCTTAACTGGCCCCTATTCTTCACATTTAAGCAATTTGTTCTCCCATAATTTTTTTTCTTCCAATCCAACTTTATTTTCCTACTCTGCATAAACTAAACTATGTTCTTCGTTTTTAGATCTGTGCCCAAATAACAGAATTTTCCCCTAACTTTTGCCAAAAATATTATTGTGTTTCTCGTATTTTCTGTGTTCTCAATATTTATTTATTATTATTATTATTATTATTATTTCCTTTTTTGTTTTTGTTCCGTATTTTCACAGTTTGTTGCTTTTGTGCAGTTTGTTGCTTTTCTGTCCTGATGGGTGCAGTCCTTCAATGATTTTGTTGTGTTTCTTGTATTTATTGTGAATGCCCACAAAAAATGAATCGCAGGGTTGTATGTACATAGTGACATATATGTACTTTGATAATAAATTTTCTTTGAACTTTGAAAAAGTTGACCTTGCTGAGGTGTGGATCTAGTGACAAGGTGAGGATCTTCCCCATGGGGTCAATTTTATTTGTTATTATTTTCATGTGAACCACAAACTTATAGCCAAGTTATTTTTACTCTTTTCCTGATGTCCTTTGTGAATTGAGCATTAGACACTGGGATCCTTGGGTGACCATTTTTCTTGGAATTAGGAGAAATTGAATGTGGCAATAACTGAGATGAAAATGGGCCTGAAAAAGGCATTAAGGAATACAGAACAAGCATTCAACTTTTCAGACAAATGGACCCCCAAGTTTTGTTTTAAAGTGGGCAACTGTAGCAGCTACTTATGCATCAGTAACCAGTCACATTAGGGCTGCCGTAGAGATACAACAGAGTGCAGGAGGAACACAATGGGCCAGGAAGCATCTGTGGAGGGAAATGGACAGTCGACGTTGTGGGTGGACACCCTTCATCTGGACTGCATGAAGTGTCCAGATGAAGGGCCTCAACCCCAAGCACTGAATGCCTATTTCCCTCTGCAGACCTGCTGAGTTCCTCCTGTGGTTTGTGCATTGCCAATCATCCATGACAATTTAGGGAAGCTCAAGGTTCATCTCCCAAGCAATATGACAATGACTAGAGGGAAGTTAAAGGGGCATTAAAGTGGACATACTTTTTAAAAATTCAATTTATTTATTGGTCACATTGATGAATTTGAATGGAGCAAAATGCCAAAAGGATATATTCAGACAGCACCCTTTTATACATTTTTCCAAACTTCATAACCATGATTCATGACCAAGAACTTAGAACATTATAGCACAGTATAGACCCTTTGGGCCACAATATTGTGCCAACCTTTTAACCTACTCTAAGATCAATCTAACCCTTCCTTCCTATATCACCTTCCATGTTTTTATCACCCATGTGCCTATCTAAGAGCTTCTTAAATGTCCCTGTTGTCTCTACCTCTAACACCACCCCTGGCAGGGCATTCCACACACCAGCCAGTCTCAATGTAAAGAACTTTCATGGTTGTAATTTCTGCCATGTCAGAGACACAGCAGCCAAAATGTGCACAGCAAGCTCTTCGATCAGCAATATAATGAACAGATGATTTGTTTTATAGATATGATGATTGGGAGACAGCGGTGATAACCCCTATGCTGTCTCACAAAACAGTGCCAACACATGTTTTATATCTGATGGGGCCAGGGGTTAAAATCTAATCTTCAGAAGTGCAGTACTGTAGGGATGGGTCTGCCTTTGTTTTAATGCTGATTCTCTAGAGTGCCACTTGGATCCACAGTCTTCTAATTCAAGAGCAAATGAGTGCACAGCTGACAAAGCTTACACATTGGGCAAATCAAACTCATTCAAATCGGTAACAAAGTGATAACCTCCATTCCAGTTAGCACAGAAAGACCATGTGACAGGCAGTACTGTCCAAATGTCTCAGGCACATATATATATGTAATGTGTTCAGACTCTTGCACAGTACTGAAGTAATTTTATGTATTGCACAGTACTGCTGCTGCTGCAAAAATCAAGTTTCATGACATACCTGAATGTGAGTGAGAATAAACCTGGTTCTGATCTGGGTCTCTATGGTGGATTGAGAATGGGAAGAGGGCAGGGAGAGGGGAATCATGGTTGTGAATGGGGGAAGGGAGAGGGGAGGGAGTGGGAAGTTCCAGGGAGAGATTTGGCAATGTACAGTGGCATGCAAAAGTTTGGGCACCACGGTCAAAATTTCTGTTACTGTGAATAGTTAAGTGAGTAGAAGATGAACTGATCTCTGAAAGTCATAAAGTTAAAGATGAAACATTCTTTCCAACATTTTAAACAAGATTAGTGTATTATTTTTGTTTTGTACAATTTTAGAGTGAAAAAAAAGGAAAGGAGCACCATGCAAAAGTTTGGGCACCCCAAGAGACTTGAGCTCTCAGATAACTTTTACCAAGGTCTCAGACCTTAATTAGCTTGTTAGGGCTATGGCTTGTTCACAATCATTGTTAGGAAAGGCCAGGTGATGCAAATTTCAAAGCTTTTTAAATACCCTGTCTCCTCAAACCTTGTCCCAACAATCAGCAGCCATGGGCTCCTCTAAGCAGCTGCCTAGCACTCTGAAATTTAAAATAAATGATGTCCACAAAGCAGGAGAAGGCTATAAGAAGATAGCAAAGCACTTTTCTGGTAGCCATTTCCTCAGTTTGTAATGCAATTAAGAAATGGCAGTTAACAGGAACAGTGGAAGTCAAGTTGAGGTCTGGAAGACCAAAAAAACTTTCCGAGAGAACTGCTCGTAGGATTGCTAGAAAGGCAAATCAAAATCCCTGTTTGATTGCAAAAGACCTTCAGGAAGATTTAGCAGACTCTGGAGTGGTGGTGCACTGTTCTACTGTGCAGTGACACCTGCACAAATATGACCTTCATGGAAGAGTCATCAGAAGAAAACCTTTCCTGCGTCCTCACCACAAAGTTCAGTGTCAGAAGTTTGCAAAGGAACATCTAAACAAGCCTGATGCATTTTGGAAACAAGTCCTGTGGACTGATGAAGTTAAAATAGAACCTTTTGGTCGCAATGAGCAAAGGTACATTTGGAGAAAAAAGGGTGCAGAATTTCATGAAAAGAACACCTCTCCAACTGTTAAGCATTGGGGTGGATCAATCGTGCATCGGGTTTGTTTTGCAGCCAGTGGCACGGGGTGTCATAAGGGGGCATTGGGAGCAGACCCAAATGCAAAACACAGACACTGAAGTACTAGGAACAGGACAAGGTTTATCAAGAAGGCAAGGGGAGTCAGGAAAAAACAACGCTGGACATGGACACAGGCTCTAGATGAGACAAGAACACCGGGCCTGGGCTAGGACTAAGACTAGGAAAGCGTCACCAGGACAAGGAACTTGGAACTAGGAGCCTGGGCTAGGACTCCGAGCCAGAGACTGGACAGGGACCCGGAACCTGGGTCTTGACGGTCTCAGACCCCAGATCTAGGCGAGGACAAGATGTGGCTGCAGGACTGGACGTGGCTAGGCAACAGGACTGGACATGGAACTCCTGCACAGGACAAGGCACATGGACAGGATGAGAACACAAAGCCTTGACTTGGACAGGTCGAGGTTCTAGGACCTGGCCTGGACTAGACGAGGTTCTAGGACTTGGCTTGGACTAGACGAGGTTCTAGGACTTGGCTTGGACTAGAGGAGGTTCCAGGACTTGGCTTGGACTAGACGTGGTTCTAGGACTTGGCTTGGACTAGACGAGGTTCTAGGACTTGGCTTGGACTAGACGCGGTTCTAGGACTTGGCTTAGACTAGATGTGGTTCTTGGACGTGGCTTGGACTAGATGAGAGACTTCTGGACAGGACGGGGGAATCTTTAGCGCAGGATGGGGGGATCTCCAGCGCAGGGCTGGGCGAGGTACTCCTGGGCAGGACGTGGCTCTTGGACTAGATTTGGCTCGGTTCTTGGACTCGGCTTGATTAGGCTCTTGGGTATGGAGATGGGACCCTCCTTGGAGTGCAGGACTGGGACCCTTCTAGGACGCAGGGTCGGGAGCCCTTCTTGGATGCAGGGCCTGGACGACTGCTGAGAATACTTGCCGAGGAAACTGTCAGGGACTCAGATGGGGAGGGGAGGGGAACAGTCCAGCACAGAATCCTTGGTTTCCAGAGGTATTTATGTGCCAGCCCAAAATGAGAATCAGGTGCCTCAATTAAGGCACCCAATGGAACAAGGGAAAACAGGAAAACCTGGAATAAGGATCGATAAGGACCGTGAACCGGAATGCTGATTTCACGGACCAGACCATGACACAGGGAACATTTCACTGGTAGAGGGAAGAATGAATTCAATTAAATACACTGGACAACAAATTTTTTCAAAAGTGTTGCTTCCTCAGAATTACGTTTTGTTTATGATAGACTGCTTGAAGATGAACACAAATATTATTTCAGACTACTTGCATCACATAGGAATTTGGAGAAACAACAAATTAACTTTTATTGTCGATAATGTGTTTAATTGCATAATGGTGCTGATGCTTTGCAATAGTTCAACTAAGTTAAAAAATATTTTGTCAATGATTTTCATTTGTACTCAGTGTCTGAGGCTTCTCGCTTAAGTGTCTAACAATAATTCGCCAGCATTGATGGATTCCAGTTGCCCTGGTATCTTTCCTCCATGACTGCAATGTCCTGGTGAAACCTTTCACCATGCTCGTCACTAACAAGATTTGCTGGGAAGAAGTCTAAATGGGAATGCAGAAAATGAATCTTTATTGACATGTTGCATTTCATGGTTTTATATGCTTGAAGCATGCTTTCAACCAGCTGCATGTAGTTTGGTGCTCTGCAGATGCTGAGGAAAATTTCAACAACTTCCTTGAATGCCTTCCATGTGATTTTCTCTGGTCCCACTAGAAATTCTTCAAATTGCCTGTCATTGATGACCTGTTATTTGTGGACCAACAAAAATGCTTTCCTTAACCTTGGCATCAGTCATTCTGGGAAGCATCTGTCTCAAATATCAAAATCCTTCATAGAAATTTTTGTGCCTGGTGATAGCAAATTCCATCCTTACAGTCCTGAACCCAATAATTATTACTAAAACCTGTCCTGCTATGCAGCAGCCACACCGCCTAAGCATGGCCAAGCATGCCTGAACAAGATGGAAGACTTTCCAGCTTACATTGTAGACAATATTTCAATTGACTTGAATTATGAATTGAAATAATAAACATAAGTTTATTTTAAAAAATGGTGCATGATAAGGAAACTTCATGGTGATTTTCATGATCAGTAACCCAAAATTCATAAGATACACCAAAAGGTATTCAGTAAGCAAAATCGTTGTCCAGTGATACCAGCAAATTCTGGAAGCAAACATCACACCGTCTGTAAAAAAGCCGAAGATGAAAAGAGGATGGCTTCTACAACAGGATAATGATCCTAAACACACCCCAAAATCCACAATGGACTACCTCAAGCGGCGCAGGCTAAAGGTTTTGCCATGGCCCTCATAGTCCCCTGACTTAAACATCAAAGAAGATCTGTGGATGGACCTCAAAAAAGCAGTGTATGCAAGATGGCCCAAGAATCTCACAGAACTAGAAGCCTTTCGCAAGGAAGAATGGACGAAAATCCCCCAAACAAGAATTGAATGACTCTTAGCTGGCTACAGAAAGCGTTTACAAGCTGTGATACTTGCCAAAGGGGGTTTTACTAAGTACTGACCATGCAGGGTGCTCAAACTTTTGCTTTGGGACTTTTTCCCTTTTTGTTATTTTGAAACTGTAAAAAATGGAAATAAAAAAGTAATCTTGCTTAAAATATTAAAGAAATGTGTCATCTTTAACTTTATGCCTTTTGGAAACCAGTTCATCTTTTACTCGCTTAGCTATTCACAGTAACAGAAATTTTGACCAGGGGAGCCCAAACTTTTGCGTGCCACTGTATGTGTGAGTGTGAGTGTGTGTGTGAGTGTGAATGTGTGTGTGTGTGAGTGTGTGTGTGAGTGTGTGTGTGTGTGAGTGTGAGTGTGAGTGTGTGTGTGAGTGTGTGTGTGTGTGTGAATGTGTGTGTGAATGTGTGTGTGTGTGTGTGTGTGAGTGTGAATGTGTGTGTGTGTGTGTGTGAATGTGTGTGTGTGTGTGTGTGTGTGTGTGTGTGTTTCATTACTTACTGCATTTGCTGAACCATTTACTTTGTCACTGTGTGCCTCTCACTCTATTCTATATCTGGTATGCTTATAGCAGGTTTTGAATAACCTCCTGGAGAGGTTTTAGTTAGCTTATATGTCAGAACAAATGAGCCAAAAAAAAGACAATGAAAGCTCAACCTCTCCTCATCATCACACCCCACCACCACACACCTTCTCTCTTGACTCATGATGCAATGGCAAATTAGGTTATAAGGCAGATTTCCAGTTATAATCTTCCACAATTTGATACTGTCTGCACTGCAAAATCATGGAAAAGATCTGAAAGCAGTCATACAACCAGTCACTCTCAGTAGGTGGTTGTGTTTTATTCTTAGAGGCACAGCCCTCAAGTAATTTTTTAACGTTCACTAATATGAGATCAGTTTTTAACAGCCCTTTTAATGTGGGATGAAAATACATTTGTTGTGTTTTTGTTGGCAGGTGTATGGTTATGGGGAAGCAGGGATTCCTTAGCTTTCACTTTTCATTGGACCCTGCTGTTGAAGAAGAAAGCTCAGAACCGGACTGTTTGCTCCTTGACAAATCCTCTCATCGGTGATAGTTGATCTTCCTGTGAAATGCATCCACACCATATTCATCATTCCATGTGAAAACAGGCTTGATATTCTAGCCTATCATAGAGCAGTTAAGGAAAGAAATAATCCGTGGGCTCTCTTACGCAGTTGGAGAATAATCTGCAGGCTCTTTTATGCTATTGGAAGCTTGTTCTCCACCCCTCTGCCCCTCCAGTGACATCACACAAAATGTAGGAATGGTGATTCCTCCCCTCCAGTGACATCACACAAAATGTAGGAATGGTGATTCCTCCCCTCCAGTGATATCACACAAAATGTAGGAATGGTGGAAGGGGTGGTTTTACACTTCTTCTGTACTCATATGCCTTCCCTGTGCAACTCCAGTTTCCCTTACTTTCCACTCGTTTTCATAGACTATACCAATGACCCTGGTTCATGCTGAGTTCCAGAACCAAATATGTCACACATTAAATGCTGGAGGAACTGAACAGGTCAGGCAGTATCTAAGGAAAGGAATAAAGAACCAAGGATATAGAGCTATTCAGCTGGCCTTCTATGTTTTAATCTCACACTGAAAAAACGCTCTGGGTTATTGGATATATTTCTATGCCCCAGATTACAGCCTATGGTAGTGCTAATCATCTCAAATGGCAGGGTGTTGAGGTTTGCTTTTTGATCCCTGACGTTTAAACAGGCTCTTCCATGTAGGGGAGAGGATTATATCACATCTGCTTTACACCAATGGCAAACTACCACCAGGTTCAGAAACAGTTATTACCCCTCAACCATCAGACTGTTAAACCAAAGGAGATAATTTTATTGAACTTCACTTGTCCCATCATTGAAATGTTCCCACAACATATGGACTCACTTTCAAGGACTCTTCACCTCATGTTCACAATATTTATTTATTATCATTATTTCTTTATTTTTGCATTTGCACACTGGCCATATGCCCAATTGGTGCAGCCTTTCATTGATTCTATTATTCTTATTGGATTTATTGAGTATGCCCCAAGAAAATGAACCTCAGAATTGTAATGGTGACATACAGTATATGTTCTTTGATAATAAGTTCAGTTCGAACTTTGAAAAGGGCAATTTCAGAAAAAATGTGTTACAGCTACAGAGAAAGAATAGTGCAATTAGACAATAAGACCATGATGAGGTAGATTGTGAGGTCAAGAGTCTATCTTATCATACAAGGTAGTTTGATAACCTAATAACAACAGAATAGTACCTGTCCTTGAGCCCGGTGGCATGTGATTTATATCTTCTGCCCTCTGGGGAGCGGGGGGCGTGTAAGAAGAGAGAATGCTGCTTCTGGTTAGATTGTGCTGATGTGATGGAATTCTGTCTGTTATTTGGCCCATTGAGCTTATACTGGCCCTCAAAGCAACTCCGTCAGTTCCAATCCTATGCTTTATAACCTATTCTCTCTTACATGCCCATCAACGTCCTCCTAATTAGTCTCCTCCAGCATATATTAGAGATCATTTACAATGGCCAATGAGCCTACCACCCTTGAGATATGGGAGGAGACCCACAATTACAGGGAGAATTTGCAAACTCAACACATTTTGTTTTCCTAAACACAAGACATTCTGTAGAAGCTGGAAATCCAGAGTAATACACACAAAGTGCTGGAGGAACTCAGTGGGAAAGCCAGCATCTGTGGAAAGGAATAAAAAGTCAATGGGATGAATTGCCTCTTTCTATAAAGTATGAATATGAATCATAGGCACAATCTTATTCCTTGCTTATGATCTAGTTGGGTACCGGAAGGCTTGGCTTCTCTTCCTTCCTAGCAGCTGATTTTAATAGTTGTGCATATGAGCATTTCTTGTAACAGTGTTTGAATTCAGAAAGTGTGTCAACAGCTGGGGCCATGCAGGCAATGTGTTCCTATTTATCTCATTAGCCTTATCTGTACAATTCTGCTACACACCCTCAACGAGAGACTTCTCCATACATCCAATAAGAGACATCTGTCAAACAAACTGTGCAATCACAATGTGGTGGACATATTGTAGCAATTTCTCACTACAACTGCTGGAAAAGCCACATCAGCTTTCAGAGGTTTTCCAGGATTATTTGACTATGTAGGCAACAAAGGTGATAATAAATTTGGCTCTGATAGGGGGAAGGGTAAAGAAATAATGTTGTTTGATCTATATTGTACCATAAATATAATTCACAAGAGGGTTATCAAACAAAATCTGAGACAGGTGCAATGCTGATGATCAAAAGCTTGGTAAAAGAGCTCAGTTTTAAGAAACCACATGCACTTTAACAGAGGGAAAAGTGGTTGAGGTATTAGAAAGGTATTTCAGAGATGCATTACTGCATTTGGTAGATCTGTTTGCAGCCCGTTCCTTAGCTGGAGCCTTCAGCAATTTGGGCACCGAGGGAGAGAGGAAGAGGAGAGCCGTCCACAGTACCACCGATGCAGCAGAGAGGGCCTCAAGATGGCTGTGACTCAAAAGAGGGGAGCCATGGAGTCATAAGTAGCTAGCCATCTGGACACAAGCTGGGGTCTGATCAGCCCCAGCTGGGTCACGTGGAGGAGGTTGTATGATGTTGAAAGACTCGAAACACTCGATGATTCCAGGAATAACACTGAAGATGTGTCCAGAAACATCAGTAGATGTATGAACACAGTGATGTCAATTTGTATTCCTCTTTTGCTTACCAACTGGCCGTACCAGGCTAGTACTTCAAAGGAATGGCAAGTGTGTACACCAATATCAAAGGTGCTTGTCAAATGGAACTTTGCACCATTTCATTTGAAAGAGATTCCCAAGTTCCAATTTCTGGTTTTTGGGGTTTTACATCAGGTGTAAAAAATTCTACTGGCATTAATGGACAGCGAGTTTCCACACATCTGTAGTGGCAGAGAGAAATCTCAGCACGGTATGTCACACAATCCAGGTGATAATCCTCAGGTCCCATTGTTGCACTACACTCGATGTGATGGGACTTTGCTTGAAGGGGTAGATGTGCCTTGAAGACAAGGCATGACTGAGTCCTCAAAACAGGTGTTGAAGCCTGGTTTTAGGGAAGTGTTACACACTCCTTCTTTCTCAATGCAAATCTCTGGAATGATCTACAGTCCTGAAGAAGGAAGGATAGAGATGCAGATGGGGTGGGGGGATGGAACGTGGATACAAGGAAACCTCAGCAAAAGCATGCAAGGTTAATTTAGTTCCAGATAAGGAACAGTTATTACCCCTCAACCATCAGGGTCCTGAATCGGCATGGATAACTTCATTCACCTCAACAATGAACTGATTCTACAACCTATGGTCTCACTTTCAAGGACTTTACAACTCATGTTCTCTGTTTTATTTATTTGTTTATTTATTTGCATTTACACAGTTTGTCATCTTTTACACATTGGTTTTTTGTCAGTCTGTTTGTGTATGGTTTTCATTGATTCTATTGTAATTCTTTGTTCTACTGTGAATACCTGCAAGAAAACTCATCTTAAAGTAGTATACAGTGAGTCCTGACGAAGGGTCTCGGCCTGAAACGTCGACTGCACCTCTTCCTACAGATGCTGCCTGGCCTGCTGCGTTCACCAGCAACTTTGATGTGTGTTGGTTGATACGGTGATACATACGTAGTTTAATAATAAATTTACTTTGAACTTTGAACTTTGAGATTATTGGGAGTGAACCCTGTGGGTTTCCCTGGGGACCCAAAGGAGAAAGGGGAGTAATCTCAAATACGTTCTCAATGCTTAGCATCCACGTAAGGAGGATTAGCCTGAGTGTTAAGGCAGATTGACCTTTTAACGCCATCCTGACAGTCCATTATTGCACAAAGATCATCTGAATATTGGAGCCCAGACCACTCTCTCCTTGTAGAAGAGAGCTGGCATACCAAACACTCTATATGTCCACCAATGGGCTAGTAGGGGTGTCACCCTTCAGAAGACAAAGACTCAACATGCTTTCCTGCCCCAATGCAATTCAATATAATTTAGCTGAGCCGGTCTCTTTTTTTTTTGTATAATTATCGGACACACAAGATGTTTAATCCCATCTTTCTTTCCTTGTCTACAGCTTCAGAGGAGAGCTCAGAAGGACTACAGATGAATAAGACTCTGCTCCCTCCTCTTTTGTAGCCCTACCCCACCCCCACCATTATACCCGTGTCAGCCTTTACAATGTGTGCATTTGGTCACAGAGAGAACGGAATTCAAAAAAGAGTGTGTGCTTGGCCTGTCAGTCCTTCTGAGACTGAAATTATCCTTGATGACTCTGTGGGGTTGGCACACAATAATAAAAATAAAGTAAACAAGTTTGAAGAAATGCAAACTTATTGTAGCTGCCAAGGTTGGAGGTCGCAAAGTTCAGGAACATGAAATGTCTAAAGAAATGAAAGAGAGACTAGCAAAGTACAGGCAGATCACAGTCAATTAATCATTTTATATTACAAAAATCAGCTTAACTGTCACATGTACATCAAACATACAGTGAAATGCATCATTTGCATCAAGTTAAATCAACAAGCATTGTGCTGGTGGCATCCCGCAAGTGTCTCCATGTTTCTGGCCCCACATAGCATGCCAAAAACTCACTAACCCTAACCACATGTCTTTGGAATATGGGAGCAATCTGGAGCAGCTGGAATCCGGTGTGGTCACAAGGAGAATGTGCAAACCCCTGGTAGGAATTAAACCTGATTGGTGACCAATGGTGCTGTAATAGCATTATGCTAACTGCTACACTACTGTCCCACCCCCATGTAGGAGAACTGTAGCTCACTTAATCTGCTGGCCCATGTTACCATTCGCATTTCAGTGAAGCATAATGGCAGGAACTTCAAACTCAGGTATGGAAGCGTAAATATAATTCAAATTTCAAATTAAATTTATTATCAAAATAAATATGTCACTATATACAAACCTGAGATTCATTCTGTTGCAGGCATACTGAATAAATCTAGAATAGAATAATAACCATAATAGAATCAATGAAATGCCACACCAACTTGGGTGTTTGCACAGCAGGTAAATGACTCAGTCACTAATATTGAGGCCTGGGCTAACAACCTGATGACGTGAGTTCAAATCCTAGCATGACCATTGTGAACTTCAAATACTAACAACAGTCTGGAATGTACAACAATGACTCATCTTGGTAATGAACACAAAACTACTGGAATATGGTAAAGATCCTTCTGGTTCACTGGAAACTTTCATAGGAGCAAGTCTGCCACCCATAGGTACTATCTGTGTGAATCTAGTCTCACTTTATGTTGTTCAGTCTGTTGTTTTTTCATTCTCGCCAAACTCCATCAATTCTCCCGACCCATCCATATGTTGAAGTCAATTTACATCAGCCAATTATCCCACCAACCTACATGTCGTTGGGAGAAAACCAAGCTTCTGTAGGAAACCTACACGGAGACAGAGAGAGCATATAAATTCCACAAACGCGGCACTGTAGGTCGGGATTAATCTTGGGTTCATCATATTCATCGTCGTCACCTCCATCTTGTTAAGGAGGAGCTAGGGATCACCAAAAATACTGGTTTTGCCCAGATGTAGATCCTCTGTAGATGCCACAGCCAAGAATGCACACAGGTGCCTCTAATTCCCCAAGGATTTTCCTTGCATATCGATAGATGTTACAGGAGTGTACTAATTACCGATTTCAAAAATATCTCAGTCCTGAAAAAGGTTCTCAACCCAAAACATAGACTCTTTATTCCATAGATGCTGCCTGACTTGCTGAGTTGCTCCAGCATTTTGTGTCTTTTACTCTGGATTTTCAGCATCTGCAGAATCTCTTGTGTTTTACAATCTTAAATGAAATCACATTTTTAGATAAGGGACCATGTAAAATAATCAATTATCCCAATGAAGCGTCTTAGTCAGAAACATCAACTGTTTATTCCCCTCCATAGATGTTCTTTAACCTGCTGAGTTGCTTCAGCAGTTTTGTGTGTTGACAAATAGACACCACCTCCTCTTTCATTAACACAGTGTGATCTGGTTTCAAATATTGGCTCATCTATTATCTTGAGTTCATCCAGAGTGGTTGCCATTTTACCTCAACTTTATAATTCTCATCTTTTGTTTTCAAATCCCTGCATGGTTTCAACATCCTTTTCTATAATCTTCCACTGCCTCTACAACCCTGTGAGATATTGGCTTAACTTACACACTGCTGCCAAGACATTTACAAGGCAACGGGGGAGAGAGAGTGAGAGAGAGAGAGGGAGAGAGAATCACAAACATAAACACCCCAAGGATAATTCATCCGATTCATCCAATGGATTAAGGTGGAATGAAATATCGAACAGCTTTTTATGCATAAATGATATATGAATTTCAAAGTCCAAAGTAAATTTGTTATCAAAGTCCGTATCTGTTACCATATACAATCCTAAACTTCATTTTCTTGTGGTATACTTATTAAATCCATAATAGAATAATAACCATAATAGAATCAATGAAAGACCACACTAACTTGTGCAAAAGACAATAAACTGTGCAACAACATAAATAAATAAATAAATCATAAATAAGCAGTAAGTATTGAGAACATGAGATGAAGAGTTCTTGAAACTGAGTCCATAGGATGCTGGAACATTTCAATGATGGGGTGAGTGAAGTTATCCCGTCTGATTCAAGAGCCTGATGGTTGAAGGGTAATAACTGGTCCAGAAACTGGGGGTGTGATCCTGAGGCTCTTCAGGTGAAACAATTACTTGAAATTTATTCATTGCATGCTGTGCAAAGGAGCCAAACATTTTCATGAGAGATTAAGGAAAACCATTGTTAATTATTGGATTTGGAATAAATTAGTTGCCCTAATTTGGGAAATGAGAATCCGTGATGGATTGACTAAGGACTCATTCAGAAGGAATATCTCCATTTGTTTTTGAGAGAGAGAGAACTAGAAAATGAGAGGGAAAAAGAGGCTCTGCGAGTTCAGGACTAGCTTGGCTCTTTTCAGATAAATCTGACTCAAAATCCCATAAAACAATGGAAAATCACAATGATAAATTTCCTTTAGATTTGAAGAATTTGGAGTTAAAATACATTGGGTATAAACTAATGCTTTCAAGGTGTTTTCCTGATGCATAAATCAATATTTCTTCCCATCATGGGAACTCAGATTAGTCACTTGTCCTCTCTTACCCTCTTCCTCTCTTTTAATGACCTCACAGAGTCATTCCTGGAAGCCCTTACCTCACTTGTCATGTTTTAAATCAGATCACACTAATGAATGATCAACCTGTTCCCCTTTAACTCATCTTCCTTACAAACCCAATAATTAACAATGATCTTTCTTAATCTTCTGTGAAAATGCTTTGCTCTTCACAGTGTGCAATGTGAATAAATTACAGGTAATTGCTTCACATAAATAAATATTTATTATATTCCAGTGGTGTCTATTATCAGTTTCCTTTGTGTGGGAACCTTTGTTCTGTGAGTCTCTCAGCAGCCATTTTATCAGCATATTCCCCAGAGGGTGCCTTAAGCTTGGAGCCTGCACTGCTGGGCATGTCCTGTCTGGGATAGTCACCTCTTTCTTCTTCCCATTGACGTCAGGCACTAGATGGAACTCAAATGGTTTTGTATGTGATGAGATCCCATAAACAGCCTGATTCTTAAAGGAGACAGTTAAGGGCACAAATGAATAGTGGGAGTCCCTATCTGCTGCAATTACTGTTCTGCAAGGCATATTCTGATTGAGTGAGGAGGAAAGGATTAAAATTTGGTCACTTTTGGAGAGACATGTTAAATATACACATAAAGGACAAGTATGAGAATAGTCTTTGTGCTTTGACTCTTGATGATGCAATGCTTCTTGTAGCCTTTGCATGCCCACACTCTTGTGTAATTATTCAGTTTTATGACATCAACTCTTATATAAATTATATAATCTATAACAATTTTCCTTTTGGTTTGAAGAATTTAGATTTAAAATAAATTGGGTACAAGCTAAAGCATTTTGAGCAAAGAGTTTTCCCGGTGTACAAATCAATATTGATTGAAGAAATATTGATTTGTGCACCAGGATCAAGGCCAATACTGAGAGTGAAGGGAAGTAGTGTTCAGGTAGGTCAGTCCTGATCTTCTGGAATAACGGGAATGGATCAAGGGCCCAAATAGCTTATTCCTGCTTCCAGAACATCTGTCCCATCCTATTTCTTTTTCTTAATCTTTGCATGATCAAGATACGCTAACCCTGGGAGATGGATTCAGTGTATTTAGGTCTGGCCTTCATTGTTGAGAGCTCTCTGCTAGTGCAGTGAAGACAAATGGAATGGCCCTTTTCTCCGTGACAACTGGGAGGGGCTTCTTTTCATGTCAAATGGGACGGGTCCACTCTCCATGACAAATGGGATGGGCCTTCTCTCCTTGTCAAATGAGTCAGTACAAGGCCTGATCTGGACTCTAACAAGTTCTGGCCTGCATGCAGTATACATTGATAACGTCACTTCATCAGGCTCACCGCATCTTTTGGCGATAAATTAAAGGGGAGGAGGGAACAATTAACAGTTGGCCCAATACCATTACAGCATCAGTGAACAAGGTTCAATTCTTCACTGTCTATAAGGAGTTTGTATGTTTTTCCTGTGACCATGTGGGTTTCCTCCACGTGCTCCAATTTTCTCCCACATTCCAAGGACGTATGGTTGAGTAGGTTAATCTGTCACATGGGTGTAATTGGGTGGCACAGGCTGATTGGATCAGAACAGCCTGTTACGAATAAATGACTACACTTGCCACTGTTACCCATGTCCAGCAAATAAAGAGGAACTATGCCGGTTAGAATGAGCTTGGTTAGATGCCTGATTGAGTTGTACCTAATGTAGTGCCCAGTGCCTTTGTGAAAAAACAAAATCTAACATAGCCTGGTACTCCAGTGCAAGTGTAAGTGAATGTTACACTGTCCTGGGGTCAAGATATTAAGCTGATCGATTCTATTGTGTGTTTCTTGTATTTACTGTGAAAGCCCACAAAAAAATGAATCTCAGGGTAGCCATCCCACCCTGCAGAAACTCATTTCAGGGAGGTAGTGCCATCAATTTGCGGGAGACTTCCAGGAGAGGTGGGATGTCTGCAACAGAGTAGCTCCTGAGCAGCTAGCCAACTAGTTTAAATAACGTTCGCTATGCTAATGAATGAATGACACCTGTTAAACTCACCTCAACATGTCTTTTACAGTCTTAACCCACCATGGACAATAGAAAAGTCACTGTTGCAAACAGTGCAGTGAGCAACACTGTTATTATTTTTGACCCCTATTAGGCAGGGGTACACTTTAGTGTAGTCTGGGGTGACATACGGTTTACATTTTGTTTTGGAACACTCTGCTACTTTGACTTTTTTTGGAACTTTCTCGCTCTCTCGGTTGTGGTCGCTCTCACTCGTGCTCGCTCTCTCGTGCTTGCTTTCTCGCTTTTGCTCTCGCTCTCTCTCGTTTTCTCGCGCTTGCTTTCTCACTCCTACTCTCTCTCGCGCTTGCTTTCTCGCTCGCTCTCTCTTTCGTAGTCGCTCTCACTGGTGCTCGCTCTTTCGCTTTTGCTTTCTTGCTCTTGTGCTCACTCGCTCTCAAAAAAATCAATTTCCGGGACATTGTATATAATTTGCGGGCATCAGGGAGCCACTATTAATTTGCGGGAGACTCCCGGAACCTCCGGGAGAGGTGGGATGTCTGATATCGGTGACATAGATTGTACTTTCAATAAACTGACTTTGAACTTTTGATTTCTTGAATTGTAATATCATCAGAACAGATTATCAGCTCTTAACACATTGCTGTTTAAAGGAGCCAGCCATGCAGAAAATGCCACATTTTCTACATTCCTTCAGTGGTGCAGCTTGGAAGTGAGACAGTGATGCAGCTCACAGAGTTGCTGCCTTGCAGGTTGAGGGATCCATTTTACTCCTGGCCTTTGCAATGTGTTTGAATGTTCCATCTGTGATTGCATAGATTTCCCCCGGGTGCTCCGGTAACCTCCCTGAGTTATGCAGGTTGGTAAGCTAATTGGCCGTTGTAAGTTGCCCTTAGACTGTGGGTAAATGAGGGAATTTGATGTCATTAGTGCGAATAGTCCTTTGCCTATAATGAGAAGAAGATAAGGTTGGTGTAAACAGGTGCTAGATGGGATGAAGGGCTTGTTTCTGTGCTCTGTGAGTCTACAACTGTGAAGCTTTTACAACAGGAACTACACTTCAAAAGCACTAGCCTCCCCACCATGAGGAACATCTTTAAAAGACAATGCCTCAAGAAGGTGGCCTCCATCACTAAGGACCCTCACCATCGAGGACATGCCCTCTCTCTTCTCATTACCACCATCAGAGAGGAGGTACAGGAGCCTGAAGACCCACACTTTATGCTTTAGAAACAGCTTCTTCCCCTCCGCCATCAGATTACCGTATGGTCCATGAACCCATGAAAACTACCTCACTACTTTACTTATTTATTTTTTTATATTTTTCTAATTGTAACTCATAGTATTTGTTTTATGTATTGTACTGTACTGCTGCCACAAATTTCATGGCAACTCCGATTCTGATTCTGATTTTATTTCAGTTACTGTAAAGTGCTTGTTAATGTTCTGAGATTGTCATAAATGCTATACAGGTAATCCTTCTTTATTTTTCTATTCCTTGGCAATAAATATTAGTTCACCCAGGGGAATCAAAAGATGCCCTTCACAATATCAAAGGAGGTGGTTCATTTTCCTTCACGTTATTGTTTTTCCCCTGAATGATCCCAGCTTTCCGTCTATGGTTTAGTACCAATTGTATTTGATTCTTTCCACCAGCATCTCTGCGTTTCTCCTTTATCTCCCCAATGGGTCAGTGGCAGAGAGAGATAGACTCCTTTTATTATGGGATCAGAAAACACGCAATCTGTTTATTGAATCAATGATTGGCCCTTTCAAACAAGGACAAACATGCCTGTCAAGTGCTTTGCTACTCAGTGGCTATTGTTCCCAATGAAGTGGTTTAAGTAGGTCAGAGGGGGTCAAAATGGTTAACACATGGAATACCAACACAGCCCAATGAAGCACCTTGGAGCCTGGTGTAGTCATCCATTGTCCATTTTCACACCTAGCATTTGTTAAAGCCAATTAGCACTTAGCCTGAAAACAATGCACCCAGTATTCTTGAGAATGTACTTTCCTCTAGAGTTTAGTGTTGAACAGTCAAAGGAGGTGCCTCACCATCCGGAACATGACCCCTTTACATGCCTACCATCAAGGAGAAGGTACAGAGGCCTGAAGACATCCACTCAGTGTTTTAGGAACAGCTTTTTCCCCTCTGCCATCAGATTTCAAATAATCCATGAACCCATGAAGACTACCTTGTTATTCCTCTTGAGCACTATTTATTTATTTATTTATTTATTTGTAACTTGTAGTAATTTTTATGTCCTGCACTATACTGCTGCCATCACAACATACGTCAGTGATGATAAGCCTGACTCCGATACTGATAGCTCGCTTTTACACTCAGCTACACTCCCCTCCTGATGGTGGTGGTGACATTTATAAGAGGTCTTCGGGTTGCTTCTTGAGGGGGCTTGGAGGGAGACATAAGACCATAAGATGATGATATAGGAGCAGAATTAGGCCATTTTTCTGTCATGGCTGATTTATTACCCCCTCAACCCCATTCTCTTGTCTTCTCCATGAAACTATTTGAGCCCTGGCTAATCAAGAACCTATCAACCTCTGCTTTAAATATACTCAATGACTTGGCCTCCACAGCAGTTTGTAATCATGAACTCCACAGATTCACTACCCTCTGGCTGAAGAAATTCTTTTTCATCCACTGTTCTAAATGGGCATCCCTTGATTCTGGGGCTGTACCTTCCGGTCCTAGACTCCCCCACTGCAGGAAACGTCTTCTCCACATCCACTCTACCCGGACCTTTCAGTATTTGATAGGTTTCAATGAGATCTCCTCCTCATTCTTCTACACTCCAGCAAATACAGTCACAAGAATCAGAGGATGGGTTCCTTTGTGCTGGTTTTGAGTTTGTGCCTGGACTTAAGCATCAGATGAACTTCCTCTTACTCCTCTTTGATGGACCCCACCACGGACTCCTGGTCTTCACCACTTCCATCTCAGTTACCAGTCCAAAACTATGCCACTTGTACACAATTCATTTCCATAACCTGCTGGCACTGCTTCAACCCACATCCATGCTTTTGTTATCATTAGATCTAACAATCCCAGAACACTCCCATTTGCCCTCCTAGATAAATGTGCTCACCTAAGGGTCAACTTCCCACATATTAACTGGTTCCAAGTTTCTGTCGCTGGTTGCCACTCCACTATCTTCTCAAATTCACACTCCTAACACTTCCACAAGCACAGCACCCCCATACAATACTGTGCAAAAGTCAGGCGATATACTGTATATAGACTTTTGTACAGTACTGTAGTTGTCAATGTGAAGCAGAGAGTGAGGTTGTAAATCTGGTGAGAGCAAAGGATGATGGGAATGGCGAGGGTGGAGGGCCGCGGGACGGGTGTGGGACAAGTGTTAGGGAAGGAGTGCCAGAGGTGGGGAGTTTTGTGGGTACAAACACACCCAGCTCTTAGACACCAGGCAATATCCACTTGGCATCAGTAGACTGACAAAGTGTTCTGCATATCTTACATCTGCCTGCTCCAAATGAAAACCACAAGAAACCGCAGAGAGTTGTGGACACAGCTCAGCACATCATGGAAACCAGCTCTCTAGACTCTGTCTACACTTCTCACTGACTCAGAAAAGCAGCCTACATAATCAAAGACAAATCCACCCTATACATCTTCTCTTATCCCTTCTCCCCCACTGGGCAGAAGATACAAAAGCCTGAAAGTACATACCACCACACTCAAGGATATCTTCTATCCTGCTGTGTAACACAACACATTGTGTAATGGTTTGATCTCTTGAAGACAAACTTTTCACTGTATCTGCATACATGTAACAATGATAAATTGATTCCAATAGAGCAGACACGTTGTCATAGTCAAAGGAGAACAGGGGAATCAAGTTCAGGATGTTTTCAAATCTTCTTTGAAGAGGTGTTCCATTCCCACCAGTTCTTGGGAATCCCTGTCCCACCAGTGCTCAACAAGGGGAGAGTGTATTTTAAATGCAAAGTTCAGAATGGGATTGAGAAACTTGAGTCCATTGGAGGGAAGTTTATTGAAATTTTGTGTAAATGACTGAGTGTATAAATCTTCTGTCTGTTTGCCCCAACACGTTTCAGAATCTGAGGGTCCCACCACCTCAGAACCCATGGAACTGGAGATGAAATAAATCCTTCTTGATCCCAAGGTAATGCACAAGGAGATGCAAGTAAGAGGATTGTGTGTAAGTGAGTGAGTGAGTGCCTGTACATGCAGATGTGTGCAAGCAAGAAGGCAATCAGGGGCTTGTGCACATTGTTCAGCCCCACCCTTGGTCACTCCAAAAAGCATGTATTTACGTTGCACAATCTAGTTGCTAAGCATGATTGGAATATTTTGGGAACAAGCAGCTGGATTGGAGAGTTTACAAATTTGCCAAGTTTGCAATCCCATTCATTCAGAAGTGGGCAGTTGGAGTTCTCCATGTTAATCCAACCAAGTAACCTAGGCTGCTCACTTCAGTGATCAGACAGAGCAATGGATGATCCCGTTTTAAACATCAGCATAATAAATGGCTGACGACTACAGACTGGCAAAAGATCCAGTTAGTGTGAGTGACACACAGCCCTCCCCTCCTCTTTCAACCACCACACATTATCTCTCCATCTATTATTGTTAATTGTACTTAAACCCTTTATGATGACAGACATGTGGAGCATCCTACCAAGTGACATCTGACCTTTGTAAAGAATGCTAAGGGCCTCTGGCAATGAGAACTCAGTCAAATCTCTTCACAAATGTTGCCTTCTTTATGTGGTTGATTTGTTTCATTTTGGGTCTCTTTCCTACCCCAAACACTGTCAGGTACACAAGTCTATATTGTCACAGCAGATGATAAACTGCAGAATCATATTTTATATAATTTAAAAATTTGTCACTGCTCCTTCCTTATTATTGTTGTTAATGATACCAGTTTAGGATAATTTCATTTGCCTGCACATGCTCCATATCTCCCCATCCTCTGTCTGTCTGTGTGCCTTTTTAAAAGATGCTATCATATCTGCTTCCCCTTGGCAGAATATTCAGAATCAGAATCAGGTTTGTTATCTCCGGCATGTGACGTGAAATTTGTTAACCTAGCAGCAGCAGTTCAATGCAATACGTAATATAGAAGGAAAAAAGATAATAATAAATAAATAAATAAATAAATCTTATTCAGTATACTTTATACAGTATACAGTACGTATATTAAATAGATTAAAAATCATGCAAAAAAACCAAAATAATATTATTCTGTAACTCTCGCTCGCCTAGCGGCTGAAAAGTGAGGTAATGTCCAAGGGTTCAATGTCCATTTAGGAATCAAATCGCAGAGGAGAGGAAGCTGTTCCTGAATCACTGAGTGTGAGCCTTCAGGTTTCTGTACCTCCTACCTGATGGTAACAGTGAGAAAAGGGCATGCCCTGGGTGTTGGAGGTCCTTAATAATGGATGCTGCCTTTCTGAGACACAGCTCCCTAACGATGTCCTGGGTACTTTGTAGGCTAGTGCACAAGATGGAGCTGACTAGATTTACGACCCTCTGCAGCTTCTTTCTGTCCTGTGCAGTAGTCCCCCGCCCCACTCCCAAACCAGACAGTGATGCAGCCTGTCAGAATGCTCTCCACAGTACAACTATAGAAGTTTTTGAGTGTATTTGTTAACATACCAAATGCCTGCAAACTCCTAATAAAGTATAGCCACTGTCTTGTCTTCTTTATAACTGCATCAATATGTTGGGACCAGGTTAGATCCTCAGAAATCTTGACACCCAAGAAATTGAAACTGCTCACTCTCCCAACTTCTGATCCCTCTATGAGGATTGGTATGTGTTCCTTCGTCTTACCCTTCCGGAAGTCCACAATCAGCTCTTTTGTCTTACTGACGTTGAGTGCCAGGTTGTTGCTGTGGCACCACTCCACTATTTGGCATATCTCACTCCCTCTCGTCACCACCTGAGATTCTACCAACAATGGTTGTATCATCAGCAAATTTATAGATAGTAGTTGAGCTATGCCTAGCCACACAGTCATGGGTATATAGAGAGTAGAGCAGTGGGCTAAGCACACACCCCTGAGGTGCACCAGTGTTGATCATCAGCAAGGAGGAGATGTTATCACCAATCCACACAGACTGTGCTCTTCTGGTTAGAAAGTCAAGGATCCAATTGCAGAAGGAGGTACAGAGGCCCAGGTTCTGCAACTTCTCAATCAGGATTGTGGAATGATGGTATTAAATGCTGAGCTATAGTCGATGAACAGCATCCTGACATTTCTAGACATCTATCAGTCTTGGTGTAAAAAAACTTGCTTTATAACCTTCTTTGAATGTTCCTCCTCCCACCCCCCCCCCCCCACAACACTTTCAGCTATGCCACCTAGTATTTGATATTCCTATGCTGGGAAAAAGCCTCTGACAGTCTACCCATTAACTTTCCATATTCTATCAGGTCTCACTTCAGTCTCCGACATTTCAGAGAAAACAAACCAAGTTTGTCACTAATGCTCTCCATTCATTCAGTTTTTACAGCCTGGAAGTGCACCTTCAGCCCTCTTGTCCATAGTGACACTATAGGTAACATTCTGGTGAATATCTTCTGTACCTTCTCTGAAGCCTCCATGTACTTCCTGTAATGCAGAGACTAGAACTGCACAGAATACTCCAATTGTAGTGTCATCAGAGTTTTATATATTTGCAACATACTTTCCCAAACTTTCATACTCAGTATCTTGACTAATGAGAGAATACATACCATATACCTTCCTTTACACCTCTGCTGATCTACTCAATTTCTCTTGCTATCAAGCATACCATTTGGCTTCATAACCATGCTATACTTGTGTTCATTCATTGACTGGTGTGTAAAAGCTCTAAACTCCATTGTGAGACCTTGTCAAAATACACTCCAAGCCATAGGACTGATCCAGAGTCCAAGGAATGTTGGAAAATGACACCAATGTATCCACTATTTCTAGGGCCACTTCCTTAGGCACTCTGGAATGCAGACAATCAGGCCCTGGGGATTTTGTCAGCTTTCAGTTGCATCAATTTCCCTCACAGCATTTTCCTGCTAAAACTGATGTTTTTTTCATTTTACTCTCACTAGCTTCCCTCATAGTTCTAATGGGGTCTTTTATGTTTACCCTGTAAAGACTGGCCCAAACTACTTGATTAATTGACTTGTCATTTCTCTATTCCCCATTATAAATTATGTCCGTAAGGTTTCTTATGTGTCTTCACTAATCTTTTCTTCTTTCCATGTACTTGTAAACACCACAGAAATGGGGACGTTGAGGTCACAGAAAGATATGAACACTATGATGACAGTTTTGAAATCAAGGCATCACTGGATGGTGACCTATTATAAGCTTTTGTGTTCTGAATGCTCCATGAACCCATGAACACGACCTTTATTGCATCATTTATTTACAGTACTGCGCAAGTCCTAGGCACCCTGGTTATGTATACGTATCAAAGACTTTTCGACATATATATTTCCTTCACCCTCACTGTAGTAATTTTGTGTAATTTCACTGTACTGCTGCAAAAAAAAATACGAATTTCATGACAGATGTGAGTGATGATAAACCTGATTCTGATAAGAGTCTCTGTTGTGGACTGAGAGTGGGAAGAAGTCAGTGAGAGGGAAGCCATAGTTTGGAAGAGGGGAAGGGAGAGGCGAGGGGAGAGGGGACAGTGTGGGGAGCACAAGAGAGAAATTCTGTAATGATCAATATGCCAATTGTTTGAATTCAGATGACTTTGCCTTGTATTTCAGGGCCTGCCCTGACAACCCTTCTCTTCCATACTCTTCCTGTGACCCTCCACCCTCGCCATTCCCAACATCCTTTGCTCCCGCCAGAGTTATAAACTTGCTCTCCGCTTCATTTTAACACATACAGTACAGTACTGTGCAAAGTTCTTAGGCATCCTAGCAATATATATGTGCACAGTACTGTATTTTATTTTTATTGTAAGTTACAGTAATTTTTAATATCTTGTACTGTATTGTTGCCACAAACCAACAAGTTTCACAAGATATGCCAGTGGTAATAAATCTGATTCTGACCCTGATTGAATGATGGTGCTTGAAGATCTCATTGGCCTGGTTATGCTCCTTTCAACATGGTTTCTATGCAAAAACACCCCACTTGCTTGCCACCCCATCATGAGCACTAGCCTCCCCACCGTCCAGGTCATCTTCAAAAAGTGGTGTGTTAAGAAGGCAGCATCCTTCCTTAAAAACCCACATTGTGGATCTGGGACATGCCCTCTTCTCTGCTGCCATCATGGAGGAGATACAGGAGCCTGAAGAAACACACTCAACATTTTCTGAAGAGCTTCTTCCCTCTGTCACTGATTTCTGAATGGTCCATGAATATTACATTGCAGTTCCTCTTTTCACTATTGGAGAGCTGTTGAGGCTCTCAGCAGGTCTGCAAACCAACTCTTGCCTCGCGCTTTGTAACTGTGGCTGACAGTGGGCAATGACACAGAAAGACTCCATTTACTCTGGTCACACATTTGATTTCAACTTCCCAAGATTCATCAGCAACCTGCAGCCAGAAAGGAGTCGTCGATGAAATCTTGCCATTATTTATTTATTAGTGTAATGTGTCCTTTTTCAATGTATTGCAATGTACTGCTGCTGTACAACAACAAATTTCATGAGATATGCGAGTGATACTGAACCCTGATTCTGATCATGATCCTATTGTAGTCAATGAGAACCTGCTGTGCTTGAATTGGCTTCTGTGTGTCCTCTATTGGAACAGTGACTCCATTTCAAATGAATACACCGGCTATAAAATGTCCTGAATAGCCATGGGGAGAAAATGCCTGTATAAGTTGAAACCTTTAGCTTAAATGCTTGGATCTCCCTAGTGCCCAGATAAGAAATCTTATTGCTTCCAGCCCATAGATCACTGAGTGCTCAGCTCATTGTAAAGTCTGCAAAGTGCAGTGTTAAAATGAACAACTGTACAATATCCATCACAGGGTGAAATGTCTCCTGTACAAATTGATGGAAAATCTGCGCTATGTCTTGAGTTTAGTGACAATTAAATATTTGGAGATGAAACAGGAACTGAGTGCACATCAATTAGATTCTAGTCAAGAGAGTGAAAGCCCTAATTTGCAGATTGACTTGGATATTAGAGGCAGGAGTGCTCTTGAGTTGGCAGGCATCCCATTAGTGTACTCTCTCAGTGCCTGCTGCTGGCTGCTTGAGCTGTCATCTCATCAAGTGTGAACAGTCTCCTGGGACTCATAGGATCCTCACCAACAAACATGATCTTCATGTTGAGTGATTAGCTGACAGATCTGACAATGCAACCTTCATCAGTAGAATGTTCTGATTTATGCTGGTTCCCCACCCCCAACCCACATCCTCCTTTAAACCAGCAACAGGCACTTCAATGAAGTACCCTTACGTAATGCATTTGTGGATCAGAATTTTAAATATTAAATGGATGGAGTGTTTACTAGGCACACCAGTGCCTCTACTTCCTCGGGAGGCTAAAGAAATACAGCATGTCTCTTTGATCCTTGCCAATTTGTATAGATGTACCATAGAAAGTGTCCGAACTGGATGCATCATGGCTTGGTATGGCAACTGCTCTGCCCAAGACCACATTGAACTGCAGAAGGTCGTGGACACAGCTCAGCACACCGTGGAAACCAGCATCCCCTCCACGGACTCTGCCTATGCTTCTCACTGCTTCATTAAAAGCAGCCAATATAATCTAAGCCCCATCCTACCCAAATATTCTCACTTCTTCCCCCCCCACCCCCATTGGACAGAATATACAAAAGTCTGAAAGCTCATATTACCAGATTCAAGGACAGCTTCTGTCCCACTGTTATAAGACTATTGATTGGTTCCCTAGTACAATAACGGGGACTCTTGACCTTAAAAATACACCTTATGACTTTGCAGCTCGTTGTCTGCCTGCACTGCACTTTCCCTGTAACTTTAACACTTTATTCTGCATTGTTATTGACTTACCTTGTACTACCTCGATGTATTGATGTGATGATGTGATCTGTATGAATAGCATGCAAAACGAAGTTTTTCATAATACCTCAATACCCATGACAAAATGAACCAATTTACTAATACACCATTACTAGAATCGGTGAACAGTGATTGTATAAATCTTTTCTGTACCTTTGAAGTGCAAAGGAGAATCAAGACGGAGTATATATAGGCAACATATATGAAGAGAAGATTGCTGAAAGCAGCCAGTTAATATTAGATGTTAACTACATAGGCACTGAATATGCAATATAAAGTGAAACTGAATGTTACCATCTGCCTCTACATCTTGAACACTTCAGAGGCTGATCAAGAGATACTTGCATCCACAGTACCACCTCAGACACTGCTCCAGAGAAACAAAATGTCCTGAATCAGACTTGACATCACATTGCCTAGAGTTTGACTGAGGGGTGATCTTATTGCAGCACATAAGATCCTCATGGGAATACAACAGGATAGCTGTTGAGGTGCTTCCAATAGAGGTAGAATAAGGAGACATAGTTTCAAAGCAAGAGACTGGTAATTTAAAATGGAATTACATAGACGTTTATTTTTGCAGGGGGTCATGAATTTCTGAAACCCTTTACCACAAAGAGTTATGGAGGCTAAATCATTAGAAATCCTCAAAGTGAAGGGAGATACATTTTTGAAAGATTGAGGAACTGAAGATGATGGGAGTAGATGTGCAATGAATGTTTTGAATAGTGGGCATCACACATCAAAGTTGCTGGTGAATGCAGCAGGCCAGGCAGCATCTCTAGGAAGAGGTACAGTCGATGTTTCGGGCCGAGACCCTTCGTCAGGACTAACTGAAAGAAGAGCCAGTAAGAGATTTGAAATTTCAGTTAGTCCTGACAAAGGGTCGCAGCCCGAAACGTCGACTGTACCTCTTCCTAGAGATGCTGCCTGACCTGCTACATTCACCAGCAACTTTTATGTGTGTTGCTTGAAATTCCAACATCTGCAGATTTCCTCATGTTTGAATAGTGGGGTAGGCTTTAGGGGCCAGGAGGCCTACTCGTACCCTTACATTCTTGTGAATCTGCATGCCCACCCTTACAAGGTCAAGGTCTTCTTGCAGACCTGAAGTCTACCTTTAGCAGAAAATCAGGACTAGGGTTCTCTCTGAACAAAATGACTTAATCCCTGCATACCCTCATAAAGCAACAGCGAACCAACTAATTATAGTGCCAATAATGACATATCAAGCTGCCAGCAACGACTTGCTTTGAAAAACACACAAACAAAAGAAAAAAACTGCAGCATCAAGGTGCCGTTTATGATCAGGGACTGTCACATTTATGAAGCATTTTGAGAAGTGTATTCACAATAAAAACAACTTGCAGTAACCCTGGTGAGTTGGGTAGGAGTGTACGCTGAGAGCAGCCCATGGCTGAGGTGCACTGCCAAGCTGCTGATGCTGCAAAACAGATCCATATGTGTGCTGATTTGCAAGGGCAGCATGCAGTACAAAGAACTGCACCTCATAATCATTATAGGTTCAGATGGAGGGTGATAACTACATAATCTTCAATTCTACTTGCAGGTCTCAGCAAATAAAGTAGCCTGTAACTGGATGGAGCAAAGCCTAATCATCATTCAGATTTGGGCTGTTGCAGGATAGCAGCATCCATCGTCAGGGACTCCACCACCCAGGTTATGCTCTCTCCTTGCTGCTGCCATCAAGAAGAAGGTACAGGAGCCTCAGGATCTGCACCACAGGTTCAGGAACAGCAATTACCCTCACCCATCAGGCTCATGAACCAGAGGGGATAACCTGACTTAACTTCACTTGCTCCAGAACTGAACTATTCCCACAACCTATTGAATTGAACTGAATAGACTTCATTACTTACATCCTTCATATACATGAGGAGTAAAAATCTTTGCATTATGTCTCCATCTAAATGTGCAATGTGGTAATTTATAGTAATTTATAACACATAGTATGTACAACATAGAAATACAGTTGAGTCAGCATAAGTTAATCAGCCTGGTGGCCTGGTGGAAGAAGATGTCCTAGAGCCTGTTGGTCCTGGTTTTTATGCTGCAGTACTGTTTCCCGGATGGTAGAACCTGGAACAGTTTGTGGTTGGGGTGACTCGGGTCCCCAATGATCCTTTGGGCCCTTTTTACGCACCTGTCTCTGTAACTGTCTTGAATAGTGGGAAGTTCACATCTACAGATGCGCTGGGCTGTCCGCACCACTCTCTGCAGAATCCTGTGATTGAGGGAGGTACAGTTCCCATACCAGGCAGTGATGCAGCCAGTCAGGATGCTCTCAATTGTGCCCCTGTAGAAAGCTCTTAGGATTTTGGGGCTCATACCAAACTTCTTCAACCATCCGAGGTAAAAAGGGTGCATTTTTCACCACATAGCCGGTACTTACAGACCACGTGAGATCCTTGCTGATGCTTATGCCAAAGAACTTAGAGCTGTTCACCCTCTCAACCCCAGATCCATTGATGTCAAAGGGGGTTAGCTTGTTTCCATTCTTCCTGTAGACCATAACTAGCTCCTTTGTTTTTGCGACATTTGTGAGGGAGAGGTTGTTTTCTAGACGCCACTGTGTCAGAGCGATGACTTCTTCCCTGTAGGCCACCTTGTTATTGTTTGAGATTAGGCCAATCAGTGTAGTGTCGTTAGCAAATTTAATTAGCAGGTTGGAGCTGTGGGTTTTGACATAGTCATGGGTATACAGAGTAAAGGAAGGGGCTTAGGACACAGTCCTGAGGGGCACCTGTGTTGAGGTCAGAGGGGCAGAGGTGAAGGAGCCGACTCTTATCATCTGTCGGCGATCTGACAGGAAGTCTAGGATCTAGCTACACAAGGCAGGGTGAAGGCTGAGGTCTCTGAGCTTTGTCGAGCCTGGGGGGAATTATGATGTTGAATGCTGGACTGTAGTCCAAGAACAGCATTCTCACATAAGTATCCTTTTTCTCCAGATGTGTAAGGACGATATGTAGAGCTGTGGCTATTGCATCATCTGTCGACCAGTTGCATCAGTAGGCGAATGGTAGAGGGCCCAGTTTGGTTGGTAGCATGCTGCAGATGTTGTCCTTGACCAGCCTCTCAAAGCATTTGCTTATTATTGAAGTGGGTGTGACAGGACACCAATCATTCAGAAATGTTACCTTGGTCTTTTTTGGTACAGGAACAATGGTGGATGTTTTGAAGCAGAAGGGCACTCTACACTGGGAGAGGGAGAGATTAAAAATGTCTGTAAACACACCTGCCAGTTGTGCCGGGCACACTCTGAGTACCCACCCTGGGATGCCGTCCAGTCCCGCAGCCTTGCGACTGTCCACTCATTGGAAGCACCTGTGTACTCCAGCCTCAGATATGACAGGCTGCAGTTCGCATCAGTGGCTCTCCACAGGGGCTTAGTGTTGGCAACATTGAATTGAACGTAAAAACGATTTAGTTCATCTGGGAGAGAGGCAACGATGTTGGAAACTCCACCGCGTTTAGCTTTGAAGTCTGTGATTGTGTGCAGACCTTGCCATAAGTGTGCCAATGGACTCACTTTCAAGGACTCTTCATCTCATGTTCTTGATATTTATTGTTTATTTATTCATTATTATTATTATTATTGTTATTTCTTTTTCCTCTTCCTTTTTGCATTTGCACAGGTTGATTTTTTTGCAGATTGGTTGTTTGTCTTTCCAGCTGGGTGTGCTTTTTCATTGATTCTTTTGTGTTTCTTGTATTTACTGTGAATGTCCACAAGAAATTGAATCTCAGGGTTGTACATGGTGACATATATGTACTTTGACAAGAAATTTACTTTGAACTTTGATAAGTGATGAATTCATTTGTGCTACAAAACTGCCAGAGAATGACAATCTCCAACAAAAGTACATCTAGACTTCTGTCCAATACCAGTCCTGATGAAGGGTCTCAGCTCAAAAGTTCAGCTGTTCATTCCCCTTCATAGATGCTGCCCGACTTGCTGAGTTCCGCCAACATTTTGCATATTTCTCTGTATTCCAGAACCTGCAGAAGCTCTTACAACTATTATCATTGTCAAGCCTGCTACCATCAACAACCTCAAGATGCCACCTCTAACAATAAACACAATAGATCAGCCATGTAAATACCAAACAGTTCAGGAGCTGGCAGTGACTCATATCTTGAAACTCTAAGTAACACAAGAACCCGATAAAACACGAGGAAATAGGTATGGGAGTACATCACCAAGCCCCTCAAGTCTGCAATGTTGTATAACATGATCATGGCCGATCTTTTGTGGCCTCAATTCTTCTGTAAGTCCTGATGAGAGGTCTCAACCCAAAACAATTATAGTCTATTTGCCTCCATAGATGCTGCCTGACCAGCTGAGTTTTTATCTATTTAGAAATACAGTGCAGCATAGACTCTCCTGACCCTTTGAGCCACGCCGCCCAGCAATCCCCAATTTAACCTGAGCCTAATGATGGAACAACTTACAATGACCAATTAACTTACTAACAAGTAGGTTTTTGGACTGTGGGAGGAAACTAGAGCACATGGAGAAAACCCACATATTCCACAGGGAGGATGCACAGACTCCTTACAGATGATGCCAGAATTGAACTCCAAACTCTGATGCCCTGAGCTGTAATAGTGCACTAACTAATATGCTAAAGTGGCATCCAGTTCCTCCAGTTTTGTATGCTGCTCCACTTTTCCAGCATCTTCTGTCTATTGTGCCTCAGTATTTCTCTGCCAGTTTGCAAAAAATCATTCAACTCATTAAAAAAATCTCTCTCCAACTTAAACACTTTCAATTATCAACGCTTCGGCAGTTCTCCAATACCTGTTGAGGTCATTTATAGATGGGCAACAAATACTGCCCTGGCCACTGGTCCCAAAAGTTTATAATAAAAAGAAGTTGTACCAAGAAGCTCCACAAACACCAATGAAATACTAACCACGTTGTGCACCAGATTGGGCAACGAATCAACTGGGCCTCCTACGTGCAGGAGACACTCTCTTCTGGGCGCAGTATTTCAAGTGTGCATGTCTTCCATCATGGTGTGGCCTGTTCGTAGCTCCCTCACTGTAATTTGCATTACTAACATGACTCAGTAAAAATGTTTAATGATACTACTCCATTTTAGGTCTTACTGCATGCGGTATGTAACAAACCAGATTTTTAAAAGCGATATTTCTTGGCTAAGACCATTGGGGAAATACTCCTGCTATTTTATGAAGTAGTTCCATTGTGTATTTTATGTTTCCTTGAGGGGGTAGAGTTTGATTTGATGAATCATTTGAAACACGGCACCTTTGATTCATGGAGAATTGTGCTGCTGGTCTTGAATATACACATTAGCTTCTTGGCCCATATGTAAGAAAAGAAGTGCTGGAATTTGAGAGGGTCCAGAGGAGGTTCATGAGAATGGTTCCAGGAAATGTCAGTGTTGTCGTATTAGGAGCATGTGATAGTTCTGGATCTGTATTCGCTGGAGTTTACAAGAATGAGGGGGAGATCTCATTGTAAACCTTTCAAATATTGAAAGGCCGAGATAAAGGGGATGTGGAGAGGATGTTTCCTGTAGTGGGGGAGTCTGGGACTAGAGGGCAGAGCCTCAGAACAGAGCTAAGAAGAAACTTCTTTCGTTACAGGGTGATGAATCTCTGGAATTCATTGCCATCGATGGTTGTGGATCAAGTCATTGAGTATATTTAAGGTAGAGGTTGATAGGTTCTTGGTTAGTCAGGACATCACAGGTTATGGGGAGAGGGCAGGAGAATGGGGTTGAAAAGGATTATAAATCAGCCATGATGAAATTGCAGAGCAGACTCGATGGGCTGAAGGACCTAAATCAGCTGCTCTGTCTTATGGTCCTATGGTCTTAAGGGTAGAAAACTTGAAACTACAACCTTATGTGCATCGGCTACCACTGAACCTTGTGTTAAGTCTTTGAAAGTAATCTTAGGTGAGCAGTTATTTTAATGGGGTTTTCACCATTTCCAGAGCTGGAGAACAACTTTCTGACATGCAGATTGGCATCTTTCTATATCAAACAGAACTGTCATCCCTTCTTAATGTGGTTCATTTTTAAAAGTCTTCACATCCTTGACAGTCTATCAGATTTAGAGTTACTGTTTGACAGTCCTGGTGTTCCGACATACAGAGAATCCCCTCTTATGGAGTGACAAATTCAACACGTAGCACTTCTGTTCATGGTCCGCTTGCTGTATCACTGATCATTGAGCAACCTGTTGAGGGACGGTGCAGCGTGAGGGTTGGATCAGTATGCAGGGATCACAGAATGGAGAATTAGGGGGACAATCACAATAACAACTTGCATTTTTGTGGAGTAAAAAAAATTGTTTCAAAGGGATATTACCAAACAAAAGTTGACAGTTGAGCAAGGTAAGGATATGTTGGGGCAGGTGACAAAAGATTATTCAAATGGATGGATGAGCAATTGAGTGGAAGATAAGTTTTTGAAAACTGATTGTAAGATCGATGAAGAGGTAAATACAAGTTAGTGAGTGCCCCAGAGATCATTTGGAGCAAAAGCATCATTGCAATGAAGTTACACTGGCTTGATAATGTAACATGGCCTAATTTTCAATGTTCTAGTATGTATGAGATGGTCTTGAGGCTGCAGTTCAAATCCAGAGAACATGGTACAGGGCCCATTGTCTATGCAAGGGGAATAAAAGGCAGAAGTATCAAGATAGGTTTAGAATCATTGGTAGTGACTTGACGATCTGAACAGATTGGCTTCCACCCTTCTTCTAAATCATATGTGATGTTCCCATATATTCAAGTGAAGCCTATGGCAGTGAGTTAGATTGCTACGCAAAGACAGGGTAGTACCTTGCATTGGGCCGTGCTTCACCTGCAGTGAAAGTGCTTGAAAACATTTCCCATTGCTCATTGCCTCACCTGAATAAACGTACAATTAATTTGCCTCCAAAATTATTTCAAACACCAGCAAAGGTGGAACTAACAATAAATCCGTTGAAAGTTTGATCAAACAGCAGATGTGCTGCTTTAACCTAAGGGTAGACTGGAGGGCCGTGCACTCCAATTTCAGTGGCTTCCTTCAATACTCAGATTGACAATGGTGTGCATGTACAGGCTTATTGTTGAACTGTGGCATGGGGTTCACTCACTACGGCAAGGCAAAGGCTTCCATTCCTCAAGCACATGTGGAAAGACTCACTAGTGGATGTTAACCATCAAAAGTGAATGTCTCTGATCACAAATATTCTGTGTGTTGATTTACACTGACATGTCCACAACTGATCACAAGTAATCTATGCGTTGATTTACACTGACCTCCACAACTGATCACAAATCATCTTTGTGTTGATTTACACTGACAGGTCCACAACTGATCGGGTGGCTTACAATGACAGCCAAAGTGTATGGAGCCCACACTATACAGGGTTCAGATTTGGGAAACAACAGAGTCTGGTCTGATTTCCTTATTGTGGAGGAGTCATGGGCAAGATGAACTGCATTAGAGTTAATGAAGAAGTTAATTGTAATGATATAGTGAAGAAAGTGGAATGTATTTGACAGCTCTATATGAACAGATGCATCAGTGAGGGAAATAAATATTCAAAAAGTTAGCTTGAGTTGTACTTCACAGAGCCTTTCATCAGAGAATGTAAAAGAGTATTACAAAGGGAGAACAATTTAAGAATAATACACAAATGCATAGATCAGAGAAACTTGTTAACAACAGTGTTAATATACTGCATCAGATGCCCTTTCTGGGACCCAGCACATAGAGTCAATTGTAAGGAAAGTGTGCCTACTTTGTTATCTTCTTAGGAGGTTAAGTAGGTTCAGTTTGTCATGAGTCCTGATGTAGGGTCTCAGCCCGAAATGCTTACTGTTTATTCCTCTTCACAGATGCTGCCTTTCTTGCTGAGTTCCTCCTGCATTCTCTGTGTGTTGCTTTGGGTTTCCAGCATCTGTTCAGTATGCCATTAAACACTCTAACAAACTTGGTGCAACCACTCTGGTCCACAACGGTGCACAGAGGTGTACTCATTACAGATTACAGATCTACTTCTTGGATCATTCAGATGTATTGTCGAAATTATCCTGACTCATTACATCAAGATGAGGTGCAGCATTGAACTCTGCCCAATACATCACTGGCACACCTCTCCCCAGCACTGGAAATATCTACAGGAGGTGCTGCCTTAAGAAGGTTACGCCTATCATCAAAAATCCTCACCACTGAGCCATGCTCTCCTTCTGTAGCTCTCATCGGGCAGGAGGTAGTGAAGCCTGTGGTCCCACTCCACCAGCTTCAAGTACAGCTACTTCCCTTCAACCATTTTTTTCCTTGAACCAACTGGCAAAACCATAATTACTACAGTTTAACATTATGACCATTTTGACCTCCTTGCACTAGAGTTTATCTTTTTTTAGTTCTAATTATTTTTTCTTGTAAACATTATGTTTTTCTTGTAACTGCTGCTTACCAGGAGTGATTGATAAGTTCGTGGCCCAAGGTAGAAAGAGATGAGTTACTAACTTCGGACTTTCTGCATAATCATTCAAAGAGTTGACCTGCATGTGCATATAATGAGAGCTGTATAACTCATCTCCTCCTACCTTAGGCCACAAACTTATCAATCACCCCTCGTATATAATGCCCTGTGCCTTGATGCTACTGCAAACTGCACCTGTACCATTAATGCATTCTTGGGTGTGTTGGTTGTTAACAGAAATAGCACATATCCGATATACATGTGATCAATATATCTGAATTTCAATCTGTCTATACTCGCCACTTGTGCATATGATAAAAAAAATCAACTTCGACTTTGGCCAGGCAGCATCTATAGAAAGAGGTACAGTCGACGTTTTGGGCCAAGACCCTTCATCAGGACTAACTGAAAGAAGAGATAGTAAGAGGTTTGAAAGTAGGAGGGGGAGGCGGAGATCCGAAATGATAGGAGAAGACCTCTCCTGCATGCATGCTGAGCTTATTGACTTCATTAACTTTGCCTCCAACTTTCACCCTGCCCTCAAGTTTACCTGGTCCATTTCCGACACCTCCCTCCCCTTTCTAGATCTTTCTATCTCTATCGCTGGAGACAGCTTATCCACTGATGTCTACTATAAGCCTACGAACTCTCACAGCTAGCTGGACTATTCCTCTTCTCACACTGTCTCTTGCAAAAATGCCATCCCCTTCTCGCAATTCCTCCGTCTCCACCGCATCTGCTCTCAGGATGAGGCTTTTCATTCCAGGACGAAGGAGATGTCCTCCTTTTTTAAAGAAAAGGGCTTCCCTTCCTCCACCATCAACTCTGCTCTCAAACGCATCTCTCCCATTTCACGCACATCTGCTCTCACTCCATCCTTCCGTCACTCCACTAGGAATAGGGTTCCCCTTGTCCTCACCTACCACCCCACCAGCCTCTGGGTCCAACATATAATTCTCTTTAATTTCCGCCACCTCCAACGGGATCCCACCACTAAGCACATCTTTCCCTCCCCCCACTCTGCTTTCCGCAGGGATCATTCCCTACGTGACTCCCTTGTCCATTCGTCCCGCCCATTCCCTTCCCACCGATCTCCCTCCCGGCACTTATCCTTGTAAGCGGAACAAGTGCTACACATGCCCTTACACTTCCTCCCTTACCACCATTCAGGGCCCCAGACAGTCCTTCCAGGTGAGGCGACACTTTACCTGTGAGTCGGCTGGGGTGATATACTGCGTCCGGTGATCCCGATGTGGCCTTCTATATATTGGCGAGACCCGACGCAGGCTGGAAGACCGTTTCTCTGAATACCTACGCTCTGTCCACCAGAGAAAGCAGGATCTCCCAGTGGCCACATGTTTTAATTCCATGTCCCATTCCCATTCTGATATGTCTATCCACGGCCTCCTCTGCTGTCAAGATGAATCCACACTCAGGTTGGAGCAACAACACCTTATATTCTGTCTGGGTAGCCTCCAACCTGATGGCATGAACATTGACTTCTCTAACTTCCATTAGTGCCCCACCTCCCCCTCGTACCCCATCTGTTATTTATTTATTTATTATTAATTTTTTTCTCTCTCTCCTTTTTCTCCCTCTGTCCCTCTCACTATACTCCTTGCCCATCCTCTGGGCTTCTTCCCTCCCCCTTTCTTTCTCCCTAGGCTTCCCGTCCCAAGATCCTCTCATATCCCTTTTGCCAATCACCTGTCCAGCTCTTGGCTCCATCCCTCCCCCTCCTGTCTTCTCCTATCATTTTGGACCTCCCCCCCCTCCCCCTCCCACTTTCATATCTCTTACTACCTCTTATTTCAGTTAGTCCTGACGAAGGGTCTCGGCCCGAAACGTCGACTGTACCTCTTCCTAGAGATGCTGCCTGGCCTGCTGCGTTCACCAGCAACTTTTACGTGTATTGCTTGAAAATCCAGCATCTGCAGATTTTCTCATTTTTGTGTTTTTAACTTTGACTTTGGTTCTGACTTGTACTGAAAGGTGTGGAATATATTGAAAAATTTGACAGTGAGGGTTATAGCAAAGAGTGTAGGAGGAGGAGTAAAGGGTTATCAGAAAGTGTTGCTGTAAGGATTTAAAAGAAATGTTACCCTGAGGGTACATCAGAGTGTGCTACTCTTGGAGATGTATCAGATACTGAAAATGAAACCATATCTGGGAATGCCATGCAGAGGGGTGTATCAGAGGATGTTTACAGTGCGAAGTGTGGAATGTATCAGAAAGTGCTCAGGTGGTAAATAGAAAACATGTGTCGCTTTGTTATTCTGGCTTGAAGGATTCACATAATAAGATGTTTTAATGCCCAACTACTTCGGAAACACTCTATTGTTGATGGAGACCAACTCATACATGATGGAGACTGGTGAGGTGTGGGACAGGCAGCAGGGCCAGGGTGGGAGGGAGAACTGTGCAGTGTACCAGTGCGCTCTGCAGACACATTTGTGAAAATATGGGGCAACCATTAACGGCAGTGAGGGTAAAGAAGGTATCGCAGGTGTAATCGTGGGTCTTTCATTTAATAAACAATTGAGGCTGGGGGTAGAAGGAATGGAGGAGCAGACTTGATGGACCGAATAGCTAAATTCTGCTCATGTGTCGTGAGGTGTATACAAGAAATTCTCCCTCAGTTTGAACAGAGTCAGCACATTTTCTGACTTACTCCAACACCTTTAAAGACTTAATTAAGCAGCAGATTTGGAAAGTTATTGGAACTTACAAAACAATTTTAAGAGATTGTATCAAGATCAAGCAAACCAGATGCAGTTTTAATATTGGAATTCTTTAAATTCTCCACCATATCGGGTGCTCAGCAGGGAGTTCCTGGCAAAAGTATTTCATTAAAAATATATTTTTTGTATGGTTTGCAGCTACCAAGCTGTATTTTTAAAAATATTATGAATTACATGAGTGATCAAAGTGGCTGATGCCAAATGCCTGATAGTGAGATGAGCCAATCTGTAATCTGCAATGATTACATCTTTCGGCACCATTGTAGAGATGAGTGGTTGCACCCTCACTAACAGTAGAAGGAATGGATGAGGGGGACAGGTTCTCCTCTTGCTTCATGCTGATAAACTGGTGTTATGTTTAGCCATTGTTTATAGAAACCATCCAGATTACCACTTTCATTTCCCAACTGGTTTCAAGAATAGATGCCTGGTCAACAGTTTTTAATCCAGGCAATGAATTGAACTGAAGACACACACTCAATGTTTCAGGAACAACTTCTTCCCCTCTGCCATCAGATTTTTGAATAAACACTCTCTCACTTGTTTTTTCTCCCTTTTTGAGCTACCTATTTAATTTAATATTTTATGTATGCTTCTCATTGTAATTTACAGTTTTTTTATTATTTAGTGCAACATACTGCTGCCAAAAAAAAATTCATGACATATGCCAATGATATTAAATCTTATTCTTATTCTGATTCTGAAAATTTTAATTCAAAGAATTGAATGGATTTGGAATATAAAAAACTGGAGCTCAGCTGGTTCCTCAGGGAATGAAATCTGTTAGCTTTAACTTGTCTGTATCTGCACACTGTCTGATGCGTTTGACTATTTTAACTCTCACAATGCGCGGGAGCAACTCAGCAGGTCAGTCAGCATCAGTTGAAAAGATTAGTTGATGCTTCGGGCCGAAACCCTTCATCAGGACTGAAGGAAGAACTTTTAAAACAGCATCTGCAGATTATTTTGTGTTGACTATTTTAACTGTTGTCTGAAGTGGCCTGACTAACCACTCATTGCAGAAAGGGCATTAAATGCCAATCTTGCCTTTAATGTCTACATAAAATGAATGAATGAATGAAAAAAAAATACCAAAGAATACGTACAGCAATTCAAGTGACAGCTGAGGATGTTTGTGTGGACTTGATTCAGTTTCAGTGTGATATCAATGTATGGCAGAGTTTAGCCAGTTTCAGAATTTCAATCTTATTAAAATTTTGGCATTTCAGTTAGGCACTAGATTATGACAAATAATTTCCTAAAAATATGCCAGAGTAACATAGCAGTTAGCGTGATGCTATAACAGTTCAGGGTGCCGGAGTTCAGAGTTCAATTTTGATGTCATCAGTAAGGAGTCTGTACGTCCTCCCCGAGGAATGCGTGGATTTTCTCCAGGTGCTCCGGTTTCACCCACCGTAGATGTATTGGTTAGTAGGTTAATTGGTCTTTGTAAATTATCCCATGATTAGGCTGGGGTTAAATCAGAGGCTGCTGAGTGGCACGGCTCAAAGGGCCCGTTCCATGCTATCTCCATAAATAAATATGAAAATAAAATAAAACAAGTTTCTCTTGCACAGTTACTTTTGATCCTGACAACTAATGCAAATTCTTAATCAGTTTATTTTTCGGCTGCCTGTGCTTTAAAGTACTGCTGTCAATCAATTTGGCTCTCTACTCCTCCCTTCTCATCAAGTCAGTCAGTCTCCAGTCAATTCATGGTCAGAATGAATTGATTTTTTTCAGTGAATAACTCCTTTTAGTTGCTTTTCTGGGAGGTAAAGCCCTCCCTGCACATTCTCTTCTGCCTGGCAGATTTATTGAGTCCATATTGTTGTATCTGCTTCCATGTTTCTTTCAGTAGATTGGTAGAGTTGATGATGTGAATCCCAAGGGCCTGCTGGAAGCATTCCACAACTCCTAATTGCCCAGTTCTTGTCTGGAAGCAAGTTCCCAGTGCTTTTTTCTTAACTTCATACTCCACATCGCCAGTGTAATCTTGCTCACTTTTATCTAATGATAGTCACAAAAGTGACCTCCACACAGTGAAAATCCAGTCAATTAGTGGTCCATCCTGACATAGCCAAGTAGATTCATAGAGTCATGGAGCCATGGAGCACTGCAGCACAGGAGCAGGCGCTTTGGCCCAGCTAGTCCATGCTGAACTACTAACCTGCATTGTCCCAACCACCTGCACCTCGATCATAGCTCTTCATACCCCTCCCATCCCTGTACTTATCCAATTGGCTTTCCTTAGAGCAGGTATTGCATGAAAACAGTGAAACTAATCCACAACTGTCTGAAAGTTACCTGTCTCCATACGGCTTATTCTGTACATGCAGACCAGTTACAGAGCAGGAACTTTATTTATTTATTTAGAAATACCTCCCAGAATAGGCCCTTCTGATCCTTTGAGTCCCACTGCCCAGCAACCCCCAATCTAACCCTAATCTAATCACTGAACAATTTACAATGACCAATTATCCTACCAACTAGTACATCTTTGGACCGTGAGAAGAAACCAGAGCACCCAGAGGAAACCCAAGTATTCTAATGGGAGGATGTGCAAACTCCTCACAGAGGATGTTCTGAGCTGTATTAGTGTCATGCTAATCACTATGTTACAGTGACACCACTATGCTACCGTGGTGTGGAAATCTGGCATATGTCAGATAACCAAGGAAATTTGGTACATCTCTTAAAACTAAGGAAATTCATCATATCTGATAACTAAGGAAATTTGGCATATCCCCGATGACTCTCACTAATTCATATATTTGATTAGCTTTATTTGTCACATGTACATCAAAACACACAGCGAAATGTGCCGTTTCTGTCAAAGTTCAAAGTGAATTTATTATCAAAGTACAGATATGTCACCATGTATTACCTGGCATTTACAGGAAAATAAAGAAAAGCAATAGAATTTATTTTTAATAATTATATATAAACAAAAGCAGACAAACAACTGATGTGCAAAAAACAAATTGTGCAATTTGTAGGTTGTGGAATCAGTTCAGTGTTGAGGTGGGTGCAGTTATCCATGCTGGTTCAGGAGCCTGATGGTTGTAGAGTAGTAACTGTTCCTAAATCTGGAGGTGTGTGGGGCCTAAAGCTTCTGTATCCTCTGCCCAATGACAGTAGTGAGAAGAGAAGAGTTCTCAAGAAGTGACTAAAACAGTTTGAGGACGTGCTGGGGGCAGCCCATAAATGTCGTCATTCTTCCTGCGTCAATATAGCCTGCCCAAATTTACTACCCTTAACCCAGATTTTTACAGATATAAAATATAAAGTATTCTATATGGATGCATCATAACTTGGTATGAAGGCTACTCGGTCCAAGACTGCAAGACCTTTCACATACACCAGCCTTCCCTCCATGAACTTTGACTATATTTCATGCTGCCTTGGGAAAGCAGCTAACCTTCTCTTCTACCACCCCCCGACCACCTCCCATTGGGCAGAAGATACAAAAAATTAAGGATACATACCTCCAGCTGAAGGACAGCTTTTGCCCCACTGTTAAAAGGCACTTGAGTAGACTTCTTATACTTCAAGGATGATCTCTCAATCTAACTCCTCATACCCCCTGCACTTATTAAGGATCAATTTTGCTTCGTGCAAACTATCATGATAGTACTCTCTATTCTACCTGTCTGAGGCATCTCCGTGTTCTTAGGAAGGAGGGATACCAGAGATGGGTTAGTGTTTATGAGGATATGTAGTAGGGTCTCAACATCAACACGACGTCCTCTCCATAGACTCACAGTAAAGTTTGAGAGCCATTGGAGTTCTCAACTCAAGCAACACACATCAAAGTTGCTGGTGAATGCAGCAGGCCAGGCAGCACCTCGAGGAAGAGGTACAGTCGACGTTTCAGGCTGAGACCCTTTGTCAGGACTAACTGAAGAAAGAGCTAGTAAGAGATTTGAAAGTGGGAAGGGGAGGGGGAAGATCCAAAATGATAGGAGAAGACAGGAGGGGGAAGGATGGAGCCAAGAGTTGGACAGGTGATTGGCAAAGGGGATATGAGAGGATCATGGGACAGGAGATCCGGGGAGAAAGATGGGGGGGGGGAACAGAGGATGGGCAAGGGGTATAGTCAGAGGGACAGAGGGAGAAAAAGGAGAGTGAGAGAAAGAATGTATGTATAAAAATAAGTAACGGATGGGGTACTAGGGGGAGGTGGGGCACTAGCGGAAGTTAGAGAAGTCGATGTTCATACCATCAGGTTGGAGGCTACCCAGACGGAATATAAGATGTTGTTCCTCCAACCCGAGTGTGGCTTCATCTTTACAGTAGAGGAAGCTGTGGATGGACATGTCAGAATGGGAATGGGACGTGGAATTAAAATGTGTGGCCACTGGGAGATCCTGCTTTCTCTGGCGGACAGAGCGTAGGTGTTCAGCAAAGCGGTCTCCCAGTCTGCGTCGGGTCTCGCCAATATATAAAAGGCCACATCGGGAGCACCGGACGCAGTATATCACCCCAGCCGACTCACAGGTGAAGTGTCGCCTCACCTGGGAGGACTGTCTGGGGCCCTGAATGGTGGTAAGGGAGGAAGTGTAAGGGCATGTGTAGCACTTGTTCCACTTACAAGGATAAGTGCCAGGAGAGAGAGTTTTCAACTCTGTGGTTCTCTATGGTTCTCAGAACTCAGTTGAACCATTTATGTAAATCCCTCAAAGAGATTAAATCAGCTCTTAGATGTCCATTAGAAATGGCTCTCTGAGGCAACAGTCCTGGAGGGGATCCCATCTCAAAGGACAGGGCCAATCCAGGGCTTCCTGACAGCCGTGCTCCTCACAGGGAATATCAGATCACTGAATAACCCTTCCTATTAAACTGAAACTTGTGTTTGTTAGGGGAAAAATTGTTTGCTTGGATTTGTATTACATTGTTGTCAGTCACTTGATCAATAGCATGTACTTACATTACAAACCAAAACATTTACTAGCTTACATTAAATTTTCAATAGAAATTGGTTGCTCATAAAGTCTTGATACAAGTTTAGATCAGGTTAGAGCATCTGGATAAATGGAAGCTGCCAAATTATATATGGGGGAAATTTGACATTCAGCAAATATTGATCTTGTGTTTGTGGCCAGATTGTATTACCAGGTGATTGTAGAGTAAATTACCGGAATATTAACTCTCATGAGCATTCAGCTCAATATTCGTTAAAGGCATATCACTCTTGTTCTCCAAGAGCAGCATTAAGCAAGTGGGAAGGCAAGACATCATGAATCAAGCACATTCAAGTTCAAAGTTCAAAGTTTGCTATTACCAGAGTACGTATATGTGACCATATACTATCCTGAGATGCATTTTCTTGCAGGCATTCACAGTAGAATGAAGAAATGCAATAGAATCAATGAAAAACTACACAAACAAAGACTGACAACCAACCAATGTGGAACAAAAGACAAACTGTGCAAATACAAAAAACAAATAGTAAATAAATAAATAATACTGAGGATATGATTTGTGGAATCCTTGAAAGTGAGTCCATACCTTGTGGATTCAGTTCAGTGTTGAGGTGAGTGAAGTTATCCACTCTGATTCAAGAGCCTGATGATTGAGGGGTAATAACTGTTCCTGAAACCTGGTTTTGTGGGATCTTAGACTCTCGTCCCTGCTTCCTGATGGCAGTAGTGAGATGAGAGCATGGTCTGGACGGTGGATGTCCTTGATGATGGATGCTACTTTCTTGTGGCAGTGCTCCTTGTAAATGTGCTCAGTGATGGAGAGTCCTGTGATGGACTGGGCTGTTTCACCACTTGTATGCCTATTTTTTAGGCTCCTTCCACAAGCTTTTGCTATGGAACATCTTATCCAAGCACATAGTCTGCACCTAATTATTACTCAAGCCTGAAGAACCTGACTGTTGCAATTGTCACAACCTGGACTTTGCAGCCAGTGTGGAGGTATGGGTGTGACAGGGGCTGGCGGTGGAAGAGGGGTTGTTGAAGACTGGGACATTGGAAGAAGGTAACAGTGATGAGACACAAGAACTATCAACGGATTATTCTCCCCCTCAGGCAAACATTCTCTTAAAGGCACAGCACTCAATTGCAGGTCTAGGCAGGTGGATAGAGAAAAATATTTTTTTTAAAAGTTAAAATTGAAAAAAACAGGCTTAACGTAGGATTAATGCAAATGGATGTTTTATGGTCATTGTGGAATTGTTGGGGGGAGTGCTGAATGACCTGTTCCTTTGCAATGTGTCTCTATGTCTGTATAGAACATAAGAACATAGAACAGTATAGCCAACCATGTTGTGCGAATTTTTTTAACCATCTAACACTTCCCTCACACATAGCCCTCCATTTTACTTTCATCCACATGCTTATCTAACAGTGTCTTAAATGTCCCTAAAGTACCTGCCTCCAGCATCATCCTGGCAGGGTGCTCTAGGCACCCAGCACTCTGTGTAAAAACCCTATGGTACCTCTGACATCTCCCCTATAATTTTCCTCCATGCAGCTTAAAAGATGTTCTCTAGTAATAGTCATTGCCATCCTGGAAAAAGGTGCTGGCTGTCCACTCTATCATGCCTCTTGTAACCTTATATACCTCTAGCAAGTCACCTCTTATCATTCTTCACTCCAAAGACAAAAGCTTTAGCTCATTCAACGTTTCCTCATAAGACATGCTCTCTAATCCAAGCAGAATCCTGATAAATCTCCTCAACACCCTCCCTAAAGCATCTACATCCTTGCTATACTAAGGCGACCAGAAATGAACACAATATTCCATGTGTGGTCTGATCAGAATTTGATAGAGCTGCAGAACTAAGTTATGTTACAAAGACATGGAGCTTGCAAAACAAAATCTTTTTTGTTTGGCAGATGCTGGAATCTGGAGCAATACACAAAATACTGAAGCTTCTCAAAAGGTTGCAGAACCGCTATAGGAAAACAGACAGTTGATTTTTCTGGTTAACTTCCTTCAGAGTGGCCTTGACCCAAAAAGTCAACTGTCCATTTCTTTCCAGAGATGCTACCTGGCCAGCTGACTTCTTCCAGCATTGATTACACTTTGTTGAACCAATATTGAATTAACTGTAAAAGTAACTTTTCATCATTTGGTCTGAATCAGAGTGGTACTACATCTGGCCTCACTCTTGTGTGGGAACCATTTGGATGGGAAGGTGCTGAACAGCTGGAAAATTCAAAAAGCAACTTCTGCCCTTCATGCACTATATAAACTGAACATGCAAAAATGACTTTGCTGGTTTAGCAGCCAAGAAAAATACCAGCAACTCAGGAGTGACTAATAGAGGATATTTCTCAGATAGGATCATGTTCTTTCTAACAACACCCATGAGACTTCATCCTGTTGTCGTATGTTTCCACAGTTTGTCTGCTGTTGTCATATCCTTTCAAACGTTTGCCTTGCTTCCCGATCACTTCTCTCCAGTTTGACATCCACACTTCATTTTTTGACTCAATTTAGTGCTCTCATATATTCTCTCCTTAAAAGAAAGTCATTATTTAGAGTAGGATTTCCTGTATGGGAGTTATGGCACTCATGAACGAGACCCTGTAAATATTGACATTGTTCCAAGAGACTGGTGAAGCCCACGCAAACATTTGTCTGCACTCAGAGAACCCTCTGAAAATGTCCCAAGGATCAATGAGATACTCTGACACTCTTGCATTGGATCTCTTTCAAAAGGCCAGGGCTGGCAACTCAATAAAAAAGACAGTTATAGCTCGAGGAAGCAGAAATTTAAAGAAATAATGGCTTCTCATATATTGAATACCACAGATGTATGGCAAATGGAGAATATTAAGACATTGTGATAATGTATGTAGAAAAAGTGAAGAAAAAAAGATCCTATCAGGCAGTAGGTACCTTAGCATTAGGACAAGAACTATTAGGGTGGGAAACAACTTCTTCCCCCAGGCCATAAGACTACTGAACAACCTGCCACCATCCAGATCTCATCATGAATGAAGCACCAATAGGGTTATACTGTTTACTTTTTAACTTGTATCATAAATGCACCTTATTATTTACTAATTTATTTGTGGTAATATTACTTTAAGTGTTGTGTGTGTGAGTTATATGTACTGAGTTGTGCACCTTGGTCCAGAGGAATGCAGTTTCATTCGGTGGTATACATGTGAAAAGTTGAACGACACTAAATTGAACTTGAGCTTGAATATGGAATGGTTACGCTTGTTATCCTGGTAACGTTCATCCCTCAACATCTCTTACATTTTCATTATTGGGTGAATGGGGAAGGGAAGAAATGAGGTGGAAATAGGGGCCTGGTCTGGTAGAATAAAGTGAGCAAGGTAGGATTTAGAAGTGGCAAGCTGCTAGAAAGGTTGGAAGGAATGCAAAATCTACTCCTGAGAGGCAGAGGGTTGCATGTGAAGAAAAACAAAGGGCACTCCATCTATGTCTGTCGCTGGAATGGATAAGGACACCTGTGCGTTTTAAATCACTTCATCTGCCTGACCGCAATTTACTAATTTAAAATAAAACCTATTCCAGTAGCATCGTGCTTAGCAGATTGGCCTTGAACTGAGGAGTTTGTTAGCTGTCAGTCATCTTGGAAGGTTAACAGAGTTCTTTCACTGAAGGGCTTTTTATGGAGCAAAGTGGTGCTTACAACAATCAGAAACATTGTGGCTAACATTGGCAGTGTTTTCTTTTAAATTCCAGGTTTCAAATAATTAATTGAATTTAACCTTAGATGAGGATGTCACAGTAGTCTAATAGCACAGCTCTATTATAGTTAAGGTGTCAGATGTTGGAATTCAATTGCACCGACCTCGGTTTGAAGTATGTACATGGAATGCATGTGCTTCCTCCGGGTGCTCCAGTTTCCTCCCACAATCCAATGAGGTACTGGTTAGTAGGTTAATTGGTCATTGTAAATTGTCCTGTGATTAGGCTGGGGTCAAATCGGGGGTTGCTGGCTGGTGCGGTTCAAAGAACTGGAAGGCCTTTTCTATTCTGTATCTCAATAAATGATGGCATTTGAACACATGTTTCTCAATCAATGTCAAGTCAAGTCAAGTCACTTTTTATTGTCACTTCGACCATAACTGCTGGTACAGTACACAGTAAAAACGAGACGTTTTTCAGGACCATGGTGCTACATGAACAATACAAAAACTACACTGAACCATGTAAAACAACACAAAACTACACTAGACTACAGATCTACCCAGGACTGCATAAAGTGCACAAAACAGTGCAGGCATTACAATAAATAATAAACAAGACATTAGGCACAGAAGAGGGTAGTAGGTTGATGTCAGTCCAGGCTCTGGGTATTGAGGAGTCTGATGGCTTGGGGTAAAACTGCAGTTTCTGTTCTACTAACTTCACCACTCTACTACTGTACCTTGCTTAACTGCTTGAAGGCACACAGCTCCAGCCAGTGAGGACCAGACCCATTTCAATCGCAGTATATAGTGCTGGTGCATTCAACTGTGTCCCAGCAGTAATTGCACCCCCCCCCCCACCCCCAGGCCCATTTCACTCTCAGTATAGACTGCTGATGCATTCAGCTGCTTCGCAACAGTAACCACCTCCCCAGGGTGACTTTCAACAAGGAAACCCTTGTTTATTTTACTGCATCTTTAGCATGCAAAGTTATGTTTTTCAAACAGTCAGGGAATTGTTCACAGAAAAGTATTACGGACCTCTCTCGAAACATATCCAATACATCATGATATCAAAGAGTCAGAATAAAACTTCATGGAGGTTCCTTAAATAATGTGAAGTTCATTACTCAGAATAGAACTATAAATGTCTTTAGATCGCAGTTTTTTGATTAATCGGCTGACAGATGACAGAATGGCAGTTGGAGGGAGCCTGTTGCTGCTACTTCAGTCAAGGCTACTGTGTGTAATACGTTTGTTTCTTGGTCGGAGGGTTAACAGTTCAAGTTTCTGATCAGAGACATCAGGACAAAAGCCTCTCTGATTCTCTGCTGAGGTGTGTAGGGAGTTGTGCTCTGTGGGAGATGAACTGTTAAACTGAGATCTCTTTCCCTGCAACACTACCGTATTGCATAAAAAAAATCATGAAACATAATCAAGAAATAAATCCTTCAATCTTATCTCTGTTGTTTTTGGGTGATGTGTGTGTATCTTTGCTAAAATACACCAGAGACCTACATTGGACATAGAGGGTTTGGGATGTCTAGTAAACTTTAGAGGAGCTTTATTAATACGTCTTTCAAAAATAAAATAAAATTCTTGATCTGACATCTGATTTTTACCTTGTTATGATCTTGCACTTTATTGTTTCCAGCACTGCACATTTTCAGTTGTGTTTACACTTTATGTTCAAGATGTTGACTCTTTATTCCTTTCCATAGATGCTGCCTGACCTGCTGAGTTCCTCTAGCATTTTGTGTGTTACACTTTATTTTGCATTGTTAGTGTTTTAACTTTATTCTAGCTCAGTGCACTGTGTAATGTTTTGATCTGTATAAACAGTATGCAAGACAAGCTTTGCACTCTATCTGTGTACATGTGACAATAATCACATTTTTAAAAATTAAATTAAATAAGCAGCGCAAAAAGAAAGGGCAAAATAGTGAAGTAGTGATCATGGGTTTATTGTCTATTCAGAAATATGATTTTGAAAGGCACCTAATTAAAACAACTTAAGAATCTAATTAAAACTACCACCACTAAGGAAAAGATAACTGATAGCTGAAGATATCACAAGAAAATTTTGATTCCACTAAGTACTGATTACTAGTTCAACTTGACTAATAGAGAATTGCACAGACTATTGATTTCTGTTAAGTGTCTGCACCCACCACACCAAAATGGCTGTCGTCATTTGTAAAATTTACCTTGTATTTACTATCTAAATCAAGGTTAAAGCACCAGTTTTTTTCTTGGCTGTAAGTAGCTGAGCACCGTCTTGTTGGATTGAGTTACGAGCACTAATCAAACTGAAATGAACAAGTAGTAAGCACTGATGTAATCGATAGGGTTCAAATGGTGGCTATGTAACAGACTATGATAGCAAGGTGGAGACTGCTGTCTAATCGTGAGACACAGCTGTTTATAGCATTTATACACAAGCATAAAACTCTCGTTTAATCTACTGATTCAGATTACATTATCTGGCATGAGAACAAGGCTATTTGCTTCATTTAATTCATAAGATTAGATTATAACCTTGGAATCGTTTTGTTGCAATCATAAATTTAATTGGCAATGCATGCCACGGTGTTTCAACATTATGTTAGACTCAGGACTACACCTCATACTTTATCAACCTGGCATTTCCACTTTGCCACCTGAAGCATTTCTAAAAGTTTGCTCATTTCACATTAAATAATTCTCTAGTCTATGGCTCATTACTATTCCTGACGTTGGGGTATTGTGTGCATTCTGGCCACCTACCTACAGGAAATATATCAGGAAGCTTGAAAGAGTGCAGGGAAATTTACAAGGACATTGCCAGGACTTGATTACCTGAGTTATAAGTTGAGTGGGTTAGGACTTTATTCCTGGTGTGCAGGTCAATGAGGGGAGATCTTACAGAGATACTGTAGGTCAATTCATGGCAGTCCTTTTTCTCCTCAGGTTGGGAGAGATGAGTACTAGAGGTTATAGGTTTCAAGTGAAAATGAAAAAGATGAACTACTTAAGGGGAACCTGAGGAGGAAGTTCTTCATTCAGAGGGTGGTGAGAATGGGGAATGAGTTGCCAGCGGAAATGGTGGATGCAGGGTCAATTTTGGCATTTAAGAGCAATTTGGATAGGTATATATATGGGGGAGGTACGGAGGGCTATGGTCCAGATGTGAGCCGATAGGACTGGGCAGGAAATCTGGTTGACACGGACTTGATGGGCTAGAGGGTCTGTTTCTGTGTTGTAGTGCTCAATGACTTGATAACTCGATGAATCTAAATCTGATTCCTAAAGCCAACCAAGACAGAAAGCTTTCAGTAGTAGTCTGGAATAGACCGTGTTCAAGAACTCACCTGAGGATCTGAATGACCACACCAGGGCTGTAAAAGACATCATTAAAACAGCTGTTGATGAGTGTGTCCCCACAAAATTGTTCAGGGTTTATCGCAATCTAAAGCCCTGGATGACTCGAGAAATCTGGAATTCACAGAGAACCAGATCTGGAGTCTGAATCTGGAGCTCAAGAATGTTACCAGTACAATCTCTGGAAAGCCTGCTCAAGGGCAAAGTGGAGATTCAGGACTAGACTGGAATCAATGAGGGATGCTCAACACCTGTGGCAGGGTTTGAATGCCATAACCTCCTACGAAGGTGGCCGATTAGGAGAAGGGGAGGTGCAATGAGACCTGGGTGTTATTATACACCAGTCATTGAAAGTGGGCATGTAGGTACAGCAGGCGGTGAAAAAGGTGAATGGTATGCTGGCATTTATAGCAAGAGGATTCGAGTACAGGAGCAGGGAGGTACTACTGCAGTTGTACAAGGCCTTGGTGAGACCACACCTGGAGTATTGTGTGCAGTTTTGGTCCCCTAATCTGAGGAAAGACATCCTTGCCATAGAGGGAGTACAAAGAAGGTTCACCAGATTGATTCCTGGGATGGCAGGGTTTTCATATGAAGAAAGACTGGATGAACTGGGCTTGTACTCGTTGGAATTTAGAAGATTGAGGGGGGATCTGATTGAAATGTATAAAATCCTAAAGGGATTGGACAGGCTAGATGCAGGAAGATTGTTCCCGATGTTGGGGAAGTCCAGAACAAGGGGCCACAGTCTGAGGATAAAGGGGAAGCCTTTTAGGACCGAGATTAGGAAAAACTTCTTCACACAGAGAGTGGTGAATCTGTGGAATTCTCTGCCACAGGAAGCAGTTGAGGCCAGTTCATTGGCTATATTTAAGAGGGAGTTAGATATGGCCCTTGTGGCTACGGGGATCAGGGGGTATAGAGGGAAGGCTGGGGTGGGGTTCTGAGTTGGATGATCAGCCATGATCATAATAAATGGCGGTGCAGGCTCGAAGGGCCGAATGGCCTACTCCTGCACCTATTTTCTATGTTTCTATGTTTCTATGAAGCTAAATCTTGTGCAAGAGGGGATGGCAGAGCTTTGCTTCCAGATGCGCTCAATGGTTTCTATGCTCACTTTGACCACCAGAACAGGGAGGAACCACGGTGTACTCCCGTGGCTCCCGATGATCCTTTGGTCTCAGTATCTGAAGATGACATGGCTTCAAGAGGATGAATCCAAGGAAAGCATCTGGTCCAGACAGAGTATCTGGCCGAGTACTGAAGACCCTTGCTGATCACCTAGCTGGTGTATTCGCAGATACCTTCAACGTCTTGCTCTGGCACTGTGTGGTACCCACTTACTTCAAGCAGGCTTCAGTCATACTAGTGCCCAAGAAGACAATTTCCCAGTGGCACTTCCCAGTTCCACAGTGATGAAGTGTTCTGAGAGGCTGGTGTTGAAGCGTATCAGCTCCTGTCTGAGCGGGGACTTGGATCCACTCCAGTTTGCTTACTGAGGCAACAGATCTACAGCGGATGCTACCTGTAGGCTCTTCACGCAATCCTGGAACATCTCGACAGCAAAGATGCATACATCAGGATGCTCTTTATCTATTACAGCTCAGCATTTAATACCATCGTCCCCTCAAAACTAATCAATAAACTCCAAGACCTGGGCCTCAATACCTCCTTGTGCAATTAGATCCTGGATTTCCTCACTTGCAGACTCCAGGCGGTTTGAATTGGCAAAAGCATCTCCTCCACAATCTCCATCAGCTCAAGAGCACCACAGGGATGTGTGCTTAGCCCCCTGCTCTACTTGTTTTATACTTACGACTGTGTGGCTAGGTACAGCTCCAAAAACATATACAAGTTTGCTAATAACATCACTGTTAGGAGCCATATCAAAGGTGGTGATGAATCAGCATACAGGAGGGAGGTAGGAAGTTTGGCTGAGTGGTGTAGTATTCAGCTCAGTACATCATAGGTAAAGCCATCCCAACCACTGAGCACAACTACTTGAAATGATGCAGTAGAAAAACAACATCTATCATCAAAGATCCTCACCACCCAGGTCATGGTCTTTTCTCACTGCTGCCATCAGGTAGAATGTACAGGTGCCTCAGAACTCGCACCACCAGGTTCGGGAACAATTACTACCCCTCAATCATCAGGCTCTTGAACAAAAGGGGATAATTACACTCATTCTATTTCTGCTGGTCCCACAACCGGTAGTCTCATTTTATGGACTCTTTACCTTGTTATTTCATGCTTGTTATTTATTGTTATCTATTTATATCTGCATTTGCACATTTTGTTATCCCTTGATCCTGTTTACAGTTACTGCTCTATAGATTTGCTAAGTATGCCAGCAGGGAAAAAGCATCTCGGTGTTATATGTGGTGACGTGTACAGTATGTACACTGATAATAAATTTTACTTTGAACTTTAAATTTCAGGTTTCGAAAGTGTGTGAGTATGTAGAGAAAAACTTCGGGGATGGGTGGAATGTAGCTGTTTGTGTAGAAAGAAGTCGTCTGGCCTAACATACAGATAACATCAGTACCAAACAACATACCTGCAGTGTACCATCAACTGGATTATAACCCAGATTAATAATGAAATATCAAAGAGTATTCTCAGCATCAGTGAGGAAGTACATTTCCTGAGGCATTAAATAGAAAGGTGACTAACATCAAACATGTGTTCACTCATTTCTTGCTATGGCTGATCACAAAATTTTAAGTAAAAATGACTGCAAGCAAGTTACCAGTTATTTTGTCTGAAACTTCTGGAACTTAAATGCAGAATTCATATTAATAATTTGACTTTACCAAAGGGGAAAAGTGGCTGAGTTGCCCTTTGAGCTTTCTATGACTGACAGGCTAGGCACTGCTCAATCTTCTTTTTCCAAGTTGAATGGCGTAAATTGGCAACCATTGACATTGATCTTTTCTCTCATTAAAGTAATCAATTCAGAGAGACACACAGCACAGAAACAGGTTGTTTGGCTAACAGAGTCTGTAGCAAACATCACTATCAATTGACACTAATCTGATATTAATACAATTTTATTATCAGTCCCAGAATCCAGAAATGGCTCTTCAGCAATGGCTCCTCTGGTAATTCTATGCCAATTGCCAGCATGGAGGTTCTTACATGTGTGAGTCGCGGGCAAGATTTTCAACACAGGAGGCATGACAAGCACTGCCAGCTGTGTTCACAAAAAACATCCATCCAAATGTGGTTTCTAGTACCTTAGTGAATAAGATTGTGGAGATGAGCAGGGATATCCTGATTTTATGCCGTTGAGTGAAAAGGTTGACTACAAGCGAAGGAAGTAAGAGGTGGAATGGGGTGTTTGATGGAATCCTGTCTCAATGTTGCTTCTTCTAATCTCAATCACACTAAATCAGATTACCATGGTATACTCCAGTTAGAGTCGTAGAACAGAAACAGGCCTTTTGGCCCATCTAGTCTGTGCCAAACTATTATTCCGTTTACTCCCATCAACCTGCCTCCTGGCCATAGCATTCTATACCCCTCACATCCATATACCCATCTAAATTTCTCTTAAATGTTGAAATCAAACATGCATCCACCACTTCTTCTGACACCTTGTTCCACACTCTCAGCACCCTCTGAGTGAAAAAGTTCCATTTCATGTTCCCCTTAAACATGTCACCTTTCACCCTTAACCCATGATATCTAATTCTAATCTCACCCAATCTCAGTGGAAAGTTTTTTTTTTCATTACTGAACCAAAAATGCAAGTGCCTGGACATTATACACAATGTGAGTTCAAAACCCACAGATGAATAATTACTTACTTATGTTACTACAGTTCTTTTTGGGAAATTGCCAGATTATTATGAAAATCCAACAGTAGCAGAGTAAAACACTTGGCTGAGGAAGGACACAGAACATATCGCTGTACAAATAGGGAATGGGTACTTTAGCCCACAATCTTGTGCCAACCCAATTAAAATGTAATCAAATGGCCAACTAAACTAATCTCTTTGCCTACATAATGTCATAGAGTCATCGAAAAGTGCAGCACAGGAAACAGCCTCTTCATGCCAACTAGGCCATGCTGAGCCATTTAAACTGCCTAGTCCCTTCAACCTGCACACAGATCACAGACCTCCATTTCCCTACCATCCATGTATCTATCCAAACTTCTCCTAAATATTGCAGTCGAGCTTCCACGCATCACTTCCACTGGCAGCTCGTACCACACTCTCATAAGCCTCAGAGTAAATAGTCATAGTCATACTTTATTGATCCCGGGGGAAATTGGTTTTCGTTACAGTTGCTCCATAAATAATAAATAGTAATAGTAATATTACTATTAGTAAATAATAAATAGTAATAGTCATAGAAATATTAAATAGCAATAGAATAGTAATAGAAAATAGTAATAAATAGTTAAATAGTAATATGTAAATTATGCCAGTAAATTATGAAATAAGTCCAGGACCAGCCTATCGGCTCAGGGTGTCTGACCCTCCAAGGGAGGAGTTGTAAAGTTTGATGGCCACAGACGGGAATGACTTCCTATGACGCTCTGTGCTGCATCTCGGAGGAATGAGTCTCTGGCTGAATGTACTCTTGTTTCCCCTCATATTTCCCTTAAACTTTTCACCTTTCACCCTTAACCCGTGACCTCTGGATGTAGTCCCACCCAACCTCAGTGGAAAATGCCTACTTGATTTATCCTGTCTATACCCCTCATGATCTTGTATACCTCTAACAAATCTCCACTCAATCTTCTATGTTCCAAGGAATAAAGTCCAAACCCATTCAATCTTTCTTTATAACTCAGGTCTTCCAGACCCAGCAACATCCTTGTAAATTTTCTCTATACTCTTTCAGCCTTATTTACATCTTTCTTTTAGGTAGGTGACCAAAACTGTACACAATACTTCATGTTAGGCCTCATCAACGTCTTATACAACTTCAACATAACATCCCATCTCCTGTACTCAATACTTTGATTTATGAAGGTCAATGTGCCAAAAGCTTTCCTTCTGACCTTATCAACCTGTGACACCATTTTCGATTAATTATTGACTTGTATTCCCAGATTCTTGTCTTCTACCGCATTCCTCTGTGCCCTTCACAGTGTTAGACCTAATCTGGTTGGTCTAACCAAAGTGCAACACCTCACACTTGTCTGCATTAGATTCCATCTACCACTTTCAACCCATTTTTATAGCTGGTCCAGATCCTGCTACAAGGCATGATGCTCTTCCTCGCTATCCACTCTATCTCCATCTTGGTGTTAATTGCCAATTTGGTCATCCAGTTAACCACATTATCATTCAGATCATTGATATAGATGTCCATAATATTCCACTTTCCTTATATTCATGTACCTATCTAAATGTCTCCTAAAAGTCCCTAGTGTTTCTGCCTCTACCACCACCACTGGCAGCACATTCCAGGTACCCACCATTCTGTGCAAAAAACTTGCCTCTCACATCTCCTTTGAAATTACCTGTCACAACCATGGACTCAGCTGCAGAGTCTATGCGCCTTCGCAGGCAATCTGCACAGCGGATTCGGCAATTGCATTCATGATTATGCACACGTCAGCTAACTACTATTTCATTGTGGTATTTATCTCCCTTCTTTTTGCTGTAGCACGTCAGGACATGAGCAAAGCACAGAAACATTACGTTGGTTGTTTGCATTTGGCTTTGCTTGAAAAAGTGGACTATTGGGTGACACACACTGAAGACTAGCGGTATTCTTTTTATAATTAGTTATTCCTTTCAGCCACGATGTTTACATCTAGTTTTCCATTTAAAGGTTTTACTTAATGGCCCTGTTTGGCCTAGTGTTTATTGTTTTCCTTTCTCTTAAAACCTTGTTCACATTAAAGTCTATGAACTATCGACCCACTTCAATGTCTCTCTCTCTCTGCACTTGGGCCACATCCGAATGCACTGATAGCCAAGTGCAATTGCTGAATCTGCTGCGCAGATTGCCTGCGGGACTACATAGATCCTGCAGCAGAGACTGTGGTTGTGACATTTCACCCTCTCTCCTCAAATGATTTCTTCTGGCGTTAGATATTCTGTCCCTAGAAAGAGATATTATCTGTCCACTCTATCTATGCCTCTCATAATCCTATAACCCTCTTATCAGATCTCTCTTCAGGATCCACTGCTCCAGAGGAAACAACCTAGTTTTCCCAACCTCTCAATATAGGATACGCCCTCAAATCCAGACAGCATTCTGGTAAACTTCTTCTATATTCTCTCCAAAGCCTCAACCTTTCTATAATGCGATGATCAGAGCTGTTTACAACACTCCAGATGCAGCCGAACTGAGTTTTATAAAGCTGCAACATAATTTCCTGATTTTTAACTCATTGTCTCCACCATTACAGGCAAGCATGCCATATACTTTCTTAACCACCCTAGCAACCTATGTAGCTTAATTAACTTGTGATGCAGCACAGTGATACATCTGTATGTAAGGGGTTTCTTCTTTTATGTTACTGCATAGGCTAATTAAAATGGCTTCTTTGTTATGTTAACTGCTGAGAAAGTTCTCTTGCTAGCAACTTGTTTGGGTTATATTATTGATAAGAGGAGGAACGAACCAATTGGGATAGATGTTATTCTTTCTTGTGTGTCTGTAAGCAATTATGATGCGCGGGTTTTTGTGCAGAAGGCACGATGGGGAGAGAGAGAGAGAGGACGTGATGCTGTGAGCTGGCCAACGGGGCGGACCCCAAGCTGGAGTCCGAGGTGCAGGGTCTTCGGCGAAGAGAGGAGGCGAAGACAGACTCATGTGGGGCGTCTGGTCAACCACCGTAGTTGGTCCCTGGCGGCGGGTCGAGGTGGTCAGAGGGGATCGAATGATGAAAAGCCGACCCCGTTACTAGAGCTCCAGCTGTTCACCAAGAGGTTGAACTTTGATAAGTTTGGCACCTTTCACTTGCCTTTTATATTTTATCTCAATTAATTATATAGTTCCAGTAATATCTATAAATTGTAATCATTTAGTAGTATATGGTGTATTCTCTGCTATTTAACGGGGTGGGGTACATCACACAGCATCCACACAAACCTAATTACCCAGTTTGGCGGGGCCAAAGGCTGCTCCCCTTAGACGAAAGCGAGTTGAGCGAGCCTGAGGCTTACCAGGGAGCTACATGTAAGGCTACTGCCTCACTATAAGACCATAAGATATTGGAGCAGAATTAGGCCATTCAGCTCATCAAGTCTGCTTTGCCATTGTATCATAGCTGGTCCATTTTCCCTCTCAGCCCCAAACCCTTTTCTCCATATCCCTTCATGCGCCAACTAATCAAGAATCTATCAACTTTCTGTCTTAAATATACCCAATGACTTAACCTTCACAGCCCCCTGTCGCAACGAGTTCCGCAGATTCACCATGCTGGAGACCCAAGCTCAGTCCCGAGCATGGGTGCTGTCTGGGTGAATGTACACAGAAAGAAATCCACATGGGTTCCTTCTTGATGCTCCAATTTCCTCCTACATTCCAAAAATATGCAGGTCAGTAGTTAATAGCTTCATAAACACCACTCATGCTAGGGGACTCTATTTGTTCACGTTTTTTTATTGTTTGCACAATTTGTTCTTTTTTTTTGCACATTGAGTGTTTTACGGTCTTTGCTGCATGAGGGTTTTTTTAATGGGTTCTATTATGTTTCTTTTTTTGTGGCTTCCTGCAAGAAGACAAATCTCAAGGTTGTATATGATATACCTACTTTGATAATAAATACTTTGAACTTTGAACTATATTTTTGCCACATTCATTCGAGCTGCCAAAATCCTAGCTTTTGACAAAAATATTCATCTGTCACCAGAAGGTAAACACTGCAACGTCTTCCTGGAACTGGTAGTCTCAAACCATTCGGTGGCTTGATCAGAGACACATTGGAATGTAGACCCACTCTCACTGAAGTCAAACCTCTTCTCTACCCATCTTCATGGCAACAAGCTGCCAAACCAGGTCAAGAAGGATTCATGGTATTGAAGTGCATTCTGTCTCTAACTAACAAATATACTGCATGAAATGTGTGTGTATATGTGCAGGGGCAGAGGTAGTGTGAATGGTTATGTGTGTGTTTGACATGATCTGTCTCTAAGGGTAGCATGACACTATTACAGCTCAGGGAGTTGGAGTTCAGAGTTCAGGTCCGACATAATCTGTAAGGAGTCTGTACGTCCTCCTTGTGGAATGCGCGTGTTTCATCCAGATGCTCCGGTTTCCTCCCATAGTCCAAAGACGTATCAGTTAGTAGGTTAAGTGGTCATTGTAAATTGTCCCAAGATTAGGCTGAGATTAAATTGGAGGTTGCTGGGCCGTGCTGCTCGAAGAGCTTCTTCTGCACTGTATCTCAACAAACAAATAAATAAATGTATAGAAGGGAGTATCTGTCTCTAACAAAGTGTGTGTGAACGTAGACAAATATGGGACACTAGAGACTGCAGATGATGGAATCTGGAACAACACACAAGGCAACGGAGGAACCCAGCAGATCAGGCAGCATCTATGGAAGGAAATGGACAGCTGATGTTTCAGGTTGAGACCCTTCACCTGAACTGAAAGGTAAGAAGAGAGATAGCTGGTGTAAGAAGTTGAAGGGAAGGAGTTGAGCAAGAGAAGAGAAATGATAGATGGAGTAATGACAGGCAGGTGGAGGAGAGGACAGTGGAAACAGTACTAGAGGCTGGTAGGATAAGTGGATGGGACAAAGGCTACAGATGATAGAATCTGATAGGAGGGTGGGTAGGATGGAAGGTAGGTTTGATTAAGAGAGTTGGGGAGGGCAGATGGCAATAGTAGGAGGAGAGGACCCAGTGACAGGAGCGTGTGGGTGATGGGCAGATGGAGTAGGTGGAAGAGGGGAAAAAAACAGAGTGATAAGGGGATGGGCGGGTGTAGGTAAAACTGGGTAGATCAGGAGGAGAAAGAAAAGGGATGGAGGGGGAAGCAGTTTAGCTGAAACTGCAGAATTCAATGTTCATGCCATAGGATTATAGACTGCCCAGGCGGAATTGTTGTGAGAACTGGGAGAAAGAATTAAAATGGTTGGCAACTCGGAGCACCAGGCAGCCTTGGCCATACGTCAGTGGAGGTCTAAAAGTGTATGATCATGTTCTGTCAGTGCTTGTCTGAAGTGTGTGTGTGTGTGTGTGTGTGTGTGTGTGTGTGTGTGTGTGTGTGTGTGTGTGTGTGTGTGAGTGTGTGCGAGAGTGTGAGAGTGTGCGAGAGTGTGGGTGTGTGTGAGTGTGAGTATGTGTGTGACAGTGTGTATGAGAGAGAGTGTGTGAGAGAGAAAGTGTGTGTGTGTGTGAGAGTGAGTGTGTGTGAAAGTGTGGGTGTGTGCGAGAGTGTGGGTGTCTGTGTGTGAGAGTGTGTGTGAGAGAGTGTGTGTGTGAGAGAGAAAGTGTGTGTGTGTGTGAGAAAGGGTGTGGGTGTGAGTGAGAGTGTGTGTGTGTGTGTGTGTGAGAGTGTGTGAAAGTGTGTGTGTGAGTGAGAGTTGAGTGTGTGTGTGTTTTTAAAGTTTGGAAGTAAAACGATCTGAGAATTCATTTGTGTATGTGTCAGAAGGTGACTGCTTGTGTGTCATTAGCAAACTAAAAGTTTGAAGTTCAAAGTAACTTTATTACCAAAGTTAAAATAATGATGAACAGATTGTGATCTATTAATCACAGCCCGAGGGAATGATAGAAGCAGATACAATTGTCACTCTCAAAAGGGAAGTGAAAGAGGTGGGGGAATAGGGCTGGGACTGTACAGGCAATTCTTTCAATGAGACAGCACCGGAAGGAGATTGGAATGGATTTCTCTATGCTGTGAAATTCTCCGGTCCAGGATATACCCTTTCAGAGTTTAGCTACGAAGGCAATGTGCCACCCAGTCCCAACAGCAGCATTCTCCTGCTGTTACTCAGTTCCAGATTTTCAGCTCCTGAGTCATTTCCTGTAGAGTGAACCCCATTTGTTGGCAAATGCCAGTCACTCTTTTATCACAGAATGATGACTCACTTGGTGGAGGGATTTGGACGCTGAATCAGGGATGCAGGAAGAGCAAGCTATTGCTCCGTGACATTGTTCTGCATTTACCTCCTGTGAGTGACACAGTTATGGTTGATTGCCCATCACCTCCCTCTGGTGCCTCTCCTTCGCCTGATTGAGGGTTTGACAATGCTGACGATAGGTACCTAATAAAGTGGCCACTGAGTGTACGTTCATGCTCTCCTGCTGCTGTACTCCATTCACCTCAAGGTTCAACGTGTTGTACATCCAGAGATGCTCTCCTGCACGCTCTGTTGAAACGCGTGGTTATTTGAGTTACTGTTGCCCTCCTATTAGCTTGAACTAGTTTGGCCATTCTCCTCTGACGTTCCTCATTAACAAGGCATTTTTACCTACAGAACTGGTTTTTGATTTTCGCATCATTCTCTGTAAACTATAAAGACTGGTGTGCATGAAAATCCTTGAAGATCAGCAATTTCTGAGACACTCAAACCATTCCGTCTGGCACCATCAATCAAAGCCACTTAGGTCACATTTCTCCCCCATTTTGATGTTGGGTCTAAACAACTTAACCTCTCGACCATGCGTTAAGTTGCTGCCACATGATTAGCTGATTAGATATTAGCATTAATGAGCTGATGTTCAAGGTACCTGATAAATTGGACACCGAGTGTCCATTTTGTTGGATTATTTGAGGAAGATGTGGTGGGAATAACAGGGCACAGAAATGTAAAGTATACAAACACAAAAGAATGTTAGATACTGGATCAGTATGATTCAAAAGGATTCATTAACTTCCAGAATAGATTCATGTAAACTCACAACGGAAGCCACCATTTCCCTTCAGAATAGTGTAGAGCATAGCTCAGAGAGTCCTGTGCTGCTACAAGTTATTAGAGTCATGTAGTTGTACAGCACGGAAAAGACCCTTCAGCCCAACTCATCCAGGCCGACAAAGATGCCCTTTTAAGTCATCCCCATTTCCCCACTTCCTACTGAACCTTTCCTATCGATATACCTATCCAAGTGTTTTTATTGTTTTGTTAATGACATAGCCAGTTACTATAACACATTGCTCTGTTTTCTAGAAGATAGAGGTATGTTACAAAGGTTGGGAATGAGATTTTAACCATCTCAAAGTTAATCAGCCTTCCTGACCCCACTCCACAATTCTCCTCTGAAACTTCACCTGCTCATTTGAAGGGAACGGAAGTCTACTTTCCCTCTCCAGCAGATTTACTTTCAAACTGTCTGTCCATTCTCCCTGTCCAGCAAATAGAGAAAGTGTAGAGATGTTTTATCAAATTGAGGAGTTTAACATTAATTGAACCCACATACCAGGAATATTACTTGCTTCTTGTCCGAAAAGATTGGTTGTTCCTGGTGACTATACAGATATGTTTTATGTCTATCACCCATCAGTTCAGCAGGCTGCTTGCATGAGACTTTTTAAAGTACCCTTTAAGGGTAGTAAAATGAGGTAAGCTGTTTTATCTTCTTGGGAATATAAAACACAGTTAACGAGTTTGCAGGATTTCTACCATACATCTTAATCCCTAACAAGATGAAAGTGTGAAACAAAACCAAATTAACAGCTGAGGTGTAAAGGTGTTATCAGAATACCAAGCAGTTCCTAAAATAAGCTTCCCCTGAACTGAGTTTCCAATGCTCAGCAGTTTCCAGTAGTCGCTTTAATTTTATCTGCTAGAGTTGAGGGATTTATCGGGGTCAAAAAATACAACAGTGCAATATGCATCTATTATGTGTACCTTGTACTGTGTGTGACTGTTGGTACTGTGTTTTGCACCCAGAGGAACACTGTTACATTTATACTTTATACTTTATTGTCGCCAAACAATTGATACTAGAACGTACAATCATCACAGCAATATTTGATTCTGCGCTTCCTGCTCCTTGACTTACAAATCGATAGTAAATATTAAAAATTTAAATTATAAATCATAAATAGAAAATAGAAAAATGGAAAGTAAGGTAGTGCAAAAAAACCGAGAGGCAGGTCCGGATATTTGGAGGATACGGCCCAGATCCGGGTCAGGATCCGTTCAGCAGACTTATCACAGTTGGAAAGAAGCTGGCTGTACCCAAATCTGGCTGTACGAGTCTTCAAGCTCCTGAGCCTTCTCCCGGAGGGAAGAGGGACAAAAAGTCTGTTGGCTGGGTGGGCCGTGTCCTTGATTATCCAGGCAGCACTGCTCCGACAGCCTGCGGTGTAAAGTGAGTTCAAGGATGGGAGACTGGTTTGTGTGATGTGCTGCGCCGTGTTCACGATCTTCTGCAGCTTCTTCCGGTCTTGGACAGGACAACTTCCATACCAGGTTGTGACGCACCCTAGAAGAATGCTTTCTACGGTGCATCTATAAAAATTAGTGAGGGTTTTAGGGGACAGGCCAAATTTCTTTAGTTTTCTCAGGAAGTAAAGGCGCTGGTGGGTCTTCTTGGCAGTGGACTCTGCTTGGTTGGACCAAGTCAGGTCATTTGTGATATTGACCCTGAGGAACTTAAAACTTTTGACTTGTTCCACTTGCGCACCACCGATGTAAATTGGGTCGTGCGGTCCACTACTCCTTCTGAAGTCAACAACCAATTCCTTTGTCTTGCTGACATTGAGGGATAGGTTATTGTCTTCACACTATGCCACCAGGTTCTTAATTTCCTCTCTGTACTCAAACTCATCATTACCTATTGGCCGTATTAATAGGATTTCATTTATGGTTGAATGACAATAGTAGGTGCCACGGTAGGGTAGCGGTTAACACGACGCTATTACAGCTCATGGAGTCGGAGTTTGGAGTTCATTCCCAGTGTCCTCTCTGAGGAGTTTGTACGTCCTCCCCGTGGAATATGTGAGTTTCCCTTGGGTGCTCTGGCTTCCTCCCATAGTCCAAAGATATACTGGTTAGCAGGTCATTGTGAATTGTCCTGTGATTAGGCTACGGTTAAAATCGGAAGACGTGGCTCAAAGGACTGAAAGGCCCGTTCCACACTCTATCTTTTAATGAATAAATAAATAAGCTTGAACTTGAACTACAGGAATCACCCCTTCATCCCACAATATCAATACTCACTGTGATGCTCATTTAAACTAATCCCATCTGCCTGCACATGGTCTCTGTCCCTTCGTTCCATGGACGTTCATGTGCCTGTCCAAATACCTCTTAAGCAATGCTAGCATATCTGCTCCCACTTTCCCTAACTGTAAGTTCCAGGCACCCGCCACTCCGTGTAAAACAATTTTGTATTATAAATCTTTTTAAACTTCTCCCCTCTTATCTCAATGCTATACATCCTAGTGTCTGATATTTCCAGCCTGGCTCTAAACCCCATCTATGACTCTCATAATTCTACATATTTTATGAACTACTGAATCCTATCAGGCAAAAGTGGTAATTCCTGAACCCAAACAGATAACCTTGATGGGGATTAATCCAAGACCATAAGACCAAAAGACATAGGAGCAGAATTAGGCCATTCAGCTCCATGATTCCATCATGGCTGATCTCAGATCCCACTCAACCCCATACATCTGCCTTCTTGCCATATCCTTTGATCCCCTGACCAATCAGGAAACTGTCAACTTCCACCTTAAATGTACTCATGGATATGGCAGAGCATTCCACAGATTCACTACTCACTGGCTAAAAAAAATCTTCCTTACCTCTGTTCTAAAAGGTCGTCCCTCAGTTTTGAGACTGTACTCTCTAGCTCTGGATACCCCTACCATAGGAAACATCCTCTCCACATCCACCCTATGAACAATTAAACACAGTACCACTTTGGGCTCAGCAAAGAACAAAAACAACAGATCTTAAAACCAGAATCTCCAGTATCCTAGTAAATAAACTCAGCACCAGAAGATAAAGACCATAAGACCATAAGACATAGGAGAAAAATTAGGCCATTCGATTTATCAAGTCTGTTCTGCCATTCTATCACAGGTGATTTATTGTCCCTCTCAATCCCATTCTCCAGTCTTCTTCCCTGTAACTTTTGATGCCTTAACTAACCAAGAACCTACCAACCTCTGCTTTAAATATGCTCAATGGTTTGGTCTCCACAGCTATCTGTGGCAACGAATTCCACAGATTCATCATCCTCAAGCTAAGGAAATTCCTAAAAGGACACTTTTCTATTATGAGGCTGTGCGCCTTTGTCCTAGACTCTTCCACTATTGAAAAGGTCCTCTGCATGTCCTCTCTGTCTAGACCTTTCAATATTCGATAGGTTTCTATTTTGAAAAGCAGGCACGATCTACCTGACCCTTATCAGCTCTAAGGTAGCATTTTCATTGTACAAGGCCTTGGTGAGGCCACACTTGGAGTACTGTGTGCAGTTTTGGTCCCCTAATCTGAGGAAAGACATTCTTGCCATAGAGGGAGTACAAAGAAGGTTCACCAGATTGATTCCTGGGATGGCAGGACTTTCATATGATGAAAGATTGGATCGACTAGGCTTATACTCGTTGGAATTTAGAAGATTGAGGGGGGATCTTATTGAAACGTATAAAATCCTAAAGGGATTGGACAGGCTAGATGCAGGAAGATTGTTCCCGATGTTGGGGAAGTCCAGAACGAGGGGTCACAGTCTGAGGATAAAGGGGAAGCCTTTTAGGACCGAGATTAGGAAAAACTTCTTCACACAGAGAGTGGTGAATCTGTGGAATTCTCTGCCACAGGAAACAGTTGAGGCCAGTTCATTGGCTATATTTAAGAGGGAGTTAGATATGGCCCTTGTGGTTAAAGGGATCAGGGGGTACAGAGAGAAGGCAGGTACAGGGTTCTGAGTTGGATGATCAGCCATGATCATACTGAGTGGCAGTGCAGGCTCGAAGGGCCGAATGGCCTACTCCTGCACCTATTTTCTATGTTTCTATGTATTTCCGTTTATGGGAGCTTGCCATGCGGGAACTGGCTGCTATGCTTTCTATCCCCAGCCATCGAAACTCCGAGTACAGGCCCAGAGCCATCAAATATTCCTCACTAAAGAATGAAAGACAATTAATAAACCCATAGTTGGCCAAATTGCAACAGACAAACTAGTCAGAGACTGAACTTCAGCATGTAAAACTATCATTAAACTCCAGCAGATATGAGATTCTTTGATAAACTGAATTCTCAGGTAAAGATGTTTCTCATGTTTACACTGATGTCTAACTGATGTTTAGCTGATTTAAGCACCAAGCCAGATTAAAAAGATTAAGGTGTTGAAGCTGAGGGCAAAGGACAAAGCAGTGACCAGCTCACTACTCCGTAAAGCTTTACTGACCTCAGTGCTGAACTGGCTCCGCAGCTGTGACCTACAGCCATTGGCCTTTGCCTCAGTACTGGACTGCTGCCGTGGCTGTTCTCTCACTTCCAGGGACTCCGCTGTTTATGTTCTGTGGGTTATTTATTTAATTTTTATTGTTTACACAATTTGTTCTGGATTTTTTTGCACATTGGATGTTTCACAGCTTTGCGATGTGGGCTTTTCATGAATTCTATTAGGTTCTTTTGTTTTGTGCCTGCCTACAAGATAAATCTCCAGGATGCATATGGTTTACGTAGAAATACACGCAAATTCTGGAGGAACTCAACAGGCAGCATCCATGGAAATGAACCCTAGGTCTAGACACCTCAGCCAGAAGAGACATCTGCCTTATCAAGGTCTAAAAGACGCTAGTGCAATCACCTCTCATTCTTCTAAACCCAAGACAGCACTATAAAACATAGGTGAGTTGGTAATGGTTGAAAGCTTCAAGTTCCTGTATAAACATCACCTATACCATAAAGCCATTAAACATAGGAGCAGAAGTAGGCCATTTGGCCCATCGAGTCTGCTCTGCCATTCAATCATGGCTGATCCAATTCTTCCAGTCATCCCAACTCCCCTGACTTCTCTCCATACCCTTTGATGCCCTGCCTAATCAAGAACCTATCTATCTCTGCCTTAAATGCACCCAATGACTTAGCCTCCACAGCTGCTCATGGCAACAAATTCTCATCCCTGTTCTAAATGGACGTCCTTTAATCCAAAAGTCATACCCTCTTGTCCTAGACTTCTCTACCAAGGGAAATAACTTTGCCATATCTAATCTGTTCAGGCCTTTTAACATTTGGAATGTTCCTATGAGATTCCCCCCTCATTCTTCTGAATTCCAGGGAATATAGCCCAAGAGCTGCCAGACGTTCATCATATGGTAACCCTTTCATTCCTGGAATCATTCTCGTGAATCTTCCCTGAACCCTCTCCAATGTCAGTATATCTTTTCTAAAGTAAAGAGCCCAGAACTGCACACATTACTCCAAGTGTGGTCTCACGAGTGCCTTATGGAGCCTCAACATGCTCTTATATTCTATACCTCTAAAAATGAATGCCAACATTGCATTCACCTTCTTCACAACCGACTCAACCTTGAGGTTAACCTTTAGGGTGCACTGCACAAGGACTCCCAAGTCCCTTTGCATGTCTGGTTTTGAATTCTCTCTCCATCTAAATAATAGTCTACCCATTTAGTTCTTTCACCAAAGTGCACGACCATATAGTTTCCAACATTGTATTTCATTTGCCACTTCCTTGCCCATTCCCTTAAACTACCCAAGTCTCTCTGTAGGCTCTCTGTTTCCATAACACTACCCACTCCTCCACCTATCTTTGTATCATTGACAAACTTAGCCACAAACCTATTAATCCCATAGTCCAAATCATTGACCTACATTGTTAAAAAGCAGCGGTCCCAACACAGACCCCTGTGGAACTCCGCTGGCAACCAGGAGCCAGCTAGAATAGGATCCCTTTATTCCCACTCTCTGCTTTCTGCTGATCAACTAATGCTCCACCCTCACTAATAACTTCCCTGTAGCTCCATGGGCTCTTATCTTGCTAAGCACCCTCCTGTGTAGCACCTTGTCAAAGGCCTTCTGAAAATCCAAGTACACCACATCCACTGCACTTCCCTGACACTCTTGAGTATACTCCAGATGTCTTCCACTGTGAAGACTGATGCAAAATACGCATTCAGCTTCTCTGCTATCTCTGTGTCTCTCATTACAATATCTCCAGCATTATTTTCTATTGGTCCTATATCTACCCTCAACTCTCTTTCATCCTTTATATACTTAAAAAAGCTTTTACTATCTTCTTTGATATTAGTCACCATCTTCCTTTCATAATTCATATTTTCCTTCCTAAAGACCTTCTTAGTTTCCTTCTGTAAGTTTTTAAAAGCTTCCCAATCCTCTATCTTGCACTAGTTTTGGCTTCTTTGTATGCCCTCTCTTTTGCTTTTACTTTGGCTCTGACTTCACTTGTCAGCCACGGTAGTGTCCTTCTTCCCTTTGAAAGTTTCTTCTTATTTGGAATATATCTGTCTTGCACTTCCCTCATTTTTCATAGAAACTCCAGCCATTTCTGCTCTGCTGTCCTTCCTGCTAGTATCCTTTTCCAGTCAACCCTGGCCAGTTCCCCTCTCATGCCATTGTAATTTCCTTTATTTCACTGAAATACTGACACATTGTAATTTAGTTTCTCCTTCTCAAATTTCAAAGTGAACTCGATCACTGTTCCCGAAGGGTTCCTTAACCTTAAACTCTCTTAACACCTCCGGATCATTGCACAACACCCAATCTAGCATAGCTAATACCCTAGTGAGCTCAACAACAAACTGTTCTAAAAAGCCATCCTGTAGACATTCTACAAATTCTCTCTCTTGAGGCCCAGCACAGGCCTGGTTTTCCCAATCCACTTTCATGTTAAAATATCCAATGATTATCATGACATTGCCCTTCTGACACGTCTTTTCTATCTCCTGCTGTAATTTGTAATCCATATCCCGGCTGCTGTTTAGAGGTAGTTCTAATAGTTATTGACGGAGGAGTTACGTTGCCACATTCTTAGGTTGACTGTAAATGAACAAAATCAGCACAGACACCTAGTGCAGATAATGGAATACCTTCATACAATGCTTTCAACAATTACATCCTCCAAATCTTCATTTTCATTGTAATATTCAAAATGATTGTCAGTGCCTTCAAATTCTTCATAGTTTGTAACTTGTTGAAGAAGTGACATTGTTTAATTTTCACACCCAGCTGTTTCGGCATCTCCAAGCCTGAATGCTTGAAGCCAAAGGTTAGCAATTGTCCTTCTGATTATTTCTCACCAACTATCAGTGACAAAAAAAACACTGCTTTTTGAACACAAACGCATGCAACAGACGCTATTTATAAGCTGTTCACTCTAAATGCGGTGCAGTGTCTAATGGCCACACAAGTGCTCACGACTTACACTAGTTGGAACCTGTTTAACAAGAGACTCCCTCCTCAATTAACTGGCATAGTGTCCAAATAAACAAAGGGAATCCCGACTATTTTCTTTAAGAGTTGTCCCAGATAAGCAGTTGTCCCAATTCACTGATGGCCCAGTTAACCAGAATCCACTGTATCATTAAGACACAGCTTTTGAAAGGAGTTCAGAATCAGATACTGCTCAACAAGTTTGTGCTCGGCCCAAGAGGCACTCATCTGGGATTATATTTCAATAACATTACTATCGGGCCTGGTTTACTGGTTACAGTGAAGCACTTACATTGGGTTCAATGTCATCCCGAACATGCTTTGTAGGTGTATCCAATTAAAAGCTTGTTTACACAGAAGACCCCATTGCAAGGAAATCCCTTGGTCATATGGCATACCCTTCCTCTTCCCCTCCCCCCACCCTGCCATCCTACCCTGGCGAACCACACTAGGAGTATTTTTAATCTCCAGAGTCAATTTGTTATAGTTTCCTCTTTCCCAAGTAAACATGCCAGGACTGAGCACATAGTCAGTGGTGGTGCTGATGGAGGAAGGTTTTGTGCTCTATGAATGACGTGGTCTAATAATACAGCATACTCATCAGGAGGGGAAACCATTTGCAATTGTCTTTCTGTAGAACAGAGTTTTCACTGGTATCTAAGTCCTCCAGTGGAGGGAGTAAGATAAATTCACAAGTCATGACGTGGGGGTGGGGGGGTGGGGGTGCTGGACAGTGGTGAGCACCCAGATTGGCTGCATCATGGTATGGTATAGAAACACCAATGCCCAAGATTAGAAAAGCATGCAAAAAGTGCTGGATACAGTTTAGTTCATCACAGGCAAAGCCCTCCCTACCGCAGAGCACCGTTACAAGGACAGAAACAGGCCCTTCGGCCCACCAAATCTGTGCAGACCATCAACCACATGCAGTAAACAGACACTAATCCCGCGTTTTTATTATCCCCCAGATTCTTATCAACTGGCCCCAGCTTCTGCACCTCACCCACACATTGGGAGAAATTTACAATCAGGATCAACCTACAAACCTGCATGCCTTTAGGGTGTAAGAGGGGATGGAGGAAACCCACACAGTAATGTGGAGAACATGCGGAATACGTGGTAGGGATTGAATCCACGTCTCTAACACTGTGAAGCCAGATCTCTACTAGCTCCACTGTTGTGTCATGTTTCCCACACTTTAATGGTAACTACTCTTCTGAACACCATCCGAAGCTGTCATGTGAGAACAATTCATTTTAGACAATAGGGCAATCGATCACGCAAGTTGAGACTGCAGTACATGACCCGATCTCTCTGAGATCCTGGGCACTGGAGGCTGATGAAGACATTGTTGCTGAGTCAAAGGTCTAAATGAGGCCTGCAAAACTGTTGAGTGTTTGGATCTGAATAGCTTGCATACCTTGTTCCTGATTGATATCCAGTGTTGGCTTCCTGGGCATCCTAATTCCCCTTATTCCACTATGAACAAGATGCATTTGACAGCATGGAGATACAATCATGCTTGGTGACCCTGCTAGTCTAAGATGCAGACTGATGCTCCGTACAGTTGGCACGTAACTGTTCTCCAAACACTTCATCTTTTTTCTGGAGAAATTATCCTGCTTTAGTCTGTGCTTCCACTACAATTTTAATAGACTGCCTTCTAACCAAGTTGACTGCCTGTTTTTGTCAGGAAAGGTAGAGGAAGCTTGACCCAAAAGCATTGCAGCTAAGAGGTTTTAGCAGTAAACGATATTTTACTAATAACTGCAAAATAACAAGTCATGAGAGGTGGCCGAACAAGGGAGAACAGATACAACAAGGTAACTGAGGGTTAGGAGCAACTAGCTGGTTTGATGGGTGAGAGCTGGATCAAAATAGGCTGCAGGTGATGAGTTGGAAATGAGTGGCAAATGACTCCTGATAGCTGGGTGGAGACTGGGAACTGCCTGCCTATGTAGCCCTGACAGCTTTTTGGTAGACTGCAGGGAGCCATACACTCAAGCCAACCTCCAGGTCAATGTTAATGCAGGAATGGTACCTTTCAATGGAGAGACAAGAGACTGCAGATGCTAGAATCTAGAGGAACCCTAGCTCCTGCTGGAGGAACTCAATGGGTCAAGCAGCATTCAACCCGAAATATCAACAATACCTTTCCTCCCTCAGATGCTGCTCGACCTGCTGAGTCTCTCCAGCAGATCGTTTGTTGTCACCTTCTATCACTGGCAACATGTAATGTAACAGTTAGCGCAATGCTATTAGAGCTTGGGGCTTTGGAGTTCGTAGTTCAATTCCCATGTCTTCTGTAAGGAGGTTGTATGTCCTCCCCATGGAATGCAAGGGTTTTCTCTGAGTACTCAGGTTTCCTCCTACAATCCTAAGACGTAAGGTTAGCAGGTGAAGTGGTTATTGTAAATTGTCCCGTGATTAGACTAGGGTTAAATAAGGGTTTGCTGGGGTGGAATGGCTTGAAGGCCTGGATGGGCTGATTCCGTGCTATACTCAATAAGTAAATAAACAGGATAGAAGCATTGCTTACTACATGATTGGACAGACGCACAGACTAAAAAAGACAGGCTCACATTTAGCACAAGAGTTCAGTGATTGCTGTGATTTACATGATCCATTATGATGTGTGAAAGACTGGGCCAGGCCAAACCAAGCAGGCCCTGGAGAATTTGAGTCTTTTCCTATACCAGAAACCAGGAGTATGGTTTCATTTGCTACTGGCACCACAAATTCTGAGAGACATTTTCTCCAGGCATGTTGTTACCTATTTGATTACTTGAACACATTACACAGAAAATTTATAAAGAAGACTGAAGCACATTATGGAAGTTTTCTTCATTAAGAAAAACGTTAACAAAAGCATCTATTCCCATCTCAAATTGACAAAGTAAAAACATGAGCTGATGGAGGAACTCGGTGGATCGGGCAGCTGCTGATGAGGGAAAGGGACTTCGGGCTGAGGCCTTCCATTCAGTTCAGGTGAAAGGTCTTGACATTAAAAGTTGACTGTCCATTTGCCTTCATGGATACCTCTGTTTGGTTAAGTTCTTCCAACCTTTTGCTCCAGATTTCAAGGTTGGCAGTCTCTTATGTCTCCATCGAACTTGCAAGACTGGCAAAATAGGAGTCATACACATAGAAATAGGAGCACAGCCTACCAAACATTCATCTCATATTTATTTATTCAGATACAGCAGGGAAAAGGTCCTTCTGGCTTTTCAAGATGCACTGCACAGCAAACTTTAATTTAACCCTCGCCTAATCATGGGACAATTTACAAAGACCAATTAACCTACTAACTAGCACGACTTTGGACTGTGGGAGGAAACCGGAGCACCCAAAGAAAACCCACGTACTGTATTCGACAGGAGTACAGACTCCCTACAGATGAAACAAAATTGAACTCCAAGCTCTGATACCCTGAGCTCTAATATCATCGCTCTAACTGCTATGTGACTGTGACACCCATTATATTCTCTCCATATTCCCATTCCCTTCCCCCAGATTTTTCAACTCACATACTGACAATAAAGTCATTTCAATTCAATAATAGAGGTAATTAACAAGCCAACCAGCATCACTTTGGGATGTGGGAGGAAACTGGAGCTTTCAGGATAAAACCCATACCCTTACAGGGAGAATGTGCAAACTCCAAGCTGTCAGCACCAGAGGGCAGGATTGAACCCAAGACACGGGATCTGTGAGACAGCAGCTTCACCCTGGCACCCCAGGAGAATGGACATGAGAGATTCTGCACCAGCTGCCACCCCAGGAGAATAGAGTTGAGAGATTCTGCACCAGCTGCCACCCCAGGAGAATGGAGTTGAGAGATTCTGCACCAGCTGGCACCCCAGGAGAATGGACATGAGAGATTCTGCACCAGCTGCCACCCCAGGAGAATGGACACGAGAGATTCTGCACCAGCTGCCACCCCAGGAGAATGGACACGAGAGATTCTGCACCAGCTGGCACCCCAGGAGAATGGACACGAGAGATTCTGCACCAGCTGCCACCCCAGGAGAATGGACACGAGAGATTCTGCACCAGCTGCCACCCCAGGAGAATGGACACGAGAGATTCTGCACCAGCTGCCACCCCAGGAGAATGGACACGAGAGATTCTGCACCAGCTGCCACCCCAGGAGAATGGAGTTGAGAGATTCTGCACCAGCTGGCACCCCAGGAGAATGGACACGAGAGATTCTGCACCAGCTGCCACCCCAGGAGAATGGACACGAGAGATTCTGCACCAGCTGCCACCCCAGGAGAATGGACACGAGAGATTCTGCACCAGCTGGCACCCCAGGAGAATGGACACGAGAGATTCTGCACCAGCTGGCACCCCAGGAGAATGGACACGAGAGATTCTGCACCAGCTGCCACCCCAGGAGAATGGACACGAGAGATTCTGCACCAGCTGCCACCCCAGGAGAATGGACACGAGAGATTCTGCACCAGCTGGCACCCCAGGAGAATGGACACGAGAGATTCTGCACCAGCTGGCACCCCAGGAGAATGGAGTTGAGAGATTCTGCACCAGCTGGCACCCCAGGAGAATGGACATGAGAGATTCTGCACCAGCTGGCACCCCAGGAGAATGGACACGAGAGATTCTGCACCAGCTGCCACCCCAGGAGAATGGACACGAGAGATTCTGCACCAGCTGCCACCCCAGGAGAATGGACACGAGAGATTCTGCACCAGCTGCCACCCCAGGAGAATGGACATGAGAGATTCTGCACCAGCTGGCACCCCAGGAGAATGGACACGAGAGATTCTGCACCAGCTGCCACCCCAGGAGAATGGACATGAGAGATTCTGCACCAGCTGCCACCCCAGGAGAATGGACACGAGAGATTCTGCACCAGCTGCCACCCCAGGAGAATGGACACGAGAGATTCTGCACCAGCTGGCACCCCAGGAGAATGGACACGAGAGATTCTGCACCAGCTGCCACCCCAGGAGAATGGACACAAGATATTCAGTAGATGCTGGAAATCCAGAGCAATACACAAAATGCTGGAGGAACTCAGCAGGTCAGGCAGTTTCTACAGACATGAATAAACAGTTGATGTTTCAGGCTGAAACCCTTCTTCTGCACTGGAAAGGAAGGGGTAAGAAGCCAGAAAAAGGTGGTGGTTGTGGGGGGGGGTGTGGTGGAGGGTGAGGTGGATGCTTGCAGGTGATAGGTGAAACCAATTGAGGAGGAAGGTGGGTGGGTGGGGAGGGAGGATATTGCAAGAAGCGGGGAGGGAAAGGTGGAAAAAATAAAGAGCTGAAAGAAGGAGTCTGATAGACCATAAGACAAAGGAGCAGAAGTTGGCTATTCGGCCCATCGAGTCTGCTCCGCCATTTTATCATGAGCTGATCCATTCTCCCATTTAGTCCCACTCCCCCGCCTTCTCACCATAGTCTTTGGTGCCCTGGCTACTCAGATACCCATCAATCTCTGCCTTAAATACACCCAATGACTTAGACTCCACTGCCGCCTGTGGCAACAAATTTAAGAAGGGTATAATGGAAGAAGGGAAATGAGGTGGGGAACCAGAGGGAAGAAATGGGCAGGTTATTAGTATGGGAAGGAAAAGAAAAGGGACAAGGGGCCACAAAGTAGGGCAAATAATAAAAAGGGGGGAGGGAGGAACAAACTGAATGGTTACTGGGAGTTAGAGAAAGCGATGTTGGAGACTGTCCAGGTAGGATATAGGTGTTGCTCATCCACCCTGTGTTTGATGCAGGAGGTCATGCACAGACATGTCAATGTCAGAATGGGGAGTCGAATTGAACTGGATGCCCACTAGGAGTTGCTGCCTTTTGCAGCAGATAAAGCAAAGGTGTTAAACGAAGTGGTCCCTCAATCTGTGCTGGAGAACAGAATGCAGCAAAGAGAACGGTACCATAGGGTACCCCTTTCAAACAGCTGGCAGAGACGCCACCCGAGGATTCTTTAATGTAGCTAGGCTGAAAGCAAGGGTCTCACGGAAGCCTTCGGAGATGCAATGCAATACCACAGGTTGGAGTTAGGGGAGAGAATTTCAGTTTACAGGGAAATAATTGTGTAATTATTCTTCCCTTAGCCAACTGAAATAGACAGGAACTGGGACATAAATACACGCAGTGGCCACTTTATCAAGCCCAGTAGTGGAACCCAGTCTGGTCTTCTGCTACACTAGCCCATTCACAATAATGTTTGATGAGTTATGCATTCAGAGATGCTCTTCTGCACACCACTGTTCCAAGGCATGGTTATCTGAGTTGCTGTCGCCTTCCTGTCTGCTTGAACCAGTCTGGCCAATCTCCTCCGACCTCTCTCATTAGCAAGGCATTTTCACCCACAGAACTGCCACTCACTGGATGCTTTTTTCGTTTTCACCCCATTCTCTGTAAACTCTAGAGACTGTTGGGTGTGAAAATCCCATAAAATCTGCAGTTTCAGAGATACTCAAACCTGACACCAGCAATCATTCCACGGACAAAATCACTTAGATCACATTTCTTCCCCATTCTGATGTTTAGTCTGAATAACAACTGAACTTCTAGACCATGCCTGAATGCTTTTATGCATTGAGTTGCTTCCAAGATTGGCTGATTATAGATATTTGCATAAACAAGCTGGTCTTCAGGTGTACCTAATAAAGTGGCCACTGAGTGTCGATATTTAATAGACATTATAATGATGTCCATTTTTCTCATCAAACACAAAAATGAGGAGGGGGCATATTATATAGAGGCAGCTTTCCCACTGAGAGGTGAAAAATCCTCTGGATTAAAAATAGATTCATATCAAGCGTAGCAGCAGCAGCATATCAAGGGGCTCATCTCACCCATTTTGCACTCGACTATTCTTAGAGCATGCACTTGCTCAGGTATTCGATTCTTTTTCCCGGCCTGCTTTTCAAATGCTAATGATCACGGGCTGACAGTTAACCCCTTCCTGCCAGAGCTCCTCTCTAGCGTGCATTCCCAGTGGCAGGCCAATTGGAAGCAGGCTCACTTGACCATACTTCAGAGAATGCCAACACGTGAGTCACAGACACAAAAGCAAGTGAGCATTCATCATTCTGCAGGAATGCACAGTATAGCTGAAGTGATTCAATTCATTTGAGGGAAGGCGATACGGGTGCCAAAGGCATGATTTAGATCAGTGGTTTACTCATCTGAAATCTCCAGTGTTCCTGATGAGCCAACGTTTCACTTACATTTTTTTTTTGTCAGATACACTGTGGAACAGGCCCTTCCGGCCCTTCAAGCCGTTCTGGCCCAGCAATCCCAGATTTAACCCTAGACTAATCATGGGACAACTGAAAATGAAGAATTAACCTACGAACTGGTATGTCTTTGAACAGCGGACAGAATCCGGACTAACTGGAGAAAACGCACTTTCCGTGGGGAGGATGTACAATCTCTTTAGAGTTAACATTGGAATTGAACTCCTAACTTCGACATCTCGAGCTGTAATAGCATTGTGCTAACTGCTATGCTATCGTATCAAGATCTACGTTATGTTGGTGACCCCTCCACTCTATACCACACCTCCTTTGAGCCGTCATACTCCAACCTCCTGCTGGTGTTGAGCCTCAGTGGAGTACTACTGAACAGATGCCTGCGCCTCACCAGTGCCTTGGCTGAGTATCTACCTTCTCATTTTGGAGCCTAGATGCAGATGACACCCATAGGAAGGAGTAGGTCACATCCCGGCCAAGTGCCTCTGACATCTAGATACACTTTTCAAGAGGGTCAATCAGAGAGGAGAAAATGAGAAAGCCTGATTTTGATAGTGGAATAAAGGTTATGGGGATAAGGCAGGAACTGGATACTGTTAGTGGATGAGCAGCCATGATCACAGTAAATGGCAGTGCTGGCTCCTGCACCTATTGTCTATTGTTCTCCCCTTTGCCCTAATTTGTAGCTCAGAACAAACAGCAAAGATGCTGGAGTAATCATTGAAACTAAGAGAATTTACAGCAGACCATTTGGCCCAATTAACACATGCTGCATCATCTACCTTTCTCTATTGTCCCTCATTCTTCCTCATTTACTGCAACTGTCAGCATAACTGTCTATAGACACCACTCTCATTTCAGTACAATCGCATTACAGCTAATCGACTAGACTAGTAACGAGAGATCCAGACTGTTGGTCAGAAGACCTGAGTTCAAATCTTATCAGAGCAGATACAGAATTTACATTCTGTGGCCACTTTATTAGGTAGCTCCTGCATGGTCTCCTGCTGCTGGAGCCCATCCACTTCAAGGTTCATTGTGTTGTGCGTCCAGAGATGCTATTCTGCACACCACTGTTGTAATGTGTGTTCACTGGGGTTACTGTCAGCTTGAACCAGTCTGGCCATTCTGCTCTGCCCTCTCTCATTAACAAGGCATTTTCGCCCACTCAGCTGCTCCTCATTGGATTTTTTTCATATCATTCTCTGTAAACTCTAGAAATGGTTGCGTGTGAAAATCACAGGAAATCAGCAGTTTCTGAGACACTCAATACACCATTCATTCTGTTTGAGTGAGTTTTTGGGTGGATGATTCACTTAGAAGACCGGTGGCCAAAGTCATTTAAGTGTAAATGAATCATCTACCCAAAAACTTACTCTAACACATTCCATGGTCAAAGTCACTTAGATCACATTTCTTCCCCATTCTGATGATTGGTCTGAACAACAAATGAACCTTCTGACTATGTCTGCATGCTTTTATGCATTGAGTTACTGCCACATGATTGGCTGATTAGATATTTGCATTAACGAGCAGACATACAGGTGTAGCTAACAAAATGGCCACCGAAGTGCATACTTAAGGAATTAAATTATCCTGAAATGAAACGTCAGGATACTGGTGACTGTGAAGTTCAGAATCAGAATCAGGTTTATTATCACCGGCATGTGACGTGAAATTTATTAACTTAGCAGCTGCAGTTCAATGCAATACATAATCTAGCAGAGGGAGAGAAAATAATAATAATAAATAAAATAAAACATAATAATAAACAAGTAAATCAATTATGTATTTTGAATAGATTGTTAAAAAATGTGCAAAAACAGAAATACTGTATATTAAAAAAGTGAGGTAGTGTCCAAAGCTTCAAAATCCGTTTAGGAATCGGATGGCAGAGTTTCTGGATTATACTCAGAATTTATGCCCTTTGAGGAAGGAATCTTACTGTTTTCCCTTGGTTTTGCCAATGCGTTACTTCAGGAACAATTATTTATGGAAAAAATTTCTGTGTTTCCCAAGTTGTGCGAATGAAAAAACAATGTGTTTATTGAGTTTCCTCCTTAATGAAGCTGTAGTTAACTACTCTATGGTACCATTCCCTTACTATTCTCTGCGGTCAGAAGATGCTTCTGTTAATTCTTTTCCAGTGATAGCTGATACAATTAGATCACCTGAAACTTGGTTAAAGAGCTAGAATTAAAGGAGCTTTTTTAAAAAGACAAGGAGAGAAGGTTAGAAAGGCCATTCCAGCAAATTGGACCTTGGCAACTGAAACCTTGGCGGCTCACCATGACTCTCTACTATAGTCACATGTCCTTCCAGGGAACTTGTCTCCACTGCTATTTTGTGCTTACATCATAAACCCCCTTCCCCACCCATCCAGCTTCCCCCTCACTTGTTTTCACCTATAATCTGCCAGTTTATACTCCTCCTCCTCACCACCACCCCATCACCTTCTTACTCAAGTTTCTTGCCAGTCTTGATGAAGGGTGTTGGCCAAAAACGTCAACTGTTTATTCCCCTCCATCGATGCTGCCTGACTTATTGAGTTCCTCCAGCATTTTGTATGTGTTGCTCAAGAGATTAGATTAGCTTTATTTATCATATGCATATACATTGAAATGCATCATTTTCATTCAATGATCAGCACAATTTGAGGATTATGCTGGGGACAGCCTGCGAGTGTCGCCACGTTTCCGGCAACATCCTCAACTCACTGAGCTTAAGCCGTGCACCTTTGGGAAGAGGGAGGAATCTGGAGCATCTGGAGGAAACCCACGTGGTCAAGGAGAATTTCAGCATCTGCAAAATCTCTTAAACATCACACTGTTCCTACCTCTGGGATTTGAATCCAAAACTGACAATGACTTTCAACTAAACGATGGTATAAGGCGTTAAGATTCCAATAGTTCAAATAAAGGGTCTTTGACCTGATCATGTATAAAGTATCAGTAGCATCATGCTGCTTATTTTTAATGTGTATCATAAATGCATCTTATTATTTGTTAATTTATTTATGTGTGAGTTACATGTACTATGTTGTGCACCTTGGTCTGGAGGAACGCTGTATCATTTAGTACTACACACGTGTACAATAGAACGACAATAAACGGAACTTGAACTTGAAATGTTAACACTCTTTCAACAGATGCTGCTTGACCTGCTGAGTTTTTCCAGCACTATTTCGTTCCTATTTCTGGATTTAATTAGAATGTTTTTTCTTTCTACCAACAAATGCCAGGGACATTTTATTGGCTGCACATCTATAGAGTTGGAGCACTTACTGAGAAGGTTCAGAAAATGTCCATTCTATTCATTGTTACCACATTGCCTCCTTTTAAACAGCTTTTGTTCTTCTACTCCCTTTTGACAGACCTGTATTTTTCCTTTTCAGTCAGAAAGTATGTTCCTTTTGGAATGGTGCCATTAAGTCAGGCTCTCTCCTTTTCAGGCGTGTAATACAGAATTCTTTCCATTATTCCTAACTTAGGGCCAGAATAACTCCTTTGGTATGGTGAATGCAAAGACTATTATAGAAAGCAGGGCCTGGATGTTCGCAAGAAGTAGGAAGGGTGACTTTTCTCAATAGCTGTCATTCACTGGCTCGGCCTCGACTCCCAGGAGAAGCAGATGATTAGGGAGTGTAACATGGTTGTAGGTGCCATCATAAGACATTGGAGCAGAATTAGGCAATTCCATCCTAGCTGATTTTACTATCCCTCTCAACCCCATTCTCTTGCCTTCTTCCCATAACTTTTTATACCCTGACTAATCAGGAATCACTTTAAGTAAACCCAATGATTACACAATTTGCTGAGCATTTTGCATCATACAAATTCAGCAGAGTATTGGATGTAATGAGAAGATGAGTGAATGTACAAATATTGACAGTTATGAGTTTTCTTCTTTCACTTTAGGGAACCACACTAAACTAGGAATCAATACCCAATAACTAAATGCCTACTCCTGCAGCTTCAGGTACTGACTATAGGCATTGTTTGCACGATCTACACAGGTTTGAGGGAACTTGAAATACAGCCCCGTAGGAACATTCAGTTATCAGCCCCACCAAATAGTCTCTTTCTATCACGTGGAGGAGGTGATTACCAGATATAGCATCCTTCTCAGATGGATGTTTAGGACCCAATCACATCATTTGATGAGGTTCAGATGGGAACTCTCTGGAGTCTGGAAGCACAGGGCACATCCTCAAAACACGGGGATATCCCTTTAGAAAAGAGTTGAGGAATTTTCTCAGCTTGAGGATGGTGAACCTGTGTAATTCACTGCCATGGGTTGGGGGTGGGGATGTTGGAAGATGGAGATAGAAGATTCAGAAACCAGATACACAGATATATTTGCACATAGGACTTTCAAAAATCCAGCGTCTCTATTCTCCCCTTTGCTCCTTGGTGCTTTCCTTCCAAACGTTGGGAAACATGTACGGAGTGTGAAAATGAGATTTACGTACCTGATTCCCAAGTCTAGGATCGGATGTTGTGGCCAACTACGTTACAAAAAGGATGGGGAGAGAAAACAGGGGGGTTACAGGATCTGACATTAGTAGTGGGGAAGTTCAGACCCGGGCATCATAGGCTAAGGGTAAGGGAAAGCCAATTAGGATGTAGATGAGGAGAATTTTCTTCATCCAGGAGTGTGAAGAATAAGTGAATTTTCTACCACAAAATGTACTGAGGTAAGTAACTGACTAGGGGTGCACAGAGATCTGAAGGTTGTAGAGATTTATGCATGCATGTATGTATGTATTCATTTATTTGGAGATACAGTGCAGAGCAGGCCTTTCCTGCCCAGCAAACTACACCACCCAGCAACCCACCTAATCACTGGACAATTTACAATGGACAATTAAACTACCAACAGGTATGTCTTGGGATTGTGGGAGGAAACTGGAACACCCAGAGAACACCCATGTGCCACACAGGAAGAACATACAAATTTTCTCACAGAGGACACCAGAATTAAACTCTGAATTCCGATGCCTCGAGCTGTATAGTATCACGCTAACTGCTACACTACTATGGCAAAGGGGAGAAATCGAGAACAGTGCACTGAATTGTCATATCGAGTGGCAGAGCAGGTTCACAGAATCATAACGGCCGAACTTGTGCATGTAAACAAGTTGCTGACCTGAGCTAGGGTCATTTCTCTGTATTCACATAAACCATTTTTGTAGATGTACCTCAGATAGCCAAATAGCCTTTACAATTCTGAATATTCCATCTCCAGTCTAATCAATGTTTTGTTCCAACATAATATCCCAAATTTTACTCTATGCCCCAACCTTTGAAGGAAAACATTCTATATACCTTCTTCGCTACCCTACCTATACATGTGACCACTTTAAGGGAGCTATAGATGTGAACCCCATGGTCTCTGTGTTCATGAATCTTCCTTAGTACAATATCATTGACTGTATATGTCTGCCCCATAGCTGATTTAACAAAATGCATCACCTTATACTTACTGGGATTAAATTCCATCAGCAATGCTCCACCCAACTCTCCATCTGCTCTATATCCTTCCTTGCAATCCTCAACATCGCCAGCTTTCATGCCATCCACTAACTCATTAATCATTCCTCCTATATTCAGAACTATGTCATTAATGTATGTCATAAACACCAGGCGTCCCAGCACTGATTCCTGCTGTACACTACAGCACTGGTCACAGAGTCATAATCAGAAAAGCACCCTTCCACCAGCACCTTCTGCCTATCAGCAAGCCAAATTTTGATCAAATTAGCCTCCTTGCCTTCGATCCCATGTCTCTAAGCCTTCTGGATCAGTCTGCATTTAAATCCTGCCCTGCTCCTGCTTACCCACAAACACTTCACTGATCTCACTATCTTCCATATCCTTCTCCTTGGTGAGCAGTAGCACTTGGTTCCATGCGCAGATTTATCCCATTGTTCACTGGCTAAGTGGCCTGCCTCCTTTTGCTCCTGATGTCTTGGGATTCTCCTTTCTCTTACTTACCAACAGTATTTCACAGACACTTTCTTGTTCTCTGAGATTTATTTCTTAAATTCTCTCCTACACACTGTATATGCTTCAAAAGACTCCATTTAATCCTAGTTGCTGTTAGCTGCCATCTGTTTCCTTCATGTTTCCTGATCAAACCTTTGCATTCCAAGGTTCCCTGAACTTGCCATCTTTGCCTCAGGAGATCACTGTTGGCTCTGAATTCACTTTTAGACTCCCACTTGTCATTTGCTGCTTTGCCCGCCAGCATCTACTTCCAGTCTACTTTTGCCAAGCCCTTTCTTGTGCAATGTAAATCAGCCTTCCTCGAATTCTAGACCTTAACTTGAAGATCAACCTTCTCCCTTTCCATTACTACAGTAGCAAAGAAGTAAATCAATAAAATGATTAATGACTGTTCATTAAAATTTAGCAGGATAATTAATTCACTTTAAAACACATTTAGCAAGCAATTAATTTAAAATATTATTATCAATTAAAATTAAGTTAAGAAAAAGCAAATCAGTTCGTTCACTTGCCATTTTAATTAAGGTTGGTGACCCCATTGAAATGAATGAGTCTGCAATAGTTAAACAGCAACCACAGTTGGACTGGGTTTTAATTTTGTACCTGAGCAGATGACTAATTCCATGTGCTTCACTTTCAAAATTTTGCTGGAGGGTCATAAGAGTAACTCACAACAGGAAGTGTTTGGTAGAATTATTCCAAACGACTTGGAAGTGGCCATTACCTTGTTTTGCTTGTGGTCAGAAATAACAGTGCAATGTTAATGAATTTCCAGGCAAAGATATTGGAACTGCTGCCTGCAGATTGGGTCCATTCAAAGCACTAGTCTGGATCCCACACTATCAGGTTCCTCTCTGCACACCAACAGACGGAATAGCCAGCATGGAAACTTCACAAAACCCTTAGTACAAATTCAACCATCCCGACCAAATAATGTTATAAAACAACAAAATGAAGGCATTCAGATTGCCACAAATAAAATCTACCAATTGTGTTCAGGACTGGAAACCAAAGAAAGACATGATGCCTGCAATGAAACATAAATCACAATTTCACCAATTTTAGTATTAAGCAGCATCATAGCAAAGATGTATCATACCAATCTCCTGCACAATAAAGGCTCATTGTTCCCTCTCTAGCTCTTGATCCATATGGTACACTAACATAACCAGAATAGAGAGTCTGTGATTCATAAAGGCACACAACTCTAACCTCTGCTTCCCCATTCTACTTGGGTGATTTGCATCAACGTAACCAACAATGGAATTCCATATTCTTTATGAGAAATGAGCAGTTTCAAAGCCTTGCATTTGCCATCATGAGGCTAAGCACATTGGACTCATCTCCACGCTGTGATTCATGTCACTGAGGCAGTGAGCTGTGTGGAGGACAAATCCATTAATGCATATTGATTAAACAGTGATGAGAACAGTTGAATCCCATCATTTGTGCCAGCGCTGTGCCACCAACGTGACCTCTTGCATTGAATTGGAAATGCACATTGCTGTACCAAGTTGCTCAGAAATCCACAGCCCGACAAAATAAGGCTTTGATCTTTAAGACAAGGTTATGTCCTTGGTCCATACACTTCCCTGGGCAACAATGTGACAGATTACATGGGGAGACATGCCCTGTGAATAAACACTGTAAGCAAACTGCTGGTGTTTTTGCCCTTCTCAGGGCAAGGAACCTGGTCTGGAGATTAATTGCAGTAAATGATGCAGAGCGGCAATAATGTGACTGCTTGGAACAATCCTTGAGAAGAAAGGACCATGGTTATAACTCCAACATTTAGTTGTGTATTGTGCTATCAATCCTGCAAGACCATAAGGACATGAGACTTATAAGCAGAATTAGGCCTTTTGGTCCATTGAGTCTGTTCTGCCATTCTATCATAACCTCTCTTAACCCCATTCCCCTGCCTTCTCCCCCTAATCTTTGACACCCTTACTAATCAAGAACCTTTCAAACTCTGCTTTAAATATACCCAATAAATTGGCCTCCACAGATGTCTGTGGCAATGAATCCTTAGATTCACCACCCTCTGTCTAAAGAAATTCCTCCTCATCTCTGTCTAAAAAGATATCCCTCCATTCCAAGGCTGTGTCCTCTGGTCCTAGACTCCCCCACTGTAGTAAATACCTTACTTCAATTGAAACGGATGACAAATACCAGCTTCAACATTCAGAGCATCTGAGAGTTTGACAGGATGCTACTTGCTGCCTTTGTGAGGATAGCTCTATAATGCAATGCTTGCCTAATGCCAACGAACTTGTCAAACAATAAATTCTCTTGCCTTAAATCATTGCCAAACTGCTTCACGTGGTACTTGCACCGCTTACCTTTAAAGTTCAAATAAACCCGCGGGGCATTCTGCTGGTGACCTCCGGCACTGAAGCTCCACAGGACAAGGGCCAGGAACCAGGTGGTTAGAAGGTGGTCCATGGCAACCAGACTGTGCGATTACAAAGAACCAGGAGCCTTTAGACCTGCATCAGCATTGAGGTACAAAGGACGAGAAAAAACATAATCCCTCATCAGTTGAGTGGTTAGGCAAACAGCTCTGTGGTGATTAATTCCAGCTTTTTGTGGGTTTGTTGATACAAGACAGAGAAGTCTGAATGGCACCGTAACTTGAATATCAGCACAGTGAAAAATAAGGGAACTGGAGGCTCTATGCAGGGTGGGGTGTAAAAAGGGTGGTGTTGCGGGTGGGTTGGGAGGGAAGGGGGTGGACCTATTGCAAAAAGAACAACTCCCTGTGCAGAAAGCCGAGTACAATGGCTTTACAACACAGTCAAGGCACAGCGTGAAAACAGTTATCAACGCAATAATTAATCATTGTTTGAAGCATTAGCTCAGTACATGCAAATAATCCCTTTGAGTACATTAAGCAGATCTCAACTCCCCTATGAAAATAAACACTTATTATTGCTCCAGATCACTCCCTCTCCATTCTTATTCCAGCACTGCATTCTGCACTAACAAAGCTGTTTTGAGAGTCTATAAATTCCTACTTAAAAATATATTATTTATAGCAGATGTGCACCTCCTTTAAAGGTGGCGATGGGAGCAGCAGTGAAGAGGGTAGATGCACTAGCTGACTCGGCTCCCTTGATGTGAGCAGTCAGCTCACCCTCTCAAGCTTTCTGTCCCCAGATCCAGCAATTTTTTTCTTGTTGGTGTAGAATTCTAAATTCCCTAGACCAATAGATATGCCAGCTCTAATAAAGGATTTCATTAGGGATTTGAATCTCAGGCTAAGAAATGGGATGATTGGGTTCAGAAGCTGGGCTGTTAAAGCTGATTGCAGGAATATTCCCATTAAGGAACGGTGAGGGGAAACAATTACCTACAAAGAACTCAATGAATTAGATGAAAATAAAACTCAGAGCAATTTCTGACCAGGGAGAGTCAGTAACAGTGGGTGACCGAGAAAGGTTTCATTAATAGAACTCAGCAGAAATTCATGAAACTGCAGTGAAGACAGAAAATTTGATTCACCACTGTGATCACTGAGAAAATAGAAAAATAATCCTGACCAAGGTAATTTAAAAACGGCAGGCAACATTACCAATTGTTCAGTATGTTAAAGAAATTAAAAAGAGATCTTCAGTCACAGTGCCAACTCTAATTTAGACACAGAAATAATCCTCTCTCTCTCTCACAAACACACACACAGGGTGACACAAACACACACACTCATTGACAGTAACACATCCCCACAGTAACCCACATACACTATCAGTTTTAGTGACACAGCATACATACTCACTGACAGTAACAAACCTCACTGACCTATACACAAACTAACAGGTTAACACACTCACACACACACACACACACACACACACATTTACTTTCTCTCTCTCCCTCTCTCTCTTAGTAACAATACCCACACGGGAACAGATTCACACACACTGTCACACATATGAAATCACCCATGGTAACACACACATTCATAATGACAGTGCCACGGACCCATCAACACATACATGTACCTTCACACACACACACACACACACACACACACACACACATGCTTAGGCAGATGCACTGACTCAGTGCACTGATGCACACCTCATGGTAACATGCTGATGCACAGAAACTCATTAAAAACACAGCCAGCATGGTAATGTGCCTGCTATACAAGAGGCGAATTAACACTATAGCCAAGGCGGCATCCGTTTCCAAATTAACAGTCAGCTCCTATTTGACAAGGGGCATTCAGTGTCTGGGTACTGCCACAAATTACGTTTCAGGTAAGTTTGCCATCTTTGGTGAACCAAATTCACATTTAAGTTTTAATATTTGTACTTCATGTCAAGACTTCTTTGTTGAAAATTGAAGGAAGAAGCAGCTACTAAACCAATAAGCAGTCTGTGAAACCCCAAATGGGACACTTGTACCCACACTGTGGACAAGAGTTGGTTTTAATAATAATGTGATGAGGGTAAGAAAGCCCTTTTTCCTTAAAATTCCAGGTTCAAGTCCCCTGACCAGCAAAACAGGCACACCATTTGGATCTCTGTAGTAGATTATAAATAAAACCATGAGATAGGAGCAGTACTAGGCCATTCAGCCCTTTGAAAATGCTCCGCCATTCCATCATGGCTGATTTATTATCTCTCTCAACCCTATTCTCCTGCCTTCTCCCTGTATAACCTTTGACACCCTGACTAATCAAGAACCTTTCCAACTCCTTTTAAAACACACTCAGTGACTTAGCCTCCACAGAAGTCTGTGGCAATGAATTCCACAGGCTAAAGAAATCCCTCCTCATCTCTGTTCCAAAGGGACATCATTCTTATCTGAGGCTGTGCCCTCTGGTCCTAGACTCCCCCACTATTGTAAATATCTTCTCCACATCTACTCTATCTAGGCCTTTCAATATTCCATAGGTTTATCATATCCATTCTCATTCCCAAAGAAGCACATTTAAAGTTGGGTGTATTTAAGAGTATTTATTACTAGGTCAGTTTGATGTAAATGTCCGGCTTGGTAGGTTTTGATATAAAAGAATCTCAGACAAATAGGCACAAAAATCTTTCTTCCAGGCAAATAGAGAAAAAAAACTGACAATATTGTGCCTTTAATGTAGTGTTAATCCCTCGATGCCTTTAAACGCTGAGTTCTCGTTTGATAGAATCGCTTACTGACTTTGTCCCCCCCGAAAACAAGACCGAACAGAATGATCTGTTAAGAGTCAGGAGAAATCACGGTTTTTCAAACAACCCCGATAGCTGGGGAGCCGGGGGACCCATCCCGCACCCTGTCTAGTAACTGCACAAGCAGGTGGTGTTATGACATGCAGAAGGCTTTGGAATCCGGATGCGCTTTCCTAACCCACTAGGAGAAAGCAACCGGGGCAAGGGGGAGAAACCCTGCAAAAAAAAAAAACACCCTCTTCTACCCACCCACCCAAGAACATGCACCACTGAAGAAAGACAGTCTGGTGGGAAAAATTGGAGAGAAAATTAAACTCAAGTGGCATAAAGAACAGCATCTCCTCCCGCTGCCTGGAAAATATTCCTGCTGTGAGGATAACACAACTGTCAAGTACTCAGCATCGATATGCACACCCAAACCTTTGCACAAAATGGTATAAATATTTAAACAGTCTGGGGCTCTGTTTTTACGTTCACCTCAGTGTCCAACTCTCTTCCCACAGCCAGACTGTAGCCCGGTGAAGCGAAGCTGGACTGTTAACGATACGTTAGCAAAGCAACAATGTGCATTCATACTCAGCCTGTCAGCATAAGAAAATAAAAGCGACCTCTGGAATTTCATCAGTCACAGAATTTACAGCCACATGTAGACTTTGAAGAACAAATAACCACCCCTGCCATATCAATTTCTTTCACACAACGCCACATTGAGAAGCCTTGACTTTGTTTTATCTGAAACAGTGTATATTCACTCACACTCTTTCCCTCTCTCTCACACACACAGACTTTTACATGTATGCACAACCACACTTTCTCTCTCTCTCTCTCTCTCTCTCACACACACACACACACACACACACACACACACACACACACACACACACAGAAAGGCACAAGCTTTTGTGTTTCTGCACACTGACTCAGATTTCTGACTGGACAGTGAACACTACCTCACTATTTTTCTTCCTATTTTGCACTAATTATTTAATTTGTATACTATATATTTACTTATTAATTTATGTCTTTTTTATTATGTATTGCAATGTACTGATGCCGCAGATTGACAAATTTTACGACATATGCCGGTGATATTAAACCTGATTCTGATTCTCTCTCTCTCTCTCTCTCTCTCTCTCTCTCTCTCTCTCTCACACACACACACACACACACACACACACACACACAGATACAGATACATATACACACACACACACACACACACACACACACAAGGAAGTGAAAGCTTGGAAGCTTTGAGTGAGATACCTCTCAGCGACCACAGCTGCTTGTCAAGGAGCGCTCTCTGAGGCTAACTTTGCGGTGACGACGTGCCGAGGAATGTCTTCTTTTACTTTTGAAAGCACACAACGAAAGATAAAATAGGATAAAAAAAATTCTTAGTGACAGCAGCACGAGAAAGGAAACGTCTCTCCGGTGCACGCTTCTCTCAGCCGCAGTTCATCCAAAGTGATAAACCCACGCATAAAGCCAGCAGAGATCCACCACCTCTCGCAGGTAGATCTTCAGAACCAGCCACGGCGCAATCCTCCTGCCTTCTGCTTGTTAAAAAGGTTTCTCTGGTATGCAGATAAGTGGGTAAAACCTTGACTTTAAAAAAGGCAGAGTTTCTTTCTTTCTCTCTCTCTCTGTCTCTCTCTCTGTCTCTCTCTCTCTCTGTCTGTCTCTCTCTCTGTCTCTCTCTCTCTCCTTCCCTCCTTGCTCTGTCTGTCTCTCAACTCATTCACTCACTGATTCTGACTCTCAATTCTCTTAAGCTGCTCTGAAGAACATGTCAGGTGGCTGGGAAACCACAGACGTTTGCATAATCCAACCTACACAACAAAAGTTGTACTAGGAGAGGCTCACTGGCGCCGCCTCTGGGTGGCTTTTAGTATTTGCGGCCCCCTTCCTTCAGCGACAGAACGGTGAACCGAAGTCAGAGAACGAGAGAGCGCAGAACCCGAATCAGAATCAGAATCAGGTTTAATATTATTAGCATTAGTGGTGAAATTTGCTGTTTTCCAGCAGTAGTGCATTTCAATCCATAATAATAAAAACTATAAATTACAATAAATATATATTGTACAATAACAAATCTGGTGGCAGTGGGAAGCTGTTCCTGAAAAGTTAAATATACATCTTCAGGCTCCTGTCCCTCCTCCTTGATGGTAGCAATGAGAAGAGGGAATGTCCTAAGAGATGGGGTCCTTAAGACCATAAGACATAGGAGCAGAATTCGGCCATCTGACCCATGGAGCCTGCTCCACCATTCAATCATCCTTGCTTCTTTTTCCCCTCCTCAACCCCACACCCCGGCCTTCTCCCCATAATTTTGATGCCGAGTCCAATCAAATACCCATCAACCTCTGCCTTAAATACCAAGGCTGCCTGTCGTAATAAATTCCATAAATTCACCACCCTCTGGCTAAAGAAATTTCTCCGCATCTCCGTTTCAAATGGATGCCTCTCTATCCTGGGCCTGTACCCTCTTGTTCTAGACTCCCCCACCATGGAAACATCCTTTCCACACCTACTCTGTCGAGGCCTTAAGGAGGGATACCACCTTTCTGATGCATCACCTTTTTGAAGGCCAAAGCTGTTCACTCTTCTTTCACAGCAAGAAGAGACTTCTAATGCTGTCTTCCATAATCATCCTAAAATCCCAACAAAACCTGATGTAGAGCACTCAGAATCAATGGGATCAATACCTTTATTGGTTTATTATCGTCATTTGCACCAATGTACAGTGAAAAACATTTGGTTCTGTTCCATCTGGACAAGTCATACCATATATAAGTACATTAAGGCAGTAAAAAGAGAACAAACTGTTTGCAAAATAGTGTTGTAGCCACAGAGAACGTGTACTACACATTGGCAAATCAAATGCAAGGGGTCATAACATGTTAGATTGAGAGGTCCAGACTTCCTCTGCAAGGAGTGCTGCCACAAGAAAGCAGCATCCATCATCCATCATCAAGGATCCCTCCATCCAGCCCAGGTTTTCCTCTCACTGCTGTCTTCCTGAAGGATGTCTTAGGTCCCACACCACCGGGTTCAGGAACCGTTATTACCCTTCAAACATCAGTCTCCTGAACCAGCGTGGATAACCTCACTCACCTCAACCTATGTACTCACTTTCAAGGAATCTACAACTCATATTTTCAGTATTATTTATTTACTATTTATGTATTTATTATTATTATCTGTGTTTTTCTGTTTGCACAATCTGTCTTCTTTCATACACTAGATTTTGGTCAGTTTTTGTGTGTAGTTTTTCATTGATTCTAAGCTATTCTATTTCTTTGTTCTACTGTGAATGACTCAAGAAAATGAATCTCAGGTTAGTGTATAGAGACAAGTAGAGAGAATGACTGGAAGGGGAGTATTCCTAAGTGATGTTGGCTGCTTTCCTAGGACAGTGGGAAATGTCGACATTATCAAGGGAAGGGAGGCTGGCTGGGTTGCGTGATGGACGATGACAGAAGCTGATAATTGGGCCTGATTCAGGAGATGCGATGGAGCCTAGATCTCTGATTTTAAAGAAAAACACTTAAGCTGTGTTGTTTTTTTTTCCATTGAGATCTGCACAACCACAGCGTACGGCATTGGAACTAAATACCTCTCATTCCTCTACTCTTGTGGAAAGAAAGTAAAAGTTAATCCTGTTAAAAAAATTATCTCATTGGCCCCCATCCAAGTTACAATCTTAAAGATTAGAGGCAAGACCTTGTATTCATATGACACCTTTCAAAGTGACTCATAGAACTTTACGGACATTCAAGACTTCTGTATCTTGTCGTTGTTGTGTCATAAACAATAAAGATATAAGTCAATAATGTCATAAGACACTGTTGTGACCAGAAGCAAAAATGCAGCAATGAACACAAGAACACAGGCAAAGAGGAGAAGGTGTAGGCCACCAATCCCCTCACAGTTGCCCGACACTCAATTTGATCAAAACTAATATGCACTCACGCGCTTGTACTAGTTCCCCTCTGCCCTCTCTTCTCTGATCTTACAAATATTTGTCCACATCCACCTCAAATACTTTTAATAATCTGGTCCCATAATTCTCCAGGGTAGAGGGTTCCAGACATTCACTATCTTCCATGAAATGAAAGTTCTACTCATGTTCTCTATAAATGACTAGTGCTTTGAAACTATGCCCCCTCATTTACGAGTGCAAATCCTAACCTATTCAACATTTCCCTATAACTCAGGCCCTCAAGTCCCGGGAACATTCTTGTAAATTTTCTCTGTACTCTTTCAACCTTATTTACATCTTTCCTGTAGGTAGGTGACCAGAAGTGCACACAGTAAGTGGATTTCAGAAAGGGTAAGATGAGGGAACACGAATCAATTCTCATAGCGGGATAAAAGTGGAGAGTGAGCAATTTCAAGTTCCTAAGTGTCAATATCTCTGAGGACCTATCTTGGTCCCAACATATTGATGCAGTTATAAAGAAGGCAAGACAGCGGCTGTATTTCATTAGGAGTTTCAGGAGATTTGGTTTGTCACCTAAAACACTCGAAAACTTCAACAAATGTACCAGGGAGAGCATTCTGACAGGCTACATCACTGTCTGGTATGGCGGGGGGTTGGTGGGGGGGGGGGCTGCTGCACAAGATCAAAATAAGTTGTAGAAACTAGTCAAATTAGTCAGCTCCATCATGGGAGGACGTTTTAGGCAGTAACTCAGAAAGGAAGTGGTAAGCGTAGTATCCAGAGGATCTTCAAGAAGCAGAGCCTTAGGAAGGTGACGTCCATCATTAAGGATCCTCAGCACCCAGGACATGCCCTTTTCACACGGTTACCATTGGGAACGAGGTACAGAAGCCTAAAGGCACATACTCAGTGATTCAGGACCAGCGTCTTCCCTTCTGCTATCTATTTCTAAATGGACATTGAACCCATGAAAACTAGCTCACTATTTTTTTAAACTTCTGGTTTTTTCTCTATTTATTTTAATTTAACTATTTAGTAGACATATCTATACTTACTGTAACTCAGTTTTTTTCTCTGTATTTATTTAGCATCTACTGCTGCAGTAAAGTTAACAAATTTCATGACATATGCCGATGATATTAAATCTGATTCTGATTCTGAATGCTCTAAATTAGGCCTCACCAACATGTCATACAAGTTCAATATAACATCCCCATTTCACCTCTTAATCTCTACAGAAATCAAACTCAAACTGTTTTGCCTCTCGTGTCTCAGCAGGTTAGCTGTTTGACAGATGTTGGGGCAAAATCACCTGTTCCTTTACTTCCCACCTCATCTCAACCAAACATATTGCTGAAGGTTCAGACTAGACCATTTATTCATCTCTCTGAACTGTGGCCTGAAGCTGCTTTTCATTCTTTTCAAAAGTTAATGATCCTGCTGCTTTGAACACCACAGAACAAAGGACTGTGGGAGTCAGGTGAGAAAGTATAGCGGGCTGGAGGATGAGCCGTGATTTTGTTGGAGGTCGTGTGGCTTCCTCCTTATGGTCGTGTGAATCTTCACCATTTTCTATACTTCATTTAGATTCCTTGTGAAATTCCTTGATTAGCTCTGAATTTGAAATCTTTTAAAAATGTCTCGGCCACATGAGATGTCACTTCAACTCTTGGCTCATGATTAAATGCTGGAATTTTCCAGAATGACCTTTTCTTCAGCTAATTCCAGAAACCCTTAGTGAGTGAGCTCATTCGACTTCCACATGTGGGTTAATCAAAATATGTACAGTCAGTCAACAGCTATAGTCCTTTATTAATTAAAACTCCAAGGACATCCAGAAAAGGAAATTCTCCACCATCAACACTGCCCTCAACCACATCTCTTCGATTTCACGCACGTCTGCTCTTACCCCATCATCCTGCCACACTACCAGGGATAGGATTCCTATTGTCCCCACCTATCACTTCACCAGCCTCCATGTCCTGCACATAATTCTCCAAACTTCCACCACCTCCAACTGGATCCCACCACCAAACAATCTATCCCTCCCCCCCACTTTCTGCTTTCTGCGGGAATTGCTCCCTAGGTGACTCCCTTGTCCATTTGTTCCTACCCACTGATCTCCCTCCTGGCACTTACCCTTGCAATGTTATGGTCCGGTCCGTGAAGTCCGTATTCCGGTTCACGGTCCGGTCCATCGACCCTTGCTCCAGGTTTTCCTGTCTACCCTGCTTCTGTTCTTGTTGAACTCTAATTGAGGCATCTGATGCTTGTTGGGGCTGGCTGCATAAATACCTTCAGAGACCAGGGAATGGCTGCTAGATTGTTCTTGTCCTTACTCCTTGTATCCCTTCCTCTGTTTTCTGTTTCCTTGCCTGAAGCCCTGCCCTGCCCTGCCCTGCCCTGCCCTGCCCTGCCCCGCCCCGCCCTGCCCCGCCTTGCCTTGCCTTGTCTTGCTGGTAACTCTCGCCTCACCTGAGGTTCTCGTCTCGCCTTGCATTGCCTGAAGCCTTGCCTTGTCTTGCTGGTAACTCTTGCCTCGTCTTGCCTGCAGTCTTGTCCTGGAGCCACCCTGTACCTAGCTCCCTTCCTGTCTCTTGCCTCCGCCCAGGTAAGCCAGGCCGTCTTGCCGTTACTGGCGGTTGGTTCTGTCCCTTCCTGTCCCTTGCCTCCGTTGGGTAAGCCAGGCCGGTCTTACCATTACCTGCGGTTGGTTCTGTCCCTTCCTGTCCCATGCCTCTGTCGGGTGGTGAACTATGCCCTGCCCAGGAGTACCGTGCCCTGCCCAGGTGAACTGCACCCTGCCCAGGACGAGCCTGCCTAGCCGCAAGCCTGAAGACTCCAGCCGCCTGCCTAGCCTCAAGCCTGAAGATTCCAGCCTCTTGCCTCCTGCCAAACCTCGCCTCTAGTCTCTAGCCTCAAGCCTGAAGACTCCTGCCTCCTGCCAAGCCTCACCTCAAGTCTCTAGCCTCTAGCCTCAAGCTTGAAGACTCCAGCCTCCTGCCTCCTGCCAAGCCTCACCTCTAGCCTCAAGCCTGAAGACTCCAGCCTCATCTTGCCTGCCTGCCAAGCCTCGTCCTTGCCTAGTTCTGGGGTCCGAGCCAGAGGCAAGACCCAGGTACTGGGTCCTTGTCCAGTCTTTGGCTTGGAGTCCAAGCCCGGGCTCCTAGCTCTCTTGTCCAGTCCTGTTCTGGGTTCCCGGTTTTCGTGTCCATGTCCTTGCCCTCAGCCTGTATCCTAGTCCTGCTCCTAGTACTTCAGTGTCTGTGTCTTGCATTTGGGTCCATTCCCAACCACCGCTGTATGACATGCAAGCTGAACAAATGCTACACCTACCCCTATACATCCTCCCTCACTATCATTCAGAGCCCCAAACAGTCCTTCCAGGTGAGGCAACACTTCATCTGTGAGTCTGTTGGAGTCATATACTGTGTTCCCTGCCTGGTCTCTTGTATATCAGTGAGACACGACATAGATTGGGAGATCACTTCGTTGAACATCTACACTCTGTCTGTCAGAACAAGTGGGATCTCTCAGTGGCCACCCATTTCAGGTCCCATTCCCATTCCAATATGTCCATTCATGGCCTCCTCTACTGTTGGGATATGGCCACACTTAGGTTGGAGGAACAACACCTTATATTCTGTTTGGGTAGTCTCCTACCGGATGTCGTGACATCAATTTTTCTAACTACCAGTAGTGCCTCCCCACCCCTCCCTTCACCATTTCCCATCTCCTTTTCCTTCTCTCATGTTCTCTGTTATTCTGACCCCCACCCATTTCTTCTTTCTTCCATGGCCTTCTGTCTCTTTCACCAATCAAATCCCAGCTCTTTGCTTCATCCCTCCCCCTCCAAGTTTCACCTATTGCCTGGTGTTTTTCTGTCCCCTCTGCCCACCTTTCAAGTCTAATCCTCAGTTTTTTCTCTCCAGTCCTGCCAAAGGGTTTCGGCCCGAAATGTCGACTATACTTTTTTTCCATAGAAGCTGCCTGGCCTGCTGACCTCCAGCATTTTGTGTGTGTTGCTCGGATTTTCAGCATCTGAGATTTTCTCTAGTTTCAGAAAAGGAAACCTTTTGAGATTAGACCTTACCTTGTTTATGGTGACCTTCTCAGTCAAATGTCACTTACCACTTCCTGTCTGGGCTGCTACTTAAAACAGGATATCTAATCCCAATTTACCATACAATGCAGATACATTTCTGTTCAAGTCATTATATCATTATATATAGTATATTCGCGCACCATGGTTGTGTAGCAGTTAGCTTGAAGCTGTTAAAGCTCGGGGCTTTGTAGTTTGGAGTTCAATTCTGGCGTCATCTGTAAGAAGTTTGCAGGTCTTTTCCATGGAATGCATGAGTTTTCCCCGGGTGCTTTAGTTTCCCCCCACAGTTCAAAGATGTACCAGTGGGGAACTTGGTCATTAGACTAGGGTTTAATCGAGGTTGTTGGGGTGACATGGCTTGAAGGGCCAGAAGGAGCTATTCTGAGCTGAATTTCCAACTAAAATAATCACATTTAAGTGACTTGGTCAAAATGTAGATGGAAGTGTTAATGGGTGTAGATGACACAGAAAAAGGTGGAGTTGTGAACTGAAGAAGGACATTAAAGGATACAGTAGGATACGTATCTGTTACAGCAATGGGCAGAGGAATCTGGGTAAGTGTGAGGTGCTGTATTTTGAGATGTCAAATGTTCAAGGGGAAAGTATACAGCTAATGGTAGGACCCTTAAGAGCATTAATATACAGAGCGATCTTGGGGTCCACGTTCACATCTCACTAAAAGAAGCAACAGAAATAGATTTGATAGTAAAGAAGGCAAATGGTGTGCTTGTATTTATTGCTAGGGGAATAATCCAAAGTCGTATAGCAGTTGTATAAAACTTTCACCAGCCATGCTTTGAGTACTTCATTCAGTTCTGGATGTCCCATTACAGGATGGATGTGGACGTTTTGGAGAAGGTTCAGAAGAGACTCACCAGGACGCTGTCTTGATCAGGGAATATTAGCTATAAGGAAAGGTTGGACAAATTCCTATCGCTTTCTCTGGAGCATCGGAGGTTCAGGAGAGACCTGCCAGAAGTTAATAAAGTTATGAGAGGCAGAGAGAGGGTAGACAGCCAGAATCTTTCTTCCAGGATAGAACACCGAACATAGAACATAGAAATCTATAGCACATTACAGGCCCTTCGGCCAACCATGTAACCTACTCTAGAAACTGCCTGGAATTTCCCTACCACAGAGTCCTCTATTTTTTAAACTCCATGTACAGTATCTAAGAGTCTCTTAAACGACCCTATTGTATCTGCCTCCACCACCGTCACCAGTAGTGCATTCCACGCACCCACCACTCTCTGTGTGGAAAAACTTACCCCGACATCCCCTTTGCATCTACTTCCAAGCACCTCAAAACTATGCCCCCTCATGTTAGCCACTTCAGCCCTGACCAAAAGGCTTTGGCTATCCACATGATCATCATCTTATACACTTCTATCAGGTCACCTCTCGTCCTCCATCGGTCCAAGGAGAAAAGGCCAAGTTCACGCAACCTATTCTCATAAGGCACACTCTCCAATCCAGGCAACACCCTTGTAAATCTCCTCTGCACTCTCTCTATAGTATTCACATCTTTCCTGTAGTGAGGTGACCAGAAATGAACACAGTACTTCAAGTGAGGTCTGACCAAGGCCTTATATATCTGTAACATTACTTCACAGTTCTTGACCTCAATCCCACAGTTGATGAAAGTCCACACACCCATATGCCTTCTTAACAACATTGTCAACCTGTGCAGCAGCTTTGAATGTCCTATGGACACGGACCCCAAGGTCTCTCTGATCCTCCATACCATCAAGAGTCTTACCAATAATACTATACTTTGTCTTCAAGTTTCCCAAAATGAACCACTTGTCTTCAAGTTTCCCAAAATGAACCACTTCACACTAATCTGGGTTGAACTCTAATTGCCACTTCTCACCCCAGTTCAGCATCCCATCGATGTCCTACTGTAACCTTTGACAACCCTCCAGACTATCCATAAGCCCTCAACCTTTGTGTCATCAGCAAACTTACTAACCCACCTTTCTACTACTTCTGCGATTTATAAAAATCACAAAGAGAAGGGGTCCCAGAACAGGTCCCTATGGCTCACCGCTGGTCACCGACCTCCAAGCAGAATACAAACCATCTACAACCACCTTCTGTGGGCAAGCTAATTCTGGATCAACAAAGCAAGGTCTCCTTGGATCCAATGCCTCCTTACTTTCTGAATGAGTCTTGCATGGGGAACTTTATCAAATGCCTTACTGAAATCCATGTACACTACATCCACTGCTCTACCTTCATCAATGTGCTTTGTTACATCCTCAAAGACCTGTCTTTGAGAAAGCCATGCTGACTATCCCAGATCAGATAATGTCTCTCCAAATGCTCATAAATCCTGCCTCTCAGGATCATCTCCAACAACTTGCCCACCACTGAAGTCAGACTCACTGGTTATAATTTCCTGGGTTATCTCTACTCCCTTTCTTGAACAAGGGAACAACATCTGCTATGCTCCAATCCTTCGGTACTTCTCCCATCCCTATTGGTGATGCAAAGATCATCGGAAGAGGCTCAGCAATCTCCTCCCTCGCCTCCCATAGTAGCCTTGGGTACATCTTGTCCGGTCCTCGTGACTTATCAAACTTAATGCTTTTCAAAAGCTCCAGCACATCCTCTTTCTTAATGTCTATCTGCTCAAGCATTTCAGTCCACTGTAAGTCATCCCCACAATTGCCAAAGTCCTTTTCCCTGGTGAGTACTGAAGCAGAGTATTCATTAAGTACCTCTGCTACCTACTCCGACTCCATGCATACATTTCCACAGTTGCTCCTGATTGATCCTATTCTCACATAGCTCATCCTTCTGCTCTTGTAGAATGAATGGGGTTTTCCTGTTCACCAAGGTCTTCTTATGGCTCCTTCTAGCTCTCCTAATTTCATTCTTAAGCACCTTCCTAGTAACCTTGCAATTTTCCAGAATTCTATCAGTACCTAGTTTCTTGAACCTTTCATAAGCTTTTCTTTTCTTCTTAACTGGATTTTCCACATCCTTTGTACACCATGGTTCTTTTACCCTACCATCTTTTCCCTGCCTTAATACTCCCAAGTTCCTGCGTAGTGGTATCATATTTTCCCCTGCCCCAATTAAATGTTTTCCCAACTTGTCTGCTCCTGTCCTCTGCAGCAGTATGGTAAAGGAAAAAGAGTTGTGATCACTCCCTCCAAAATGCTCTCCCATTTGCTCTGACACTTGACCAGGTTCTTTTGCCAATACCAGATCAAGTACAGCCTCTCCTCTAGTTGGTTTATCTACATATTGCATCAGGAAACCTAATAAACTGCACCCTATGTAGAGATAATGAGAGGCATTGATTGTGTGGATGACCAGAGGCTTTTTCCCAGAGCTGAAATGGCTAACATGAGAGGGCACAGTTTTAAGGTGCTTGGAAGTAGGTACAGAGGGGATGTCAGAGGTAACTTTATGCAGAGATTGGTGAGTGCATGGAATGGGCTGCCGGCGACTGTGGTGGAGGTGGATATGATAGGGTCTTTTAAGAGACTCCTGGATAGGTACATGGAGCTGAGAAAAATGGAGGACTATGGGTAACCCTAGGTAATTTCTAAAGTAAGTACATGTTCTGCACAGCATGGTGGGCTGAAGGGCCTGGTTTTGTGCTGTAGGTTTTCTGAAACCCTTGCTCTAAGGAGATGCCAGTCAATATTCTGTAAGTTGAAATCTCCCATTACAACAACCTTATTATACGGTTACCTTATAAGGTAACTGGAGAATGCACCCTAACAGGTATAAGTAACAAGTAATTTCTGGTTTGTACCAGAGGCTTCCAGGGAAGACTGGATGGCAACTGAGGTGACGCTGGAGTGACAGCTGACCTCCAGGAAAGACTGGTATGGGCTCACAAGCTAGCAACCTTGTGGGCAGCACTCGCAAGAGGGCACCACTCAAGCTACAACTGGACATGAAGAGCAATACCCCCAGAGTCTCCCGAGGGGGGGGAGGATGAGAGACTCAACAGGACGGTCATACCGGCAATGGCCAAGACAGGAAACACGACTACGAGGAAGCTAAAACAAACAACACTGACCGGAGAGGAATTCACGGTAAGGTGTCATTGCGGGAAAGTCTGCAAAAACATCAGAGGGCTCAAGATACACCAGAGCAAGTCTAGATGTGGATCAAAGGTGACCCAAGTGCAGCACACAGACTTAATGTCCAGTGAGACGAAGGAGTATTCCGGCCAGTAAGCACCCCACAGAGCTGAAGATCTGTCCGCACCTGAGTCGCCTCAGCACCAAACAACAGACCTAGTGAGTTCCTCTTCGGCTACCCCAGTCCATTCGTCAAGGAAAGACAGGATCAAATGGCCTAGATCATCAGACAATGTCGCCTGGATGCAGTTCAATGATGATCTGGACGGAATCCTGGAAGTTGTCTTAGCAGGTCCAGTACACAGAAAGATCGACTCACTCACAGCCAGAGTGTACAATCTAGCTAAGGAATGATTTGGCCCAATGGAGCAGAAAAGCCAGCCGGAGTTACCGCGGCAACCAAATAGGAGGGAAACGGAGATTCGTCGTTTGAGAGGCGAATTAAAGGCGTTCAGCAAGAGGTTTAAAACCAGCTCACTGGCTGAAAAAGAAGGTATCAAGGACTTAACCAGTATGCTGTGGGAAAAGCTGTGCAAACTCCGGGGGGCGGAACATCTACGACAACAAAGAAGGACGAAAGAGGAAAGGCGAGCGCAGTTTGTGGGAGATCCATTCAGCTTCACCAGGACTCTTCTCGGCCAACAAAACTCTGGTATACTATCCAGCTCGAAGCCAGAGATAGAGGAGTTCCTGCGGGAGGCACACAGCGATCCACGGAGGGGTCAGAGACTAGAAACCAATCGGGCTGTGCAAAGACCGGAAAATCCATCAATTGAGCTGAATGTGAAAGAGCCTACGTGGCAGGAAATCCAGGACATCATCCGGAAAGCTAAAGCATCAGCTGCCCCAGGCCCAAGCGGCATACCTTATAAGGTGTATAAGAAATGCCCAAAGCTTCTTCAGAGGCTGTGGAAGGTCATGAGAAAGATCTGGGCCAAAGGTACTATTCCATCAAGTTGGAAATTGGCAGAGGGATGCTTTATTCCAAAGAAAGAGGTTTCTTCCACAATTGCCCAGTTTAAGACAATTTCTCTCCTGGATGTGGAATGTAAGATTTTCTTTTCTGTGCTCGCAAGTAGGCTGACTTCTTACATGACGCAGAACCGCTATATCAACACATCCATCCAGAAAGGCGGTATTCCAGGCTTTTCGGGGTGTCTGGAGCACACCTCGATGATTAGCCTTTTGATCCCTGAGGCCGAGCAGAAAAAAGGCGACCTAACAGTTGTCTGGTTAGACCTCGTGAACGCCTATGGGTCTATTCCACATGACCTCATCCTAGAAGGACTCGACCACTACTACATCCCAGTGGCTTTTCAAGACATGATCACCAGCTACCTAGGAGGAATCAAACTCAGATTTACATCAGCCCATTTCACAACTAGTTGGCAGGACCTCCAAAAGGGGATTCCAAAAGGGTGCACCATCTCCCCCATCTTATTTATTATGGGAATGAACCTCCTATTATCAGCAGCAGAAGATATAACCCACGGCCCGACGCTGGAGTCAGGCATTGTTCAGCCGGCTCTACTGGGGTTCATGGACAACATCACTATAACAACTGTGTCACATGTCCAAGCGAGATGGGTATTGGAAACCCTGGGTAATGTAGCCACTTGGGCGAAGATGTCCTTCAAGGCCAAGAAGTCCAGGTGCACGGTGATCAGAAAGGGCAAAGTTACTAGCAAGTTTAGCCTCCAAATTCAGGGTGAGGTCATCCCTTCCATCGAAGATAACCCGATAAAATGCTCGGGGAAGTGGTTTAATGTGTCACTGACAGATGGGGCCAATGTCACCAACGCTGTGAAGCAGGCAGACGAATAGCTGAAGGAGATCGACAAATCCGGACTTCCTGGTAAATTCAAGACCTGGCTGTACCAATACGGCCTTCTGCCCAGGCTTCTCTGGCTCTTCACACTTTATGAGTTCCCCATGACTGCCGTAGAGGGCATCGAGAGGAAAACCAACAAGCACCTGCAGAGATGGTTGGGAGTTCCCCCAAGCTTCTCTTCAGTGGGCCTCTACATTCGTTCTGGGCAACTGCAGCTTCCCCTGTCATCTGTTGTGGAGGAATTCAAGGTGGCAAAATGCAGAGCTTTATTAAGCCTGAGAGATTCCAATGACGTCTTGGTAAAGCAAGTAGGCGTTACAACCAGATCTGGGAACAAGTGGGCAGCCAACGCAGCTGTGGAGCAGGCAGTGTGTTCTCTGAAGCTGCGAGATATCATCGGCAACCCCTGCGTCGGGCGGCAAGGCCTCGGCTCAGTTCACTTCCAGAAGTGGGGAAACGTAAGCATAAGGAACAGGCGAGACATGATACAGGCAGAAGTATGGATCCGTGAGGAAGAGAAGCGGATTTCAAAGGCAGTGGAACAAGGGTCCCAGGGTGCCTGGACAAAATGGGATCTGCCTAAGCGCAAGATCTCATGGGCAGAGTTATGGAGACTGGAGCCCTTCCGTATTTCCTTCCTCTTGCGATCCGTGTATGACACCCTTCCTTCACCATTACATCTGTACACATGGGGGATGAGAGAGGACCCCAACTGTAAGCTCTGTGGACAAAAGGGGACACTGGCTCATAAACTGTCCGGGTGTAAAACAGCTCTAACTCAAGGACGGTATAGGTGGCGCCATGATAAGGTGCTTCTGGCTCTTGCTGACACACTAGAATGGGAGAGATGCAAGAAGAGGATGGCTGGCACAGATTTGAGGAAGGCCATCACCTTCATCAAAGAGGGAGCTAGTCCCTTCGTGACCAAAGAAACAAAGCCCAATCTGCTGCTAACGGCCAGGTCCTGGGAGATGAGGGTCGATGTGGGAAGGAGGTTGCAGTTCCCGGATGTGGTACACACAACCCTACGCCTGGACATTGTACTTTGGTCAACCGAAGACAAGAAAATAACTCTGGTTGAGTTGACTGTGCCGTGGGAAGAGGGATGGGAAGAGGCCCACGAGAGAAAGGCCTTGAAGTACCAGCCCTTAGTGCAGGAGTGTAAAGACAAGGGATGGCAGGCATGGTTGCTCCCTGTGGAGATCAGCTGCAGAGGTTTCCCAGCCGAATCAGCATGGCGGTTGTTGTCTGATCTGGGCCTGGATGAAAGGAGCAAAAAACAAGCAGCTTGTACGATGGAGGAAGAGGCAGAACGAGTCTTTTGTTGGATTTGGAGTAGGCGAGAGGAGGGAAATTGGAAGACAGGAGCAGATGGGCAGTGATTTGGCCACCACTGCTGGCCCACCAACTGGAGAGTGTCGTGGTTAAGGGTCGAAACACTTGGTGAAGGTTGGGAACCACCTGATGACATCTGCTCCTGGCTGAAGGCTACAGTTACCTTATAAGGTAACTGGAGAATGCACCCTAATAGGTGTATGTAACAAGTAAATTGCACTGTTCCAGAATCTGCCTTCCTATCTGCTCCTCAATGTCCCTGTTACATTTGGGGGGGGGGGTCTATAAAAAACACCCAGTAGAGTTACTCCGCCCTTCCTGTTTCTGACTTCCACACGCAGTGAATCAGTAGATAATCCCTCATTGACTTCCTCCTTTTCTGCAGCTGTGACACTCTGCCTGCTTAGCAATGCCACGTCCACACCTCCCTCCCTGTCCTATTTGGGACATCTAATGCTTGGCACACTCTGCAGCCATTCCTGCCCCTGAGACATCCAAGCCTCCGTAATGGCCACAACGTCATAGTTCCATGTACTGATCCACACTCCAACTAAGTTCATCCATCTTGTTTATGATACTCCTTGCATTAAAATAGGTACATCTCAAACCATCAGGCTGAGTGCATAAATTCTTTGTCATCTGCCTATCCTTCCTCACAAACTCCCTACAAGCTGTCTCTACCTGTGCACCAACTGCCCCATCCTCTGCCTCTTCACTTTGGTTCCCACCCTGCTGCAAATCTAGCTTAAACCCTCCCCAATAGCATTTTCAATACTCCCTACCAGGATATTGGTCCTCCTTGGATTAAAGTGTAACCCGTCCTTTTTCTACAGGTCACACCTGCCCTAGAAACGGTCCCAATGATCCAGTAATCTGAATCCCTGACTCCTGCTCCAATCCTTCAGCTATGCATTTATCCGGCACCTCATTCTATTCCTATACTCACTGGCGCGTAGCACAGGCCACAATCCCAAGATTACTACTCTTGAGGTCCTGCTCTCGGCTTCCTTCCTAACTCCCTGAATTCTGCTTTCAGGATGGAGATGCCAGACACTACAGGGCAGAGCTTTAAGGTGAGAGGGGAAGAGTTGAATTTGGATGCGGAGGCAAGTATTTTACACATAGAGTGATAGATACTCGGAATGCAGAGCCAGGCGTGGGCGTGGTTGTGGCAGCAGATACAATTATGGCTTTCAAGAGGCTTTCAGATAGGTACATGAATAAGCAAGGAATTTGGAGGAATGGAAATGGATGATGTGCAGAGAGAAAGGACAGTTTAATTTGGCATCATACTTGGTAGAGACATCTATGACCAAATGACCTGTTCCTGTGCTATACTGTTCTATATTCTATGTTCAAAACCGGTGAGGAAAGATGAACCAATAACCTAACTGAGGTTTAATTCCTTTACCCAGAAAACATTAAATGATATGCATTAAGAATAAAGACTTTTCTTGTGACTTAATCTAGAATCAAAACCCAAGGGCAATCTTTTTATATTTTTTGGCTAAACAGTTTTAATAAATATTTAGAAACAACTGGGTGGAAGCAATTGGTTTTCCTGATCCGGTGAAGAGCCAGGTTAAGCAACACAGAGCATTATGCCCTTCAAGACGCAGGAAGACAGGAGCAACCATGCTATGTGACATGACCAAAATTGTCAATATTATGTCTCTAAAATCTGATTTTAAAAAAGACAAACAGCAGGTACTCATTGTGCAGTCAGTCTTTAACTGCAGCTCAAGCATCTATGGAACCACTTAATAATATAAATAACAGCTGTGGGGGAGGGGGGTGGGGGAGCGGTACAAAAGTAACGGAAATGTTCTTTTTAACTGCCTGGGTTAGTGAGCGAAGCTTTCACGATTGATATTGAGAATTTTCTCTCAACAATTATTACTTTCTATTAATACTTGACATATGGTAAAGTGGTTGCACAGTGAAGAAACAGCAGTAAGACCCTTCACGTCAAAGTCAAATGTCAAATTTATTCCTGAAGATTCTGGAATTATCAGTGCAACCTGGATTCTGCAACACTCCTTCTCCCTAATGAAGTGGCCACTGAGTGTACATTCATGGTCTTCTGCTGCTGTAGCCCAAGGTTAGACGTGTTCTACATTCAGGGATGCTGTTCCACACACCACTGTTGTAATACATGATTGGTTGAGTTACTGTTGCCATCCTATCAGCTTGAACCAGTCTGACCATTCACCTTTGACCTCTCTCATTAACTAGGCATTTTAGCTCACAGAATTGCCACTCACTAGATTTTTTTTGGTTGTTTTTGCACCATTCTCTGTAACCTCAAGAATCTATTGCGTGTGAACATCCCAGGAGATCAGCAAGTTTCTGAGATACTCAAACCACCCATCTGGCATCAACTATTATTCCACAGTCAAAGTCAGTTAGGTCACATTTCTTCCCCATTCTGATGTTTGGTCTGAACAACAACTGAACCCCTTGACCCTGTCTGCATGTTTTTATACATTGAGTTGCTGCCACATGATCAGCTGATTAGATATTTGCATTCACGAGCAAGCGTACGCGTGCCTAATAAAGTGGCCACTGAGTGTATATGCCAATGGTGGGAATAGCAGAAATGCTGCTGTTTGAAAGTTAAAGTGAAAGCAAATGATCAGGAGATTGACAAGAATATTGGTAGAGCTCAGTTCTATGTGCAGAAGAGTTTCAGCAGAACCATTAACCACAAATAAAGTAGTGACTTTGGATAAAACACTGAAATCCCCAAGTCAGATATAAAGCGTATTTTCTCAAAATGATCAAAAGGTGAAAATACTAATCACATTAGCTGCCTGCACAAACACAACTTTATCATGAATGATTCACTCAAAGCATGAAAAGTGGATTAGAGGTAGCACAAACACTGCAACAATATTTAGTTAAGTTTCGACAGCAATAGGCTGTTTGATTGTTTTAGACTTAATTGCTTAAGATTGTTTAATGTTATTCCCTGTATACAAGTGTAAGAAGAATAAAATAATTGTTATTCCAAATCTAATGCAGCACAAAAATAATACACAATAAGACAAAGGACACAATAATGATACTCAAAAAGCACATAGTAAATATAATGTGTCCATAAAGCGACAGTAATTTGTACATAAGGTGACTGACAAGGAAATACTAAAGTAGTGGTGCACTTAGTGGGTGAAAGTGTTGATCCGCCTTACTGTTTGGGGAAAGTACTTGTTTTTGAGTCTGGTGGTCCTTCTGTGGATGCTACATAGCCTCCTCCCTGATGGGAGTGGGACAAACAGTCCATGGGCAGGGTGGGTGAGATCCTTCATGATCTTACTGGCCCTTTCTGTATGTATGTCCTTGAGGGCAGGTAGGCTGGTGACAGTAATGGGAAGAAATGTGATCTAAGTGACCGTGGAATGATTGTTGGTGCCAGACAGGCTGGTTTGAGTGTCTCAGAAACTGCTGAACTTCTGGGATTTTCACACACAACAGTCTCTGGAGTTTACAGAAAATGGTGCAAAAAACATAAAACATCCAGTGAGTTCTGTGGGTGAATATGCATTGTTATTGAGAGAGTTGAAAGGGGAATGGACAGACTGGTTCAAGCTGACAGGAAGGTGACAGTAATGAAATCACTATGCATTATAACAGTGGTGTGCAGAAGAGCATCTCTGAATGCACAGCATGTCGAACCTCGAAGTGCTACAGCATCAGAAGATCATGACACACAGTCAGTGGCCACTTTATTAAGTATAGGAGATAACTAATGAAGTGGCCCCCTAGTGTGTACAGTTAAGCTTTGCTCATCATGTGTGGTAAACCATATATATGTTGTAACTGGGTTAACTTTCTGGACACGCCCTTCTGCTGACTGCCCCTGTGGCTCCTCCCACAGATTCCTGAATAAAGGTGTTTCGCCTTGCCCCTCCCCCTCAGTCCGGGGGCAGACACTCACCCTGGAGGTCGTATTGTACATCTGTACATTTTAAAGCATGGAACATACACTGAGACCCAACAAATTAGACGTTGATCCGCAAACACCTGAAGCTGGAAACACTTTCGAACTCGGCTGGCCTGCTTCGAAGCGTACCTAGAGGAGATTAAAGTGACCGACCCCGTAGCGAAGCACAGAGTTCTACTCTCCAGGGTCAGTCCACGGGTCTATTCGCTGATCAGAGACCAACCGAGCTACAATGGCGCGATGAGCACCCTCAAAAGACAATACCTGCGGCCGATAAACAGCGTCTATGCTTGGCACCGCTTAGTGACACGGCAACAACAGCCCGGGGAATCAAGTGCTGAGTTCGTCCGAGCCCTACAGACACTCGTGCGGGTCTGCAATTGCCAGGAGCTGACGGCAGCACAGCATGCAGAACTCCTAGTGAGGGACGCCTTCGTCACGGGGACCAGGTCAGTGTACGTGCGCCAGCGGCTGTTGGAAAAAGCCGATCTTACCCTAAGTTCGGCGATCGAGCTGGCTGATACGTTGGAGGCTACTCTGCATAACTCTAATGCTCTTCAGGCACGCGATCCCCCGATGGCCTCGTGGGCACCGCAGACCCCGCAACCTGCTGGCAAATCGACCTCGGCTGCTGCCAGTCATGAGTCCACGAAGTGCTACTTCTGCGGACTTGAGAAGCACCCCCGGAGGCGCTGCCTGGCCCGAGAGGCTGCCTGCTCCAGCTGCAGAAAGAAGGGCCACTTCGCGAAGGTCTGTAGGTCCAGGCTGCGAGCGGGATCGAGCAGCGCCGTGTGCGAAGCATGGGGGTTGCCATCTTCCCTGTCGCCATCTTCCCTGCACGCTGCCACCACGTGCAAGACATGGGGGCTGCCAACTTCCCTGCACGCCATCACCACGTGCGAGACATGGGGGTGGCCATCCTGGTCGGCGCCACCTCCCACCGCCTACGACCAACAGGTGCTCATGGGGCACCCCACCACACCGGACCAAGACAGCGACCCAACCCTGGTGTCCGTGACCCTCGACCAAAGTGCTCCCCACCAGCTCGCAAGGTCAATGATGGACATCCTGGTGGAGGGGTGCAGGACGAGCTGTTTGACACAGGCAGCACGGAGAGTTTTATCCACCCGGACACGGTGCAGTATTGCGGACTCATGATACGGTCGGTAAGTCAGAGGGTCACCATGGCTTCCGGGTCGCATACAACAGACATCCGGGGGGGGGGGGGGTGTTGTGTAGTGATGCTAGTGGTGCAGGACACAGAATATCGAGACTTTACGTTACTGGTTATGCCTCAGTTCTGTGCCCCTGTGCTATTGGGGTGCGACTTCCAGAGCCACCTGAAAAGCGTGACAATGAAGTATGATGGGCCCCTCCCACCAATTACTGTCGTAAGTTCCCAGTTTTGTAGGAATACGTCACATACCCCGCTACTGACCACACACACACACACACATACACACACACACCGACCCGCACATCCCACCCAACACCATGCCAACTGCCGCATTATCGACGCCACTTGCGGCCTCTCCACCCTCAAGATCCCTCCCCCACTGCTGTTTACCAACCTGACCCCCGACTGTAAACCTGTGGCAACTAAAAGCAGGAGGTACAGCCCGGGGGACAGAGCTTTCATTAAGTCGGAGGTGCAGCGGCTGCTCAGGGAGGGGGTCTTTGAGGCAAGCACAAGTCCTTGGAGGGCGCAGGTGGTCGTTGTTCGGAACGGGGAGAAGAATAGGATGATCGTGGACTATAGCCAGACCATCAATAGGTTCACGCAGCTCGACGCGTACCCTTTACCCCGCATCGCGGATATGGTCAATCAGATAGCACAGTACAAGGTGTACTCGACCATAGACCTAAAATCCGCTTACCATCAGCTCCCCATCCGCCGGGAGGACCGCCCTTACACTGCCTTCGAGGTGGATGGCAGGCTTTACCAATTCCTGCGCGTCCCCTTCGGTGTCACGAATGGTGCATCTGTCTTCCAGAGGGCAATGGAACGGATGGTGGACCAGTGCCAACTGAAGGTCACGTTCCCATATCTGGATAACATCACCATCTGCGGTCACGACTAGCAGGATCACGAAAACCTCCAAAAATTTCTCCAAGCAGCCAAAGCTTTCAACCTCACCTATAACAAGGACAAGTGTGCGTTCGGAACCACCTGACTTGCTGTCCTTGGGGGTGTTGTGGAGAACGGAGTCATTGGCCCTGACCCCGACCGTATGCGCCCCCTGTTGGAACTCCCTCTTCCCAACACCCTCAGAGCCCTCAAAAGGTGCCTGGGCTTCTTTTCATGTTTCGCCCAATGGGTCTCTAACTACACAGACAAGGCCCACCCCCGGTCAAGTCCACCACATTCCCCCTCTCTGCCGAGACCCGCGTGGCCCTCAGCCGTATAAAAGGGGACATTGCCAAAGCAGCAATGCATGCGGTGGATGAAACCATTCCCTTCCATGTAGAAAGTGACACCTCCGACTTTGCGCTAGCTGCTCCCCTCAACCAGGCAGGAAGACTGGTGGCATTCTTCTCCCGTACCCTTCAAGGCCCTGAACTTCGGCACTCCGCAGTGGAGAAAGAGGCCCAGGCCATAGTGGAAGCTATTAGGCACTGGAGGCACTATCTTGCCGGCAAAAGGTTCACCCTGCTAACTGACCAGCGCTCAGTCGCATTCATGTTTAATAACCAACAGCGGGGCAAAATCAAAAACAATAAAATTCTGAGGTGGAGAATCGAACTCTCCACCTTCAACTATGACATCATGTACAGGCCTGGGAAGCTCAACAAGCCCTCCGATGCCCTATCCCAGGGAACATGTGCCAGCGCACAGATTGACCGGCTATACGCCCTACATGTAGATCTTTGCTATCGGGGGGGTCACCCGGCTTTTCCACTTCGTGAAAGACTGGAACCTGCCTTACTTCCTTGAGGAGATCAGGATGATGACCAGGGACTGCCAAGTCTGCGCAGAGTGCAAACCACACTTCTACCGACCCGAAAAGGTAGTGACTGAGTGTTGACTTTAAGGGCCCCCTTCCCTCCACCGACCGCAATGTGTACTTCTTAACGTTATCGATGAGTACTCGCGGTTCCCCTTCGCCATCCCTTGCCCCGACACCACTACCACGTCAGTTATAAAAGCCCTGCGCAAGCTCTTCACTCTGTTCGGATACCCATGCTATATCCACAGTGACAGAGGGTCCTCGATTATGAGTGACGAGCTGCGCCAATATCTACTGGCTAGGGGAATTGCAACTAGTAGGACCACGAGCTGTAATCCCCAGGGGAATGGACAGGTGGAGAAGGAGAATGGCACAGTGTGGAAAGCCACACTCTTAGCCCTCAGGTCAAAGGGACTGCCGGTCTCTCGCTGGCAGGAGGTCCTTCCCGAGGCACTCCACTCTATCCGCTCCCTGTTATGCATGGCCACCAATGCCACCCCTCATGAGCGGCTCTTTTCTTTTCCCAGTAAGTCGACCACTGGGACCACCCTACCAACTTGGCTGATGTCCCCGGGGCCAGTGCTGCTCTGGAAACATGCGAGGAGCAATAAATACTCCCCGATAGTCGAGAGGGTTCACTTACTTCATGCGAACCCCCAGTATGCCTATGTGGTTTTATCTGATGGGCGGGAGGACACGGTCTCCATCCGTGACCTGGTGCCCGCAGGAGTACTGGGCCCCTACCCTGAACACTCCGTGGTGACTATTGACCCCGTACCCACCGATCTATGTACCCACCAGACACTGTGCACTCCAAGCCCTACAGAGATGCCACACAACATTCCCATACCGGGCGCGACGCACACGCACGAAGGATTACCGACACCTAAAGTGCTGGCACCTGAAGTCAGGCCGGAGCCAGCACAACCGCCATCTCCGATGCAATCACCACTGGAGCTACGTAGATCACAGCGATGGACTCGACTGCCTGATAGACTTGACCTGTAAATATACTTGTTGTAAATATTGTCAGTCACTTCACCCTGCGGAACTCTTTTACAAAAAAAGGAGGGGTGAATGTGGTAAACCATATATATGTTGTAACTGGGTTAACTGACTGGAGACGCCCCTCTGCTGACTGCCCCTGTGGCTCCTCCCACAGAGGCTCCTCGGTATTTTACCTAACCTCAGTCTTTTGGAGTTATTGAAGGTGCTTCAATATGCATCTCATTGGCTTCAATATTGTACCAAACCCCCAACGGCTTTCAATGTGGTTCCCTTACATTGAGCACCTACATACCACCTTTCTGGCTTGTTCTTTGGGTCCATCTTAACAATTCGGTCTATGTATCGTCTCTTTCAGCATGCAAGGGACTCACATTCCTGAGGTGAGTGATCTCCATTATATTGGTAGCAATCTTCATCACTAATGTCACCCTTTGCATTGAATGTACTTGGTGTGAACATTGGAACTCTTCGCTATTGCCTTTTAACCTAACACAGTATTAACACTGACACTATCCACCCAAATAAAATCCTTCAACATTTTTGAATGAATCTCCCAATGTGTGCTGATTTTACAGCAATATTCAAATGTTAAATCCTGTGTATTTTATAAACTGGATTGAATTCGCTCTCCATTAAACAGTATATAAGCCCGTTCCACAGTACGCAATTCATGAAAACATTTAATTTAGAGACAGTTTCTTCAATGGAATTATTGAAACAATAAGGGTTTCAACCTTTGGCTTCTGCTGTGAATTTCTACAGTGTTCAAAGACGATGGATGAGGGTGGCTCTGCAATTTAATGAGATGATTTTGCATTGTAGAACACAAGGAGATATGTTGGAATACCAAAGCCTGCCTCTATCATAAAACTGAATTCTGCATTGTTGTATAAAGTTGTTTTGAGCAGGCAACCCTTTCACCTTCAACCCTAAATCTCAATGACACTGTTTGCACTGAAGAAGGTCTCCATGAATTCATTTAATCTGAACAACAACTGAACCTCTTGACCATATCTGCATGCTCATATGTGTTGAGTTGCTGCCACATAATTGGCTGATTAGATATTTGCATTACCTAATAAAATACCTAATAAATAGTTAACAGTCTTTGTTCATAAATATTAAGGTTCATACAATGGTTGAATTGTTGATTTGCATAGACTGGTGCTTATTCCTTCTACACTTGAATGTGAACTTGACTCCCTTTACTTTGGGTCTGCACATTGAAGTTATTGTAAGGAATGATGAGTTTTGAAACTCACCTGTCTCTGGTTGTTTGATATATTCCATGACTTTATTACTTTAATTCGTTTCAGTTATTTTCTTACATCCTTATTGCCAAAGCATTCTACATGCCCTTGGGGATTCTTGGTCTCTACTGGAGTTACTCAGAAAATGCAAAGTAATACACAGGAAACTCACTAGAATTTGCATCTTTCCATTGTTCTATCAATGCCACCCTCATCCATCGACTTTGAAGACTGTAGAAATTCACAGCAGAAGCCAAAGGTTGAAATCCTTATTATTTCAATAATTCCATTGAAGAAACTGTCTCTAAGTTAAATGTCTTCATGAATTGATTACTGTGGAACAAGCTTATATCAACGAATGATTGTGAAGCAACAAGTTTTGTGCCTTCCTTCTGATTTCTGAAAGAATCTTGGATCGAAACAGAATCCAACAAAACTTTAGAAAGAGTGCAGGGGACATTTACCAGGATGCAGCCTAGATTTGAGAATATGTCTTATGAAGAAAGGTTGAGTTAGCTAGGACTTTTCTCTTTGGGGCACAGGAGGATAAGAAGTGAGTTGATATATGTATATATGATAAATAAAACAATGGTAGAGTGGACAGCCAGCGACTATTTCCTGGGGTGGAAATAGTGACACAAGAAAACATAATCTTAAGGTGACTGGAGGAAAGTATGGGGGGATGTCAGGTAGATTTCTACACAGAGTTGTGGGTGTGTGGAAAGAGCTGATAGATGCAACTGCATTAGAGACATGTAAGAGACTCTAAGATAGGCATAATGATAAAAGGATGCAGGACGGGAGTTTGATCTTGGAGTAGGTTAAAAGATCGTCAGAACATTGTGAGTTGAAGGGCCTGCACTGTGCTGAACACCTCTATGTTCTATGTTCAGTGACGTATTGTCATAGGGGGAGCGCAATGAAGTTTCACCAGCTGCTTCAGGGATGGTGGGTTCACTGAATAAGCAGAGATTGAATAGATGAGGACTGTACTGTCTGGAGTACAGACTAGAGGAAGTATCATCAAAACATACAAAATTATTAGAGGATGATAGAGGAAAAATATTCTCCCTGCATGAGGACTCTAGAACCAAGGGGTATAATTTCAGAATAAAGTTGATTAGGAATGAGATGAGGAGAAATTACTTCATCAGAGCCTTCAGAACTGTTTTCCGCAGAGGGCTGTGGAGGTGTTTCTCAAATCACAGATGAATAGAATTCTTGGCATGAAGGGAATCAAGGATTATAGGCAAGGCATAAAAATGGCAGTGAAGCAGATCTTTGGAAGAATGGTTTGCCTCTTCCTGCTTCTATTTATCTTCTCAAGAACATTGAAGCAGCAGGTACAATAGTGATGTTCAAGAAGCTTTTAGAAAGGCAAATTAATATGCAAGTACTGGAGGGATATGTATCATCAACACAAAAGATCCTGCAGATGCTGGAAATCCAAAGCAACACACACAGAATGGTGGCAGAACTCAACAGGTTAGGCAGCATCTAAGCAAATGAATTAATAGTCTGCACTTCGGGCTGAGACCCTTCATCAGCACTGGAAAACAAGGGAAAGCAGCCAGGTTATGAGGGTGGAAGGAAGGGGAGCATCAAGCTAGAAGGTGATAGGTGGAGCCGGATGAGTGGGGAATACTGGGTGAAGTAAGAAGCTGTAAGGTAATAACTGGAAAAGACAAAGGGCTGGTGAAAGAATCTGCCAGGAGCGGAGAGTGGATCATGGGAGAAAGGGGAGGAGAAGAGGTAAGAGGCCAGAGTGGAGAAATGAAGAAAATGGAAAGGGGAGGGGAAAAATTACTGGAAGAAATGGAGGAGACGTATCATGTGCAGATAGATGGGATCAGTTTTTTTTGGCATCATACTCGGTGCAGACATCGTGAACTGAAGGACCTATTTCTGTGCTGTACATTTTTATGTTCCATGTTAATAAATACTTGCCTTTGCAATGCTTGTACGCTCCGTGATCAAACAAAGTCCTCCCCCACTCCCCCTTAATAGAACCGGAGTGTTCCTGGAGCGTGCTAACCTTTGCAGGCAGCTGCTCAGCTTGGTTCACTGCCAAAGGATGTCTCTAGTGTCTGGACAAGCAACTCTCTCTTCAATAAATAAAGTCACAGTGAGCTGGCTACCAGCCTGCATACCAGCATACTACCAATAGTTCTCAGATCCAGGGAGAAAACCCCAAACTTGCTTTCTTCTTATGAATGAAACACAATGCAAAAATATGCCATTTACAACTTCAGTCTTTCCATCAAAATGTCACCTGGTACTTTTGTTCCTTCTATGCACTGCAAGAGCAGAGATTGTTGGTGCCACCTAACCCACAGGGGTGGGGGAGTGTAAGCTGAAAAAACAGGTGCAGAAAGAAGTCACAGATATATCTGTCCTGGCTGGCCGGGGGACTGTGTTGGAGACATGAAACATACAGCAAACTAGTGACCCTTCTCCTGAACAAACTGCTTGGCAATAAACACCAGGCTCATTTCATTTTCTTTGCAACCAGATACCTCACAGCCCTCTCACTCTGTTACTTACCATATTTTTTTCAAAGCTACTTGAATTCCACTAAATTACAGGCTAGCTAATCCTTGGAATGAGCTACCCAGCCCCAGTCATCCTAGTGACACTGTAAAGTCTAGTATACTCAAGGGGGGCAAAGCTTTCTTCTCTGTCCAGAATGGGGGCTAAACTCCCAGAGTATAGTGAGACACTGGCACCACTCTGCAATCCATTACTGCAGGGTTTTCATTCCTAGTTTATGTACACAATATATCAAAATTAGCTTGAGCTTTCTCTAGGTGCTCCAGTTTATTTTCTCATCCTAAAGATGTGTGGTTAACCATCCACATTTTAATTGTTTCTTGTATGTTAGTGAATGGTGGAATCCGGATTGTTGTTGGGAATGAGTTGCAGAGACGGTTAGTGGGGAATGGGATAAATCTGTTAAGCAAACATAGACTCAAAGGGCCAAATAGCTTCCTTCTACATCATAAGGAAATAAGGAAAGAGACTGGTGTAGAATTAACGCTTCTAGTGGAACATACACTCACTGGCCACTTTATGAGGTACACCTGTACATTTGCTCGTTAAAGCAAAAATATATTCAACCAATCATGTGTCAGCATCTCAATGCATAAAAGCATGCAGACATGGTCAAGAGTTCCAGTTGTTTTTCAGACCAAACATCAGAATGGGGAAGAAATGTGATCTAAGTGACTTTGACCATGGATTGATTGTTGGTGCCAGACGGGATGGTTTGAGTATCTCAGAAACTGGGTGATTCTGGAGATTTTCACACACAATAATCTCTAGAGTCTGACAGAGAATGGTGTGAAAAACAAAACAAAACATCCAGTGAGCAGCAGATCTGTGGGTGAAGAGACCTAGTGAGAGTGGTCAGAGGAGAATGGCCAGACTGTCCAAGCTGACAGGAATACCTATGTGTTACAACAGCGGTGTGCAGAAGAGTATCTTTCAATGCACAACACATCAAAGCTTGAAATAGATGGGCTGCAGCAGCAGAAGACTACAAACATATAGTCAGTGGTCACTTTATTAGGAACAGGCGGTTCCTAATAATATGGCCACTGAGTGCACTTTAGTATAGAAGTGCTTTCATTTGGGAATGAGCCGCATACAGCATGCAAGGGAGAGAACAAGAGGATTTGGACCTGCTACACAAATTGCCAAGTTACTGTGACCTGAAAGGAGTGATTGAAGATTAGATCATTGGTGAGTATACTGGATAAAAGCAGAAGTTGTGTAATGAAGTGACATTTAATCAGCAATTGCAAGTCTCCAAGTGGGGCTGGGAAAGAGAGTGGAAAGATAACTGCTGATATGACTACACCAATTTCGTTCTGCAAGATCAAACAGGTCAGAGTTTGGGGTGGAAATGAACAATAATGTTGGGAGAAAGGTCAGTGGAACACTGAAATAGTCCCTTGCATCCTCAGAGTGCACACAATGATAGGCATTATATGAAAGCTCCTCACCATACAAGGTATTGATTTTAGTTCTTTTCTTTTCTGAGATATAATTAGAAAAGACTGTGATATTCCTGAGAATTGGTACATTGTGAACCACATTAAACCACTCACTGTGCTCAAACTGACCTCAAAATCCAGCTGACTTTGACACAGGTAACCTGATTCCCTACGCCCGCGCTGGCTGGATGCTGGGACCTTCTGTAGTTAAACGGCTACCAAAATAGCTTTTTTTTTAAAATGAATGTCATGTAGCAACAAGTCTTCTTAGATTACATTTACAATGCCTCAGCTTTCCGGAATTTAGCTCTGCAATAGTAAGTCAAAAGTTACTTGCCATTTACCAGCTATATCAAGAATCAGATTTAATATCTCTGGCATATGCTGTGAAAGTTGTTGTTTTGTGGTATATTGCAAGACATAATAAAAAAGCTATAAATTACAATACATTTATTGTACAATATGTATTTATTTATTTATAATTTAAATTAAATTAGTAGTGCAAAAAGAGAGGAAAAGTAGTGAGGTAGTGTTCATGGGTTCATTGTCCATGGGTTCATTGATGGTGAAGAGGAAGAAAGTGTTCCTGAAACATTGAACGTGTGCGTTCAGGCTGCTGTACCTCTCCCTGATGGCAGCAATGAGAAGGGGACATGTCCTGGGTACTGGGGGTCCTTAATGATGGATGCCATCTTTTTGAGATATTGCCTTTGAAGGTGTATTCGATGCTGTGGAGGCTAGTGCCCATGATGGAGCTGGCTGAGTTTACAATCTTCTGCAGCTTTTTCCTATCCTATGCAGTGGCCTCTCCATACCACTTGAGATGTAACCAGTTTGAATGCTCTCCATGGTATACCTGTAGAAACTTGCAAGTGTTATTAGTGACATAGTAAGTTCTTCAACTTCCAAATTAAATCTAGCCACTATGTGCCTTTGTAATTGTATCAATATTTCAGGCCCAGGATAGATCTTCAGTGTTCTGAGACGAGGCAAGAGAACTACACACCTTCACAGAAAGAGACGCAGTGTGACATTCTAACCTATGGGTTATACTTCTCTTGCCGACACTTTTCTTTCGGTGCACCTCCCCTGTCTGACCCTTGCACTTTCTTACAGCCTGACTTTCACAAGAACATTTTCTATTCCAATATCTTCTATTTCAAACAAAACCCAGGTTCATCTTTCCATTTAATTCTAACAAGACTAAAAAGACTAAACCCTTAGAAACAAACAACAAAAAGATTGTATTTAAGAACAAATGAGCATTACACACGTTTTTGGTTGTTTAAATTATTTGCTTCATTTAGGGATGACTTCGCCCGACCCTTCACTGAATTGCTCCCACAACCTATGGACTCACTTTCAAGGTTTTTTTTATCTCATGTTCTTGATATTGATTATTATTACTATTATTATTATTATTACCATTATTATTATTTCTTTTTGTATTTGCACAGTTTGTTGTCTTTTGCAAATTGGCTGTTTTTCCATCCTGTAGGGTGTGGTCTTTCATTGATTCTATTGTGTTACTTGTTCTTACTGTGACTGCCCACAAGAAAATGAATCGCAGAGTTGTATATGATGACATTTAAGTGCTTTGATAATACACTTACTTTGAACTTTGAACTTTGAATAAAATCCCGGGATATCTAGAGGCATCTATTTATTCAATTTATTCAGGTTAAAATAGCTCAGATGGAATAGCAGTCAACACTCATCAAGTGTCCCAGAGATAAGACCATAAGACCATACAATATAGGAGCAGAATTAGATCATTTGGCCCATCAAGTCTGGTCTGCCCATTTCATCATGGCTTATCCATTTCCCCTATCAGGCCCAATCTCCTGCCTTCTCCATATATCCCTTCATGTCCTGATCAATCAAGAATTTATCAACCTCTACCTTAAATATACATAAAGACTCTGATCCACAGTTGCCTGTAGCAATGAATTCCACAGATTCAGCACACACTGGCTAAAGAAATTCCTCCTCATCTCCGTTCGGAAAGGATGCCCCACTATCCAGAGACTTTGCCCCTTGGTCTTAGACTCTCCCACCATAGGAAACTTCCTGACATTGTATTCCATCAGCCACTTCTTTGCTCATTCTTCTCATCTGTATAACACATTATGTAGCCTCTCTCCATCCTCAAAACTACCTGCCCTTCCATCTAGCTTTGTATCATGTCTAAACTTTGCAACAAAGCCATCAACTCCATCATCCAAATCATTGGCGTATAACATAGAAAGAATCAATTCTAACACGGGCCCCCATGGAACACTACTAGTCACCAGCAGTCAACCAGAAAAAGCTCCCTTTACTCCCACTCTTTGCCTCCTACCAAAGATCTACTGCTTTATCTACCGCAAACACAAGGAAATCTGCAGATGGTGGAATTTCAAGCAACACACATAAAAGTTGCTGGTGAACGCAGCAGGCCAGGCAGCATCTCTAGGAAGAGGTACAAGTCGACGTTTCAGGCCGAGACCCTTCATCAGGATTAACTGAAAGAACCTGTTCTTTTCAGTTAGTCCTGACGAAGGGTCTCGGCCCGAAACGTCGACTGTACCTCTTCCTAGAGATGCTGCCTGGCCTGCTGCATTCACCAGCAACTTTTATGTTGCTGCTTTATCTATGCTAGAATCTTTCCTGTAATACCATGAGCTCATAGCCAGTTAACCAACTCATATGGTATAGATTAAATCAAAATTTTGCTGAGAGAAAAGTTTGCATTTAAATATCTCCTTGCATGGTCCTAGAATGTCCCAATAACAAAAAATCTACCAAATTGTATTCATAGTTGTTATGAAGGGAACGAGACGGCTAAAAGATACCAAACCTTTCTTCCAAATTTCACCGTGTGATCATTTGCGTCCATCTGTACACGGGAGCTCATGTGGAAGACAGTGCAGGACTAAAAATGGTGCCACTGTGAGAGGGATGTTGATAGGGTGTTTAAAAAGGCATATAGTATGCTTGCCTTTATTAATCAAGACCTTCAGTTCAAGAGTCAGGAAGTTATGTTGTAGATTTATAAAACTCTAGATAGGCCGCTTCTGGTGTACTGCATACAGTTCTGGTTGCCACATTTTAAGAAGGATGTCGAGTCTTTGGAGAAGATGCAAAGGAGGTTTACTAGAATGTTGCCTGGATTAAAGGACATGTGCTAAAACAAGAGGTTGGACAGACTTGGGTGGAGGCTCAGGGGAGATTTGACAGAGGTTTATAAGATTTTGTGAGGCATAGATAGAGACAGTCAGTACCTTTTTCCAAGTGTTGAAATGTCTAATAACAGAGTGCATACATTTAAGGTGAGAGGGGTAATTTCAAAGGAGACGTGAGGGATAAGTTTTTTACACTGAGAGTGGTAGGTGCCTGGAATGTGTTGGCTGGGCTGGTAGTGGAGACAGAAACGTTGGAAACTTTTAATAGACATTTAGATAGGCATATGAATGTGAGGGTAATGGAAAGATATGGACACTGTGTAGGCCGAAGGAATTAGATTAGTTGGTCATTTAATTACTAATTTAATCAGTTCTGTTGTGTCTGTGCACAACTACATATCACTTAAATAAGAGCATGCATGCAGTAGATGGCTTTAACTGGTGTATTCACATTGGAGCAGGAGAGAGAGAGAAAACAATCAGAATGTGTAGACAACAGTGCCTTTACAGACAGGAGAACAATACGTAGTACTAAAGAGAGGTCATTGCTCTAAAAGAAATAGATCAATACATTTTACTTCCTCTCACTTTAAATTAGTGCAACATGGTACTGTATGTGTACAAAACATACAATTTACCTTTCATAAACCCATATTCCAAATAAGTATGCTTTCACAATAACAGTCACTAACTCCACAGATGTAAAGGTTCAATTTTTTGGGTGGTGCTCTGTTTCCTGCAGGATAGCACCTCTGGAACTGTGGGATGGCATCAGGTTTGGAAGGTGTCTTGTCTGAGACAACATTCTCAGTTTCCCAAGTCACGATGTCGTCAGTGACATGATCATCACTGAGAGGTAAGTCCGGTAACTGTAATGTGCCCGTCGTGTTGGATGCAATAGACTCAGGTGCATTCATCAGTTGAGTATCCAGTATTTGGTCCAAAAGACATCTCCATATATGATCTCCAGCATCCACTGTGTACATCAGTGGTCCAGTTCTTGTAGCTATCCTACAGGGTGTTCCATGTGTCTTTTCGGTAATCATGCACTAGGACTTCCTGTCCAATCTCAAAGCTCCTTGCTGCTTCACTTGGCAACTGGCTGAACTGTTTATTCTGTACTTCCCTTCAGAAGTCTGGTTTCAGGAGGTCTATATGAGATCTCAGATTCCTGTTCATGAGCAACATTTCAGGTGTTTGATTTGTCCTTGCATGGATAGAGTTCTGATACACAAAAAGAAGTTTGTCCTCCTTGTGCTGTAGAGGAATGTCATCCTTGTCGATTGCTTTCAAGGATTTCTTGAAGGTTTGGATAAACCTATCAGCTAACCCATTCGCTGCTGGGTGATGAGGAGCTGACTTGAAATGTCTAATGTCATCTTCCTTCATGAACAGCTGAAATTCCTCTGACATGTATTGTGGTCTGTGTCACTCTCAGTTTGTTCTGGTGAACGATTTCATTAGACATAGGTGCAGAATTAGGCCACTTGGCCCATTGAGTCTGCTCTGTTATTCAAGCATAACTGATCCTTCTTTCCCCTGCTCAACCCCATTCCCCAGCCTTCTCCCCATAAGCTTCGATGCCATGTCCAATCAAGAACCTATCAATTTCTGCCTTAAATACACCAAATGACCTGGTCTTCACAGCTGCTTGTGGTAACAAATTCCACAAATTCACTACCTTCTGGTTAAAGAAATTTCTCCACATCCTTATTTTAAATGGATGCCCTTCTATCCTGAGGCTATGCCCTCTTGTCCTAGACTTTCCTACCATAGGAAACATCCTTTCCACATCTACTCTGTCTAGGCCTTTCAACATTCAAAAGGTTTCAATGAGATCTCCCCTCATCCTTCTAAATTCCAGTGAGTACAGACGCAGAGCCATCAAACATTCCTTGTATGATAATCCTGACATTCCCAGAAGACATTTCTGGTGAAGATAGTCCTCAGAGTGGACACAGTCTTTGCTAAGGTGGTTAACTTCATTGGTATAACTTCTGACCACTTCAACTGAGCATCCGCAGCAATCAGAAGCATGGAGTCCATGGATGACCCAGAAAAGTCAATATATACACTTTGCCGTAGTGATGGCAGCCACTCCCATGGATTTAACAGTGCCAGTGGGGGTGCATTTTGAAATTTTTGGCATCCTAAACAGCTTTTGGCAAATTCTTTGATCTGTTTATCTATTCCCTTCTCAAGCACCTTCTGATTAGCATTAAGCAGCTGTGACAATCTCTGGTTAGTGCTACCATTTAGGTTGCCATTGCCTGTTGATGTCACACTGAGAGCTTTGATTGTGTGCCAGTCTAGAAACATAGAAAACCTACCGCATAATATAGGCCCTTAATGCTGTGTCGAACATATACTTACTTTAGAAATTACCTGCGGTTACCCATAGTCTAGTTGGATTTTTCTCAACCATTCATATCCAAAAAGTGCTGGCCCTTTTCAATATATAAAGCTCTAACAGCTGTGTTTGGCCACCATACTTGACATTTACCTTCAGTTTGCCTTTGGGAGATCCTTTTGCACCTGTGTCGGTCTTCAGCATCACTGAGGTCTTCCCTAACGATATATTAGAAAACAGTCTGTTATAGTTAGCCTCTGAAATTAAAGACAAAGCTCACCGTGTCCAGTTCTATTTTCAGTTTTACTCCAGACACATCTGTTGTGATCCATATGATTTTGTGATCTGCTTCAGTAAAACTATGCAATTCTAGGCATGACGCTGTGTTGTCTGTTTCACATTTGGTCACTTTATGCATTTGCTTAGTTTTGTGTGTGAAACTCTTCACTCGGTGTGTTTTTCTTTTCCTTTGGTTGTGCTTTTTGTCTGACTTGCACACTCTCCCTATATGACCTTGTCTGTGACACTTTCTGCACACTTTTCCTTGAACCAACAGTCATTTGCATCATGGGAAGATTTGTTACATTGATGACATCTTTGGCTTTTTGCATCATTCAGGGACATTCACATTCTAACCTCCTTTTCTGTAATTCTGCTGCATCCTTTGCTGCAGCCTCTAACAATATTGCAATGATCAATGTCCGTTCTAAGGTTAGGTCTCTTTTGGACAGTAGTCTTTTTTGAGTGTTTTGACTATGCATGCCACATACAAGCATGTTCCTTAATGCATCAGAAAGTCTATTTCTAAAATCACAGTACTGGGAAATTTTGTGCAGTTCTATAAAGTATTCCAAAATGCTTTCATCTTTTGACTGGTTCCTTTTGTAAAATCTAAATCTCTTAGCTATTGCCAGTGGTTTAGAGCTCAAGTGATTTTGTAAAATTGTAACAATTTCATCAAATGTGTTGCTTGCTGGCTTTGCAGAGGTTATTAGGTCACATAAGAGCCTGTACCTTCTTGCACCAATTAAGCTAAGAAGTGTAGGAACTTTCTTTTGCTCTTCTACATTGTTTGCATTACAGTACAGTTCAAATTCATCAACTGAAGTCATTGGCACATCGTTTTCACTTTAAATTCAGTGTGTTTTTCACTATTACCCATGGGTCCTTTGGCTTTCTCATGCTATTTAACTCTCGTTGTTTTGTGCTGTGACTGTTGGTGCAGTTTGTGATGCTCTCTGACACTCAAGTTCATTCTCATCACCAATTTGCAGTATCTGTGCACAAATACATATCAATTAAATAAAAGCATGCACGCGGGAGATGGCTCTGACTGGTATATTCACATTGCTGTGAGAGAAAGAGAGACCAATGTGCACGTGTAGACAACAGCACATGTGCAGACAACTGGTCAATACATAGTGCTAAGGGGGGCAGCCATTAGTCTAAAAGAAATAAATCCATACGTTACGTGTTTGGCACAACATTGTGGGCCTTTGAATGTTAGGGCCTGTTCTTGTGCTGGGCAGTTCAATATTCTACGTTCTATTTCAGAGTGCTGTTACTGATTATGTGGTTAAAGTTAGCATGAAGACTTGACTGCAAAGAGTTGTAAAGTGCATACTGAACCTTAGAGGTAAATTATGAAGCATCCAACTCCTTGGCGTTGAAGAGGTTCATGACAGTGATTCCAGGAATGAAAGGGTTAATGTATGAGGAACTGTACTCACTGGAGTTTAGAAGAATGAAGGGGTACTTCATTGAAAACTATCAAACGTTGAAAGGCATAGATAGATTTGATGTGGAGAGGATGTTTCCTATGGTGGGAGAGTCCAGGACCTGAGGGCACAGCCTCAGAATATAAGAACTTACCTTTAGAACAGAGATGAGGAGGAATTTCTTTTTCCAAATGGTGGTAAATCTGTGGAATTCTGCTCCTGTGCCTTATCATCCTGACTTAATCATATTAAGGATCTATAAGTACCTCTATTTATTTTCTTCCTAACCCATCTCTCCCATATAGATTAATGCATTAATATAGTAACATACTTTATTAGAGAACAACTTCTCAAAGTGGCCCACCAATTTTTTTCCCAAAGTTCTAAACGTGATGAGATGAACGATTATTTTACTGGGTTTTAAGCCCTTGTTCAAAGGTCTTATAACGTGAAAGAAAATGACCCTTGAATTGAGAAGTAATGGGGAGAATCGATTTCCCTAATTTCTAGAAATTTCACCCTCCCTCTTTCTTTTTCTTTTCCCCATTCTGGCACCCTTCTCTGATGTATTTAATAATTCAGTAATATTTGAGTAATATTCTAAATATATTGTTTGATTAAGCATTCATTGTTGTGAAAATAATTCATCATTGGGTGGTGGGGTGGAGATAAGGCTCTACCAAAGGAGATGTAAGGTGCTCCTTCTCTCCGCTACCCTGCAGATCATCTGTGGGCAAGGTGTAGCACTTGCTTAGCCCCCAGTCAGGGTCATGGGAGCAGGTGCTGGATGGTTGTATGATCAGCTGGCACATATCACCAGTCCTGGTTATGTGACCACTGTCACCAGCCAGAAACTCTCTGAAGAGTATTGATAATGGATGGAGTCACCCATTTTGTAAAGACACTTCCCAGAAGAAGGTAATGGCAAACTAGTTCTGACATTTGCCAAGAAAAATCATGATCATGGATAGAGAAAAGAATAGGAACAACAGCATGAAGGGGGTCTTCCCTATAGGCAGATTAAAGACAGGTGAAAGATCATGATCACCCACGTCACATTACATGGGACATAATGATGATGATGACTGATTATATGAAAAAGCACATACGTGCAAGGCATATATTATTACGCCACCATGTGATAAGTGCGCGCCTCATTTAAAGTAAAAACGAATGTACACAAATTATCTCCCAGCTCCGTATTTTTCTTTTAATTAGTTTTTATGTTTTAGAGTTACACAGAATAACACCCTCTTACTCCTTTTCCTGAGCTGCCTTTAACCTACCTTCTCCTGCCTTTTCTCTCATGGCCCTCTCTCTGTTCCTTTCGGATTCCTTATTCTTTAGCTCCTTGCTCTTTCCTCCTTTCATCTCCCAGCTTCTCACTGTTCTCCCCTCCCCAACACACCTAGCTTCACCTATCATCTGCAAGCCTGAGTTACTTTCACTCCAACACCTTCCTGTTCCAGATTCTGCTCCCTTCCTTTCAAGTTCTATTGAAGGGTCTCAGCCGGAAACATTGATGTTTTTTTTCTCCCCATAGATACAGCTTGACCTGCTGAGATCTGCCAGTATTTTGTGTGTGTGTTGCAAAGTATACTGTGTATCATGTGGATGGGAATCAGCAATAGCTGGCATCTGCAAGAGACAAAAATGGTGCCAGAAAGTGGGAGGAGTGGCACTTCTACCAAAGGGTTAAGAAAATAATTAATTTAGAGCAGGTGCAGTCAAGCAGAGGAAGTTACACCATACAGTTGGAGTGCCACATGCTCAGAGAATTTGGCACAGATACCAATTGCCAGTGTTGCAGTCTCCTTAAATGTTAACAGTTAATAATCTCATTAATCAAAGCGATACGTTAAGCATAGGACTGCCTTATTGCCCAGTGTGACCCCTTGAACATCTACTAAAGGGAGATATCCTCAGTAATTGCACTAAGAATACATCAGTTTGCAAGCAGTTCTGAGAACTACACTGCTTGCTAGAAATTGAAATGTTAGCTTTTTGTGACACAATGAAGTAACAGTCAAAACAAATTAATTTTCTTGAGTTGATATTCCTGGTTTGAGATTTTATTTTGTTGAGAAGATGAAGCAAAAACTCAAAGAGTAGGAATGCAGTAGTTTTAAATGGGAAAACATACTCCAGGAGTGAACAATTGTACATAACCTGTCCAAAACCACCAGGTTCAGGACCAATTAGTACCTTCAACCATCAGACTCTTGAACCAGCACTTACCCCAACACTGAACTGATTCTACAACCTGTGGACTCACCTTCAAGGATGCAACAACTCATGTTCTCATTATTATTCATTTATTATTATTTGTGTTTTTATATATTCATACAGTTTGTTTTTTTCTGCATATTGGTTGGTTGTCAGTCTTCATTTATGTGTAGTTTTTCATTGATTCTGTTGTATTTCTTCGTTCTACTATGAATGACTGCAAAAAATTAATCTCATTTTTTCATGATGGGTAGCATATACATGCTTTGATAATACTTTGAACTTTGACACCATGCTTGGTGGTTTTGGGTCGCATGCAAAACTTTGGTTTACCTGTCTCTTTAAGGGCATACTTTCTAAAGAAGGAGTGCAACTAAGATTTGTCAGACTGGTTTCTGGAATGATGGGTTGCCATATGTGGTGCTACATTCGGTTTTGCCTCTCTGCTCCAGCATTTCAAAGAAAGGCAATCTTATCAAACATTCCAAATTCTTACAACTATCTTGGTACAGTGTTTCAACCCATAAATTCCTCTCCCCCACATAGGTCCTGGGTCCTGCATGTAAGCACCATTACAAAGAAAGCACAACAACACCTATACTTTCTTAGAGGTTTGCAAAGATTTGAATTGTCACCTAAAACTTTGACAAATTTTTATGGATGTGCGATGGAGAGTATATTGACTGGCTGCATCACAATCTGGTATGGAAACACCAATGCCCTTGAATAGAAAAGCCTACAAAAAGTAGTGGATATAGCCCAGTCCATTATGGGTAAAGTCTTCCCCACCATTGAGTGCATCTACATGGAGTGCTATCTCAGGAAAACAGTATCAAGGACCCCCACCATCCAAACCATGCACTTTTCTCACTGCTGCCATCAGGAAGGTACAGGAGCCTCATTTCTCACATCACCAGGTTCAGGTACAGTTATTATCTCTCAACCATCAGGCTCTTGGAATCAGAGGGAATAACCTCGCTCCACTACTGAACTGTTCCCACAATGGTTCAAAGGTTCCGTTGTTTTTCTTTGTTTTGTGGCTGCCTGCAAGAAGGTGAATCTCAAAGATGTAAATAGTTTCCATATTTTGATAATAAATATACTTTGAAATTTGAATACAAGAGTTGCTTGATAGACAACACACCTATTATAGCTTGTCACACGAGCCAAAACTCTCCCAGTTAAAACTGAGTGTGACATCATAGAACAGGTACATAGAGGAACATGCACAGAGGGAAACAGTTCAATATAGTTTTGATGCTGCCAGTTCATAACTGAAATCATTAAATGTCTTGGAAGTGTTTTTCTGTGACATGAAACTTGGAGTGTAAAAAGGGTTTGGGCTACAAAATGTACTGAGATTGCTTGGCTCAAGAAGATGAACTTCAGGATATTTAATATTAGAAGAGAGGCAATATTCAGGACAGATTGAAGGATGAGAGAGGATGTTCATGTGGAGAATAAACACAAGTGCCCATTAGATTTGGGTGGTGAGGGGAGATATATCTCCACCAATGGTGCTCCTTCCCTTCACTAGCCTGCAGGTTACCCTTGGGCAAGGTGTAGCACCTGCTTATCCCTGATCAGGGTCACCTGAAGCCATGGGAGCAGATGGTGGATGGTTGTGGGTGAGCAGCTGACACAAATCATCATCATCATCATCATCATCAGGTGCCATGCCCAGATTGAACTTTGACTGCCATGGCCCACATACTCCTGTTTCGGGTCAAGTGGATCAATTCATTGGTATTCATTTCCAGTTCTCTGGCTGCTGCCTCCATCATCATTTGTCTTTGCCTTCCTTTTGCTTTCTTCCCTTCAATCTTTCCTATAATTATCGTGCATTCTAACTCCTCTTTCCTAATCACATGTCCAATGAAGTTATGTTTCCTTTTCATGATCTCATACATTATTTCTCTATTTGCGTTTGCTCTGTTCATGACATCCTTGTTAGATATTCATTTCGTCCATGATATTCTTTGCATCCTCCTCAAAAACCACATCTTTGCTGCTTCAGTTCATTTCCTCATGTTACTAGACATTGTCCAACATTCGCAAGTATATATTGACACATATCACAAGTCATAATTATGCAACCATTGATGCCAGGGAGACAATTTCTGAAGAGTATTGATAATGGCTGGAGTCACCTGTCTTGTAAAGATACTGCTCAGAAGAAGGTAAAGGCAAACCACTTCTGTAGAAAAATTTGCCAAGAACAATCATGGTCATGGGAGGATCATGATCGACTGAGTCATACGACACAGCCCATAATTAATGATGGTGATGACCCACTAGATGGGGTACATGATCTGTTCCCTTCCACCGCTTCTCTCTAATGTATTAATCATCCTATCAAATGCAAGACAGCATGACTGTTATGAAGATATTGTATGAGGAGATAAGCAACACTAACTCTGATGGATAGGCCATGTTATCTGGATGCCGAACCCATGTATCCTCAAACAGGTTAATTAATTAATTGGGATACTGCGTGGGATAGGCCCTTCCAGCCACAATATCCAGCAACCCCTGATTTAATGCTAACTTAATCACAGTTTACAATGGGCTACTAACCTGCTAACCTTTATTCCCATATGAAAGAAGGTCCGTGAGCCCCTGTTGTGCAAAGGAAACACCTCAAAGATAACATCAAAATCAACCTGAAGAAATTCAACATGATGTCTAAAAACTGGGAAGACGTTGCACTCAGTGGAAGCAATCTGTTCCAGAGGGAGCTGTGGTACAGAGAAATGACCTCCACTGTGATGTAGAGAACAAACAGCAGCTATGAAAGGAGAGACTAAATAACCAAAACACAACAACTAACCACAGCCACCACCTACTTGTGCCCACACTGCAGCCAAATATGAGTAGCCTGGATCTGTCTCTAAGAGTTCCAGTTCAGTTTATTGTCATTCAACTGTACACATGTATACCGTCAAATGGAAGAATACTCCTCCAAACCCAGATGCACAACACAGTACATATAACTTACACACACAACACATAATATATTACCAGCAAAAAATTAACAAATGAGAAGTTGTAGGGTTCAGCCACCTGAGGACCCACCAGAGACACCTCATACTTCACAATGATGAGGAGATTAGAACCTGAGCCAGGTGAACTCACAGTGCCCAGGTGGTTGTTAATGGCAGGGCAGCCCCATTCATTGATGCGATCCAGCAGGGAAAGAACTGACATTCTTCCAAAATTGCTCTGTGGAAAGGGTAGTTCTTGGCATGTGAATAGGAGGATGTTTCCTTATGAAACATGCTAGGGATCTCAGTGCCATTAGTTGCCTGCTTTCAGCTGACAGCAATGCCCTTACCCTCGAGGCCTTTGTCACCGAGTTCCTAAATTCACTGAACTTTAGTAAGTGAGACGTTCCCAGAGATAGTTTGGATGTCAGGTGAGAGAGAGAAAGATACCATAACACAATTCCAGCATCTGCAGGTTTTAAAAACACAAACACATTCTGCAGATGCTGGAAATTCAAGCAACAACGTCAAAGTTGCTGGTGAGCGCAGCAGGCCAGGCAGCATCTCTAGGAAGAGGTGCAGTCGACGTTTCAGGCCGAGACCCTTCGTCAGGACTAACTGAAGGAAGAGTGAGTAAGGGATTTGAAAGTTGGAGGGGGAGGGGGAGATCCAAAATGATAGGAGAAGACAGGAGGGGGAGGGATGGAGCCAAGAGCTGGACGGGTGATTGGCAAAAGGGATATGAGAAGATCATGGGACAGGAGGCCCAGGGAGAAGGAAAAGGGGGAGGGGCGGAAACCCAGAGGGTGGGCGAGGGGTATAGTCAGAGGGACAGAGGGAGAAAAAGGAGAGTGAGAGAAAGAACATGTGTATATAAATAACGGATGGGGTACGAGGGGGAGGTGGGGCATTAGCAGAAGTTAGAGAAGTCAATGTTCATGCCATCAGGTTGGAGGCTACCCAAATGGAATATAAGGTGTTGTTCCTCCAACTTGAGTGTGGCTTAACAGGATCTCCCAGTGGCCACACATTTTAATTCTACATCCCATTCTACACCTACGCTCTGTCCGCCAGCGAAAGCAGGATCTCCCAGTGGCCCCACATTTTAATTCCACATCCCATTCCACACCTACGCTCTGTCCGCCAGAGAAAGCAGGATCTCCCAGTGGCCACACATTTTAATTCCACATCCCATTCTACACCTACGCTCTGTCCGCCAGAGAAAGCAGGATCTCCCAGTGGCCACACATTTTAATTCCACATCCCATTCCCATTCTGACACCTACGCTCGGTCTGCCAGAGAAAGCAGGATCTCCCAATGGCCACACATTTTAATTCCACATCCCATTCCCATTCTGACACCTATGCTCTCTCCGCCAGAGAAAGCAGGATCTCCCAGTGGCCACACATTTTAATTCCACATCCCATTCCCATTCTGACATGTCTATCCACGGCCTCCTCTAAAGATGAAGCCACACTCAGGTTGGAGGAACAACACCTTATATTCCGTCACGGTAGCCTCCAACTTGATGGCATGAACATTGACTTCTCTAACTTCCGCTAATGCCAACCTCCCCCTCGTACCCCATCCGTTATTTATTTATATACACACATTCTTTCTCTCACTCTCCTTTTTCTCCCTCTGTCCCTCTGACTATACCCCTTGCCCATCCTCTGGGTTTTTCCCCCTCTCCCCCTTTTCTTTCTCCCTGGGCCTCCTGTCCCCTGATCCTCTCATATCCCTTTTGCCAATCACCTGTCCAGCTCTTGGCTCCATCTCTCCCCCTCCTGTCTTCTCCTATCATTTTGGATCTCCCCCTCCCCCTCCCACTCCCACATTCAAATCTCTTACTCGCTCTTCCTTCAGTTAGTCCTGACGAAGGGTCTCGGCCTGAAACTTCAACTGTACCGCTTCCTAGAGATGCTGCCTAGCCTGCTGCGTTCACCAGCAACTTTGATCTGCAGATTTTTTCTTGTTTGTGACGTGATTTCTTAGTTTGTCCTATCTTCCCAAACACAGTTCATACACATTAAGCACCACACTAACAAAAAGTTTCTGTTCTGACATAAGACATCGGAACAGAATTAGGCCATTTGGCCCAACAAGTCTGCTCCAGCATCCATCACAGCTCATTTATTATCCCTCTCAATCCCATCCTCCTTTGTCCATAACCTTTGACACTCTGACGAATCAAGAACCTATCAAACTCAGCTTTAAATGTACTGAATGACTTGGCCTCCACAGCTTTCTGTGGCTATGAATTCCACCAATTCACCACTCTCTGGGTAAAGAAATTCCTCCTTGTCTTTTCTAAAGGAATGTTCTTCTATCCTAGTTGTGTGTGTGTGTGTGTGTGTGTGTGTGTGTGTGTTTTAATACCATAAGACATAGAAACAGAAATAGGCCATTCAGCCCATTGAGTCTGGTCCACCATTTGATCAGGGCTGATCCCAGATTCCACTCAACCTCATACACCTGCCTTCTCGCCATATCCTTTGATACCCTGACCAATCAGGAAACAACCAACTTCCACCTTAAATATACCCACGGACTTGGCCTCCACCGCAGTCTGTGGCAGAGCATTCCACAGATTTACTATTCTCTGGCTAAAAAAAATTCCTCCTTACCTCTGTTCTAAAAGGTTGTCCCTCTATTTTGAGGCTGTGCCCTCTAGTTCTGGATACTGCCACCACAGGAAACATCGTCTCCACATCACGCAATCTAGTCCTTTCAACATTCGGTAGGTTTCAATGAGATCCCCCAACATTCTTCTAAATTCCACTGAGTAGAGACCCAAAGCTGCCGAACACTCCTCATATTAACCCGTTCATTCCTGGAATCAACTTTGTGAACTTCCTCTGGACTCTTTCCAATGACAACACATCCTTTCTGAGACATGCATCCCAAAACTTTTGACAATACTTCAAGTACGGCCTGACTAGTGTCTTAGAAAGCCTTAGTATTATCTCCTTACTTTTATATATTATTCCTCTTAAAATAAATGCCAACATTGCATTTGCTTTCTTTACCACAGACTCCCCCTGTAAATTAATCTTCTGGGAGTCTTGCATGATGACTCCAAAGTCCCTCTGCACATCTGATAGAAATATAGAAACATAGAAAACCTACAGCACAATACAGGCCCTTCAGCCCACAAAGCTGTGCCGAACATGTCCATACCTGAGAAATAACCTAGGGTTGCCCATAGCCCTCTATTTTTCTAAGCTCAATATACCTGTCCAGGAGTCTCTTAAAAGACCTTATCTTATCTGCCTCCACCACTGTCGCCGGCAGTCCATTCCATGCACTCACCACTCTGCGTAAAAAACTTACCCCTGATATCTCCTCTGTATCTACATCTAAGCACCTTAAAACTGTGCCCTCTTGTGCTAGTCATTTCAGTCCTGGGAAAAAGGCTCTGACTATCCACATGATCAATGCCTCTCATCATCTTATACACCTCTATCAGGTCACCTCTCATATTCCATCATCCCAAGGAATAAAGCCCAAGTTGACTCAACCTATTCTCATAAGGCATGCTCCCCAATTCAGGCAACATCCTTGTAAATCTCCTCTGCACCCTTTCTATGGTTTTCACATCCTTCCTATAGTGAGGTGACCAGAACTGAGCACAGTACTCCAAGTGGGGTCTGACCAGGGTCCTATGTAGCTGCAACATTACCTCTTGGCTCCTTAACTCAATCCCACGACTGATGAAGGCCAATGCACCGTATGCTTTCTTAACCGCAGAGTCAACCTGCGCAACAGCTTTGAGTGTCCTATGGACTCGGACCTCAAGATCCCTCTAATCCTCCACACTGCCAAGAGTCTTACCAACCCAGACGGAATATAAGGTGTTGTTCCTCCAACCCGAGTGTGGCTTCATCTTGACAGTAGAGGAGGCCATGAATGGACATATCAGAATAGGAGTGGGACGTGGAATTGAAATGTGTGGCCACTAGGAGATCCTTCTGTCTCTGGCGGACAGAGCGTAGGTGTTCAGCGAAACGATCTCCCAGTCTGCGTCAGGTCTCGCCAATATATAGAAGGCCGCACCGGGAGCATCGGACGCCTTTATATAACACCAGCCGACTCACAGGTGAAGTGTCGCCTCACCTGGAAGGACTGTCTGGGGCCCTGAATAGTGGTGAGGGAGGAAGTGTATGGGCATGTGTAGCACTTGCTCCACTTACAAGAATAAGTGCGGGGAGGGAGATCGGTGGGAAGGGGTGGGGGGGAAACGAATGGACAAGGGAGTCACGTAGGGAGCGATCCCTGCGGAAAGCAGAAAGAGGGGGGAGGGAACGATGTGCTTGGTGCTGGGATCCTGTTGGAGGTGGCGGAAGTTACGGAGAATTGTATGTTGGACCCGAAGGCTGGTGGGGTGGTAGGTGAGGACAAGGGGAACCCTATCACTAGTGGGGTGGCAGGAGGATGGGATGAGAGCAGGTGTGCGTGAAATGGGAGAGATGCATTTGAGAGCAGAGTTGATGGTGGAGGAAAGGAAGCCCCTTTCTTTAAAAAAGGAAGACATCTCCTTCGTCCTGGAATGAAAAGCCTCATCTTGAGAGCAGATGCATTGGAGACGGAGGAATTGCAAGAAGGGGGTGGCATTTTTGCAAGAGATACGGTGGGAAGAGGAATAGTCCAGGTAGCTGTGAGAGTCCGTAGGCTTATAGTAGACATCAGTAGATAAGCTGTCTCCAGAGATAGAGACAGAAAGATCAAGAAAGGGGAGGGAGGTGTCAGAAATGGACCAGGTAAATTTGAGGGCAGGGTGAAAGTTGGAAGCAAATGTAATGAAGTCAACGAGCTCAGCATGCGTGCAGGAAGCAGCGCCAATGCAGTCGTCGATGTAGCGAAGGAAAAGTGGGGGACGGATACCAATATAGGCTGCGAACATGGATTGTTCCACAAAGCCAAAAGGCAGGCATAGCTGGGACCCATATGGGTGCCCATGGCCACATCTTTAGCTTGGAGGAAGTGGGAGGAGGCAAAGGAGAAATTAAGACTAAGGACCAATTCTGCTAGACGGAGGAGAGTGGTGATAGAGGGGAACTGGTTAGGTCTGGAATCCAAAAGGAGGTGGAGAGCTTTGAGACCTTCCTGGTGGGGGATGGAGGTATATAGGGACTGGACATCCATATTGAAAATAAAGCAGTGGGGGCCAGGGAACTTAAAATCATTGAAAAAATTCAGAGCGTGAGAAGTGTCATGAACACAGGTGGGAAGGGATTGAGCAAGGGGGGATAAAACAGTGTCGAGGCATGCAGAAATGAGTTCAGTGGGGCAGGAGCAAGCGGAGACAATGGGTCTACCTGGGTAGGCAGGTTCGTGGATCTTGGGGAAGAAGTAGAAACGGGAAGTGCAGGGTGTGGGAATGATGAGGTTAGTGGCGGTGGATGGGAGATCCCCAGAGCTGATGAGGTTGGTGATGGTGTGGGAGACAATGGCCTGGTGCTCCTTAGTGGGGTCATGATCGAGAGGTAAATAAGAGGAGGTATCAGTGAGTTGTCACTGTGCTTCAGCAAGGTAGAGGTCAGTGCACCAGACTACAACAGCACCCCCCTTATCAGCGGGTTTTATAATAAGGCTAGGATTAGTGTGGAGGGAGTGGAGAGCCGAGCATTCAGAAAGAGTGAGGTTGGAATGGGAACAAGGTGTGGCGAAGTCGAGATGGTTGATGTCCCATCGGCAGTTAGCAATAAAGAGATCCAAAGCGGGTAGAAGACCAGAGCAGGGTGTCCATGAAGAGGAGGAAGGTTGAAGACGGGAGAAGGGGTCATCGGTGGGGGTGGGAGAGTCCTTGCCGAAGTAAGCTCGAAGATGGAGCCAGTGGAAGAAGAGTTCCGCATCATGGCGCACGTGGAAGAAGAGTTCAAGAGTAGGAGTCCCAGAACAGGGCCGAGCCACGTCACTGGTGACCAACCTCATGCAGAATATGACCCATCGACAACCGCTCTTTGCCTTTTGTGGGCAAGCCAGTTCTGGATCCAGAAAGCAATTTCCCCTTGGATACCATGCTTCATTACTTTCTCAATAAGCCTTGCATGGGGTACCAAAATGAGCCACTTCACACTTAGTCCTGACGAAGGGTCTCGGCCTGAAACGTCGACTGCACCTCTTCCTAGAGATGCTGCCTGGGTTAGTCCTGACGAAGGGTCTCGGCCTGAAACGTCGACTGCACCTCTTCCTAGAGATGCTGCCTGGCCTGCTGCGTTCACCAGCAACTTTGATGTGTGTTGCTTGAATTTCCAGCATCTGCAGAATTCCTGTTGTTTGCACTTCACACTTATCTGGGTTGAACTCCATCTACCACTTCTTAGCCCAGTTTTGCATCCAATCAATGTCCCGTCGTGTTGTGATGGAAATGGGACAGATTCTTTGGGTTTCAAGACAAGGATTCTGGACAAGGTTTTAAAAATAAGGAGTTTATTTACAAGGGGAGAAGAGCTTGGGGACAACACAAGCGGCTACAATATTCGCACAAACTTGCTTAGAATAGACGAGCGTGGGAGAAGTCGGGTCGGCAGTACAATACACAAGAAAACAGTGTGGGGACAGAGTACAGGTACATATACAAGCAAGGGAAAAGTAACTACGATACCTGCCACCCCTTGACTATGAGCAGGCACGGCTCTCTGCTACAGGGACAACAATAAATGCTCCCAAAACCCTTTTCAGTGCACAGCTCACCATGTGTCTCCTGTGCTGATCTGCAGTCTTCAGCCCAGAGTGAAGCAGGGTGGTCCCTCGAGGATGGCAAAAAGGAGAGCGAGCCAAGCACATGTAGGTCACGGGGCTGGAGGGTCCAGCCCAGGTGATTCACCGGGGGGCCAATGGCTTGGTGCTAGATGCATTAATCCAATTAAGGTGACCAATGGTTACGTGTCCATTAATTAGTTGGGAGGGGTGAAATGCTGACTGGCATGTGGTGTGCCTTCCAACCAGGTAGAGAGAAGTGCTGAGCCGTGACAGGCACGGCTTTCTGGATACACACTAACCTCTGACAGCCCTCCACACGATCCACAACACCCCCAACCTTTGTGTCATCAGCAAATTTACTAACCCATCCCTCCACTTCCACATCCAGGTCATTTATAAAAATCACGAAGAATAAGGGTCCCAGAACAGATCCCTGAGGTCACCGACCACCATGCAGAATACTACTCTTCTACAACCACTTTGCCTTCTGTGGGCAAGCCAGTTCTGGACCCTCAAAGCAATGTTCCCTTGGATTCCTATGCCCCATTACTTTCTCAATAAGCCTTGCATGGGGTACCTTATCAAATGCCTTGCTGAAATCCATATACACTAGATCTACTGCTCTTCCTTCATCAATATGTTTAGTCACATCCTCAAAAAATTCAATCAGGCTCGTAAGACATGCTGACTATTCCTAATCATATTATGCCTCTCCAAATGTTCATAAATCCTGCCTCTCAGGATCTTCTCCATCAACTTACCATCCACTGAAGTAATTTCCTGGGCTACCTCTACTCCCTTTCTAGAATAAAGGAACAACATCCGCAACCCTCCAATCCTACAGAACCTCTCCTGTCCCCATTGATGATGCAAAGATCATCGCCAGAGGCTCAGCAATCTCCTCCCTCTCCTCCCACAGTAGCCTGGGGTACATCTCATCCGGTCCCAGTGACTTATCCAACTTGATGCTTTCCAAAAGCTCCAGCACATCCTCTTTCTTAATATCTACATGCTCAAGCTTTTCAGTCTGCTGTAAGTCATCCCTACAATCCCCAAGATCCTTTTCCATAGTGAATACTGAAGCACTCATTAAGTACCTCTGCTATATCCTTCGGTTCCATTCACGTTTGATTGGTCCTATCCTCTCACATCTTATCCTCTTGCTCTTCACATACTTGTAGAATGCCTTAGGGTTTTCCTTAATCCTGTCTGCCAAGGCCTTCTCATGGGCCCTTCTGGCTCTCCTAATTTCTTTCTTAAGCTCCTTCCTGCTAGCCTTATAATCTTCTAGCTCTCTATCGTTACCTAGCTTTTTGAACCTTTCGTAAGCTCTTCTTTTCTTCTTGACCAGATTTACAACAGCCTTGGTACACCATGGTTCCTGTACCCTACCATCCTTTCCCTGTCTCATTGGAATGTAACTTTGCAGAACTTCATGCAAATACCCGCTGGACATTTACCACATTTCTTCTGTACCCCTCCCTGACAACATCTGTTTTGAATGCATACCTCCAAGTTCCTGCCTGATAGCCTCATATTTCCACTTACTCCAGTTAAACGCTTTCCTAACTTGTCTGTCCCTGTCCCTCTCCAATGTTATGGTAAAGGAGATAGAATTGTGATCACAATCTCCAAAATGCTCTCTGACTGAGGGTCAGACACCCGACCAGGTTAATTTCCCAATACCAGATCAAGTACAGACTCTACTCTTGTAGGCTTATTTACATATTGTGTCAAGAAACCTTCTTGAACACACCTAACAAACTCCACCCCATCTAAACCTCTTACTATAGGGACATGCCAATCAATATTTGGGAAATTAAAATCTCCCACCACGACAACCTTGTTATTATTACATCTTTCCAGAATCTGTCTCCCTATCTGCTCCTCGATATCCCTGTTACTATTGGGTGGTCTATAAAAAACACCCAGTAGAGCTATTGACCCCTTCATGTTCCTAACTTCCACCATCAGAGACTCCGTAGACAACCCCTCCATGTCGTCCTCCTTTTCTGCAGCCGTGACACTATCTCTGATCAACAGTGCCATGTCCCCACCTCTTTTGCCTCCCTCCCTGTTCTTTCTGAAACATCTAAAGCCTGGCACACTAAGTCACAATTCCTGGCCTTGAGCCATCTGTAATGGCCACAACATCATAGCTCCAAGCACTGATCCACACTCTAAGCTCATCCACTTTGTTCATAATACTCCTTGCATTAAAATAGACACATCTCAAGCCATTGGTCTGAGGGCATCCTTTCTCTATCACCTGCCTATCCTCCCTCTCACACTGTCTCCAAGCTTTCTCTACTTGAGCCAACTGCCTCTTCCTCCGTCTTTTCAGTTTGGTTCCCACCCCCCCCAGCAATTCTAGTTTAAACTCTCCCCAATAGCCTTAGCAAACCTCTCTGCCAGTGTATTGGTCCCCCTGGGATTCACGTGCAACCTGTCCTTTTTGTACAGGTCACTCTTGCCCCAAAGGAGGTCCCAGTTTGAATAGCTGCCCCCTACTCCAATCCCTAAGCCACGATTGTATCCTCCACCTCACTCTATTCCTCTACTCACTGTCGTGTGACTACCTTTGTGGTCCTGCTTCTCAGCTTCCTTCCTAATTCTGCTTTCAGGACCTCCTCTCTTTTCCTGCCTGTGTCGTTGGTACCAATATGTACCACGACCTCTGGCTGTTCTCCTTCCCACTTCAGGATATCTTGGACACGATCAGAAACATCTTGGACCCTGTGTCACAATGGGGGGGGGGGTGTTGATGGCAGGCACAAATGCAAGACACAGACACTGAAGTACTAGGAACAGGACTTGACTGGAGTAGGGACGTGACAGGATTCAGACAAGGAGCAGGGACAAGAACGCTAGGACATGGACAAGACAGGGAACCTGGACAAGGAACTATGAACTAGGAGCCTGGGCTTGGGCTCCGAGCCAGAGACTGGACAAGGACCCAGAACCTGGGTCTTGCCTCGGGCTCGGGCCCCAGAACCAAGCAAGGACATGACATGACTACAGGACTGGAGGCTGGGGCCTTGAGGCTTGAGCTCCGACACAGGCTGGAAACTGTACATCAACATGGAGCCAGGACTTATCCCTCAAAAAGCCGGGACTCATCTTTAACACAACACCAACATGAGACAGGACAGTACATAGACATAGAGACTGGACTTATACTTAGACAAGCCAGGACTCAACTTCCCCACACCAAGGTGGGACAGGACCATCCATCAGGTAATGGCAGAACAGCCAGACTTACCCAACAGAGGAAAGACAAGACAAGACCGATACCCCCACAGGGCAATGGCAGAACGGCCTGACTTATCCAACAAAGACAAGACAAGACAGATCCCCCCACAAGGCAACGGCAGAACAGCCTGGCTTACCCCACAGAGGCAAGGACAAGACAAGACAGATCCCCCCCACAGGGCAACAGCAGAACAGCCTGACTTACCCCACAGAGGCAAGGACAAGAAGAGACAAACACCAAAGAACAACAGACAGTTCCATCTCTACATCAGGGTTGCTCCAAGTCACAGTTACAGCCAGCAACCTCAGCTGGCTATGGAAACAGCCAGATCCCTCCCTAGCTCGGAGTGGCTGATGACCACTCAGCTGGCCCAGGAAACTGCCAAATCCATACCGCAAAGACAGCTCCGACTACTGACAGCAAGGCTCCATGAGGCAATGGTTCCCCAGTCACAGCCTAAAGATGGCAAGTGGCCACTCCAGCCTTCCACCGGCAGGTTGCTCCCAGGGGATCTTGACGAGAGACAGAGACAGAGAGACAGAGACAGAGACAGAGACAGAGAGAGAGAGAGAGACCATGACACCCTGGCACCTAGGAGGCAAACTACCATCCGTGTTTCTTTCCTGCGTCCACAGAATTGCCTGTCTGACCCCCTAACTATAGAGTCCCCTATCACTGCTGCCATCCTCTTCCTTTCCCTACTCTTCTAAGCCACAGAGCCAGACTCTGTGCCTGAGGCGTAGCCACTGTTGCTTCCCCCAGGAAGGCTGCTCTCCCCAGCAGTACTTTCTGATGTTTGAACTTTCTCCCCATTTAGATTATAGTCTGCACTATTGTTCCTTTTACCAAAATTAATTATCATTCATTTCCCAACACTGTATTCCATATGCCACTTTTTTGCCCCTTCTTCCAATTTGTCTGTCCTGCTAAAATATTTCATTGCTTCCTCAGCACTATCCCTCCACCTATCTTTGTATCATCCACAAACTTTGCCACAAAGCCATCAATTCCATTGTCCAAATCATTGACAAACAATGTGAAAAGTATCAGTCCCAATACTGACTCCTGAGGAACACCACTGGACATTGGCAGTCAACCAGAAAAGGCCCCCTTTATTCCCATTTGCTGCCTCCTGCCTGTCAGCCATTTCTCAATTCATGCCAGTATCTTTCCTGTAAAGTCATAGGATTTTATCTTGTTAAGCAGCCTCATGTGTGGCACCTTATCAAATGCCTTCTGAAAATCCAAGTAAATGGTATCCACGGCCTCTTTGTCCACCCTATTTGTTACTTCCTTCAAGATTCTAACAGGTTTGTCAGGCAAGATTTCCCTTTGTAGAAACCATGCTGACTTTGATTTATTTTATCATTGGTCTCCAAGTACCCTGAAACCTCATCCTTAATAATGGACTCCAACACTTTACTAACCACTGAGGTTCAGCTAATTGGCCTCTAGTTTCCTTTCTTTTGCCTTCCTCCCTTCTTAAAGTGTGGAGTAACATTTGCAATCTTCCAGTCCTCCAGGACCATGCCCGAATCAATTGATTCTTGAAAGATCATGACCAAGGCATCTGTTATCTCTTCAGTAACCTCTCTCCGGATTCTGGGATGTAGTCCATCTGGTCCAGGTGACTTTTCCACCTTAAGACCTTTGAGTGTGCCTCATATTTTTTCCTTTGTAATATCAATGGCACTCACTCCTGCTCCCTGACACCCATAGACCTCTGCACACTGCTAGTGTCTTCCACAGTGAAGACTGATGGAGAGTACTCATTAAGTTCATCTGCCATTTCTTTGTTCCCATTACTACCTCACCAGAATCATTTTCCAGTTGACCAAAATCAACTCTCACCTCCCTTCTATTCTTTATATTACTGAAAATAAACTTTTGGTTTCCTGCTTTATATTATTTCCTATTCTGACAGCATATTTCATCTTTTCCCTTCTAATAGCTTTTTAGTTACCTTTTGTTGGATTTTAAAAGCTTCCCAATCATCCAACTTTCCACTCACTTTTGCTACCTTATATACTCTTTCCTTGGCTTTTATGCATTCCTTAAATTCCCTTGTTAGACACGGTTACCTACCCCTGCCGTTTGAGAACCTCTTCCTCTGTGGGACATATCTCTCCTACGCCTTGTGAACTATTCCCAGAAACTTCAGCCATCTCTGCTCTGCCAACATCCCCACCAGTGTCCTCCTCCAATTTGCTTGGGCAAGCTCCTCTCTCATGCCTCTGTAATTCCCTTTATTCCATTGCGATACATATTATGATCACTGCTTGCTAAGGATTCCTTTACATTAAGCTCCCTAAAATGGTCTGAGTTATTATACAATACCCAACCTAAGATAGACTCTCCCTGAGGCACAAGCTGCTCTAAAAAGCTACCTTATAGGCATTCGTGTGTGTGTGTGTGTGTGTGTGTGTGTGAGTATGTGTGTGCTGTATGTGTGCGAGAGTGTGTATGTGTCTGTTGTGTGTCTGTGTGTGTGTTGTAAGCGTCTTGTATGTGCTGTAAAGAAATTGTGTGCATGTGTAAGCATTATCTCTGATGTGAACGTGAGAGGTGCCTGTATCTCAAGTGTATATCTGGATGCCTGTGCATATCTGTCTCAATGGTGTGGGGTTTGTGTATACAGTTTTTTTTGTCAATATTGTGTGTGCGTCTGTCTTTCTGATGTCTAAGATGTTTGTGTGTCTGTCTTTGTGATGTCTATGATGTTTGTGTGTCTGTCTTTGTGATGTCTATGATGTTTCTGTGTATGTCTGTGACTTAGTGATGTCTATGCTGTTTGTGTGTGTATGTCTGGGTTTGTGATATCTATGATGTTTGTGTGAATGCCTGCGTCTTTGTGATGTCTTTGATGTTTGTGAGTGTGTCTGTGTTTTTTGACGTCTAAGATGTTTGTGTGTCTTTATGATGTCTAAGATATTTGTGAGTGTGTGTCTTTGTAATGCCTATAATGCTTGTCTGTGTCTGTGATGTCTATAATGTTTGTGAGTGTGTGTCTGTCATGTCTATGACGTTTGTCTGTGTCTTTGTGATGTCTATGATGTTGGTGAGTGTGTGTCTTTGTGATGTCTATGATGTTTGTCTGTATCTTTGTGATGTCTATGATGTTTGTGAGTGTGTGTCTTTGTGATGTCTAAGATATTTGTCTGTGTCTTTATGATGTCTATGATGTTTGTGAGTGTGTGTCTTTGTGATGTCTATGATGTTTGTCTGTGTATTTGTGATATCTATGATGTTGGTCTGTGTCTTTGTGATGTCTATGATGTTTGTGAGTGTGTCTTTGTGATGTCTATGATGTTTGTCTGTATCTTTGTGATCTCTATGATGTTTATGAGTGTGTGTCTTTGTGATGTCTATGATGTTTGTCTGTGTTTTTGTGATGTCTATGATGTTTGTGAGTGTGTGTCTTTGTGATGTCCATGATGTTTGTGAGTGTGTGTCTTTGTGATGTCTATGATGTTTGTCTCTGTACTTGTGATGTCTATCATGTTTGCCTATGTCTTTGTGATGTCTAAGATGTTTGTGAGTGTGTGCCTTTGTGATGTCTATCATGATTGTCTGTGTCTTTGTGATGTCTCTGATGTTTGTCTGTGTCTTTGTGATGTCTATGATGTTTGTGAGTGTGTGTCTTTGTGATGTCTATGATGTTTGTCTGTGTCTTTGTGATGTCTATGATGTTTGTGAGTGTGTGTCTTTGTGATGTCTATGATGTTTGTGAGTGTGTGTCTTTGCGATGTCTGTGATGTTTGTCTGTGTCTTTGTGATGTCTGCGATGTTTGTGAGAGTGTGTCTTTGTGATGTCTATAATGTTTGTGAGTGTCTGTCTTTGTGACACACTGTGATGTCTATGATGTTTGTCTGTGTCTTTGTGATGTCTATTATGTTTGTGAGTGTGTGTCTTTGTGATATCTATGATGTTTGTCTGTGTCTTTGTGATGTCTAGCTTGGTTGTGAGTGTGTGTCTTTGTGAAGTCTATGATGTTTTTCTGTGTCTTTATGATCTCTATGATGTTTGTCTGTGTCTTTGCGATGTCTATGATGTTTGTTCGTGTGTATGTTTGTGATGTTTATGATGTCTGTGTCTTTGAGATATCTATGATGTTTGTCTCACTTTGCGATGTCTATGATGTTTGTGAGTGTGTGTCTTTGTGATGTCTATGATGTTTGTCTGTGTCTTTGTGATGTCTATGTTGGTTGTGAGTGTGTGTCTTTATGATGTCTATGATGTTTGTCTGTGTCTTTGTGATTTCTATGATGTTTGTGAGTGTGTGTCTTTGTGATCTCTATTATGTTTGTCTGTGTCTTTGTGATGTCTATGATGTTTGTGAGTGTGTGTCTTTGTGATATCTATGATGTCTGTGATTGTGGCTTTGTGATGTCTGTGATGTTTGTCTGTGTCTGTGATGTCTATGATGTTTGTGAGTGTGTGTGTTTGTGATGTCTATGTTGTTCGTCTGTGTCTTTGTGATGTCTATGATGTTTGCCTGTGTCTTTGTGATGACTATGATGTTTGTGACTGTGTGTCTTTGCGATGTCTATGATGTTTGTTTGTCGTTGCGATGTCTATGATGTTTCTGAGTGCGTCTTTGTGATGTCTATGATGTTTGTCTGTGTCTTTGTGTTGTCTAAGATGTTTGTCTCTATCGTTATGATGTCTATGATGTTTCTGAGTGCGTCTTTGTGATATCTATGATGTTTGTCTGTGTCTTTGTGATGTCTATGATATTTGTGAGTGTGTGTCTTTGTGATCTCTATGATTTTTGTCTGTACCTTTGTGATGTCTATGATGTTTGTGAGTGTGTGTCTTTTTGATCTCCATGATGTTTGTCTGTGTCTGTGATGGCTATCGTGTTTGTGTGTGTGTGTCTTTGTGATGTCTATGATGTTTGTCAGTGTGTGTCTTTGTGATGTCTATGATGTTTGTGAGTCTGTCTTTGTGATGTCTATGATGTTTGTCTGTGTCTTTGTGATGTCTACGATGTTTGTGAGTGTGTGTCTTTGTGATCTCTATGATGTTTGTCTGTGTCTTTGTGATGTTTATGATGTTTGTGAGTGTGTTTCTTTGTCCTGTCTATGATGTTTGTCTGTGTCTTTGTGATGTCTGTGATGTCTATGATGTTTGTCTGTGTCTGTGATGTCTATGATGTTTGTGAGTGTGTGTCTTTGTGATGTCTATGATGATTGTCTGTGTCTTTATGATGTCTATGATGTTTGTCTGTGTCTTTGCGATGTCTATGATGTTTGTTCATGTGTATTTTTGTGATGTTTATGATGTCTGTTTCATTGTGATGTCTGTGATGTTTGTCTGTGCCTTTGTGATATCTATGATGTTTGTCTCACTTTGCGATGTCTATGATGTTTGTGAGTGTGTGTCTTTGTGATGTCTATGATGTTTGTCTGTGTCTTTGTGATTTCTACGATGTTTGTGAGTGTGTGTCTTTGTGATCTCTATGATGTTTGTCTGTGTCTTTGTGATGTCTATGATGTTTGTGAGTGTGTGTCTTTGTGATATCTATGATGTTTGTGAGTGTGGTTTTGTGATGTCTGTGATGTCTGTGATGCTTGCCTGTGTCTGTGATGTCTATGATGTTTGTGAGTGTGTGTGTTTGTGATGTCTATGTTGTTCGTCTGTGTCTTTGTGATGTTTATGATGTTTGCCTGTGTCTTTGTGATGTCTACGATGTTTGTGACTGTGTGTCTTTGCGATGTCTATGATGTTTGTTTGTCGTTGCGATGTCTATGATGTTTCTGAGTGTGTCTTTGTGATGTCTATGATGTTTGTCTGTGTCTTTGTGATGTCTATGATGTTTGTCTGTGTCTTTGTGATGTTTATGATGTTTGTGAGTGTGTTTCTTTGTCCTGTCTATGATGTTTGTCTGTGTCTTTGTGATGTCTGTGATGTCTATGATGTTTGTCTGTGTCTGTGATGTCGATGATGTTTGTGAGTGTGTGTCTTTGTGATGTCTATGATGATTGTCTGTGTCTTTATGATGTCTATGATGTTTGTCTGTGTCTTTGCGATGTCTATGATGTTTGTTCATGTGTATTTTTGTGATGTTTATGATGTCTGTTTCTTTGTGATGTCTGTGATGTTTGTCTGTGCCTTTGTGATATCTATGATGTTTGTCTCACTTTGCGATGTCTATGATGTTTGTAAGTGTGTGTCTTTGTGATGTCTATGATGTTTGTCTGTGTCTTTGTGATGTCTATGTTGGTTCTGAGTGTGTGTCTTTATGATGTCTATGATGTTTGTCTGTGTCTTTGTGATTTCTACGATGTTTGTGAGTGTGTGTCTTTGTGATCTCTATGATGTTTGTCTGTGTCTTTGTGATGTCTATGATGTTTGTGAGTGTGTGTCTTTGTGATATCTATGATGTTTGTCAGTGTGGTTTTGTGATGTCTGTGATGTCTGTGATGCTTGCCTGTGTCTGTGATGTCTATGATGTTTGTGAGTGTGTGTGTTTGTGATGTCTATGTTGTTCGTCTGTGTCTTTGTGATGTTTATGATGTTTGCCTGTGTCTTTGTGATGTCTAGGATGTTTGTGACTGTGTGTCTTTGCGATGTCTATGATGTTTGTTTGTCGTTGCGATGTCTATGATGTTTCTGAGTGCGTGTCTTTGTGATGTCTATGATGTTTGTCTGTGTCTGTGATGGCTATCATGTTTGTGTGTGTGTGTCTTTGTGATGTCTATGATGTTTGTCAGTGTGTGTCTTTGTGATGTCTATGATGTTTGTGAGTCTGTCTTTGTGATGTCTATGATGTTTGTCTGTGTCTTTGTGATGTCTACGATGTTTGTGAGTGTGTGTCTTTGTGATCTCTATGATGTTTGTCTGTGTCTTTGTGATGTTTATGATGTTTGTGAGTGTGTTTCTTTGTCCTGTCTATGATGTTTGTCTGTGTCTTTGTGATGTCTGTGATGTCTATGATGTTTGTCTGTGTCTGTGATGTCGATGATGTTTGTGAGTGTGTGTCTTTGTGATGTCTATGATGATTGTCTGTGTCTTATGATGTCTATGATGTTTGTCTGTGTCTTTGCGATGTCTATGATGTTTGTTCATGTGTATTTTTGTGATGTTTATGATGTCTGTTTCTTTGTGATGTCTGTGATGTTTGTCTGTGCCTTTGTGATATCTATGATGTTTGTCTCACTTTGCGATGTCTATGATGTTTGTGAGTGTGTGTCTTTGTGATGTCTATGTTGGTTCTGAGTGTGTGTCTTTATGATGTCTATGATGTTTGTCTGTGTCTTTGTGATGTCTATGATGTTTGTGAGTGTGTGTCTTTGTGATATCTATGATGTTTGTGAGTGTGGTTTTGTGATGTCTGTGATGTCTGTGATGCTTGCCTGTGTCTGTGATGTCTATGATGTTTGTGAGTGTGTGTGTTTGTGATGTCTATGTTGTTCGTCTGTGTCTTTGTGATGTTTATGATGTTTGCCTGTGTCTTTGTGATGTCTAGGATGTTTGTGACTGTGTGTCTTTGCGATGTCTATGATGTTTGTTTGTCGTTGCGATGTCTATGATGTTTCTGAGTGCGTGTCTTTGTGATGTCTATGATGTTTGTCTGTGTCTTTGTGATGTCTATGATGTTTGTCTGTGTCTTTCTGGTCTGCGATGTTGCTGAGTGTGTGTCTTTGTGTTGTCTGAGATGTTTGTCTGTATCGTTATGATGTCTATGATGTTTGTCTGTTCTTTGTGATATCTATGATGTTTGTCTGTGTCTTTGTGATGTCTATGATGTTTGTCTGTGACTTTGTGATGTCCATGATGTTTGTCTGTGTGTTTGTGATGTCAATGATGTTTCTGAGTGTGTGTCTTTGTGATGTCTATGATGTTTGTCTGTGACTTTGTGATGTCAATGATGTTTGTCTGTGTGTTTGTGATGTCTATGATGTTTCTGAGTGTGTGTCTTTGTGATGTCTATGATGTTTGTGAGTCTGTCTTTGTGATGTCTATGATGTTTGTCTGTGTCTTTGTGATGTCTACGATGTTTGTGAGTGTGTGTCTTTGTGATCTCTATGATGTTTGTCTGTGTCTTTGTGATGTTTATGATGTTTGTGAGTGTGTTTCTTTGTCCTGTCTATGATGTTTGTCTGTGTCTTTGTGATGTCTGTGATGTCTATGATGTTTGTCTGTGTCTGTGATGTCGATGATGTTTGTGAGTGTGTTTCTTTGTGATGTCTATGATGTTTGTCTGTGCCTTTGTGATGTCTATGATGTTTGTCTGTGTCTTTGTGATGTCTATGATGTTTGTGAGTGTGTGTCTTTGTGATATCTATGATGTTTGTCTGTGTCTTTGTGATGTCTAGGTTGGTTGTGAGTGTGTGTCTTTGCGATGTCTATGATGTTTGTTCGTGTGTATTTTTGTGATGTTTATGATGTCTGTTTCTTTGTGATGTCTGTGATGTTTGTCTGTGTCTTTGTGATATCTATGATGTTTGTCTCACTTTGTGATATCTATGATGCTTGTGAGTGTGTGTCTTTGTGATGTTTATGATGTTTGTCTGTGTCTTTGTGATGTCTATGTTGGTTGTGAGTGTGTGTCTTTATGATGTCTATGATGTTTCTCTGTGTCTTTGTGATGTCTATGATGTTTGTGTGTGTGTGTCTTTGTGATATCTATGATGTTTGTGAGTGTGGCTTTGTGATGTCTGTGATGTTTGCCTGTGTCTGTGATGTCGATAATGTTTGTGAGTGTGTGTGTTTGTGATGTCTATGTTGTTTGTCTGTGTCTTTGTGATGTCTATGATGTTTGCCTGTGTCTTTGTGATGTCTAGGATGTTTGTGACTGTGTGTCTTTGCGATGTCTATGATATTTGTTTGTCGTTGCGATGTCTATGATGTTTCTGAGTGCGTGTCTTTGTGATGTCTATGATGTTTGTCTGTTTCTTTCTGGTCTACGATGTTTCTGAGTGTGTGTCTTTGTGTTGTCTAAGATGTTTGTCTGTATCGTTATGATGTCTATGATGTTTGTCTGTGTCTTTGTGATATCTATGATGTTTGTCTGTGTCTTTGTGATGTCTATGTTGTTTGTGAGTGTGTGTCTTTGTGATGTCTATGATGTTTCTCTGTGACTTTGTTATGTCCATGATTTTTGTCTGTGTGTTTGTGATGTCTATGATGTTTCTGAGTGTGTGTCTTTGTGATGTCTATGATGTTTGTCTGTGTCTTTGTGATGTCTATGATGTTCGTCTGTGTCTTTATGGTCTACGATGTTTGTGAGTGTGTGTCTTTTTGTTCTCTAAGTTGTTTGTCTGTATCTTTATGATGTCTATGATCTTTGCGAGTGTGTGTCTTTTTGATGTCTATGATGTTTGTCTGTGTCTTTGTGCTGTCTATGATGTTTGTGAGTGTATGTCTGTGATGTCTATGATATTTGTGAGTGTGTGTCTTTGTGATGCCTATGATGTTTGTCTGTGTCTTTGTGATGTCTACGATGTTTGTGAGTGTATGTTTTTGTAACGTATATGATGTTTGTCTCTCTCTTAGTGATGTCTATGATGTTTCTGAGTGGGTATCTTTGGAAGTCTATGATGTTTGTCTGTGTCTTTGTGATGTCTATGATGTTTGTGAGTGTGTGTCTTTGTGATATCTATGATGTTTGTGATTGTGGCTTTGTGATGTCTGTGATGTTTGTCTGTGTCTGTGATGTCTATGATGCTTGTGAGTGTGTGTGTTTGTGATGTCTATGTTGTTCGTCTGTGTCTTTGCGATGTCTATGATGTTTGCCTGTGTCTTTGTGATGGCTATGATGTTTGTGACTGTGTGTCTTTGCGATGTCTATGATATTTGTTTGTCGTTGCGATGTCTATGATGTTTCTGAGTGCGTCTTTGTGATGTCTATGATGTTTGTCTGTGTCTTTGTGTTGTCTAAGATGTTTGTCTGTATCGTTATGATGTCTATGATGTTTCTGAGTGCGTCTTTGTGATATCTATGATGTTTGTCTGTGTCTTTGTGATGTCTATGATATTTGTGAGTGTGTGTCTTTGTGACGTCTATGATTTTTGTCTGTGCCTTTGTGATGTCTATGATGTTTGTGAGTGTGTGTCTTTTTGATCTCCATGATGTGTGTCTGTGTCTGTGATGGCTATCATGTTTGTGTGTGTGTGTCTTTGTGATGTCTATGATGTTTGTCAGTGTGTGTCTTTGTGATGTCTATGATGTTTGTGAGTCTGTCTTTGTGATGTCTATGATGTTTGTCTGTGTCTTTGTGATGTCTACGATGTTTGTGAGTGTGTGTCTTTGTGATCTCTATGATGTTTGTCTGTGTCTTTGTGATATCTATGATGTTTGTGAGTGTGGCTTTGTGATGTCTGTGATGTTTGCCTGTGTCTGTGATGTCGATGATGTTTGTGAGTGTGTGTGTTTGTGATGTCTATGTTGTTTGTCTGTGTCTTTGTGATGTCTATGATGTTTGCCTGTGTCTTTGTGATGTCTAGGATGTTTGTGACTGTGTGTATTTGCGATGTCTATGATATTTGTTTGTCGTTGCGATGTCTATGATGTTTCTGAGTGCGTGTCTTTGTGATGTCTATGATGTTTGTCTGTGTCTTTGTGATGTCTATGATGTTTGTCTGTGTCTTTCTGGTCTACGATGTTTCTGAGTGTGTGTCTTTGTGTTGTTTTACATGTTTCTCTGTATCGTTATGATGTCTATGATGTTTGTCTGTCTTTGTGATATCTATGATGTTTGTCTGTGTCTTTGTGATGTCTATGTTGTTTGTGAGTGTGTGTCTTTGTGATGTCTATGATGTTTGTCTGTGACTTTGTTATGTCCATGATTTTTGTCTGTGTGTTTGTGATGTCTATGATGTTTCTGAGTGTGTGTCTTTGTGATGTCTATGATGTTTGTCTGTGTCTTTGTGATGTCTATGATGTTCGTCTGTGTCTTCATGGTCTACGATGTTTGTGAGTGTGTGTCTTTGTGTTGTCTAAGTTGTTTGTCTGTATCTTTATGATGTTTATGATCTTTGCGAGTGTGTGTCTTTTTGATGTCTATGATGTTTGTCTGTGTCTTTGTGCTGTCTATGATGTTTGTGAGTGTATGTCTGTGATGTCTATGATATTTGTGAGTGTGTGTCTTTGTGATTTCTATGATGTTTGTCTGTGTCTTTGTGATGTCTACGATGTTTGTGAGTGTATGTTTTTGTAACGTCTATGATGTTTGTCTCTCTGTTAGTGATGTCTATGATGTGTCTGAGTGGGTATCTTTGGAAGTCTATGATGTTTGTCTGTGTCTTTGTGATGTCTATAATTTTGTGAGTGTGTGTCTTTGTGATGTATATGATGTTTGTCTGTGTCGTTGTGATGTCTATGATGTTTGTGAGTGTGTGTCTTTGTGATATCTATGATGTTTGTGATTGTGGCATTGTGATGCCTGTGATGTTTGTCTGTGTCTGTGATGTCTATGATGTTTGTGAGTGTGTGTGTTTGTGATGTCTATGTTGTTCGTCTGTGTCTTTGTGATGTCTATGATGTTTGCCTGTGTCTTTGTGATGTCTATGATGTTTGTGACTGTGTGTCTTTGCGATGTCTATGATGTTTGTTTGTCGTTGCGATGTCTTTGATGTTTCTGAGTGCGTCTTTGTGATGTCTATGATGTTTGTCTGTGTCTTTGTGTTGTCTAAGATGTTTGTCTGTATCGTTATGATGTCTATGATGTTTCTGAGTGCGTCTTTGTGATATCTATGATGTTTGTCTGTGTCCTTGTGATGTCTATGATATTTGTGAGTGTGTGTCTTTGTGATGTCTATGATTTTTGTCTGTGTATTTGTGATGTCTGTGATGTCTATGATGTTTGTGAGTGTGTGTCTTTTTGATCTCCATGATGTTTGTCTGTGTCTGTGATGGCTATCATGTTTGTGAGTGTGTGTCTTTATGATTTCTATGATGTTTGTCTGTGTCTTTGTGATTTCTACGATGTTTGTGTGTGTGCGTCTTTGTGATCTCTATGATGTTTTTCTGTGTCTTTGTGATGTCTGTGATGTTTGTGAGTGTGTGTCTTTGTGATATCTATGATGTTTGTGAGTGTGGTTTTGTGATGTCTGTGATGTCTGTGATGTTTGCCTGTGTCTGTGATGTCTATGATGTTTGTCTGTGTCTTTGTGCTGTCTATGATGTTTGTGAGTGTATGTCTGTGATGTCTATGATATTTGTGAGTGTGTGTCTTTGTGATTTCTATGATGTTTGTCTGTGTCTTTGTGATGTCTACGATGTTTGTGAATGTATGTTTTTGTAACGTCTATGATGTTTGTCTCTCTGTTAGTGATGTCTATGATGTGTCTGAGTGGGTATCTTTGGAAGTCTATGATGTTTGTCTGTGTCTTTGTGATTTCTACGATGTTTGTGAGTGTGCGTCTTTGTGATCTCTATGATGTTTTTCTGTGTCTTTGTGATGTCTGTGATGTTTGTGAGTGTGTGTCTTTGTGATATCTATGATGTTTGTGAGTGTGGTTTTGTGATGTCTGTGATGTCTGTGATGTTTGCCTGTGTCTGTGATGTCTATGATGTTTGTGAGTCTGTGTGTTTGTGATGTCTATGTTGTTCGTCTGTGTCTTTGTGATGTTTATGATGTTTGCCTGTGTCTTTGTGATGTCTAGGATGTTTGTGACTGTGTCTTTGCGATGTCTATGATGTTTGTTTGTCGTTGCGATGTCTATGATGTTTCTGAGTGCGTGTCTTTGTGATATCTATGATGTTTGTCTGTGTCTTTGTGATGTCTATGATGTTTGTCTGTGTCTTTCTGGTCTACGATGCTGCTGAGTGTGTGTCTTTGTGTTGTCTAAGATGTTTGTCTGTATCATTATGATGTCTATGATGTTTGTCTGTGTCTTTGTGATATCTATGATGTTTGTCTGTGTCTTTGTGATGTCTATGATGTTTGTCTGTGTCTTCCTGGTCTACGATGTTTCTGAGTGTGTTTCTTTGTGATGTCTATGATGTTTGTCTGTGTCTTTGTGATGTCTATGATGTTTGTCTGTTTCTTTATGGTCTACGATGTTTGTGAGTGTGTGTCTTTGTGTTGTCTAAGTTGTTTGTCTGTATCTTTATGATGTCTATGATGTTTGTGAGTGTGTGTCTTTCTGATGTCTATGATTTTTGTCTGTGTATTTGTGATGTCTGTGATGTCTATGATCTCTGTCTGTGCCTTTGTGATGTCTATGATGTTTGTGAGTGTGTGTCTTTTTGATCTCCATGATGTTTGTCTGTGTCTGTGATGGCTATCATGTTTGTGAGTGTGTGTCTTTATGATGTCTATGATGTTTGTCTGTGTCTTCCTGGTCTACGATGTTTCTGAGTGCGTTTCTTTGTGATGTCTATGATGTTTGTCTGTGTCTTTGTGATGTCTATGATGTTTGTCTGTGTCTTTATGGTCTACGATGTTTGTGAGTGTGTGTCTTTGTGTTGTCTAAGTTGTTTGTCTGTATCTTTATGATGTCTATGATGTTTGTGAGTGTGTGTCTTTGTGATGTCTATGATGTTTGTCTGTGTCTTTGTGATGTCTACGATGTTTGTGAGTGTATGTTTTTGTAACGTCTATGATGTTTGTCTCTCTCTTCGTGATGTCTATGATGTTTCTGAGTGGGTATCTTTGGAAGTCTATGATTTGTGTCTGTGTTTTTGTGATGTCCATGTTGGTTGTGAGTGTGTGTCTTTGTGATGTCTATGATGTTTGTCTGTGTCTTTGTGATGTCTATAATTTTGTGAGTGTGTGTCTTTGTGATGTCTATGATGTTTGTGTCTTTGTGATGTCTATGATGTTTGTGAGTGTATGTCTGTGATGTCTATGATATTTGTGAGTGTGTGTCTTTGTGATGTCTATGATGTTTGACTGTGTCTTTGTGATTTCTACGATGTTTGTAAGTGTGTGTCTTTGTGATCTCTATGATGTTTGTCTGTGTCTTTGTGATGTCTATGATGTTTGTGAGTGTGTTTCTTTGTCCTGTCTATGATGTTTGTCTGTGTCTGTGATGTCGATGATGTTTGTGAGTGTGTGTCTTTGTGATGTCTATGATGTTTGTCTGTGCCTTTGTGATGTCTATGATGTTTGTCTCTGTCTTTGTGATGTCTATGATGTTTGTGAGTGTGTGTCTTTGTGATATCGATGATGTTTGTCTGTGTCTTTGTGATGTCTAGGTTGGTTGTGAGTGTGTGTCTTTGTGATGTCTATGATGTTTTTCTGTGTCTTTATGATGTCTATGATGTTTGTCTGTGTCTTTGCGATGTCTATGATGTTTGTTTGTGTGCATTTTTGTGATGTTTATGATGTCTGTTTCTTTGTGATGTCTGAGATGTTTGTCTGTGTCTTTGTGATATCTATGATGTTTGTCTCACATTGCCGTCTATGATGTTTGTGAGTGTGTGTCTTTGTGATGTTTATGATGTTTGTCTGTGTCCGTGATGTCGATGATGTTTGTGAGTGTGTGTCTTTGTGACGTCTATGGTGATTGTCTGTGTCTTTATGTTGTCTATGATGTTTGTCTGTGTCTTTGCGATGTCTATGATGTTTGTCTGTGTCTTTGTGATATCTATGATGTTTGTCTCACATTGCCGTCTATGATGTTTGTGAGTGTGTGTCTTTGTGATGTCTATGATGTTTGCCTGTGTCTTTGTGATGTCTATGTTGGTTCTGAGCGTGTGTCTTTATGATGTCTATGATGTTTGTCTGTGTCTTTGTGATTTCTACGATGTTTGTGAGTGTGTGTCTTTGTGATCTCTATGATGTTTGTCTGTGTCTTTGTGATGTCTATGATGTTTGTGAGTGTGTGTCTTTGTGATATCTATGATGTTTGTGAGTGTGGTTTTGTGATGTCTGTGATGTCTGTGATGTTAGCCTGTGTCTGTGATGTCTATGATATTTGTGAGTGTGTGTGTTTGTGATCTCTATGTTGTTCGTCTGTGTCTTTGTGATGTTTATGATGTTTGCCTGTGTCTTTGTGATGTCTAGGATGTTTGTGACTGTGTGACTTTGCGATGTCTATGATGTTTGTTTGTCGTTGCGATGTCTATGATGTTTCTGAGTGCGTGTCTTTGTGATGTCTATGATGTTTGTCTGTGTCTTTGCGATGTCTATGATGTTTGTTCGTGTGCATTTTTGTGATGTTTATGATGTCTGTTTCTTTGTGATGTGTGAGATGTTTGTCTGTGTCTTTGTGATATCTATTATGTTTGTCTCACTTTGCGATGTCTATGATGTTTGTGAGTGTGTGTCTTTGTGATGTTTATGATGTTTGTCTGTGTCTTTGTGATGTCTATGTTGGTTGTGAGTGTGTGTCTTTATGATGTCTATGATGTTTGTCTGTGTCTTTGTGATTTCTACGATGTTTGTGAGTGTGTGTCTTTGTGATCTCTATGATGTTTGTCTGTGTCTTTGTGATGTCTATGATGTTTGTGAGTGTGTGTCTTTGTGATATCTATGATGTTTGTGAGTGTGGTTTTGTGATGTCTGTGATGTCTGTGATGTTTGCCTGTGTCTGTGATGTCTATGATGTTTGTGAGTGTGTGTGTTTGTGATGTCTATGTTGTTCGTCTGTGTCTTTGTGATGTTTATGATGTTTGCCTGTGTCTTTGCGATGTCTATGATGTTTGTTTGTCGTTGCGATGTCTATGATGTTTCTGAGTGCGTGTCTTTGTGATGTCTATGATGTTTGTCTGTGTCTTTGTGATGTCTATGATGTTTGTCTGTGTCTTTCTGGTCTACGATGTTGCTGAGTGTGTGTCTTTGTGTTGTCTAAGATGTTTGTCTGTATCGTTATGATGTCTATGATGTTTGTCTGTTCTTTGTGATATCTATGATGTTTGTCTGTGTCTTTGTGATGTCTATGATGTTTGTCTGTGACTTTGTGATGTCCATGATGTTTGTCTGTGTCTTTGTGATGTCTACGATGTTTGTGAGTGTGTGTCTTTGTGATCTCTATGATGTTTGTCTGTGTCTTTGTGATGTTTATGATGTTTGTGAGTGTGTTTCTTTGTCCTGTCTATGATGTTTGTCTGTGTCTTTGTGATGTCTGTGATGTCTATGATGTTTGTCTGTGTCTGTGATGTCGATGATGTTTGTGAGTGTGTGTCTTTGTGATGTCTATGATGTTTGTCTGTGTCTTTGTGATGTCTATGATGTTTGTGAGTGTGTGTCTTTGTGATATCTATGATGTTTGTCTGTGTCTTTGTGATGTCTAGGTTGGTTGTGAGTGTGTGTCTTTGCGATGTCTATGATGTTTGTTCGTGTGTATTTTTGTGATGTTTATGATGTCTGTTTCTTTGTGATGTCTGTGATGTTTGTCTGTGTCTTTGTGATATCTATGATGTTTGTCTCACTTTGTGATGTCTGTGATGCTTGTGAGTGTGTGTCTTTGTGATGTTTATGATGTTTGTCTGTGTCTTTGTGATGTCTATGTTGGTTGTGAGTGTGTGTCTTTATGATGCCTATGATCTTTCTCTGTGTCTTTGTAATTTCTACGATGTTTGTGAGTGTGTGTCTTTGTGATCTCTATGATGTTTGTCTGTGTCTTTGTGATGTCTATGATGTTTGTTTGTGTGTGTGTGTCTTTGTGATATCTATGATGTTTGTGAGTGTGGCTTTGTGATGTCTGTGATGTTTGCCTGTGTCTGTGATGTCGATGATGTTTGTGAGTGTGTGTGTTTGTGATGTCTATGATATTTGTTTGTCGTTGCGATGTCTATGATGTTTCTGAGTGCGTGTCTTTGTGATGTCTATGATGTTTGTCTGTGTCTTTGTGATGTCTATGATGTTTGTCTGTGTCTTTGTGATGTCTATGATGTTTGTCTGTGTCTTTCTGGTCTACGATGTTTCTGAGTGTGTGTCTTTGTGTTGTCTAAGATGTTTGTCTGTATCGTTATGATGTCTATGATGTTTGTCTGTGTCTTTGTGATGTCTATGATGTTTGTCTGTGTCTTTGTGATGTCTATGTTGTTTGTGAGTGTGTGTCTTTGTGATGTCTATGATGTTTGTCTGTGACTTTGTTATGTCCATGATTTTTGTCTGTGTGTTTGTGATGTCTATGATGTTTCTGAGTGTGTGTCTTTGTGATGTCTATGATGTTTGTCTGTGTCTTTGTGATGTCTATGATGTTCGTCTGTGTCTTTATGGTCTACGATGTTTGTGAGTGTGTGTCTTTGTGTTGTCTAAGTTGTTTGTCTGTATCTTTATGATGTCTATGATCTTTGCGAGTGTGTGTCTTTTTGATGTCTATGATGTTTGTCTGTGTCTTTGTGCTGTCTATGATGTTTGTGAGTGTATGTCTGTGATGTCTATGATATTTGTGAGTGTGTGTCTTTGTGATCTCTATGATGTTTGTCTGTGACTGTGTGATGTCTACGATGTTTGTGAGTGTATGTTTTTGTAACGTCTATGATGTTTGTCTCTCTCTTAGTGATGTCTATGATGTTTCTGAGTGGGTATCTTTGGAAGTCTATGATGTTTGTCTGTGTCTTTGTGATGTCTATGATGTTTGTGAGTGTGTGTCTTTGTGATATCTATGATGTTTGTGATTGTGGCTTTGTGATGTCTGTGATGTTTGTCTGTGTCTGTGATGTCTATGATGTTTGTGAGTGTGTGTGTTTGTGATGTCTATGTTGTTCGTCTGTGTCTTTGTGATGTCTATGATGTTTGCCTGTGTCTTTGTGATGACTATGATGTTTGTGACTGTGTGTCTTTGCGATGTCTATGATGTTTGTTTGTCGTTGCGATGTCTATGATGTTTCTGAGTGCGTCTTTGTGATGTCTATGATTTTTGTCTGTGTCTTTGTGTTGTCTAAGATGTTTGTCTGTATCGTTATGATGTCTATGATGTTTCTGAGTGCGTCTTTGTGATATCTATGATGTTTGTCTCTGTCTTTGTGATGTCTAGGATGTTTGTCTGTGCCTTTGTGATGTCTATGATGTTTGTGAGTGTGTGTCTTTTTGATCTCCATGATGTTTGTCTGTGTCTGTGATGGCTATCATGTTTGTGAGTGTGTGTCTTTGTGATGTCTATGATGTTTGTCAGTGTGTGTCTTTGTGATGTCTATGATGTTTGTGAGTCTGTCTTTGTGATGTCTATGATGTTTGTCTGTGTCTTTGTGATGTCTACGATGTTTGTGAGTGTGTGTCTTTGTGATCTCTATGATGTTTGTCTGTGTCTTTGGGATGTTTATGATGTTTGTGAGTGTGTTTCTTTGTCCTGTCTATGATGTTTGTCTGTGTCTTTGTGATGTCTGTGATGTCTATGATGTTTGTCTGTGTCTGTGATGTCGATGATGTTTGTGAGTGTTTGTCTTTGTGATGTCTATGGTGATTGTCTGTGTCTTTATGTTGTCTATGATGTTTGTCTGTGTCTTTGCGATGTCTATGATGTTTGTTCTTGTGTATTTTTGTGATGTTTATGATGTCTGTTTCTTTGTGATGTCTGTGATGTTTGTCTGTGTCTTTGTGATATCTATGATGATTGTCTCACTTTGCGATGTCTATGATGTTTGTGAGTGTGTGTCTTTGTGATGTCTATGATGTTTGCCTGTGTCTTTGTGATGTCTATGTTGGTTCTGAGCGTGTGTCTTTATGATGTCTATGATGTTTGTCTGTGTCTTTGTGATTTCTACGATGTTTATGAGTGTGTGTCTTTGTGATCTCTATGATGTTTGTCTGTGTCTTTGTGATGTCTATGATGTTTGTGAGTGTGTGTCTTTGTGATATCTATGATGTTTGTGAGTGTGGTTTTGTGATGTCTGTGGTGTCTGTGTTGTTAGCCTGTGTCTGTGATGTCTATGATATTTGTGAGTGTGTGTGTTTGTGATGTCTATGTTGTTCGTCTGTGTCTTTGTGATGTTTATGATGTTTGCCTGTGTCTTTGTGATGTCTAGGATGTTTGTGACTGTGTGACTTTGCGATGTCCATGATGTTTGTTTGTCGTTGCGATGTCTATGATGTTTCTGAGTGCGTGTCTTTGTGATGTCTATGATGTTTGTCTGTGTCTTTCTGGTCTACGATGTTGCTGAGTGTGTGTCTTTGTGTTGTCTAAGATGTTTGTCTGTATCGTTATGATGTCTATGATGTTTGTCTGTGTGTTTGTGATTTCTATGATGTTTTTGAGTGTGTGTCTTTGTGATGTCTATGATGTTTGTCTGTGACTTTGTGATGTCCATGATGTTTGTCTGTGTGTTTGTGATGTCTATGATGTTTCTGAGTGTGTGTCTTTGTGATGTGTATGATGTTTGTGAGTCTGTCTTTGTGATGTCTATGATGTTTGTCTGTGTCTTTGTGATGTCTACGATGTTTGTGAGTGTGTGTCTTTGTGATCTCTATGATGTTTGTCTGTGTCTTTGTGATGTTTATGATGTTTGTGAGTGTGTTTCTTTGTCCTGTTTATGATGTTTGTCTGTGTCTTTGTGATGTCTGTGATGTCTATGATGTTTGTCTGTGTCTGTGATGTCGATGATGTTTGTGAGTGTTTGTCTTTGTGTTGTCTATGATGTTTGTCTGTGCTTTTGTGATGTCTATGATGTTTGTCTGTGTCTTTGTGATGTCTATGATGTTTGTGAGTGTGTGTCTTTGTGATATCTATGATGTTTGTCCGTGTCTTTGTGATGTCTAGGTTGGTTGTGAGTGTGTGTCTTTGCGATGTCTATGATGTTTGTTCGTGTGTATTTTTGTGATGTTTATGATGTCTGTTTCTTTGTGATGTCTGTGATGTTTGTCTGTGTCTTTGTGATATCTATGATGTTTGTCTCACTTTGTGATGTCTATGATGCTTGTGAGTGTGTGTCTTTGTGATGTTTATGATGTTTGTCTGTGTCTTTGTGATGTCTATGTTGGTTGTGAGTGTGTGTCTTTATGATGTCTATGATGTTTCTCTGTGTCTTTGTGATTTCTACGATGTTTGTGAGTGTGTGTCTTTGTGATCTCTATGATGTTTGTCTGTGTCTTTGTGATGTCTATGATGTTTGTGAGTGTGTGTCTTTGTGATGTATACGATGTTTGTCTGTGTCTTTGTGATGTCTATGATGTTTGTGAGTGTGTGTCTTTGTGATATCTATGATGTTTGTGATTGTGGCTTTGTGATGTCTGCGATGTTTGTCTGTGTCTGTGATGTCTATGATGTTTGTGAGTGTGTGTGTTTGTGATGTCTATGTTGTTCGTCTGTGTCTTTGTGATGTCTATGATGTTTGCCTGTGTCTTTGCGATGTCTATGATGTTTGTTTGTCGTTGCGATGTCTGTGATGTTTCTGAGTGCGTCTTTGTGATGTCTATGATGTTTGTCTGTGTCTTTGTGTTGTCTAAGATGTTTGTCTGTATCGTTATGATGTCTATGATGTTTCTGAGTGCGTCTTTGTGATATCTATGATGTTTGTCTGTGTCCTTGTGATGTCTATGATATTTGTGAGTGTGTGTCTTTGTGATGTCTATGATTTTTGTCTGTGTATTTGTGATGTCTGTGATGTCTATGATGTTTGTCTGTGCCTTTGTGATGTCTATGATGTTTGTGAGTGTGTGTCTCTTTGATCTCCATGATGTTTGTCTGTGTCTGTGAATGGTATCATGTTTGTGAGTGTGTGTCTTTATGATGTCTATGATGTTTGTCTGTGTCTTTGTGATTTCTACGATGTTTGTGAGTGTGCGTCTTTGTGATCTCTATGATGTTTTTCTGTGTCTTTGTGATGTCTGTGATGTTTGTGAGTGTGTGTCTTTGTGATATCTATGATGTTTGTGAGTGTGGTTTTGTGATGTCTGTGATGTCTGTGATGTTTGCCTGTGTCTGTGATGTCTATGATGTTTGTGAGTCTGTGTGTTTGTGATGTCTATGTTGTTCGTCTGTGTCTTTGTGATGTTTATGATGTTTGCCTGTGTCTTTGTGATGTCTAGGATGTTTGTGAATGTGTCTTTGCGATGTCTATGATGTTTGTTTGTCGTTGCGATGTCTATGATGTTTCTGAGTGCGTGTCTTTGTGATGTCGATGATGTTTGTCTGTGTCTTTCTGGTCTACGATGTTGCTGAGTGTGTGTCTTTGTGTTGTCTAAGATGTTTGTCTGTATCGTTATGATGTCTATGATGTTTGTCTGTGTCTTTGTGATATCTATGATGTTTGTCTGTGTCTTTGTGATGTCTATGATGTTTTTCTGTGACTTTGTGATGTTCATGATGTTTGTCTGTGTGTTTGTGATGTCTATGATGTTTCTGAGTGTGTGTCTTTGTGATGTCTATGATGTTTGTCTGTGACTTTGTGATGTCCATGATGTTTGTCTGTGTGTTTGTGATGTCTATGATGTTTCTGGGTGTGTGTCTTTGTGATGTCTATGATGTTTGTGAGTCTGTCTTTGTGATGTCTATGATGTTTGTCTGTGTCTTTGTGATGTCTACGATGTTTGTGAGTGTGTGTCTTTGTGATCTCTATGATGTTTGTCTGTGTCTTTGTGATGTTTATGATGTTTGTGAGTGTGTTTCTTTGTCCTGTCTATGATGTTTGTCTGTGTCTTTGTGATGTCTGTGATGTCTATGATGTTTGTCTGTGTCTGTGATGTCGATGATGTTTGTGAGTGTGTGTCTTTGTGATGTCTATGATGTTTGTCTGTGTCTTTGTGATGTCTATGATGTTTGTGAGTGTGTGTCTTTGTGATATCGATGATGTTTGTCTGTGTCTTTGTGATGTCTAGGTTGGTTGTGAGTGTGTTTCTTTGTGATGTCTATGATGTTTTTCTGTGTCTTTATGATGTCTATGATGTTTGTCTGTGTCTTTGCGATGAGTATGATGTTTGTTCGTGTGTATTTTTGTGATGTTTATGATGTCTGTTTCTTTGTGTTGTCTGTGATGTTTGTCTGTGTCTTTGTGATATCTATGATGTTTGTCTCACTTTGCGATGTCTATGATGTTTGTGATTGTGTGTCTTTGTGATGTTTATGATGTTTGTCTGTGTCTTTGTGATGTCTATGATGTTTGCCTGTGTCTTTGTGATGTCTAGGATGCTTGTGACTGTGTGTCTTTGCGATGTCTATGATATTTGTTTGTCGTTGCGATATCTATGATGTTTCTGAGTGCGTGTCTTTGTGATGTCTATGATGTTTGTCTGTGTCTTTGTGATGTCTATGTTGTTTATGAGTGTGTGTCTTTGTGATGTCTATGATGTTTGTCTGTGACTTGGTTATGTCCATGATTTTTGTCTGTGTGTTTGTGATGTCTATGATGTTTCTGAGTGTGTGTCTTTGTGATATCTATGATGTTTGTCTGTGTCTTTGTGATGTCTATGATGTTCGTCTGTGTCTTTATGGTCTACGATGTTTGTGAGTGTGTGTCTTTGTGTTGTCTAAGTTGTTTGTCTGTATCTTTATGATGTTTATGATCTTTGCGAGTGTGCGTCTTTGTGATCTCTATGATGTTTTTCTGTGTCTTTGTGATGTCTGTGATGTTTGTGAGTGTGTGTCTTTGTGATATCTATGATGTTTGTGAGTGTGGTTTTGTGATGTCTGTGATGTCTGTGATGTTTGCCTGTGTCTGTGATGTCTATGATGTTTGTGAGTCTGTGTGTTTGTGATGTCTATGTTGTTCGTCTGTGTCTTTGTGATGTTTATTATGTTTGCCTGTGTCTTTGTGATGTCTAGGATGTTTGTGAATGTGTCTTTGCGATGTCTATGATGTTTGTTTGTCGTTGCGATGTCTATGATTTTTCTGAGTGCGTGTCTTTGTGATGTCGATGATGTTTGTCTGTGTCTTTCTGGTCTACGATGTTGCTGAGTGTGTGTCTTTGTGTTGTCTAAGATGTTTGTCTGTATCGTTATGATGTCTATGATGTTTGTCTGTGTCTTTGTGATATCTATGATGTTTGTCTGTGTCTTTGTGATGTCTATGATGTTTTTCTGTGACATTGTGATGTTCATGATGTTTGTCTGTGTGTTTGTGATGTCTATGATGTTTCTGAGTGTGTGTCTTTGTGATGTCTATGATGTTTGTCTGTGACTTTGTGATGTCCATGATGTTTGTCTGTGTGTTTGTGATGTCTATGATGTTTCTGGGTGTGTGTCTTTGTGATGTCTATGATGTTTGTGAGTCTGTCTTTGTGATGTCTATGATGTTTGTCTGTGTCTTTGTGATGTCTACGATGTTTGTGAGTGTGTGTCTTTGTGATCTCTATGATGTTTGTCTGTGTCTTTGTGATGTTTATGATGTTTGTGAGTGTGTTTCTTTGTCCTGTCTATGATGTTTGTCTGTGTCTTTGTGATGTCTGTGATGTCTATGATGCTTGTCTGTGTCTGTGATGTCGATGATGTTTGTGAGTGTGTGTCTTTGTGATGTCTATGATGTTTGTCTGTGTCTTTGTGATGTCTATGATGTTTGTGAGTGTGTGTCTTTGTGATATCGATGATGTTTGTCTGTGTCTTTGTGATGTCTAGGTTGGTTGTGAGTATTTTTCTTTGTGATGTCTATGATGTTTTTCTGTGTCTTTATGATGTCTATGATGTTTGTCTGTGTCTTTGCGATGTCTATGATGTTTGTTCGTGTGTATTTTTGTGATGTTTATGATGTCTGTTTCTTTGTGTTGTCTGTGATGTTTGTCTGTGTCTTTGTGATATCTATGATGTTTGTCTCACTTTGCGATGTCTATGATGTTTGTGATTGTGTGTCTTTGTGATGTTTATGATGTTTGTCTGTGTCTTTGTGATGTCTATGATGTTTGCCTGTGTCTTTGTGATGTCTAGGATGCTTGTGACTGTGTGTCTTTGCGATGTCTATGATATTTGTTTGTCGTTGCGATATCTATGATGTTTCTGAGTGCGTGTCTTTGTGATGTCTATGATGTTTGTCTGTGTCTTTGTGATGTCTATGTTGTTTATGAGTGTGTGTCTTTGTGATGTCTATGATGTTTGTCTGTGACTTGGTTATGTCCATGATTTTTGTCTGTGTGTTTGTGATGTCTATGATGTTTCTGAGTGTGTGTCTTTGTGATATCTATGATGTTTGTCTGTGTCTTTGTGATGTCTATGATGTTCGTCTGTGTCTTTATGGTCTACGAAGTTTGTGAGTGTATGTCTTTGTGTTGTCTAAGTTGTTTGTCTGTATCTTTATGATGTTTATGATCTTTGCGAGTGTGTGTCTTTTTGATGTCTATGATGTTTGTCTGTGTCTTTGTGCTGTCTATGATGTTTGTGAGTGTATGTCTGTGATGTCTATGATATTTGTGAGTGTGTGTCTTTGTGATTTCTATGATGTTTGTCTGTGTCTTTGTGATGTCTACGATGTTTGTGAGTGTATGTTTTTGTAACGTCTATGATGTTTGTCTCTCTCTTAGTGATGTCCATGATGTTTCTGAGTGGGTATCTTTGGAAGTCTATGATGTTTGTCTGTGTTTTTGTGATGTCTTTGATGTTTGTGAGTGTGTGTCTTTGTGATATCTATGATGTTTGTGATTGTGGCTTTGTGATGTCTGTGATGTTTGTCTGTGTCTGTGATGTCTATGATGTTTGTGAGTGTGTGTCTTTGTGATGTATACGATGTTTGTCTGTGTCTTTGTGATGTCTATGATGTTTGTGAGTGTGTGTCTTTGTGATATCTATGATGTTTGTGATTGTGGCTTTGTGATGTCTGCGATGTTTGTCTGTGTCTGTGATGTCTATGATGCTTGTGAGTGTGTGTGTTTGTGATGTCTATGTTGTTCGTCTGTGTCTTTGTGATGTCTATGATGTTTGCCTGTGTCTTTGCGATGTCTATGATGTTTGTTTGCCGTTGCGATGTCTATGATGTTTCTGAGTGCGTCTTTGTGATGTCTATGATGTTTGTCCGTGTCTTTGTGTTGTCTAAGATGTTTGTCTGTATCGTTATGATGTCTATGATGTTTCTGAGTGCGTCTTTGTGATATCTATGATGTTTGTCTGTGTCCTTGTGATGTCTATGATATTTGTGAGTGTGTGTCTTTGTGATGTCTATGATTTTTGTCTGTGTATTTGTGATGTCTGTGATGTCTATGATGTTTGTCTGTGCCTTTGTGATGTCTATGATGTTTGTGAGTGTGTGTCTCTTTGATCTCCATGATGTTTGTCTGTGTCTGTGATGGGTATCATGTTTGTGAGTGTGTGTCTTTATGATTTCTATGATGTTTTTCTGTGTCTTTGTGATGTCTGTGATGTTTGTGAGTGTGTGTCTTTGTGATATCTATGATGTTTGTGAGTGTGGTTTTGTGATGTCTGTGATGTCTGTGATGTTTGCCTGTGTCTGTGATGTCTATGATGTTTGTGAGTCTGTGTGTTTGTGATGTCTATGTTGTTCGTCTGTGTCTTTGTGATGTTTATGATGATTGCCTGTGTCTTTGTGATGTCTAGGTTGTTTGTGAATGTGTCTTTGCGATGTCTATGATGTTTGTTTGTCGTTGCGATGTCTATGATGTTTCTGAGTGCGTGTCTTTGTGATGTCGATGATGTTTGTCTGTGTCTTTCTGGTCTACGATGTGCTGAGTGTGTGTCTTTGTGTTGTCTATGATGTTCGTCTGTATCGTTATGATGTCTATGATGTTTGTCTGTGTCTTTGTGATATCTATGATGTTTGTCTGTGTCTTTGTGATGTCTATGATATTTTTCTGTGACTTTGTGATGTTCATGATGTTTGTCTGTGTGTTTGTGATGTCTATGATGTTTCTGAGTGTGTGTCTTTGTGATGTCTATGATGTTTGTCTGTGACTTTGTGATGTCCATGATGTTTGTCTGTGTGTTTGTGATGTCTATGATGTTTCTGGGTGTGTGTCTTTGTGATGTCTATGATGTTTGTGAGTCTGTCTTTGTGATGTCTATGATGTTTGTCTGTGTCTTTGTGATGTCTACGATGTTTGTGAGTGTGTGTCTTTGTGATCTCTATGATGATTGTCTGTGTCTTTGTGATGTTTATGTTGTTTGTGAGTGTGTTTCTTTGTCCTGTCTATGATGTTTGTCTGTGTCTTTGTGATGTCTGTGATGTCTATGATGTTTGTCTGTGTCTGTGATGTCGATGATGTTTGTGAGTGTGTGTCTTTGTGATATCTATGATGTTTGTGAGTGTGGTTTTGTGATGTCTGTGATGTCTGTGATGTTTGCCTGTGTCTGTGATGTCTATGATGTTTGTGAGTCTGTGTGTTTGTGATGTCTATGTTGTTCGTCTGTGTCTTTGTGATGTTTATGATGTTTGCCTGTGTCTTTGTGATGTCTAGGATGTTTGTGAATGTGTCTTTGCGATGTCTATGATGTTTGTTTGTCGTTGCGATGTCTATGATTTTTCTGAGTGCGTGTCTTTGTGATGTCGATGATGTTTGTCTGTGTCTTTCTGGTCTACGATGTTGCTGAGTGTGTGTCTTTGTGTTGTCTAAGATGTTTGTCTGTATCGTTATGATGTCTATGATGTTTGTCTGTGTCTTTGTGATATCTATGATGTTTGTCTGTGTCTTTGTGATGTCTATGATGTTTTTCTGTGACATTGTGATGTTCATGATGTTTGTCTGTGTGTTTGTGATGTCTATGATGTTTCTGAGTGTGTGTCTTTGTGATGTCTATGATGTTTGTCTGTGACTTTGTGATGTCCATGATGTTTGTCTGTGTGTTTGTGATGTCTATGATGTTTCTGGGTGTGTGTCTTTGTGATGTCTATGATGTTTGTGAGTCTGTCTTTGTGATGTCTATGATGTTTGTCTGTGTCTTTGTGATGTCTACGATGTTTGTGAGTGTGTGTCTTTGTGATCTCTATGATGTTTGTCTGTGTCTTTGTGATGTTTATGATGTTTGTGAGTGTGTTTCTTTGTCCTGTCTATGATGTTTGTCTGTGTCTTTGTGATGTCTGTGATGTCTATGATGCTTGTCTGTGTCTGTGATGTCGATGATGTTTGTGAGTGTGTGTCTTTGTGATGTCTATGATGTTTGTCTGTGTCTTTGTGATGTCTATGATGTTTGTGAGTGTGTGTCTTTGTGATATCGATGATGTTTGTCTGTGTCTTTGTGATGTCTAGGTTGGTTGTGAGTATTTTTCTTTGTGATGTCTATGATGTTTTTCTGTGTCTTTATGATGTCTATGATGTTTGTCTGTGTCTTTGCGATGTCTATGATGTTTGTTCGTGTGTATTTTTGTGATGTTTATGATGTCTGTTTCTTTGTGTTGTCTGTGATGTTTGTCTGTGTCTTTGTGATATCTATGATGTTTGTCTCACTTTGCGATGTCTATGATGTTTGTGATTGTGTGTCTTTGTGATGTTTATGATGTTTGTCTGTGTCTTTGTGATGTCTATGATGTTTGCCTGTGTCTTTGTGATGTCTAGGATGCTTGTGACTGTGTGTCTTTGCGATGTCTATGATATTTGTTTGTCGTTGCGATATCTATGATGTTTCTGAGTGCGTGTCTTTGTGATGTCTATGATGTTTGTCTGTGTCTTTGTGATGTCTATGTTGTTTATGAGTGTGTGTCTTTGTGATGTCTATGATGTTTGTCTGTGACTTGGTTATGTCCATGATTTTTGTCTGTGTGTTTGTGATGTCTATGATGTTTCTGAGTGTGTGTCTTTGTGATATCTATGATGTTTGTCTGTGTCTTTGTGATGTCTATGATGTTCGTCTGTGTCTTTATGGTCTACGAAGTTTGTGAGTGTATGTCTTTGTGTTGTCTAAGTTGTTTGTCTGTATCTTTATGATGTTTATGATCTTTGCGAGTGTGTGTCTTTTTGATGTCTATGATGTTTGTCTGTGTCTTTGTGCTGTCTATGATGTTTGTGAGTGTATGTCTGTGATGTCTATGATATTTGTGAGTGTGTGTCTTTGTGATTTCTATGATGTTTGTCTGTGTCTTTGTGATGTCTACGATGTTTGTGAGTGTATGTTTTTGTAACGTCTATGATGTTTGTCTCTCTCTTAGTGATGTCTATGATGTTTCTGAGTGGGTATCTTTGGAAGTCTATGATGTTTGTCTGTGTCTTTGTGATTTCTATAATTTTGTGACTGTGTGTCTTTGTGATGTATATGATGTTTGTCTGTGTTTTTGTGATGTCTTTGATGTTTGTGAGTGTGTGTCTTTGTGATATCTATGATGTTTGTGATTGTGGCTTTGTGATGTCTGTGATGTTTGTCTGTGTCTGTGATGTCTATGATGTTTGTGAGTGTGTGTCTTTGTGATGTATACGATGTTTGTCTGTGTCTTTGTGATGTCTATGATGTTTGTGAGTGTGTGTCTTTGTGATATCTATGATGTTTGTGATTGTGGCTTTGTGATGTCTGCGATGTTTGTCTGTGTCTGTGATGTCTATGATGCTTGTGAGTGTGTGTGTTTGTGATGTCTATGTTGTTCGTCTGTGTCTTTGTGATGTCGATGATGTTTGCCTGTGTCTTTGCGATGTCTATGATGTTTGTTTGCCGTTGCGATGTCTATGATGTTTCTGAGTGCGTCTTTGTGATGTCTATGATGTTTGTCCGTGTCTTTGTGTTGTCTAAGATGTTTGTCTGTATCGTTATGATGTCTATGATGTTTCTGAGTGCGTCTTTGTGATATCTATGATGTTTGTCTGTGTCCTTGTGATGTCTATGATATTTGTGAGTGTGTGTCTTTGTGATGTCTATGATTTTTGTCTGTGTATTTGTGATGTCTGTGATGTCTATGATGTTTGTCTGTGCCTTTGTGATGTCTATGATGTTTGTGAGTGTGTGTCTCTTTGATCTCCATGATGTTTGTCTGTGTCTGTGATGGGTATCATGTTTGTGAGTGTGTGTCTTTATGATTTCTATGATGTTTTTCTGTGTCTTTGTGATGTCTGTGATGTTTGTGAGTGTGTGTCTTTGTGATATCTATGATGTTTGTGAGTGTGGTTTTGTGATGTCTGTGATGTCTGTGATGTTTGCCTGTGTCTGTGATGTCTATGATGTTTGTGAGTCTGTGTGTTTGTGATGTCTATGTTGTTCGTCTGTGTCTTTGTGATGTTTATGATGATTGCCTGTGTCTTTGTGATGTCTAGGTTGTTTGTGAATGTGTCTTTGCGATGTCTATGATGTTTGTCTGTGTGTTTGTGATGTCTATGATGTTTCTGGGTGTGTGTCTTTGTGATGTCTATGATGTTTGTGAGTCTGTCTTTGTGATGTCTATGATGTTTGTCTGTGTCTTTGTGATGTCTACGATGTTTGTGAGTGTGTGTCTTTGTGATCTCTATGATGATTGTCTGTGTCTTTGTGATGTTTATGTTGTTTGTGAGTGTGTTTCTTTGTCCTGTCTATGATGTTTGTCTGTGTCTTTGTGATGTCTGTGATGTCTATGATGTTTGTCTGTGTCTGTGATGTCGATGATGTTTGTGAGTGTGTGTCTTTGTGATGTCTATGATGTTTGTCTGTGTCTTTGTGATGTCTATGATGTTTGTGAGTGTGTGTCTTTGTGATATCGATGATGTTTGTCTGTGTCTTTGTGATGTCTAGGTTGGCTGTGAGTGTGTTTCTTTGTGATGTCTATGATGTTTTTCTGTGTCTTTATGATGTCTATGATGTTTGTCTGTGTCTTTGCGATGTCTATGATGTTTGTTCGTGTGTATTTTTGTGATGTTTATGATGTCTGTTTCTTTGTGTTGTCTGTGATGTTTGTCTGTGTCTTTGTGATATCTATGATGTTTGTCTCACTTTGCGATGTCTATGATGTTTGTGATTGTGTGTCTTTGTGATGTTTATGATGTTTGTCTGTGTCTTTGTGATGTCTATGATGTTTGCCTGTGTCTTTGTGATGTCTAGGATGCTTGTGACTGTGTGTCTTTGCGATGTCTATGATATTTGTTTGTCGTTGCGATATCTATGATGTTTCTGAGTGCGTGTCTTTGTGATGTCTATGATGTTTGTCTGTGTCTTTGTGATGTCTATGATGTTTGTGAGTGTGTGTCTTTTTGATGTCTATGATGTTTGTCTGTATCTTTGTGCTGTCTATGATGTTTGTGAGTGTATGTCTGTGATGTCTATGATATTTGTGAGTTTGTGTCTTTGTGATGTCTATGATGTTTGTTTGTGTCTTTGTGATGTCTACGATGTTTGTGAGTATATGTTTTTGTAACGTCTATGATGTTTGTCTCTCTCTTAGTGATGTCTATGATGTTTCTGAGTGGGTATCTTTGGAAGTCTATGATGTTTGTCTTTGTCTTTGTGATGTCTATGTTGGTTGTGAGTGTGTGTCTTTGTGATGTCTATGATGTTTGTCTGTGTCTTTGTGATGTCTATAATTTTGTGAATGTGTGTCTTTGTGATGTATATGATGTTTGTCTGTGTCTTTGTGATGTCTATGATGTTTGTGAGTGTGTGTCTTTGTGATATCTATGATGTTTGTGATTGTGGCTTTGTGATGTCTGTGATGTTTGTCTGTGTCTGTGATGTCTATGATGTTTGTGAGTGTGTGTGTTTGTGATGTCTATGTAGTTCGTCTGTGTCTTTGTGATGTCTATGATGTTTGCCTGTGTCTTTGTGATGTCTATGATGTTTGTGACTGTGTGTCTTTGCGATGTCTATGATGTTTGTTTGTCGTTGCGATGTCTATGATGTTTCTGAGTGCGTCTTTGTGATGTCTATGATGTTTGTCTGTGTCTTTGTGTTGTCTAAAATGTTTGTCTGTATCGTTATGATGTCTATGATGTTTCTGAGTGCGTCTTTGTGATATCTATGATGTTTGTCTGTGTCCTTGTGATGTATATGATATTTGTGAGTGTGTGTCTTTGTGATGTCTATGATTTTTGTCTGTGTATTTGTGATGTCTGTGATGTCTATGATGTCTGTCTGTGCCTTTGTGATGTCTATGATGTTTGTGAGTGTGTGTCTTTTTGATCTCCATGATGTTTGTCTGTGTCTGTGATGGCTATCATGTTTATGTGTGTGTGTCTTTATGATGTCTATGATGTTTGTCTGTGTCTTCCTGGTCTACGATGTTTCTGAGTGTGTGTCTTTGTGATGTCTGTGATGTTTGTCTGTGTCTTTGTGATATCTATGATGTTTGTCTCACTTTGCGATGTCTATGATGTTTGTGAGTGTGTGTCTTTTTGATGTCTATGATGTTTGTCTGTGTCTTTGTGCTGTCTATGATGTTTGTGAGTGTATGTCTGTGATGTCTATGATATTTGTGAGTGTGTGTCTTTGTGATCTCCATGATGTTTTTCTGTGTCTGTGATGGCTATCATGTTTGTGAGTGTGTGTCTTTATGATGTCTATGATGTTTGTCTGTGTCTTCCTGGTCTACGATGTTTCTGAGTGTGTGTCTTTGTGATGTCTATGATGTTTGTCTGTGTCTTTGTGATGTCTAAGTTGTTTGTCTGTATCTTTATGATGTCTATGATGTTTGTGAGTGTGTGTCTTTTTGATGTCTATGATGTTTGTCTGTGTCTTTGTGCTGTCTATGATGTTTGTGAGTGTATGTCTGTGATGTCTATGATATTTGTGAGTGTGTGTCTTTGTGATGTCTATGATGTTTGTCTGTGTCTTTGTGATGTCTACAATGTTTGTGAGTGTATGTTTTTGTAACGTCTATGATGTTTGTCTCTCTCTTAGTGATGTCTATGATGTTTCTGAGTGGGTATCTTTGGAAGTCTATGATGTTTGTCTTTGTCTTTGTGATGTCTATGTTGGTTGTGAGTGTGTGTCTTTGTGATGTCTATGATGTTTGTCTGTGTCTTTGTGATGTCTATAATTTTGTGAGTGTGTGTCTTTGTGATGTATATGATGTTTGTCTGTGTCTTTGTGATGTCTATGATGTTTGTGAGTGTGTGTCTTTGTGATATCTATGATGTTTGTGATTGTGGGTTTGTGATGTCTGTGATGTTTGTCTGTGTCTGTGATGTCTATGATGTTTGTGAGTGTGTGTGTTTGTGATGTCTATGTAGTTCGTCCGTGTCTTTGTGATGTCTATGATGTTTGCCTGTGTCTTTGTGATGTCTATGATGTTTGTGACTGTGTGTCTTTGCGATGTCTATGATGTTTGTTTGTCGTTGCGATGTCTATGATGTTTCTGAGTGCGTCTTTGTGATGTCTGTGATGTTTGTCTGTGTCTTTGTGTTGTCTAAGATGTTTGTCTGTATCGTTATGATGTCTATGATGTTTCTGAGTGCGTCTTTGTGATATCTATGATGTTTGTCTGTGTCCTTGTGATGTCTATGATATTTGTGAGTGTGTGTCTTTGTGATGTCTATGATTTATGTCTGTGTATTTGTGATGTCTGTGATGTCTATGATGTCTGTCTGTGCCTTTGTGATGTCTATGATGTTTGTGAGTGTGTGTCTTTTTGATCTCCATGATGTTTTTCTGTGTCTGTGATGGCTATCATGTTTGTGAGTGTGTGTCTTTATGATGTCTATGATGTTTGTCTGTGTCTTCCTGGTCTACGATGTTTCTGAGTGTGTGTCTTTGTGATGTCTATGATGTTTGTCTGTGTCTTTGTGATGTCTATGATGTTTGTCTGTGTCTTTATGGTCTACGATGTTTGTGAGTGTGTGTCTTTGTGTTGTCTAAGTTGTTTGTCTGTATCTTTATGATGTCTATGATGTTTGTGAGTGTGTGTCTTTTTGATGTCTATGATGTTTGTCTGTGTCTTTGTGCTGTCTATGATGTTTGTGAGTGTATGTCTGTGATGTCTATGATATTTGTGAGTGTGTGTCTTTGTGATGGCTATGATGTTTGTCTGTGTCTTTGTGATGTCTACGATGTTTGTGAGTGTATGTTTTTGTAACGTCTATGATGTTTGTCTCTCTCAGTGATGTCTATGATGTTTCTGAGTGGGTATCTTTGGAAGTCTATGATGTTTGTCTTTGTCTTTGTGATGTCTATGTTGATTGTGAGTGTGTGTCTTTGTGATGTCTATGATGTTTGTCTGTGTCTTTGTCATGTCTATAATTTTGTGAGTGTGTGTCTTTGTGATGTCTATGATGTTTGTCTGTGTCTTTGTGATGTCTATGATGTTTGTGAGTGTGTGTCTTTGTGATATCTATTATGTTTGTGATTGTGGCTTTGTGATGTCTGTGATGTTTGTCTGTCTCTGTGATGTCTATGATGTTTGTGAGTGTGTGTGTTTGAGATGTCTATGTAGTTCGTCTGTGTCTTTGTGATGTCTATGATGTTTGCCTGTGTCTTTGTGATGTCTATGATATTTGTGACTGTGTGTCTTTGCGATGTCTATGATGTTTGTTTGTCGTTGCGATGTCTATGATGTTTCTGAGTGCGTCTTTGTGATGTCTATGATGTTTGTCTGTGTCTTTGTGTTGTCTAAGATGTTTGTCTGTATCGTTAAGATGTCTATGATGTTTCTGAGTGCGTCTTTGTGATATCTATGATGTTTGTCTGTGTCCTTGTGATGTCTATGATATTTGTGAGTGTGTGTCTTTGTGATGTCTATGATTTTTGTCTGTGTATTTGTGATGTCTGTGATGTCTATGATGTCTGTCTGTGCCTTTGTGATGTCTATGACGTTTGTGAGTGTGTGTCTTTTTGATCTCCATGATGTTTGTCTGTGTCTGTGATGGCTATCATGTTTGTGAGTGTGTGTCTTTATGATGTCTATGATGTTTTTCTGTGTCTTGCTGGTCTACGATGTTTCTGAGTGTGTGCCTTTGTGATGTCTATGATGTTTGTCTGTGTCTTTGTGATGTCTATGATGTTTGTCTGTGTCTTTATGGTCTACGATGTTTGTGAGTGTGTGTCTTTGTGTTGTCTAAGTTGTTTGTCTGTATCTTTATGATGTCTATGATGTTTGTGAGTGTGTGTCTTTGTGATGTCTATGATGTTTGTCTGTGTGTTTGTGATGTCTACGATGTTTGTGAGTGTATGTTTTTGTAACGTCTATGATGTTTGTCTCTCTCTTTGTGATGTCTATGATGTTTCTGAGTGGGTATCTTTGGAAGTCTATGATTTGTGTCTGTGTTTTTGTGCTGTCTATGTTGGTTGTGAGTGTGTGTCTTTGTGATGTCTATGATGTTTGTCTATGTCTTTGTGATGTCTATAATTTTGTGAGTGTGTGTCTTTGTGATGTCTATGATGTTTGTGTCTTTGTGATGTCTATGATGTTTGTGAGTGTATGTCTGTGATGTCTATGATATTTGTGAGTGTGTGTCTTTGTGATGTCTATGATGTTTGACTGTGTCTTTGTGATTTCTACGATGTTTGTTAGTGTGTGTCTTTGTGATCTCTATGATGTTTGTCTGTGTCTTTGTGATGTCTATGATGTTTGTGAGTGTGTGTCTTTGTGATAACTATGATGTCTGTGAGTGTGGTTTTGTGATGTCTGTGATGTCTGTGATGTTTGCCTGTGTTTGTGATGTCTATGTTGTTTGTGAGTGTGTGTGTTTGTGATATTTATGTTGTTCGTCTGTGTCTTTGTGATGTCTATGATGTTTGTCTATGTGATGTCTATGATGTTTGTCTGTGTCTGTGATGTCGATGATGTTTGTGAGTGTGTGTCTTTGTGATGTCTATGATGTTTGTCTGTGCCTTTGTGATGTCTATGATGTTTGTCTGTGTCTTTGTGATGTCTATGATGTTTTTCTGTGTCTTTATGATGTCTATGATGTTTGTCTGTGTCTTTACGATATCTATGATGTTTGTTCGTTTGTATTTTTGTGATGTTTATGATGTCTGTGTCTTTGTGATGTCTGTGATGTTTGTCTGTGTCTTTGTGATATCTATGATGTTTGTCTCACTTTGCGATGTCTATGATGTTTGTGATTGTGTGTCTTTGTGATGTCTATGATGTTTGTCTGTGTCTTTGTGATGTCTATGTTGGTTGTGAGTGTGTGTCTTTATGATGTCTATGATGTTTGTCTGTGTCTTTGTGATGTCTATGATGTTTGTGAGTGTGTGTCTTTGTGATATCTATGATGTTTGTGAGTGTGGCTTTGTGATGTCTGTGATGTTTGCCGGTGTCTGTGATGTCTATGATGTTTGTGAGTGTGTGTGTTTGTGATGTCTATGTTGTTCGTCTGTGTCTTTGTGATGTCTATGATGTTTGCCTTTGTCTTTGTGATGTCTAGGATGTTTGTGACTGTGTGTCTTTGCGATGTCTATGATGTTTGATTGTCGTTGCGATGTCTATGATGTTTCTGAGTGCGTGTCTTTGTGATGTCTATGATGATTGTCTGTGTCTTTGTGATGTCTATGATGTTTGTCTGTGTCTTTCTGGTCTACGATGTTTCTGAGTGTGTGTTTTTGTGATATCTATGATGTTTGTCTGTGTCTTTGTGACGTCTATGATGTTTGTCTGTGTCTTTATGGTCTACGATGTTTGTGAGTGTGTGTCTTTGTGTTGTCTAAGTTGTTTGTCTGTATCTTTATGATGTCTATGATGTTTGTGAGTGTGTGTCTTTTTGATGTCTATGATGTTTGTCTGTGTCTTTGTGCTGTCTATGATGTTTGTGAGTGTATGTCTGTGATGTCTATGATATTTGTGAGTGTGTGTCTTTGTGATGTCTATGATGTTTGTCTGTGTCTTTGTGATGTCTACGATGTTTGTGAGTGTATGTTTTTGTAACGTCTATGATGTTTGTCTCTCTCTTTGTCATGTCTATGATGTTTCTGAGTGGGTAGCTCTGGAAGTCTATGATTTGTGTCTGTTTTTTTGTGATGTCTATGTTGGTTGTGAGTGTGTGTCTTTCTGATGTCTATGATGTTTGTCTGTGTCTTTGTGATGTCTATGATGTTTGTGAGTATATGTCTGTGATGTCTATGATATTTGTGAGTGTGTGTCTTTGTGATGTCTACGATGTTTGACTGTGTCTTTGTGACTTCTACGATGTTTGTGAGTGTGTGTCTTTGTGATCTCTATGATGTTTGTCTGTGTCTTTGTGATGTCTATGATGTTTGTGAGTGTGTGTCTTTGTGATATCTATGATGTTTGTGAGTGTGATTTTGTGATGTCTGTGATGTTTGCCTGTGTTTGTGATGTCTATGATGTTTGTGAGTGTGTGTGTTTGTGATGTCTATGTTGTTCGTTTGTGTCTTTGTGATGTCTATGATGTTTGCCTGTGTCTTTGTGATGTCTAGGATGTTTGTGACTGTGTGTCTTTGCGATGTCTATGATGTTTGTTTGTCGTTGCGATGTCTATGATGTTTCTGAGTGCGTGTCTTTGTGATGTCTATGATGTTTGTCTGTGTCTTTGTGATGTCTATGATGTTTCTCTGTGTCTTTCTGGTCTACGATGTTGCTGAGTGTGTGTCTTTGTGTTGTCTAAGATGTTTGTCTGTATCGTTATGATGTCTAAGATGTTTGTCTGTGTCTTTGTGATATCTATGATGTTTGTCTGTGTCTTTGTGATGTCTATGATGTTTGTCTGTGACTTTGTGATGTCCATGGTTTGAATGTGTGTTTGTGATGTCTATGATGTTTCTGAGTGTGTGTCTTTGTGATGTCTATGATGTTTGTCTGTGACTTTGTGATGTCCATGATGTTTGTCTGTGTGTTTGTGATGTCTATGATGTTTCTGAGTGTGTGTCTTTGCGATCTCTATGATGTTTGTGAGTCTGTCTTTGTGATGTCTATGATGTTTGTCTTTGTCTTTGTAATGTCTACGATGTTTGTGAGTGTCTGTCTTTGTGATCACTATGATGTTTGTCTGTGTCTTTGTGATGTTTATGATGTTTGTTCGTGTGTTTCTTTGTCCTGTCTATGATGTTTGTCTGTGTCTTTGTGATGTCTGTGATGTCTATGATGTTTGTCTGTGTCTGTGATGTCGATGATGTTTGTGAGTGTGTTTCTTTGTGATGTCTATGATGTTTGTCTGTGCCTTTGTGATGTCTATGATGTTTGTCTCTGTCTTTGTGATGTCTTTGATGTTTGTGAGTGTGTGTCTTTGTGATATCGATGATGTTTGTCTGTGTCTTTGTGATGTCTAGGTTGGTTGTGAGTGTGTGTCTTTGTGATGTCTATGATGTTTTTCTGTGTCTTTATGATATCTATGATGTTTGTCTGTGTCTTCGTGATGTCTATGATATTTGAGAGTGCGTGTCTTTGTGATGTCTATGATGTTTGTCTGTGTCTTTGTGATGTCTATGATGTTTGTCTGTGTCTTTGTGATGTCTATCATGTTTTTGAGTGTGCGTCTTTGTGATATCTATGATGTTTGTCTATGTCTTTGTGATGTCTATGTTGGTTGTGAGTGTGTGTGTCTTTGTGATGTCTATGATGTTTGACTGTGTCTTTATGATGTCTATGATGTTTGTGAGTGTGTTTCTTTGCGATGTCTATGATGTTTGTCTGTGGCTTTGTGATGTCTATGATGTTTGTGAGTGTGGCTCTGTGATGTCTATGATGTTTGTCTGTGTCTTTGTGATGTCTATGATGCTTCTGAGTGTGTGTCTTTGTGATGTCTATGATGTTTGTCTGTGTCTTTGAGATGTTTATAAGGTTTGTCTCTGTATTTCTGGTCTACGATGTTTGTGAGTATGTGTCTTTATGAAGTTTGTCTGTGTCTTTATGATGTCTATGTTTTTTGTGAGTGTGTGTCTTTCTGATGTCCATGATGTTTGTGAGTGTGTGTCTTTGTGAAGTCTTTGATGTTTGTCCGTGTCTTTGTGATGTCTGTGATGTCTATGACGTTTGTCTGTGTCTGTGATGTCTATGATGTTTGTGAGTGTGTGTCTTTGTGATTTCTATGATGTTCGTCTGTGCCATTGTGATGTCTATGATGTTTGTCTTTGTCTTTGTGATGTCTATGATGTTTGTGAGTGTTTGTCATTATGATGTCTATGACGTTTGTCTGGGTCTGTGATGTCCATGATGTTTGTGAGTGTGTGCCTTTGTGATTTCTATGATGTTCGTCTGTGTCATTGTGATGTCTATGATGTTTGTCTTTGACTTTGTGATGTCTATGATGTTTGTGAGTGTGTGTCTTTGTCATGTCTATGATGTTTGTCTGTGTCTTTGTGATTTCTGTGATGTCTATGATGTTTTTCTGTGTCTGTGATGTCTATGATGTTTGTGTGTGTGTGTCTTTGTGACGTCTATGATGTTTGTCTGTCTCTTTGTGATGTCTATGATGTTTGTGAGTGTGTGTCTTTGTGACGTCTATGATTTTTGTCTGTGTCATTGTGATGTCTATGATGTTTGTCTCCGTCTTTGTGAAGTCTATGATGTTTCTGAGTGTGTGTCTTTGTGATGTCTATGATGTTTCTGAGTGTGTGTCTTTGTGATGTCTATGATGTTTGTCTGTGTCTTTGTGATGTCTATGATGTTTGTCTGTGTCTTTATGGTCTACGATGTTTGTCAGTGTGTGTCTTTGTGATATCTAAGATGTTTGTCTGTGCCTTTATGATGTATATGATGTTTGTGAGTGTGTGCCTTTGTGATGCCTATGATATTTGTCTGCATCTTTGTGATATCTATGATGTTTGTCTGTGTCTTTGTGATTTCTATGATGTTTCTGAGTGTGTGTCTTTGTGATGTCTTTAATGTTTGTCTGTGTCTTTGCGATGTCTATGATGTTTGTCTGCCTTTGTGATGTCTACGATGTCAGTGAGTGTGTCTTTGTGATGTCTACGATGTTTGTGAGTGTGTGTCTTTGTGATGTTTATGATTTTGTATGTGTGTGTAGTTGGTCTTTTTGATCGCCATAATGTTTGTCTGTGTCTTTCTGACGTCTGTGATGTCTATGATGTTTGGCTGTGTCTGTGATGTCTATCATGCTTGTGAGTGTGTGTCGTTGTGATGTCTATGTTTTTTGTCTGTGTCTTTGTGATATCTACGATGCTTGTCTGTGTCTTTGTGATGTCTATGACATTTGTGAGTGCGTGTCTTTGTGATGTCTAAGTTGTTTGTCTGTGTCTTTGTGATGTCTATGTTGGTTGTGAGGGTGTGTCTTTGTGATGCCTATGATGTTTGTCTGTGTCTTTGTGATATCTATGATGTTTGTCTGTGTCTTTGTGATGTCTATGATATTTGTGAGTGCGTGTCTTTGTGATGTCTATGATGCTTGTCTGAGTCTTTGTGATGTCTATGAGGTTTTTGAGTGTGTGTCTTTGTGATATCTATGTTGTTTGTCTGTGTCTTTGTGATGTCTATGTTGGTTGTGAGTGTGTGTGTCTTTGTGATTTCTAAGATGTTTGTCTGTGTCTTTGTGATGTCTATGTTGATTGTGAGTGTGTGTCTTTGTGATGCCTATGATGTTTGTCTGTGTCTTTGTGATGTCTATGATTTTCGTCTGTGTCTTTGTGATGTCTATGATGTTTGTCTCTGTCTTTGTGAAGTCTATGATGTTTGTGAGTGTGTGTCTTTGCGATGTCTATGATGTTTCTGAGTGTATGTCTTTGTGCTGTCTATGATGTTTGTCTGTGTCTTTGTGATGTCTATGATGTTTGTCTGTGTCTTTATCGTCTACGATGTTTGTCAGTGTGTGTCTTTGTGATTTCTAAGATGTTTGTCTGTGTCTTTGTGATGTCTATGTTGGTTGTGAGTGTGTGTGTCTTTGTGATGTCTATGATGTTTGTGAGTGTGTGTCTTGGTGATGTCTATGATGTTTGTCTGTGTCTTTATTATGTCTATGATGTTTGTGAGTGTGTGTCTTTGTGATGTCTATGATGTTTGTCTGTGTCTTTGAGATGTTTATAAGGTTTGTCTCTGTATTTCTGGTCTACGATGTTTGTGAGTGTGTGTCTTTATGAAGTTTGTCTGTGTCTTTATGATGTCCATGATGTTTGTGAGTGTGTGTCTTTGTGAAGTCTATGATGTTTGTCCGTGTCTTTGTGATGTCTGTGATGTCTATGACGTTTGTCTGTGTCTGTGATGTCTTTGATGTTTGTGAGTGTGTGTCTTTGTGATTTCTATGATGTTCGTCTGTGTCATTGTGATGTCTATGATGTTTGTCTGTGTCTTTGTGATGTCTATGATGTTTGTGAGTGTGTGTCTTTGTCATCTCTATGATGTTGGTCTGTGTCTTTGTGATTTCTGTGATGTCTATGATGTTTGTCTGTGTCTGTGATGTCTATGATGTTTGTCTGTGTCTTTGTGATGTCTATGATGTTTGTCTGTGTCTTTATGGTCTACAATGTTTGTCAGTGTGTGTTTTTGTGATGTCTAAGCTGTTTTTCTGTGCCTTTATGATATCTATGATGTTTGTGAGTGTGTGTCTTTGTGATCACTATGATGTTTGTCTGTGACTTTGTGATGTCTATGATGTTTGTCTGGGTCTGTGTGATGTCTATGATGTTTGTCTGTGTCTTTGTGATGTCTATGATGTTTGTGAGTGTGTGTCTTTGTGATGTCTATGATGTTTGTCTGTGTCTTTATGATGTCTATGATGTTTGTGAGTGTGTGTCTTTGTGATGTCTATGATGTTTGTCTATGTCTTTGAGATGTTTATAAGGTTTGTCTCTGTATTTCTGGTCTACGATGTTTGTGAGTGTGTGTCTTTATGAAGTTTGTCTGTGTCTTTATGATGTCCATGATGTTTGTGAGTGTGTGTCATTGTGAAGTCTATGATGTTTGTCCGTGTCTTTGTGATGTCTGTGATGTCTATGACGTTTGTCTGTGTCTGTGATGTCTTTGATGTTTGTGAGTGTGTGTCTTTGTGATTTCTATGATGTTCGTCTGTGTCATTGTGATGTCTATGATGTTTGTCTGTGTCTTTGTGATGTCTATGATGTTTGTGAGTGTGTGTCTTTGTCATCTCTATGATGTTGGTCTGTGTCTTTGTGATTTCTGTGATGTCTATGATGTTTGTCTGTGTCTGTGATGTCTATGATGTTTGTGAGTGTGTGTCTTTGTGACGTCTATGATGTTTGTCTGTGTCTTTGTGATGTCTATGATGTTTGTCTCTGTCTTTGTGAAGTCTATGATTTTTGTGAGTGTGTGTCTTTGTGATGTCTATGATGGTTGTGAGTGTCTGCGTGATGTCTATGATCTTTTTCTGTCCTTGCGATATCTATGATGTTTCTGAGTGTGTGTCTTTGTGATGTCTATGATGTTTGTCTGTGTCTTTGTGATGTCTATGATGTTTGTCTGTGTCTTTATGGTATACAATGTTTGTCAGTGTGTGTTTTTGTGATGTCTAAGCTGTTTTTCTGTGCCTTTATGATATCTATGATGTTTGTGAGTGTGTGTCTTTGTGATGCCTATGATGTTTGTCTGCGTCTTTGTGATATCTATGATGTTTGTCTGTGTCTTTGTGATTTCTTTGATGTTTCTGAGTGTATGTCTTTGTGATGTCTTTAATGTTTGTCTGTGTCTTTGCGATGTCTATGATGTTTGTTCGTGTGTGTCTTTGTGATGTCTATGATGTTTGTGAGTGTGTTTCTTTGTGATGTCTATGATGTTTGTCTGTATCTTTGTGATGTCTTTGATGTTTGTGTCTTTGTGATATCTATGATGTTTGTGAGTGTGTGTCTTAGTGATGGCTATGATGATTGTCTGTGTCTTTGTGGTCTATGATGTTTGTGAGTGTGTGTCTTTGTTAAATTTATGATGTTTATTTGTGTCTTTCTGATGTCTATGATGTTTATCTGTATCTTTGTCATGTCTACGATATTTGTGAGTGTGTCTCTTTGTGATGTCCATGATGTTTGCGAGTGTGTGTCTTTGTGACGTCTATGATGATTGTCTGTGTCTTTGTGATGTCTATGATGTTTGTGAGTGTGTGTGATGTCTATGCTGTTTGTGAGTGTCTTCGTGATGTCTATGATGTTTGTGAGTGTGTGTCTTTGTGATGTCTATGATGTTTGTCTGTGTCTTTGTGATATCTATGATGTTTGTCTGTGTCTTTGTGATGTCTATGATATTTGTGAGTGCGTGTCTTTGTGATGTCTATGATGCTTGTCTGTGTCTTTGTGATGTCTATGATGCTTGTCTGTGTCTTTGTGATGTCTATGTTGGTTGTGAGTGTGTGTGTCTTTGTGATGTCTATGATGTTTGTCTGTGTCTTTATGATGTCTATGATGTTTGTGAGTGTGTTTCTTTGTGATGTCTATGATGTTTGTCTGTGGCTTTGTGATGTCTGTGATGTTTGTCTGTGACTTTGTGATGTCTATGATGTTTGTCTGTGTCTTTATGATGTCTATGATGTTTGTGAGTGTGTGTTTTGGTGATGTCTATGATGTTTGTTTGTGTCTTTATGATGACTATGATGATTGTGAGTGTGTGTTTTCGTGATGTGTATGATATTTGTCTGTGTCTTTGTGATATCTATGATGTTTATCTGTCTTTGCGATGTCTATGATGTTTGTGAGTGTGTGTCTTTGTGATCTCTATGATGTTTGTGTCTTTGCGATGTCTATGATGTTTGTGAGTGTGTGTCTTTGTGATATCTATGATGTTAGTGAGTGTGTGTCTTTGTGTAGTTTATGATGTTTATCTGTCTTTGTGATGTCTATGATGTTTGTCTGTGTCTTTGTGTTATCTATGATGTTTGTCTGTGTCTTTGTGATGTCTATGATATTTGTGAGTGCGTGTCTTTGTGATGTCTATGATGTTTGTCTGTGTCTTTGTGATGTCTATGATGTTTGTCTGTGTCTTTGTGATATCTAGGATATTTGTGAGTGTGTCTCTTTGTGATGTCTATGATGTTTGTCTGTGTCTTTGTGATGTCTATAATGTTTTTGAGTGTGTGTCTTTGTGATATCCATGATGTTTGTCTGTGTCTTTGTGATGTCTTTGTTGGTTGTGAGTGTGTGTGTCTTTTTGATGTCTATGATGTTTGTCTGTGTCTTTATGATGTCTATGATATTTGTAAGTGTGTGTCTTTGTGATGTCTATGATGTTTGTCTGTGTCTTTATGATGACTATGATGTTTGTGAGTGTGTCTCTTTGTGTTGTCTATGACGTTTCTCTGTGTCTTGGTGATGTTTAAAAGGTTTGTCTGTGTATTTCTGGTCTACGATGTTGGTGAGTGTGTGTCTTTATGATGTTTGTCTGTCTCTTTATGATGTCTATGATGTTTGAGAGTATGTGTCTTCGTGATGTGTATGATGTTTGTCTGTGTCTTTGTGATATCTATGATGTTTATCTGTCTTTGCGATGTCTATGATGATTGTGAGTGTGTGTCTTTGTGATCTCTATGATGTTTGTCTGTGTCTTTGCGATGTCTATGATATTTGTGAGTGTGTCTTTGTGATGTCTATGATGTTTGTCTGTGTCTTTGTGATGTCTGTGATGTCTATGACGTTTGTCAGTGTCTGTGATGTCTATGATGTTTGTGAGTGTGTGTCTTTGTGATCTCTATGATGTTTGTCTGTGTCATTGTGATGTCTATGATGTTTGTCTGTGTCTTTGTGATGTCTGTGATGTTTGTGAGTGTGTGTCTTTGTGATGTCTATGATGTTTGTCTGTCTCTGCGATGTCTATGATGTTTGTCTGTGTCTTTATTGTCTACGATGTTTGTTAGTGTGTGTCTTCGTGATGTCTAAGATGTTTGTCTGTGTCTTTATGATGTCTATGATGTTTGTGTGTGTGTGTCCTTGTGATGTCTATGAAGTTTGTCTGTGTCTTTATGATGTCTATGATGTTTGTCTATGTCTTTTTGGTCTACGATGTTTGTCAGTGTGTGTCTTTGTGATGTCTATGATGTTTGTCTGTGTCTTTGCGAAGTCTATGATGTTTGTTCGTGTGTGTCCTTGTGATGTTTATGATGTTTGTCTGTGTCTTTGTGATGTCTATGATGTTTGTCTGTGTCTTTGTGATGTCTATGATGTTTGTGAGTGTGTGTCTTTGTGATGTCTATGATGTTTGTCTGTGTCTTTGTGATATCTTTGATGTTTGTGTCTTTTTGATGTCTATGATGTTTGTGAGTGTGTGTCTTTGTCATATCTATGATGTTTGTGAGTGTGTGTCTTTGTGAAGTTTATGATGTTTGTCTCGGTCTTTCTGATGTCTATGATGTTTGTCTGTATCTTTGTGATGTCTATGATGTTTGTGAGTGTGTGTATTTGTGATGTCCATGATGTTTGCGAGTGTGTGTCTTTGTGACGTCTTTGATGTTTGTCTGTGTCTTTGTGATGTCTATGATGTTTGTGAGTGTGTGTCTTTGTGAAGTCTATGATGTTTGTGAGTGTGTGTCTTTGTGATGACTATGATGTTTCTGAGTGTGTGTCTTTGTGATGTGTATGATGTTTGTCTGTGTCTTTGTGATGTCTATGATGTTTGTCTGTGTCTGTGATGTCTATGATGTTTGTGAGTGTGTGTCTTTGTGATGTCTACGATGTTTGTGAGAGTGTGTCTTTGTGATGTCTTTCTTGTTTGCCTATGTCTTTGTGATGTAAATGATGTATGAGTGTGTGCCTTTGTGATGTCTATCATGATTGTCTGTGTCTTTGTGATGTCTCTGATGTTTGTCTTTGTGATGTCTCTGATGTTTGTCTCTATCCTTGTCATGTCTATGATGTTTGTGAATGTGTGTTTTTGTGATCTCTATGATGTTTGTCTGTGTCTTTGCGATGTCTATGATATTTGTGAGTGTGTCTTTGTGATGTCTATGATGTTTGTCTGTGTCTTTGTGATGTCTGTGATGTCTATGACGTTTGTCAGTGTCTGTGATGTCTATGATGTTTGTGAGTGTGTGTCTTTGTGATCTCTATGATGTTTGTCTGTGTCATTGTGATGTCTATGATGTTTGTCTGTGTCTTTGTGATGTCTGTGATGTTTGTGAGTGTGTGTCTTTGTAATGCCTATGATGTTTGTGAGTGTGTGTCTTTGTGATGTCTGTGATGTTTGTCTGTCTCTGCGATGTCTATGATGTTTGTCTGTGTCTTTATTGTCTACGATGTTTGTGAGTGTGTGTCATTGTGATGTCTATGATGTTTGTCTGTGTCTTTGTGATGTTTATGATATTTGTGAGTGTGTGTCTTTGTGATGTCTATGATGTTTGTGAGTATGTGTCTTTGTGATTTCTATGAGGTTCCTCTGTGTCATTGCGATGTCTTTGATGTTTGTCTGGGTCTTTGTGATGTCAATGATGTTTGTCTGTGTCTTTGTGATGTCTACGATGTTTGTGAGTGTGTGTCTTTGTCATGTCTATGATGTTTGTCTGTCTCTTTGTGATGTCTGTGATGTCTATGATGTTTGTCTGTGTCTGTGATGTCTATGATGTTTGTGAGTGTGTGTCTTTGTGATGTCTATGATGTGTCTGTGTCTTTATGATGTCTATGATGTTTGTCTGTGATTTGTGATGTCTATGATGTTTGTCAGTGTCTGTCTTTGTGTTGTCTTTGATGTTTGTCTGTTTCTTTGCGATGTCTATGATGTTTGTTCATGTGTCTTTGTGATGTTTATGATGTTTGTCTGTGTCTTTGTGATGTCTATGATGTTTGTCTTTTTCTTTGTGATGTCTATGATGTTTGTGTGTGTGTGTCTTTGTGATGTCTATGAAGTTTGTCTGTGTCTTTATGATGTCTATGATGTTTGTCTATGTCTTTTTGGTCTACGATGTTTGTCAGTGTGTGTCTTTGCGATGTCTATGAAGTTTGTCTGTGTCTTTGCGAAGTCTATGATGTTTCTTCGTGTGTGTCTTTGTGATGTTTATGATGTTTGTCTGTGTCTTTGTGATGTCTATGATGTTTGTCTGTGTCTTTGTGATGTCTATGATGTTTGTGAGTGTGTGTCTTTGTGATGTCTATGATGTTTTTCTGTGTCTTTCTGATGTCTTTGATGTTTGTGTCTTTTTGATGTTTATGATGTTTGTGAGTGTGTGTCTTTGTCATATCTATGATGTTTGTGAGTGTGTGTCTTTGTGAAGTTTATGATGTTTGTCTCGGTCTTTCTGATGTCTATGATGTTTGTCTGTATCTTTGTGATGTGTATGATGTTTGTGAGTGTGTGTATTTGTGATGTCCATGATGTTTGCGAGTGTGTGTCTTTGTGACGTCTATGATGTTTGTCTGTGTCTTTGTGATGTCTATGATGTTTGTGAGTGTGTGTCTTTGTGAAGTCTATGATGTTTGTGAGTGTGTGTCTTTGTGCTGTCTATGATGTTTCTGAGTGTGTGTCTTTGTGATGTGTATGATGTTTGTCTGTGTCTTTGTGATGTCTATGATGTTTGTCTTTTTCTTTGTGATGTCTATGATGTTTGTGAGTGTGTGTCTTTGTGATATCTCTGATGTTTGTGAGTGTGTGTCTTTGTGATGTCTATGATGTTTGTCTTTGTCTATGTGGTCTTTGATGTTTGTGAGTGTGTGTCTTTGTGAAGTTTATGATGTTTATCTGTGTCTTTGTGATGTCGATGATGTTTGTGAGTGTGTGTCGTTGTGATGTCCATGATGTTCGTCTGTGTCTTTGTGATGTCTATGATGTTTGTCTCTGTCTTTGTGAAGTCTATGTTGTTTGTGAGTGTGTGTCTTTGTGATGTCTAAGATGTTTGTCTGTCTTTATGAAGTCTATGATGTTTGTGAGTGTGTGTCTTTGTGATGTCTATGATGTTTGTCTGTGTCTTTGTGATGTCTATGATGTTTGTCTGTGTCTTTATGGTCTACAATGTTTGTCAGTGTGTGTCTTTGTGATGTCTATGATGTTTGTCTGTGTCTTTCTGATGTCTATGATGTTTTTGAGTGTGTGTCTTTGTGATATCCATGATGTTTGTCTGTGTCTTTGTGATGTCTATGTTGGTTGTGAGTGTGTGTGTCTTTCTGATGTCTATGATGTTTGTCTGTGTCTTTATGATGTCTATGATATTTGTGAGTGTGTGTCTTTGTGATGTCTATGATGCTTGTCTGTGTCTTTATGATGACTATGATGTTTGTGAATGTGTCTCTTTGTGTTGTCTATGACGTTTCTCTGTGTCTTTGTGATGTTTAAAAGGTTTGTCTGTGTATTTCTGGTCTACGATGTTGGTGAGTGTGTGTCTTTGTGATGTTTGTCTGTGTCTTTGTGATATCTTTGATGTTTAACTGTCTTTGCGATGTCTATGATGATTGTGAGTGTGTGTCTTTGTGATCTCTATGATGTTTGTCTGTGTCTTTGCGATGTCCATGATATTTGAGTGTCTGTCTTTGTGATGTCTATGACGTTTGTCAGTGTCTGTGATGTCTATGATGTTTGTGAGTGTGTGTTTTTGTGATCTCTATGATGTTTGTCTGTGCCATTGTGATGTCTATGATGTTTGTCTGTGTCTTTGTGATGTCTGTGATGTTTGTGAGTGTGTGTCTTTGTAATGCCTATGATGTTTGTGAGTGTGTGTCTTTGTGATGTCTATGATGTTTGTCTGTCCCTGCGATGTCTATGATGATTGTGAGTGTGTGTCTTTGTGATCTCTATGATGTTTGTCTGTGTCTTTGCGATGTCTATGATATTTGTGAGGGTCTGTCTTTGTGATGTCTATGATTTTTGTCTGTGTCTTTGTGATGTCTGTGATGTCTATGACGTTTTTCAGTGTCTGTGATGTCTGTGATGTTTGTGAGTATGTGTCTTTGTAATGCCTATGATGTTTGTGAGTGTGTGTCTTTGTGATGTCTATGATGTTTGTCTGTGTCTGCGATGTCTATGATGTTTGTCTGTGTCTTTATGGTCTACGATGTTTGTTAGTGTGTGTCTTCGTGATGTCTAAGATGTTTGTCTGTGTCTTTATGATGTCTATGATGTTTGTGTGTGTGTGTCTTTGTGATGTCTATGAAGTTTGTCTGTGTCTTTATGATGTCTATGATGTTTGTCTATGTCTTTTTGGTCTACGATGTTTGTCAGTGTGTGTCTTTGTGATGTCTATGATGTTTGTCTGTGTCTTTGCGAAGTCTATGATGTTTGTTCGTGTGTGCCTTTGTGATGTTTATGATGTTTGTCTGTGTCTTTGTGATGTCTATGATGTTTGTCTGTGTCTTTGTGATGTCTATGAAGTTTGTCTGTGTCTTTATGATGTTATGATGTTTGTCTATGTCTTTTTGGTCTACGATGTTTGTCAGTGTGTGTCTTTGTGATGTCTATGATGTTTGTCTGTGTCTTTGCGAAGTCTATGATGTTTGTTCGTGTGTGTCTTTGTGATGTTTATGATGTTAGTCTGTGTCTTTGTGATGTCTATGATGTTTGTCTGTGTCTTTCTGATGTCTTTGATGTTTGTGTCTTTTTGATGTTTATGATGTTTGTGAGTGTGTGTCTTTGTCATATCTATGATGTTTGTGAATGTGTGTCTTTGTGAAGTTTATGATGTTTGTCTTGGTCTTTCTGATGTCTATGATGTTTGTCTGTATCTTTGTGATGTCTATGATGTTTGTGAGTGTGTGTATTTGTGATGTCCATGATGTTTGCGAATGTGTGTCTTTGTGACGTCTATGATGTTTGTCTGTGTCTTTGTGATGTCTATGATGTTTGTGAGTGTGTGTCTTTGTGAAGTCTATGCTGTTTGTGAGTGTGTGTCTTTGTGATGTCTATGATGTTTCTGAGTGTGTGTCTTTGTGATGTGTATGATGTTTGTCTGTGTCTTTGTGATGTCTATGATGTTTGTCTGTGTCTTTATGGTCTACGATGTTTGTCTGTGTCTGTGATGTCTATGATGTTTGTAAGTGTGTGTCTTTGTGATGGCTATGATGTTTGTGAGTTTTTCTCTGTGATGTCTATGATGTTTGTGAGTGTGTGTCTCTGTGATGTCTATGATGTTTGTGTGGGTCTTTGTGATGTCTTTGATGTTCGTTGGTGTATGTCTTTGTGATGTTTATGATATTTGTGAGTGTGTGCCTTTGTGATGTCTATGATGTTTGTCTGTGTCTATGCTGTCTCTGATGTTTGCCTGTCTTTGTGATGTCAATGTTGTTTGTGAGTATGTGTCTGTGATGTCTATGATATTTGTGAGTGTATGGCTTTGTGATGTCTATGATGTTTCACTGTGTCTTTGTGATTACTATGATGTTTGTCTGTGTCTTTGTGATGTCTATGATGTTTGTGAGTGTGTGATGTCTATGATGTTTGTCTGTGTCTTTGTGATGTCTGTGATGTTTGTCTGTGTCTTTGTGATGTCTACGTTGTTTTGTGAATGTGTGTCTTTGTGATGTCTATGATATTTGTGAGTGTGTGTCTTTGTTATGTCTATGATGTTTGTCTGTGTCTTTGCGAAGTCTATGATGTTTGTTCGTGTGTGCCTTTGTGATGTTTATGATGTTTGTCTGTGTCTTTGTGATGTCTATGATGTTTGTCTGTGTCTTTGTGATGTCTATGAAGTTTGTCTGTGTCTTTATGATGTTATGATGTTTGTCTATGTCTTTTTGGTCTACGATGTTTGTCAGTGTGTGTCTTTGTGATGTCTATGATGTTTGTCTGTGTCTTTGCGAAGTCTATGATGTTTGTTCGTGTGTGTCTTTGTGATGTTTATGATGTTAGTCTGTGTCTTTGTGATGTCTATGATGTTTGTCTGTGTCTTTCTGATGTCTTTGATGTTTGTGTCTTTTTGATGTTTATGATGTTTGTGAGTGTGTGTCTTTGTCATATCTATGATGTTTGTGAATGTGTGTCTTTGTGAAGTTTATGATGTTTGTCTTGGTCTTTCTGATGTCTATGATGTTTGTCTGTATCTTTGTGATGTCTATGATGTTTGTGAGTGTGTGTATTTGTGATGTCCATGATGTTTGCGAATGTGTGTCTTTGTGACGTCTATGATGTTTGTCTGTGTCTTTGTGATGTCTATGATGTTTGTGAGTGTGTGTCTTTGTGAAGTCTATGCTGTTTGTGAGTGTGTGTCTTTGTGATGTCTATGATGTTTCTGAGTGTGTGTCTTTGTGATGTGTATGATGTTTGTCTGTGTCTTTGTGATGTCTATGATGTTTGTCTGTGTCTTTATGGTCTACGATGTTTGTCTGTGTCTGTGATGTCTATGATGTTTGTAAGTGTGTGTCTTTGTGATGGCTATGATGTTTGTGAGTTTTTCTCTGTGATGTCTATGATGTTTGTGAGTGTGTGTCTCTGTGATGTCTATGATGTTTGTGTGGGTCTTTGTGATGTCTTTGATGTTCGTTGGTGTATGTCTTTGTGATGTTTATGATATTTGTGAGTGTGTGCCTTTGTGATGTCTATGATGTTTGTCTGTGTCTATGCTGTCTCTGATGTTTGCCTGTCTTTGTGATGTCAATGTTGTTTGTGAGTATGTGTCTGTGATGTCTATGATATTTGTGAGTGTATGGCTTTGTGATGTCTATGATGTTTCACTGTGTCTTTGTGATTACTATGATGTTTGTCTGTGTCTTTGTGATGTCTATGATGTTTGTGAGTGTGTGATGTCTATGATGTTTGTCTGTGTCTTTGTGATGTCTGTGATGTTTGTCTGTGTCTTTGTGATGTCTACGTTGTTTTGTGAATGTGTGTCTTTGTGATGTCTATGATATTTGTGAGTGTGTGTCTTTGTTATGTCTATGATGTTTGTCTGTGTCTTTGTGATGTCTATGATGTTTTTGAGTGTGTGTCTTTGTGATGTCTTTGATGTTTGTCTGTGTCTTTGTGATGTCTATGATGTTTGTCTGTGTCTGTGCTGTCTATGATGTTTGTCTGTCTTTGTGATGTCTATGATGTTTGTGAGTGTGTGTCTCTGTGATGTCTATGATGTTTGTGTGTGTCTTTGTGATGTCTTTGATGTTTCTGAGTGTAAGTCTTTGTGATGTCTATGATATTTGTGAGTGTGTGCCTTTGTGATGTCTATGATGTTTGTCTGTGTCTATGCTGTCGCTGATGTTTGTCTGTCTTTGTGATGTCAATGTTGTTTGTGAGTATGTTTCTGTGATGTCTATGATGTTTGTGAGTGTGTGTCTCTGTGATGTCTATGATGTTTGTGTGTGTCTTCGTGATGTCTATGATGATTGTGAGTGTGTGTCTTTGTGATATCTATGATGTTTGTTAGTGTGTGTCTTTGTGATGTTTATGATGTTTGTCTGTGTCTTTGTGATGTCTATGATGTTTGTGAGTGTGTGTCTTTGTAATTTCTATGATGTTTGTCCGTGTCTTTGTGATGTTTGTGATGTCTATGATGTTTGTCTGTGTCTGTGATGTCTATGATGTTTGTCTATGTGATGTCTATGATGTTTCTCTGTGTCTTTGTGATGTCTATGATGTTTGTGAGTGTGTGTCTTTGTGATGTCTATGATGTTTATGAGTGTCTTTGCGATGTGTATGATGTTTGTCTTTGTCTTTGTGATGTCTATGATGTTTGTCTGTGTCTTTATGGGCTACGATGTTTGTGAGCGTGTGTCTTTGTGATGTCTAAGATGTTTGTCTGTGTCTTTATGATGGCTATGATGTTTCTCAGTGTGTGTCTTTGTGATGTCTATGATGTTCGTCTGTGTCTTTGTGATATCTGTGATGTTTGTCTGTGTCTTTGTGATGTCTATGATATTTGTGAGTGTGTGTCTTTCTGATGTCTGTGATGTTTGTCTGTGTTCTTTTGTGATCTCTATGATATTTGTCTGTGTATTTGTGATGTCTATGATGTTTGTGAGTGTGTGTCTTTCTGATGTCTAAGATGTTTGTCTGTGTGTTTATGATGTCTATGATGTTTGTCAGTGTGTGTCTTTGTGATGTCTACAATGTTAGTCTGTGTCTTTGTGATATCTGTGATGTTTGTCTGTGTGTTTGTGCTACCTATGATGTTTGTGAGTGTGTGTTTTTGTGCTGTCTATGATGCTTGTGAGTGTGTGTCTTTGTGAGATCTATGATGTTTGTGAGTGTGTGTCCTTGTGATTTCTATGATGTTTTTCCGTGTCTTTGTGATGTCTGTGATGTCTATGATGTCTGTCTGTGTCTTTGTGATGTCTATGATGTTTGTGAGTGTGTGTCTGTGTGATGTCTATGATGTTTATGAGTGTCTTTGTGATGTGTATGATGTTTGTCTTTGTCTTTGTGATGTCAATGATGTTTGTCTGTGTCTTTATGGCCTACGATGTTTGTGAGTGTGTGTCTTTGTGATGTCTAAGATGTTTGTCTGTGTCTTTATGATGTCTATGATGTTTGTCAGTGTGTGTCTTTGTGATGTCTATGATGTTAGTCTGTGTCTTTGTGATATCTGTGATGTTTGTCTGTGTCTTTGTGATGTCTATGATATTTGTGAGTGTGTGTCTTTGTGATGTCTGTGTTGTTTGTCTGTGTCTTTGTGCTGTCTATGATTTTTGTGAGTGTGTGTCTTTCCGATGTCTATGATTTTTGTCTGTGTATTTGTGATGTCTATGGTGTTTGTGAGTGTGTGTCTTTGTGATATTTCTGTTGTTTGTCTGTGTTTTTGTGATGTCTATGATGTTTGTCTGTGTCTTTGTGCTGTCTATGATACTTGTGAGTGTGTGCCTTTGTGATGTCTACGCTGTTTGTGAGTGTGTGTCTTTGTGATGTCAATCATGTTTGTCTGTGTCTTTGTGATCTCTATGATGTTTGTCTGTGTCTTTGTGATGTCAATGATGTTTGTGAGTAGATGTCTGTGATGTCTATGATATTTGTGAGTGTATGTCTTTGTGATGTCTATGATGTTTGTCTGTGTCTTTGTGATGTCTAAGATGTTTGTGAGTGTGTGTCTTTGTGATGTCTATGATTGCCTATGTCTTTGTAATGTCTATGATGTTTGTGAGGGTGTCTCTTTGTGATGTCTATGATGTTTGTCTGTGTCTTTGTGATGTCTAGGTTGGTTATGAGTGTGTGTCTTTGTGATGTCTATGATGTTTGGCTGTGTCTTTGTGATGTCTATCTTGTTTGTGAGTGTGTCTTTGTGACATCTATCGTGTTTGTGTGTGTCTTTGTGATCTGTATGATGTTTGTCTGTGACTTTGTGATGTCTACGATGTTTGTGAGTGTGTGTCTGTGATGTCTATGATGTTTGTCTGTGTCTTTGTGATGTCTATGATATTTCTGAGTGTGTGTCTTTCTGATGTTTATGATGTTTGTCTGTGTCTTTGTGACGTCTATGATTTTTGTGAGTGTGTGTCTTTGTGATGTCTATGATGTTTATCTGTGTCTTTTGTGATGTCTATGATGCTTGTGAGCGTGTGTCTTTTTGATGTCCATGATGTTTGTCTGTGTATTTGTGATGTCTATGACGTTTGTGAGTGTGTGTCTTTGTGATGTTTCTGATGTTTGTCTGTGTCTTTGTGATGTCTATCATGTTTGTCTGGGAATTTGTGATCTCTATGATGTTTGTCTGTGTATTTGTGATGTCTATGATGTTTGTGAGTGTGTGTCTGTGATGTCTATGATGTTTGTCTGTGTCTTTGTGATGTCTATGATATTTGTGAGTGTGTGTCTTTGTGATGTTTATTATGTTTGTCTGTGTCTTTGTGATGTCTATGATGTTTGTGAGTGTGTCTCTTTGTGATGTCTATGATGTTTGTCTGTGTCTTTGTGATGTCTATGATGTTTATCTGTGTCTTTGTGATGTCTGTGATGTTTGTGAGTGTGTGTCTTTGTAATGCCTATGAAGTTTGTGAGTGTGTGTCTTTGTGATGTCTATGATGTTTGTCTGTCTCTGCGATGTCTATGATGTTTGTCTGTGTCTTTAATGTCTACGATGTTTGTTAGTGTGTGTCTTCGTGATGTCTAAGATGTTTGTCTGTGTCTTTATGATGTTAATGATGTTTGTGTGTGTGTGTCTTTGTGATGTCTATGATGTTCGTCTGTGTCTTTATGATGTCTATGATGTTTGTCTATGTCTTTTTGGTCTACGATGTTTGTCACTGTGTGTCTTTGTGATGTCTATCATGATTGTCTTTGTCTTTGTGATGTCTCTGATGTTTGTCTTTGTGATGTCTCTGATGTTTGTCTCTATCCTTGTCATGTCTATGATGTTTTTGAATGGTTGTCTTTGTGATCTCCATGATGTTTGTCTGTGTCTTTGTGATGTTTATGATATTTGTGAGTGTGTGTCTTTGTGATGTCTATGATGTTTGTGAGTGTGTGTCTTTGTGATTTCTATGATGTTCGTCTGTGTCATTGCGATGTCTTTGATGTTTGTCTGTGTCTTTGTGATGTCAATGATGTTTGTCTGTGTATTTGTGATGTCTACGATGTTTGTGAGTGTGTGTCTTTTTCATGTCTATGATGTTTGTCTGTCTCTTTGTGATGTCTGTGATGTCTATGATGTTTGTGAGTGTGTGTCTTTGTGATGTCTATGATGTGTCTGTGTCTTTATGATGTCTATGATGTTTGTCTGTGATTTGTGATGTCTATGATGTTTGTCAGTTTCTGTCTTTGTTTTGTCTTTGATGTTTGTCTGTGTCTTTGCGATGTCTATGATGTTTGTTCATGTGTCTTTGTGATGTTTATGATGTTTGTCTGTGTCTTTGTGATGTCTATGATGTTTGTCTTTTTCTTTGTGATGTCTGTGATGTTTGTGAGTGTGTGTCTTTGTAATGCCTATGATGTTTGTGAGTGCGTGTCTTTGTGATGTCTATGATGTTTGTCTGTCTCTGCGATGTCTATGATGTTTGTCTGTGTCTTTATGGTCTACGATGTTTGTTAGTGTGTGTCTTCGTGATGTCTAAGATGTTTGTCTGTGTCTTTATGATGTCTATGATGTTTGTGTGTGTGTGTCTTTGTGATGTCTATGATGTTGGTCTGTGTCTTTATGATGTCTATGATGTTTGTCTATGTCTTTTTGGTCTACGATGTTTGTCAGTTTGTGTCTTTGTGATGTCTATGATGTTTGTCTGTGTCTTTGCGAAGTCTATGATGTTTGTTCGTGTGTGTCTTTGTGATGTTTATGATGTTTGTCTGTGTCTTTGTGATCTCTATGATGTTTGTCTGTGTCTTTGTGATGTCTATGATGTTTGTGAGTGTGTGTCTTTGTGATGTCAATGATGTTTGTCTGTGTCTTTGTGATGTCTTTGATGTTTGTGTCTTTTTGATGTCTATGATGTTTGTGAGTGTGTGTCTTTGTCATATCTATGATGTTTGTGAGTGTGTGTCTTTGTGATGTCTATGATGTTTGTCTGTGTCTTTGTGATGTCTATGATGTTTATCTGTGTCTTTGTGATGTCTGTGATGTTTGTGAGTGTGTGTCTTTGTAATGCCTATGAAGTTTGTGAGTGTGTGTCTTTGTGATGTCTATGATGTTTGTCTGTCTCTGCGATGTCCATGATGTTTGTCTGTGTCTTTAATGTCTACGATGTTTGTTAGTGTGTGTCTTCGTGATGTCTAAGATGTTTGTCTGTGTCTTTATGATGTTAATGATGTTTGTGTGTGTGTGTCTTTGTGATGTCTATGATGTTCGTCTGTGTCTTTATGATGTCTATGATGTTTGTCTATGTCTTTTTGGTCTACGATGTTTGTCAGTTTGTGTCTTTGTGATGTCTATGATGTTTGTCTGTGTCTTTGCGAAGTCTATGATGTTTGTTCGTGTGTGTCTTTGTGATGTTTATGTTGTTTGTCTGTGTCTTTGTGATCTCTATGATGTTTGTCTGTGTCTTTGTGATGTCTATGATGTTTGTGAGTGTGTGTCTTTGTGATGTCAATGATGTTTGTCTGTGTCTTTGTGATGTCTTTGATGTTTGTGTCTTTTTGATGTCTATGATGTTTGTGAGTGTGTGTCTTTGTCATATCTATGATGTTTGTGAGTGTGTGTCTTTGTGAAGTTTATGATGTTTGTCTCGGTCTTTCTGATGTCTATAATGTTTGTCTGTATCTTTGTGATGTGTATGATGTTTGTGAGTGTGTGTATTTGTGATGTCCATGATGTTTGCGAGTGTGTGTCTTTGTGACGTCTATGATGTTTGTCTGTGTCTTTGTGATGTCTATGATGTTTGTGAGTGTGTGTCTTTGTGAAGTCTATGATGTTTGTGAGTGTGTGTCTTTGTGATGTCTATGATGTTTCTGAGTGTGTGTCTTTGTGAAGTCGATGATGTTTGTGAGTGTGTGTCTTTGTGATGGCTATGATGTTTGTCTGTGCCTTCGTGACGTCTATGATGTTTTTCTGTGTCTTTGTGATGACTATGATGTTTGTGAGTGTGTGTCTTTGTGATGTCTATGATGTTTGTCTCTGTCTTTGTGATGTCTACGATATTTGTGAGAGTGTGTCTTTGTGATGTCTATCTTGTTTGCCTATGCCTTTGTGATGTAAATGATGTATGAGTGTGTGCCTTTGTGATGTCTATCATGATTGTCTGTGTCTTTGTGATGGCTCTGATGTTTCTCTTTGTGATATCTCTGATGTTTGTCTCTATCCTTGTCATGTCTATGATGTTTGTGAATGTGTGTCTTTGTGATCTCCATGATGTTTGTCTGTGTCTTTGTGATATTTATGATATTTGTGAGTGTGTGTCTTTGTGATGTCTGTGATGTTTGTGAGTGTGTGTCTTTGTGATTTCTATGATGTTCGTCTGTGTCATTGCGATGTCTTTGATGTTTGTCTGGGTCTTTGTGATGTCAATGATGTTTGTCTGTGTCTTTGTGATGTCTACGATGTTTGTGAGTGTGTGTCTTTGTCATGTCTATGATGTTTGTCTGTCTCTTTGTGATGTCTGTGATGTCTATGATGTTTGTCTGTGTCTGTGATGTCTATGATGTTTGTGAGTGTGTGTCTTTGTGATGTCTATGATGTGTCTGTGTCTTTATGATGTCTATGATGTTTGTCTGTGATTTGTGATGTCTATGATGTTTGTCAGTGTCTGTCTTTGTGTTGTCTTTGATGTTTGTCTGTGTCTTTGCGATGTCTATGATGTTTGTTCATGTGTCTTTGTGATGTTTATGATGTTTGTCTGTGTCTTTGTGATGTCTATGATGTTTGTCCTTTTCTTTGTGATGTCTATGATGTTTGTGAGTGTGTGTCTTTGTGATATCTATGATGTTTGTGAGTGTGTGTGTTTGTGATGTCTATGATGTTTGTCTTTGTCTTTGTGGTCTATGATGTTTGTGAGTGTGTGTCATTGTGATGTCCATGATGTTTGCGAGTGTGTGTCTTTGTGACGTCTATCATGTTTGTCTTTGTCTTTGTGATGTCTATGATGTTTGTGAGTGTGTGTCGTTGTGATGTCTATGATGTTTATCTCTGTCTTTGTGAAGTCTATGTTGTTTGTGAGTGTGTGTCTTTGTGATGTCTAAGATGTTTGTCTGTGTCTTTATGATGTCTATGATGTTTGTGAGTGTGTCTTTGTGATGTCTATGATGTTTGTCTGTGTCTTTGTGATGTCTATGATGTTTGTCTGTGTCTTTGTGATATCTATGATGTTTGTGAGTGTGTCTCTTTGTGATATCTATGATGTTTGTCTGTGTCTTTGTGATGTCTATGATGTTTTTGAGTGTGTGTCTTTGTGATATCCATGATGTTTGTCTGTGACTTTGTGATGTCTATGTTGGTTGTGAGTGTGTGTGTCTTTTTGATGTCTATGATGTTTGTCTGTGTCTTTATGATGTCTATGATATTTGTGAGTGTGTCTCTTTGTGTTGTCTATGACGTTTCTCTGTGTCTTTGTGATGTTTAAAAGGTTTGTCTGTGTATTTCTGG